>NW_020954562.1:14283796-14505494 GCF_900497805.2 Vombatus ursinus | reverse complement strand
ATCTATCTATCTATCTATCTATCTATCTATCTATCTATCTATCTATCTATCTATCTATATCTATATAACTATATATGTATCTATCTATCTCTATCTCTATCTAGTTTGTTCACAGTTGTTTGCATGTTGCCTTGCCTATACCTTTGTGAACTCCTCCAGGTCAAGGCCTGTCTTTTGCCTTTCTTGATATTCCAGGCATCACTTAGCAAAAACCCAGCACATAAAAGGCACTTAATAAATGCTTCCTGACTGACTGACTTACTAACTGGAGCGTACCAGCTGAGATTCTAATCAGGGCAGAGGAGGAGAGAAGTACTTTGACCTCCACAGACCCAGATACTGCTTCTCTCCATGCAGCTTAAGAACACATAAGCTTTCTTGGCTGCCAAAGGACTCTGTTCACCACTACAGCATTTGCAGTCCTCTGAAACTCCTAGATCTTTTAAAGACCGACTGCCATGTAGTCACATCTCCCTCATCTTGTACTTCTGAAGCTGACAAGCACAGCAGAATCTTGTATGCTGTGTACTTTTCAGTCAACTGCCTGACTATAAAGATGTGATCTGCTATAGAATATTCTTTGTGAAACTTGACTGTTCATTTCTCATACATATCTTTATCAAGGATGTCTTCTGATACCTGTGCAGATAAATCTATGATGATCTAATAGACATGGGAAAGCAGGCACATGGGTCATTAGATTTCTGATCTCCTCTTTTTTTTTCAGTAGTAACAATGTCCATGATTTTTGTTCAAATGTTAAATCCTCCCCCTTTTCAAAGAACCTTAGAATCAATCCTATAATGCCCTTAAAATATCAACTTCAACAAATGATTCTTTTAAAATTAATTTTAAAGTTGCTGATGTGATTAGAAACCCTTTCTGCATCAAAGAGGATTTTTGGATTTTTTTTTTGTAGGCATGCCACTTTTTTTTTCAATTTTTTAAAACATTTTTATTCAAAATTTGAGTTCCAAATTCTTCCTCTTCCTCCTTTCCCTCCCCAAGATGATATGCAATCACACACACACACACACACACACACACAAATCAGATATAGTTTATACATGTGCAATTATGTAAAACATTTCCATATTCGTCATTTTGTTCAAGAAGACTTGAATAGGAGAAAAAATAACGAAAGTGAAAAATAGCAAGGCATGCTATTTTTCGAGATTATCTCACATACAAATGATAATGCTTAGGACCTTAGCAAATAATAAGGCAGATAACCAGAGATCTGGCCATGTCATTCTTCTACTTAAAATTTTTGATTCTCCTTTCATATTGCCTCCATTCAAATTCAAAGCATTCAAGGCTTTCTACAATCTGATGACACTCTATCTTTTCAGCCTTATTTCACATGATTTTCTTTCACTTTCACATACTCCATATCCCAGCAAAATTGGAATATTAACCTCCCTAATTGGTTCATGCTCTTCTAGGCCTGAAAATGCTATTTCAAACTGCCGACACTTCCTGGAAGTTTTCCAGGATCTTATCAGATGGTAACAACCCTCCCCTTCTCAAACTTGCACTTTAGGAAGATCAGTTTGACAAGTGATAATGGATGGGAGTGGAGAGAGACTTGAGGCAGGGGACTAACCAATAGGCTGTTCCATTAGTTTAAGTGTGAGGTGATAAGGGCCTATTGATAGTGATGGCAAATTATACACATGTGTATGTCTATATGTATACATACATATAAACATATACACATGTGTATATCTGTACATACAATATGATGTCATGGAGGTAGAAATGACAGGATTTGGCAACTGATTAGATATGGAAGGGTGAGATAGAGTGAGGAGTCAAGGATGACTTCTAGGTTGCAAGCTAGTTTGACTAGATGGATGATGTTACCATTGACAGTAATGGGGAAGTTAGGAGGAGGTGAGGGAATGGAGAGAATGATCATGAGTTCATATGCCCCAAAAGCTATTAAACTGCTCATACTCTTTTAACCTGGTAATATTGTTACTAGGTCTAGAGATTAAATAAAGAGGAAAAGGACCCATATATATGAAAAAATATATATAGTAGCTCTTTTTTGTGGTAGCAAAGAATGAGAAAATGAGGGCATGTCCTCTGGAGAATGGCTAAACAAGTTATGGTATATGAATGAGATGGAATACTACTGTGCTGTAAGAAATGATGAAGGGGATGGTTTCAAAAAAATGTGGGAAGACTCCTATGAACTGATACAAAGTGAAGTGAGCAGAACCTGGAGAATAATTTATACAGAAACAGCAACATTGCAAAGATAATCCACTCTAATTTAGTAACTCTGATCAACACATTGACAAACCACAATTCCAAAGGATTCATGATGAAACATGGTATCCACCTCCAGATAAGAGAGCTAATGGTCTCAGAGAGCAGATTGAAGCATATTTTCTTCTATTTATTTCTTTTTGTTATTTTTTTTTCTTGGAATGTGACTTACAGAGACATTTGATTTGCATGTCTGTGCATATTTGCAATGGAGTTTATTTTTCTTTCTTTCTCAACAACTGGGGGAGGGGGAGAAGGAGGAGAGAAATTTGGAATTGAAAATAAAATAAAACTGAATTTTTTAAAAAAGTAATGAATTCAGTTTTGAACACATTGAGTTTAAGATGTCCATGAGACATCTAGTTCAAGATGTCCAATAGGCAGGTGGAGATATGAGACTAGAGATCAGGAGAGAGGTTAGGGCTGGACAAATAGATCCAAAAATCATCTGCATAAAGATGATACTTGAAACCATGAAAACTGCTGAGATCACCAAGTGAAATAATGTAGAGGGAGAAAAGAAGAGGACTCAGGCCAGAGCCTTGCAGGATCTCTGTTGTTATACTGGGTGAAGATGAAGATTCAACAGAGGAGAAAAAGAAGTGGTCAGACATAGGAAGAGAAACAGGAGAGAGTGGCATCATAAAAATCTAAAGACAAATGAGTATCAAGAGGGTGATCAACAGTGCCAATGGCTTCAGGGAGATCAAAAAGAATGAGGATTGATTTATCAATCGATCAATAAACATTTATTAAGCACTATGTGCCACTACTCCATGCCAGGCACCGTGCTCAGCTCTGGGGATACAAAAAGAGGCAAAAGAAAGTTCTACCCTCAAGGAGCTTACTGGCACCTTGGAGAGAGTAGTTTTGGTTGAACAATGAGGTCAGAAGCTGGACTACAAAGACTTGCCTTTCTTTGTATCCCTATCACTTAGTAAAGACTTGGCAAACAGTAATGACTTTTTTGGCCTAAGCTGTAAAGTGGTATGGCACAAATTTAATACAATGTTTGTCATTTTCCTTTTTTGTTATCTTTGCCCATATGACAAATGTGGGAAGGAATCTTATAGTTGCTTTCATTTACAATTCTCAAATTATTAGTGATTTGGAGCATTTTTTCCCTATGGTTGTTCATAGTTGGATTTCATCCTTTGAAAACTTCCTCTTCATATCTTTTGACCATTTATCAGTGGGATAATTTATTCCTTAAAATATAATTTTGAATTGAAATTCATTTTGTTTAATTTCTAAAATAGTTTCTTTTTCAGTGAAGATGAAATTGGTAGAGAATTAGGGGAAAAATAAATACTGCCAGATAGAATAAAAATGTCTGTATCGTGATGATTTGCTGACTGGTTTTAATTGCCCTCTACCTAATTTCACCCACAAAATGAAGATATAATATTAGTTAAA
Organism: Vombatus ursinus; assembly: GCF_900497805.2. Taxonomy (NCBI): domain Eukaryota; kingdom Metazoa; phylum Chordata; class Mammalia; order Diprotodontia; family Vombatidae; genus Vombatus; species Vombatus ursinus. Next base: position 14,501,801 of record NW_020954562.1, on the reverse strand, counting down.
CTATACCTCTGGAGGAAAATGGCTCTATGAACTAATGAGAACACAATATAAGTCAGTAAAACATTCCCTGAAGGTATGGAATAGGCACGAAAATATTAGATTAATACAGGAGTAATGGCACAGTGGGTAGAGGGTCAGGCTGGAAGTCAGAAAGACCTGAGTTCAAATTTGGCCTCACACACTTACTAGCTGTGTGACCCTGGTCACCACTAGCCCTATTTGCCTCAGTTTCTTCATCTGTAAAATGAGCTGGAGAAGGAACTAGCAAACCACTCCAGTATCTTTGCCAAGAAAATCCAAAATGGGGTCATGATGATTCAGACACAACTAAAAAACGACTGAATAATAAAGTGGTGGGTACAGAATCAGGCCTTAGAGCCAAGAAAACCTGGGTTCAAGTCCTATCTCTAACACATTCTGGCTGTGTGACCAAGTCACACACTCTCAGGGTTCTAGGCAACTCTCCAAAACTATAGATTCACTGAAGTGCTGACCTGCAATGACATGGTTTCCTCATCCTCACACCAATGAAATGACAGGTATCCCCACCCTATAATGGAAAGCAAAAAGCAGCTTTTGAAAATGGAACTGGCTGACAAATAAGCCACAAGTGCATCTGAATTAGATTTTTTTTTCTCCTTAAAAGCATCCTATTGATGGTAATCCATACTAATCTGTGAACTGGTGTTACACTTGACTAAAACACTTTGTATACTGGAGACTTCTCTATGACAGTATTAATTCTAAGTTATGATTTATAATTATTTAGAGAAATTTATATGAATGGTCTGGTTAAGATGGTCAAGAAGGATATTAAAATGCAGGTAACTTTTCATTCAATAAAAATCTTTTAAAATCTTAAAAAACCAGAAAGGAAAGAAGGCGGGGAGGAAGAGAAGAAAGGAAGGAAGAAGGGAAGAAAAAAGGAAAAAAAGAAGGAAGGAAGGAAGGGAGGAAGGAGACAGGAAGAAGGAAGGAAGGAAAAGAGGGTGGGAAGGAGGAAGGAAGGAAGGTAGAGCTAGATTAGAAAAACGAAATATAAATCCACATGTTCCCTATTTATGTCATAGTATTTATCAAATTTTATGGTTCTTTATATGATCTTAAAATTGTTATAGAATAATAATTCCAAGTGACTCAAGAGAAATGGAATATCATATGAAGAGTAACTGTGCAATAAAGCACTTTAGCCTGTCTTTGACATATCTATTTATACTATAATAAAAATGCTGTGAGAACAGTTTAACGCTAATGGCCATGCAGTAATTACTCCCTAGTAAATACATTATTAGATACTATCTAGAAATATTATCATACTGTTCCTGATCACAATCTACTAAATTCCTAGTCTTGAGCACTAAATAGTACCTTCGTGGCCTTGAAGGGTTAGAGAAGATGTTTCTATCAGCCTGCTGAAGGTGAATGCCTGGCACTGCTGGGACGAAGGAGACAGGGACTTAAAAGGATGTTAGGTCATGAAGCCAGTAGGAGGAACATAAGGACCAGGAGGAAGGGATTCATATCTTTAAGGGGCAGCAATTTCAAAGCAGGGTGAGGGTTTACAAAGGAGAAAGGTAATTAGAGCAGAAAAAGTTAGCCTCTCACCATTTTTAAATTCTGCTTTGTTTTTCTGTTTTCTTCAACACCTTTCCATCCTCATCACAGTGTTCATCAGTTGGTCAATACGCATTTAAACACTTCCTATGTGCCAGGCACTGTGCTAAGCCTAAGACTGGACCCATGAGTTCATTGCCAGAGGGGACTACCAAGTAAAGAGACTCCCTCTACCCATGCAATCAGTACCTTCTTTGCAACTTTACCCTTAGAAAGCTATCTAGGGCATTGATGGGTTAAGTAGCTCGCCAACGGTCACAGAGCCAGTATGTATCTGAACTAGCTCTTGGCTTTGAGACAATCTCTCTATCTGCCATACCCAGTTGCTTCTCCTAGATATATATAGTAGATGCTTAATAAATGCCTGTTTGGGCAGCTAGGTGGCACAGTGGATAGAGAACTGGCCCTGAAGTCAGGAGGACCTGAGTTCAAATCTGGCCTCAGACACATAATACTTCCTAGATATGTGACTCTGGGCAAGGCACTTCACCCCAAATGCCTCACTAAAATAATAATAGTAATAATAATAATAATAATAAATGTCTGTTGATTGATTTACTGGCTAAAATATAGAACTAAAGCACAAGTTGATTATTTATTGTATTTGCTGATAAAGGATTATGTTTATGTCAGGAATCACCTCCTCCACGTAGCCTTGGGCATGATGCCTTCCTATTCAAATCTGTCTTGCTAACATTTGACCTCTCCTACATATTGACCTTTTAACTTTTATTACCGGTTATTTGTGTATTGTCTTTGCCTTATGCTAAATTGCTCTTTGAGGGAAGACCTAGCAATGACTGGTCTAGATAAGTTCACAGAGGCTCATCTCTAGTTAGTCAACTAACAAGCACTTACCACAGAGGTTCTTAAAACTTTTTTGGTATCACAGACTCCTTGGGCAGTCTGGTAAAGCCTACAGAACTCTTCTCAAAATAATGTTTTTAAAAGCATAAAATAAAATACATATGGCTACAAAGAAACCAATTATATTGAAATAAAGATGTATTTTTTTCCATCCAAGTTCAAAGGCATCTACCCTAAATCTATATACTCACCCCTTGGGAGTCCACAGACCCCAGATAAAGAATTTCTCCAGCTTACTATATGCTACTGTACTAAGTACTAGGGAAAGAAAGGCAAAAATAGTTCCTGGCCTCAATTCTAATAAGTGGAGACAACATGCAAAGAACTGGGTACATACAAGACATACAGAATAGATGGTAATCTCTCTCAAAGAATGCCAGCAACTCTGGCTACAAGGCAAAGAATTTTTCAGGTCATAGTAAGTCACAGAAACTATTACACTGTTCATAGATTGAGAGCTGGAAGGGACTTCAGAGGCCATTGAGACTAACTCACTCAGCATTTAATAGATGAGATAACACTGAGACTCCATGAATTTAAGGACCTTGTTAAGGATCACATGGGAAGGCAGCAACTGAAGGATTTGAACCCAGGGCCCAGACTCCAGAACCAACACTCATTCTGCCTCACCATGCTTGCCTGGGGCTGTGATATGAAGTGATAGAGAAGCTTCCCTCACTGATGAAACCATGGCTCCTTAAAGTCGTTTTTAATGGAGTAAGCATACACTGCCAGGCCAGTTCAAATTTCAAAATGTAACAATTTTCTTCCTACAGTGAAGACCAGAATTTTCTAATTAAGAATATTGCTTCTAATGAAAGTTCTTACTAAATCAGGTTTTACTGTTACAAACACTAACCCATTCTTATTCTGCTATGCAATTTTTTAAAGACAAGTCCGTCCCCAGTGGACCACTGGGCAAAGAATATGAATACAGTTTCCAAAAGAACTGCAAATTATCAGCAACTACATGAAAGATTACTCCAAAATAACTAAGAAAAGAAATTCAAACTGAAACGAATTCACCAAAGTTTCACTTGATGCTCAGCAAACTGTCAAAGATGAAAACACACGGAAATCGTCTACGTTAGAGTGGCTCCTGGGAAGCCAGCAACGCTGATATACTGTTAGGGGAGCCGGGAATATGTCTAACTTTTTGGAAACACTTTTGGGATTATGTGAAAAAGGGCATTAAAACGCTCACAGCCTGTGGCTCTGAAATTCCACTGTTGGGACGTTCCAAGGAGATCACAGATGGAAAGAGGTCCCGTATTCACCAAAATAAATATTTACAGCAACACTTTTTCTGGTAGCAAAACACTGGAAACAAAGCAAATGCCCACTGACTGGGTACTGGCTAAACAAACTGCTACATGAATACAATGAAATATAACTGTGCTTAGAACAAATACATATAAGGGATTCAGAGAAATATAGGAAGACTTACATGAGTCACTGCAGAAAGCATTAAGTAGAAACAGAAATATGTGCAATGTATGCTGTGCAGTCGTTTTTCAGTGCTGTCTGACTCTTTGTGACCCCATATGGGGTTTTCTTGGCAAAGATACTGGAGTGGTTTGCCATTTGCTTCTCCAGCTCATTTTACCGATGAGGAAACTGAGGCAAACAGGGTTAAGTGATTTGTCCAGTGATCTGAACTCAGGAAGATGAGTCTTCCTGACTCTAGGCCTGGCACTCTGTTCACTATGATGCACCAACATACAACACATACAATAATATAAGGAAATGAACTCTTTTCCTTGGAGGGGGAAGTGTAGAATGATACATACACTGTCACACACTTCTCGTGTCCATTTCTTCTGATGAATTGATTTTCTTACACAGTAGGCACAATATAAATGCTTACTTCCTTCTCTTTCCCCTCCCCCTTTTTTATAAGGGAAAGTTCACTGAAGGAGTGGAGCAGCACAGGTAGAAATTAGTGTGATAAATGAAAAGCATGATTAAAATGTTAAATTTTTAAAAAGATAATTTAGCTCTCATGGGAACTGAGGATAATAAATTCTTAGCCCACTAAAAATCAGAAAATTCTATTCTCTCTTCCATTACAAATCTCATTAACATCACAGTTCAACAAAACAGGGCTACTTTGCTACAAAGAAGCTGACCAAAAAAAAAATGGTTTTTACTAATACAAATGAAAAAAAATTGGAACACCACAATGCCCCGAATTTGCTTAACTGATGATCAGTCTTTGTTTACACAAATTCGGCTACTGACACAGATGGTGGCAGGAAGTTATTTGCTCTGAGTCAGTCAGAAGGAATTACAGAACCATAGACGGAGGCTAAAAGGGGCTGAGGATGTCACCTAATCCCATTCCCTCTGAAAAGGTAAAGGAGATTCAATGATTTGCCGAGAATCACACAAATAGTAAGTGCCAGAGGAATGATTGGAACCTAGGATCTCTATTCCAAATTCAATGCTCTCTCCACTGTACCACGCAGCTCGTATAAAGATCGAGGAATACCCTAGTGGGAATTAAGACTTTTCCCCCTTGAAAATGACTTATGGTTTGGGGGGATGGAGGTTATCAGCACAGCAAAGAGGCTGTCTGTCACTTGTTACAGAGAATTAATCTGTGAGAAGCAGCTCTGGACAAGACAGGCAACCTTTGATGTCTTCTTCAATGAGCTGCCTGCACTTCATGAAGGTGAGTCACCGGGGGGTCCAGATTCCCAGGAATGACTTCGCCCACTTTTCCTTTGATGTGAGACTGTTTGGTGACTGCCATGTAACTAGCTACATTTGATTTACGGATCTCCATTAAAATAATTTATAACGACTCCTTTTAGTGTAATACAGGGTATGCTTTCTTCCGAGGGAACACATCCTCAGTGTGTCCACTCATTAGGACCACTAGTGGTCTGTGCCTCTCCTGACTACATCCCTTACTTACATGGCAGGGAGTGACATCCTCAGTCAGTTACCAGGGCCCTTCCACCCTCCAGCAGTGAAGGGAGCTCTTTCTTTAAGATGGGATGTTCTTCAAGCATGGCCCCAAAGAATAGACAGAAGAAGATTCTTCTAAAACACCCCTTACACACACACACACACACACACACACACACACACACACACACACACAAGAGGCAGAAGTCCACCTTTTCCTTACTGAGGTGCCTCAACACCTATGCAATACCAGATTTGGGGAAAAAAAAAACTTATTGTGGGACATGGCACATATTTTCAGATTTTTTTTTCAATGAATTGATTATTTTTGCTGATTTCTTTTCCTTTAAAATATTCTAAAAAATATCTGTTATATTTCTGGCTCTCTAGACAGGGGGAGAGAGAAGAATACGGGGGAAAGTTAGGCAGTATAAAAAATATCAATAAAATTTATTTTTAAAAAAGGATGGGAAGTTCTTTCTACATTCAAAATTATCTTATGGGGAACATTTTAATTCTCTCTGAGGAAGATTCTATAAAAATGTAGCTTTGATCTTTCATTTAAACCCTTTAGAGCAGTGGAAAGATAAGCATACTCATCCACTGTTGGTGAAACTCACTGAATTGGTTACACAATTTGGAATTCTGCAAGAAAAGTTACTAAAAGAGTTTATATTCTTTCACTCAGAGACTCCACTACTCAGACCATACTCTAAAGAGGTTACTGATAGTAAGAAAAGACCCATGTAAATTGAAAGGACGTCCACTAATTGGGGAATGGCTGAATAAGATGTGGTGTATGACTGTTTGTTTTTTTTTTTTTCTTTTTTGTGAGGCAATCGGGGTTGAGTGGCTTGCCCAGGGTCACAGAGCTAGTAAGTGTCAAGTGTCAAGTGTCTGAGGCTGGATTTGAACTCAGGTCCTCCTGATTCCAGGGCCAGTGCTCTATCCACTGTGCCACCTAGCTGCCCCCTTGTGGTATATGATTATGACAGAATACTACTGTGCTACAAAAAATAACGAGCAGTATGGTTGCTGAAAAATCTGGAAAGATTTACATGGACTGATGCAAAGTGAAGTGAGCAGAACCAGGGGAACACTGTATACAGCAACAGCAATACTGTAATGATAATCAACTGTGAAAGATTTGACTAGTCTTGATCCAGACAATGATCAAAGACAATTCTAAAGGACTCATGATGGAAAATGCTATCCACCTCCAGAGAGAGAACTGATGAACTTTGAGTGCAAATTAAAGTATACTTTTTTCCCTTGGGTTTTTTTTTTTTTGCAATATGGCTAATAGGGAAATATGTTTTGCCTGATTTCACATGCATAATTAATATCATATTGCTTGCCTTCTCAATAGGTAGGGGAGGGTTTGGAAGGGGGAAAATTTTGAACTTAAAATTTTTAAAAATTAATATTAAAAATAAATTTAAAAATAAAGTTGTTAATTGTTTTTTAAAAAGAGAAAAAAGAATCATGTGTGTAAAGAGTTTCAAAGAAGCATTATCTGAGATAAGAAAGCTGGAAACAAAACATATACTCAATATCTGGGCTAGTAGTTGAGTTTGGAGGGGTTTTTTTTTTTTGGTCCAATTCTGTGATTGGTGGCAAAGGCACTCCCAGTGAAGAAACTTCCTCTACCAATGCAGATGTATAACCCAGAGAGATTTGTTTGAAGCATTAACAGTAACTTGCCCAGGGTGACAAAGCCAGTATGTGTCAGACCTAGATTTTTCTGAATGAGGCAGGCCCTTTATCCACACACTTTATTGTTACCTCTCTATGGAAAGTCACTGCACCATAAGAATGGTAAATATGAAGAGAATCATGATAAAACTTAAAGGAACAAAAGCAGAGACCAAAGAACTATATACACAGTGATTTTAACAATGTAAATAAAGACAGGAACAAGAGGCAAAAAACAACAACAACAACAACAAAAAAAACCCTGGGTCAAGTACAATGGACAGGGCAGCTAGGTGGCACAGTGGATAGAGCACTGGGCACGTTCCTGAGTTCAAATCTGGCCTCAGACACCTACTAGCTCTGTGACCCTGGGCAAGTCACTTAACCTTGTTTACTTCCCTTTCCTCATCTGTAAAATGAGCTGGAGAAGGAAATGGCAAACCAAAAATTTGCCAAGAAAATCCCAAATGGTGTCGCGAAGAGTGGGACACAACTGAAAAAGGACTAAACAAAAAAAACAAAACAAAACAGTGGATAAGATTGATAGCATGCTACTCAACAAAATTAAAGCACACACCCTCCTTTCTGTTAATGATCAGTAAAATACCAAAGGGGAAAGTGACAGGTACTACTAACAGCAATCCAACTAGATGTTATTTGCTTAACTGTTTAGACAGACTGATTTTTCACAATGGGGTTTGTTTGAATGCTGACTGGGCAGCATCTGTTGGGCAACATAAAGGTATCAATAAATTTAAAAAGAAAATAAATGAAATCCTTCAGACTTAATCCAACCTAACCATGGTATTTAATATGTAAAGTAATTATACCCATTTAATATGCTATCAAGTGCCAATTCGACTTTATTCCAAAGAAATTGTTGGGTATAGTAGTATAAAAATCTATTCTTTAAATAATACCTTTCTAAATTCTCTCAAAGCTTTCCTCCTACCATTTGTAGTTAGAATAATCCTGAAAACAGAGTTCAAAATGTTTTTCTAACAGTCACATTACCTTATAATGAGGTGCTCTAAACATGAAAAAAATTACATTTTCAGCCTTGTATCTTGTTCATCTGAAAGATAATGTTTTTAATTCCCTCAAATACTATTAAATGTCTTTTACATAATATATACTCAAGGGCAGAACCATAGAATCCAGAAATATAGTTGTGGTACACACCATAACTTTGAGTTTTTAGCTTTTTGGTAATAACCATAATTAACTGGCATTAGGATAGACTAATGCAAAGGGGAAGATGCAGAACTTTGGAGATATGCCAGCTTCCCACAATTTTCTGCTTCTTACTGGCTTCCTTCTGATACTTTCCCTTACTGACTTCTGATGGTACCATCATGATACCCTCTTGATGGTAGCAGCAGATCTCTTGCTAGAATCAAGATACTCAGTGATAAATTAGCCTCTTATATGACCCTTTTGTCAAGTCTAACCCTGTATCTTGTGTTCTCTGCCCCCTCAGATTTCAAAATGCTTATAATTTCTGTGAACAGCTATTATTAAACATTTCAACATTCATTGAAACAACTCCAATGTACCATAAAAATGGAGGAATTTCTATAAGGTATATTTTCCTAACATTAAATCCTCTGCAAAAAAAAAAAAAGTTGTTAAAAATATAACTGGGATAATATTGAACAGAACTCAGTTTCATTTTCTCATTCAACAGGGAGAAGAGATGCTAAGGGCAGTGGTGGGCGTGAAGAAAGAAGTAATGAACTGTTGGAGCAACATCACAGAAGTTATCTTGCTCAACCTGTAACTTGAACAGGAACCCACCGCTCACCCACATGACATACCCAGCCAAAATCCAAGCTCTGCTTAAAGATGGCCAGTGAAGGGAACCCCACTACCTCCAGAGACATTGAATTCCCGAGTTCCTGTCATTTAATTACCGAGTATGCTACCAAGAGTGATATACCTAATACAGTTTACAACCCATATATACGTATATGTGTATAAATACACACACCTATATATATAATGAAAATATTGAACAAAACCTTCTCATGTGATGAAAACTAAAAAAAATTTTAAAAAATTAAAATTAAAATTAAAAAAATCTGTACAATAATAAAAAAACCCCACAAAAATCTACCTTCTAATACACATGTTAAGAGACCTGATTAAGTCTCTACATTACACTAATATTTAATATATTTTGGCAGGGTAGGAAGAGGATACATCTATTAGAGTTTTGTTCATAGGCAAAGTGAGGCTTGCAAAAAGTTTAACTTTCCTCTAATTAGTCTAGGTAGATTCATCAAGGACATAAGATTTCAAGGGTTGTTTGAATAATGGAGGGAAGAGGTTTGAGAGGTTGAATGGTTAAGTGATTCATTCTAAGCATCTGGTATATTTTCAGAGAAAGTTCAGAAGTAGGGGTGGTACAACCAAATGAACATACTGAAATAAATGCTTTTAATACAGGACAATTGGGAATTTTTTCTATAGTTAAGTGGTTAAGCTTTTATAACAATTCCTTCCTATCCCATAAATCTAAGAATCTATCAGATAATTTCTTTTTTCTCCTTACTTAGGTTTACAGATCAAAGTGATACATTATATTCATTATTTGCATTCAATAAGCATTTTTTTTCCAATTTTTTAACCTTTTTATTTAGTTTTGAGTTTCAAATTCTGAGATGGTAAGAAATTAGATGTAGGTTATACATGTGCAATGATGTAAAACAGTTCCATATTAGTCATTTTGTACAAGAAGTCTAGAATAAAACAAAAAACGAAAGAAAGTGAAAAATAGCATGCTTCAGTCTGTATTCAAACAATATCAGTTCTTTCTCTGAAAGCAGATAGTATGCTTCATCATTAGTCCTTTGGGATTGTGTTGGATCATTGTATTGTTGAGAATAGCTAAGTTATTCACAGTTCTTCATCAAACAATATTGCTATTGCTGTGTACAAATTTAAATTTGCCATGCTCTATATATTTGAGAAATGAGGTGTTTGTCAGAGATACTTATTGCAAAAAAAACTTTCCCCAGTTTTCTGCTTTCCTTATAATTTTGGTTGCATTGGTTTTGTTTGTGCAAAAACTTTTTAATTTTATATAATCAAAATCATCTATTTTATATTTTGTAATGCTCTCTATATCTTCTTTGATCCTAAATTCTACCGTTATCCATAAATCTGACAGATAAACTATTCCATGCTCTCTTAATTTGCTTATAGTATCCCCCTTTATGTATAAATCACGGTACCCATTTTGACCTTATCTTGGTATATGGTATGAGATGGTGGTCTATACCTAGTTTCTGCCTTACTGCTTTCCAGTTTTCCCAGCAGTTTTCATCAAATAATGAGTTTATGTTCCAAAAGCTTGGATCTTTGGGTTAACATATACTAGATTACTATGGTCTTTTACTATGATGTAATTTGTACCTAATCTATTCCACTGATCTACCACTCTGTTTCTTAGTTGGTACCAGATTGTTTGGATAATTATTGCTTTATAACACAGTCTGAGATCTGGTATGGCTAGACTAGCTTCTTTTGCATTTTTTCATTGATTCCCTTGATATTCTCGAGTTTCTGTTCTTCCAGATGAATTTTGTTATTTTTTTCCTAACTCTATAAAATAATTTTTTGATAGCTTGATTAGTATGGCACTGAATAAATAGATTAGTTTAGGTAGAATTGTCATTTTTATTATATTAGCTCGGCCTACTCATGAGCAATTAATATTTTTCCAATAGGTTAGATCTGAATTTATTTGTGTGAAAAGTGTTTTATAGTTGTGTTCATATAGCTCCTGGGTTTGTCATGGCAGGTAGACTCCCAAGTATTTTATACTGTCTAGAGTTATTTTAAATGGAATTTCTCTATCTCTTGCTACTGGACTTTGGTGGTAATATATAGAAGTGCTGATGATTTATGTGGATTTATTTTGTATCCTGAAACTTTACGAAAGTTAGCAGTAAGATTTATTAAGTATTTGCTACATGGGTAGGACCATAATTTGCCCTGGCTTAACATTTAAAATATCAGCAAAAAGAGACAGAAGCTATCAAAGTAAACAGAGCAACAATTCTTTCACTGATTTACTTATAAAAGGCTTCAGGGTTTAAGGCTCTATTCACTGCAGTCATTAAGCACACTCAAGCCAGGAAGCAAACTTACGTATTTCTTCTATAACTTCAGGATCACATTCTTTGTATTTTTCCAATTCAGCTTTTAGCTGCTCCTTCTGCTGCTGGAGGGAAGCGAGCTCCTTTGACAGTGAGGCACGTTCTTCCTGTGTTCAAAATAATGTCATGGGCCACAATCATCACAAAGAAAATCTGGTTTAAGAAAAAGCTCAAATTGAACACACATTTCCCTAGGATTTCATCAAAGACATAAAGCTGAAAAGAACCTCAGAGACTGAGTCCATTCCTTTCATTTTATAGATGAAGAGATTGAGGCCCAGAGTGGTTAAATTTTTTCCCCCAGGGTTTCACAAATGTCTTAAGTACTATTTTAATTCAGACCTTCCTGACTCCACCTCTAACTCTATTCTCATCATGCTGCTCCTTATTTTATTTGTTCTCATTGCCCAACACCTAATGGGCTCAGTTAATGATTATGAACTGATTATCTCATACCATGACAAGGAGGTTAAGCTAGATACTAATTTATCTCCTTGCCTTTTGCTCTGGAAAATCCCTGATTTTTAACAATTTGGGCTTCCCCCCATTCTGATGCAGATTACAACCCCCCAGTGTCTTCTCATCTCCAATGACTTTTGTCTATGTTTTCTCATAAATTATTCTCAGAGCAGTCATCCAATGTGCAGGAGAACTTGATCTTAGTCCTCGAGAATCTTGGATGTACTTAAATGCAAAAAGCAGTCTTGCTACAAGACTGACCAAACATCCTTTCTCTTTTTTCCGCCATTCGTATCCTCAATGTCTTTTAGTGTTCTTCTTATGCACAAAGTACCAGTTAAGTATAAATAAAGCAGTCACTATTCTTATCTCTCTCTCCCCACATCATGTTTCTTTCTTAGATGTAGGATGTAAGGATATGATGAAATGAGTATTCATGAGTAGACAGCGTGGTTACTGCTCAAACTACAGATCAATCAATCAATAAACATTTATTAAGCACCTATTATGTGCCAAGCATTGTGCTATGGATACTGTCTATAAGTGGCTGAGTTAGATATTTTAAAAAATACTCTAATATTCAAATAGATCTGCTACCTCACTAACGTGAATAATCTCTCCAACAATGCAGATTACAAGTCATCAATGCTTTCTCATCCTGTGTGATTCCTGTTCATGTCCTAACATAAATTTATCACAGAGCAACCGTGTGTGTGTGTGTGTGTGTGTGTGTGTGTGTGTGTGTGTGTGTGGGTGGGTGGGTGGGTGTGTGGGTGTATGGTTTTGCAGAGGGAATACCTTCCTAAATTTCTCTTTAAAACAGTGTTAGTTCAAATACTGGCTTCATGTTTCCCTCAAAATCTGGCTTGTAAAAACTTGTGTAGACCATAACTGTGTCCTTAACACAATTCATTTAATTCAAATAAAGATATTTTATATTTTTTTATCATCACTATCCTAATCTTTCTACAGTCTTCACCACTATCAGGAATATTTAAATTGGCAGACACTCAGTTATAAGTGGTAGTCAGGACTAATTCCAGATCCATGAAATTCACTGAAACATCTCTCCAGATCCCAAATTTCAAAATTTCACTTTCTTACCACTATACTCTCTGTCCTTCCATCTCTCTCTCACTTAATTCAATTTGACAAGTATTTATTATGTACTTACTGTTAAAGCTCTAAAGTTACACACATTTAAAGTAGTGTGGGGGAGACTGAGGAAGAGGAAGACAAGGGAAGAGTTAATTTTAACTCACTGCACCACTTTTCTTTCACAGAAGGTCAAATCTAAGTTTTAAATGGAAATGTGATCCAATAAACAGCAACTGAACTTTCTAGTCCCAGTTCTTCCTAACAGGTAGAAAGTTTTAAGTACGCAGTTCAACAGACCTTTATTATATGTTTCTATTGTGTGAGAGTCATTATGCCAGGGATACAAAAATAAACAGAGCTTGCTCTCATTGAGAAATTTATAATCTAATCCGGGGAAAGACAGGTGTACAGCTATGGTAAGTACAAAGTAAAGATCCAGGCATAGTGCTATGAGAAACATGAGGATTCATAACAGCTAACATTTATATAGAGCTTTAAGGTTTAAAAGGTACTGTGCATATAATATATCATTTGATTCTCACAGCAACCCTGTATGGTAGAGGTTAGCTATTGTTATCCTTATTTTACAGATAAGGAAAACGAGGCTGAGCACAGTAAGCCATGGGGCACAGAAGAGGTTGGTAACTGAGGCCATATTCAAACTCCGGTATTTCTGACTCAAGGTCTAATGCTCTACCCACTATGCAATACAGCCGCGCTTTCAGTTTGGGACAGAGAAAGTCAGAAGGCTTCATGAAGGAGGTGGTACCTGAGTTAGACCTGGAAGGAAGGCAAGGAAGAGCAGGTCAGTACATTCCGGACAAGAAGAACAGTATGTGCAGAGGGAAGAGGAGCAGGATGGATCAAGGATAGGGAGAAGGGAGGTATACAATCTGGCTGGAGAGCTGAGTATATCAAATACATGAAATAAGGTTGGAAGTGTAGATTGAAACCAGGTTCTTGATGACCTTGAATTCTAGGATTAAGAGTTGATACTTTATTTGGCAGATAATGGAGAGCTACAGCAGGTATATATGTAGAGGAGCAGCTACCAGAGAGACATGTATTAAGAAGGAACATTTAGAAACGGATATGGCGGATGAATTAGGTAAGGGCTAGACTAGGAACCCACATCCCTTTCTCAAACCACCTATTCAACATGAAAGGAAATAAACACTAGAGTTTACCACATATATGTACCTAAGAAATGAACTGTGTTAATTTCAATAGGACAATATAATTTTTTTTAATCAAATATTTCCTGTACCACCTCCTTGACAAGCTTCTTATACTGCTTAGGGTACATGTACCCTTAGGTTGGGAATCTCTGAATTATAGACAAGGCAGCCAGTTGGGAGGCTATTAGAGTGAGATAAAGGCCTAATCTATGATGTAAGCAGCAAGAATGGAAAAGATCAAATAGATGTGAGATACGTTATGGTGGCAGCTAGGGGGTGTAGTGGATAGAGCATCAGGTCTTAAGTCAGGAAGACTCATCTTCTCGAATTCAAATCTGGCCTCAGATACTTACCAGCTGTATGACCCTGGGCAAATCACTTAAACCTGTTTGTCTCAGTTTCCTCATCTGTAAAATGAGCTGGAAAAGGAAATGGCAAAACACTCTGGTATGTTCACCAAGAAAACCCTAAATGGGGTCATGAAGAGTCAGATATGACTAAAAACAACTAAACAACAACAACAACAACAACATTATGGAGAAAGAGAACAAAAGATGACTTTAAGGTTATAAATGTGGGTTACTAGGAGTACGCTGATGGTGCTATTAAAAGAAAATGGCAAATTGGGAGAGAAACAGGTTTGGGGGAATGATGTTAAGCTCAGTTTTGGACATGCAGTGTAGGAGGTGCTAGTTGACCATCCAGATGGAAATGTCCAAAGCAGGAAACTGAGATACAGGACTGTAGTTCTAGGAGAAGGTGACAGTTCTAGGGTCACCTGCATAAAAGTAGTAAATGAAGCCATGGGAATAGAGAACAACAACTGAATGAAAAGGCAGAAAGAAGACAAAAGGTCACTGACAATCTTTGGGAATATCTATATTTTAGGGGCAGGAGGAGGATAAGGAGTCAGCAAAAGAAGCAGAGAAAAAAATCAGAGAGATAAGAAAATAATAATGAGAATATTCACAAGGGAGAAGGTGTGGGTATGGAACAAAGAGGATATAAAAAGAAAAGGTGGTTCACAGCATCAAATGCTATAGAGAAAGCAAAGAAAATCTGGACAGAAAAAAAGATCACTGGATTTAGTGATGAGCTGGTCATTAATGATCTTGGGGAAAGCTATTTTTAATATAGTGGCAAAGATGGAAGACAGTTTGTAAAGGATCGATGTGTTCCATAATCAAGAAAATTATTGCTCTTTGAAGTGCCACCTCACACCTGTCAGATTAGCTAACAAGACAGAAAAGGAAAATAACAAATGCTGGATGGGATATGGAAAAGTAGTAACACTAATACACCACTAGTGAAGTTGTGAACTGGTCCAGCCATTCTGGAGGACAATTTGGAACTATGTCAAAAGGGCTATAAAACTGTGTACACCCTGTGGCCCAGCAATACACTAGGTCTGTACCCCCAAAAAGAGCAAAAAAAAAAAAAAGATAACATCCTACATGTACAAAAATATTTATAGTAGCTCTTTTTGTGGGGGCAATAAATTGGAAATTGAGGGGATGCCCATTAATTGGGGAATGGCTGAACAAGTTGTAGTATATGATTATGATGGAATACCCTTTTGTTATAAAAAAATAACAAGCAAGATGGTAAAATTAGTAAAATCTAGGAAAGTTAACCAAAGGTGGGAAACCTAGATTCAGTCAAAGGCTACACTCGAGGACCTAGAGGGTCATATTATGAATCCTCCTTCATGGAGGTTACAGGGAAAGTTAGAACACCTGAAAATTGGCAGATTCTGGAGGTTTTGTGATTATTTTGAAACTCCTCCTTACAACCCTGGCCACTCCCTTCCCTTGAGGCAAGAGGGTATCTGTTAACCTCTCTAATAGGAGAAGAGAGTTTCACCCCTTTACCCCTCACCTTTGATTTCACCCTCCCCCACCTGGGAAAGGAAGGAGGAAGGATGGGCAGCAGCTACAGTGTGGGGCCCCCTGGCGATGGCCTTGGGCTCTGGGGAAACCTTTGCCTGGAAGCATCACCCAGGTCCAACACATCCTGCTCAAGGTAAAGAAGCTGGCCTTCAAACTTGGGTAAGCATGCTCTTCTTAAAGTTTTAGTTTGAACTGTTAATGATGAGATGTTGATTCTCTGTATAAAGTAATTTGGAAGTACATTTAACAAAACTGAAGTTACCTGATTGGTAACCGGTTTGTTTCAAGTTTTAAACTGGTGAACTTTCTGTATCAATTATGTCAAGCAACTTTTCATAATTTGGTTACCGCTAAAATAATTTGGCTATCGTAGGTTATTGTTTTAATGTGTAAAGTGGCCAAAAACTTGTTTGGGTTTTCTATAGAAATCTCTAATGACTGGCTTTTTACACCAGGACAAATTTAAGTTTGAGATGTAAATCCTGGAAAAGTTTTTACTAAGCTGTGATTAGTAAAACTTGCTGTTTGAGGTAAAAGCTCATAGGATTTTATTTTGAGTTGTCTGATGGGTAATAATCCATTGATAATCAATAATCCACTACCTGAGAGAAATGCCACAAGCTACTCAGAGAAGGTGATGCTGGTGGGAAGTCAGCATCGGGAAAAGCTGAGAAGACAATTTTAGCCTCAGTTGAAGATGGGATCCTCCTGTCTCAGTTTCCCCATTATGTTCCTTTGAAAGGGAATGTTACCCACCTGGCTATTCCTGAGTCTGGCTATGAGGTGGATTTGATACTGCATGGTTGGAAAACTGAATTATTTGAATCCAAACAGAGCTAAGGGTGTATTATCCTCTCAAAGTTGGGCCCTAAATCTAGTCCCTGCTTTATATATGGGCCCTGCAGTCTTTCCTGTCAGATTTGTGTCTTCTAGACTACAGGTCATTTACCTACAGTTGGTAGCAAACAGCAAGTACCAGCCAACGTCCCCACATCGTTCCCTGCACGCAGCCTGTGCTCAGTTCCAGTCAACCTCCTCTTCAGGATCCCCTCGAGGCAGGGACAGCTCTACACCCCTTGCCAGCAGGAAGCAGTTCCAGAAGCTGAGACCTTCACCCCTTACTCCAAAAGAATTTGGGTTCCTATTTGTTTGAGGGGGGGATGATGGGGTTGGGATCTGGGCCTCAGAAAGGAAAAACCCTGGACTTTCCCACATGGCCAAATCTGGTGTTCCCCTGAGGCTATAATCCCATTAACTGGCCTTTCATTGTGGACCTCCCTATGACCCCAGGCCACTTCTCCATTCTCCCTTGGCCATGTGGTCCAAGTCCCTGGAATTCTATTACCTCATAGACTACTTGGCCACTCCTAGATCCCTCCCATGGTCTTTCTATACATAAGGTCCATCTTGTCTCCATTAATATGCTTATATTCTTATAATCAAGCCACTGCTCAGATTCCTAAAATCTAGCCACTGCTGAGATTCTTAAAATCTAGCCACTGATTAGACTCTTATAATCTAGCCGATAGCTTACTAATGTTCAGATTCCTTAAGAGTTTGCCCGATACGATGGATGTTCTAATAAACCTTGTCTTTGGCTGGGAAAAAAAAAAAGGTGTAGTAGGAGTTAACTTTGACAAGGAGGATTATGCCATCTTCTGAAACTAGAGGGGGAAAAGGGAGTTGAGATATTGAGAAGTTAAATGGAGTAGAGAAAAGGGAGTTGAAAGTGATCCCATCAGATGGTGTCAGGATCTGTGAAGTAGAAGGTGAAGTCATCTGTTGGGAGACAAGATAGTGGAACCAGGAGCCTGAGTAGAAGAGAGGTTTAGAATAGACATTGGAGTAAATGTGACAAAAATTAGAGTTGGGGCACTTCCATCTCTAGACCCTCTAAGATCAAAGTAGAAAGAAGAAATGCTCTGTTCATGACCATAAGAATACAGTAGCAGGTTAGAAGACATAAAGTTGCCAAATAGTGGAGGACTCTATGGTATAGCTACTAAGGCATATATTCCAAGGAGGTCAGAGGAAGAAAGGTTGCATATACACAAAATTATGTATAGTAGCATTTTATGTGGTAGCAAAGAACTAGAAACAAGGTGGGTGTCCATCGATTGAGGCATGGTTGAACAAACTATGGTATATAGATAACTAAATATGTGAAGAATTCTGAGAAACTGAGGAGGACTTATTTGAACTGATGCAAATCAAACTAAGCAGAACCAGGTTAACAACTTACACAACAATGTACAGGAAAACAACAATGAAAGACTTAGGAACTCTGATCAGTGCAGGGACCAACAGTGACTTCAGTGCATTGACAATAGTGAAGTATGCCTCCTGACTGGAACTAGAAAGATGATGGAACACAAGTTAACTACATATACATTGTCAGAAATAGCCAATGCACTGATCTATTTTGCATAATCGTGTTTCTTTATTAATAAGGAAGAATTCTATTGGGAGAAGGGAGGATTATTGGGAAATGGCTGTAATTTTTTAAGAAAGCATGAATAAAAAAAATTTATTTAACTCACTTGTCAAGTCAACAAGCATTTATTAAGTGCCTACCATGGCCAGGCACTATATTGGATTACAAATCTGTGACAAAAAGTTGTAAAACCCAATTTGTCTCATGAGACTTGTCTAAGGTTTTGTTCCCAGCCTGCTTCTTACTAGTTTCTGGTGAAGAGGATATCAAGACTTTTGAGTTTCATCAGAGGATGTCCTATGTGTTTCTACCAAGGGCTTTGCAATCTATTAAAGTGTAAATGAATGCCGTGGTACACGCTTCACCCCTACTCTGTATAAGTAGTAGAGTGAAAATTAAGGAGAAGGGAAAACATGAGAAAGACTCTTTGGTAATGGTGGAATGAGCAGCAGGAGGCACGGACAGGCCGGTTAGAGGTGTCTCAAAAAACCATAGACAAGGAAGCCAAAGAAAGTCTCTGTCCCAGAGAGATTCTTGCACAACTACTTTCTATTCCTAGCTGAAAACAACACCCACTCCTTTTCTCACCTGGTTGCAAGTGTTTCCTGTTTAGGAAGCACCCCAAAGCAATAGCTAACACACAGCAGCCAGGCTGCCAGTCTCAGTGCCAGTGTTTCCCGTTAGCTTGAAGGTGTTTCTACCCAGAATTGCCAATGTTAAAGGGGAAGCAATGTCAAAAAGTGACCACTGCAGCTTGCCTGCTGAAGACAACAAAACAATTCTAGGTCATTTGTAGTAGCTATTCAGAAAATGTTGTCCCTTGAGAAGTTTCTTTAGAAGTTTCTGTCACTGGAATGTTATTGTAATCATAAGAAAAGATCAACATAAGGAATACAGAGAAATATGGCAAGGTTTTTATCATCTTATGCAGAATGAAGAAAGTAGAACCAAGAGAATTCACACAATAATATAACACTCCAAAAGTGACTGAGTTTCTAATGAATTGGGTTTTTTTAAAAAATGCTATTGACTTTTTTTTTTGTTTCATCATCATCTTCATTTCCAGATATAATCCTTACTCCCCAGATAGATTGTCCCATGGAACAAAGAATAAAAGGGAGAAAGAAAAAACCAGTTCGGCAGAATTAATTAATAGATCAATTGAGTCCAACAGTATAGCCGATGATTCACTCCCAGGGCTTCCTACTTCTGCAAAGGGAGGGGAGGGTGCATGTTCTCTTCCTGCCTTCAAGTTTGGTTATTAAATTACACATTTTTTGTGGTTGTTATTATTCCTTCCATTTACACTGCTGTAGTCATTGTGTGGGTAGATTTCTGGGTTCTACATATGTGGCTCAGCATCAGTTCATGAGAGTCTTTGCATGTTTCTCCTTATTAATTGTATTCATAGTTTCTTTCAGCATAATAATATTCCATTGCCCCTGCCCTGGAACATCCTACCAACACTGCTTCCCCCCCAAGGTCTGCCCCTCTTCTTCCAGGAACTCCAAGTGAGCTCCTCCTAGACTGTGAAGGGACCGGGCAGGTCTTCCTTCATTCCCCTCCTGACCCTGCTTCTGACCTTCTGGACTCCAAAATCATATTTTCATTGGGAGGCATCTTTTCAGCTCCTTACTGTACGTGATCCTCTCCCACTAGAATGTAAGGTCTTTGAGAGCAGAGACTGTAGTTCTTTTGAATTGTATTTGTATCCCCAGCGAATAGCACAATGCCTGGCACGCAGTAAATAAAAAATAATTTCCTTTCCTTCCTTTCTTCCTTCTTCTCTCTTCTCCCTTTTCTTCCTCCTTCCCCTTCTTCCTTTCTTCTGTCCTTCTTTCCTACCTGTCTTCCTCCTTCCCTTTCTTCCTTCCTCCCTCCCTCCCTTTCTTCCTTCTTCCCTCCTTTCCTTCATTCCTTCTTTCCCTCTTCCCTCCCTTTTTTCCTTTTTTTCTGTCTTTCTTTCCTTCCTATCTTCCTCCCTCCTCTTCTTCCTTCCTCACTCCTTTTTTCCCTTCCTTCCATCTTTCCTTTTCTCCCTCCCTTCTTTCCTTCCTCCCTTCTTTCCTTCCTTCCTCCTTCCCTTTCTTCCTTCTTTCCCATTCATATACCACAATTTGTTTAGCCTTTCACCAGCTGGCTGGTATCCACTTTGTTTCCAGTTCTTTGCTACTACAAAAAGTGCTGCCATAAATATTTTAGAACATATGTCTTTCTTTTCTATCTTTGTACTCTTTAAGGGTCCATGCCTAGCAGTGGGATTACTGGGTCAAAAGGATATGGATCTTTTAGTCCCCTTCACAATTCCAAATCACTTTGATGAATGTGGACAAATGATTGAACCATGATGATGGGAGCAATTCACAGTTCCACCAACAATATATCAGTGTACCTCCTTTTCCACAATACTTTCAAGACTGACTAGTTCAGGGGTGGGAAACCTGCAGCCTTATGCTGAGTACATGGCCTTCTAGTTCCTTGGGTGCAGCCTTTTGACTGAGTACAAGTTTTACAGAACAGATCCTTTTATTAAGGGGATTTGTTCTGTGAAATTTAGATTTAGTCAAAAGGCTGCACTTGAGGACCTAGAGGGCCACATGTGGCCTTGAGGCTGCAGGCTCCCCACTCCTGGACGAGTTTCATCTTTTGTCACTTTTTGCTAATTTACCAAGCATGCTGTGGAACCTCAGAGTCATTTTGATGTGTATTTCTCTAATTATTAATGATTTGAGCAATGTTTCATACATTCAGGCATAGTTTATAAATGGGTTTGAGAGTCATTTGTTCATATCCTTATCCATTGGGAAACGGCTCTTGGTTTTCTGTATTTGTGTTAGTTTCTTACATATCTTGGATAGTTGGTCCTAAGTAGACATATTTTATACAAATATCCCCCACCCCCAAATTGATGGCTTCCCTTCTTATCCTAGTTGCATTGATTTTGTTTATGCAAAAGGTTTTCAATTTCATATGATCAAAATCTACTTTACCTTTTGCGATTAACTCTCATGAACTATAATGAAAAAGCTCAGTTTTAGAGAAATAATAATGAAACACAGTTACCTTCCTCCTCTCAGTAGAGAAGTGAGGTCTAGGTATATGGAATGCTGGATATACACTATCATGATGTTCCTTAGATTTGCTTAATTTTTTTTTTTTTTTTTTTTTGTTACAAGGAAGGGTTCTGAGTAGGATGGGGCAGAGTTGAGGGGATGACTAAGCCATGAAAACAAAATGCAATAACAAGCTTCTTTTAAGAAAAGAAGTTGCTGTTGTCCTATTCCTATCCATGATTGTGCTGACTGCTCAAATAAGAATGTATGAAAATACTTTGAAAAGTATGAAATGCTACAATTGTGTAGTACTGCTATTGTTTCTTTCTCATTTTCTGAAAGTGTCAGGTCCTTTTTTGTCATTAAAAGGAAAGTTCAAACATTGCTGCTAACCCATAGGCCACCAGAACTAACACCCAGGCAGAATGTGATTTTAATCCGCTCTTCAGTGTTTCTCTGGGCTAAGGAATGTAGCAAAACTGATGATTTTTTTTATCCATAATGCTAGATCAAAGAAAATGAACATTTCTTTTTTTCCTGCAAGGATCCTTTAAGTCATTTAAATTTCTCATGAGCACACAAAGGACAGTATGTAGATGGCATTCAGAAATGGGGGATTAATAGAAAACCACATCAAAGAGAATTAGGCCAAGCCAAAACCCAGCTTCATGATTACAGAAGCCTGCTGGGTGTGATATATATTTCTTGCTCCAAGATCTTTGTCTTTGGCCAATAATGGGGCATTATTGTCAAAGAAACTAAAAATGGAAGGGAGGTTACCGTATCGTGTCGGCCAATTTTGGCTCTCTTGATGCTTTGTTGTAGATTCTCTTTCTTCTCATTCCCCTCTGAAAACTGGAGGAGGAAATAAAACAAAACATAAACAAGAGTAACTTACCAACTGAACCACAAAGCATTAGCTTACAAGGATTTTGTTGCATCCAGAGCCCAGTAAAATCAAAGATGGCAATGGGCCCTCCTATCATTAAGAAAAAGTGAGGAAGCATGGCTCCTTGAGGCTTCCTGAATATATCTACTTCCAGGGTCTATGATTCTGTCAACATGGCTATTCCTTCCACCAACCCCTCTGTGTCTCAGTAGACTGTGGTATCCAAAAGTTGCTGTGGCTGCAAAATTCATGGGGGCACCATGCAAAGAGAGCTAGAAGTGGCATCAGAGGAGCTGGGTTTGCATCTTTGCTTTGCCACTTCCTATCTACGTGACCTTGGGGGAATGACTTCACCACTCTATGGACCTTGATTTCCTCATCAGTAAAATGAGGTGTTAGACTACATGATCTTATGATCCTATCATCTTGTGGACAACCTTTTGATAAGTTGCTCACCGCTTAGCTATGATGGCCCATGGAAAGACAAAGTCTATCAAGAGCTACTTACTAGCTGTGTAATCTTAGGCAATCCCTACACTTTTCTGAGCCTTAGTGTCCCCATCTGTAAAATGACTCAGTAGAACTAGATGATATCTAATGTTTCTGAGAGTTCTAAATTTATGATTCTGTGACTTGCCAGAACATGTGTTTCATTGCCTTAAGCTTTCATGAACCCAGAGCTACTTCTCTGCCACAAGAAGATAATAAAGGAAGATTTTAGAAGAGAAGAATGAAAAAAAAATGTTTTAAAATATTTTCTTCTTGTACCACTTTCATTCTTTTCTGAGTCTTCACTCAGCAGCTTTCTTCAAGTAACTTGAGATGTTCTATTATTCCAATTTGATGTTTATATGAACTGTGATGATTTGGGGGGAAGAAATTTTTATACAACTTCAATTCATGTCTTTTTTCCTTTGGTTTTGAAAGACTAAATTTACTTTCTTCAATTTACTTTCACTGGGTCTAGGGACAATCAGCCATTTCAGCCATCACACAATAATGAAGTTGGGCCTTCTATCTCAACTATTTACAAAGTGGGATAACCAGTTAATAAAATGATATGACTGATTGAACACCAATACTGCTAATATAGTTGCCATCCTTTCTCAGGTCAGATAGGGCTGTAGAATGCCTTCTTAAAAAAAAACTCAAAAAACAACACATTGAATTGATTTAGCCTAAAGAAGAATTCTATATCCTTTACTCATGATAGTTAGCTGACAGGTGGGCCCAGGGCGCTGTTGGTCACTGACATCAGACAACAAGCATTCACAAAGTGAGTGAATAGAGTGATGGACCTGGAGTCAGGAAGAACTGAGTTCCAATCCTACCTCAGACGTGAACTAGCAGTATGACAAGGCACTTAACCTCTGTCTGCCTCAGTATATTCATCTGTAAAATAAGGATAATAATAACATCTACCTCATAGGATTGTTATGAGGATCAATTTATGGTGCTTTACAAACCTTAAAGTATGATACTATTATTATTATTATCATCATTATTCTTAACAACAATGTGTGCTGGTAGCCCCAGGCTTTTTTCTGTCTTAGTCCAACTATTATGCTGGCCTACAGATAAAAGAATACAAAGGCACATAGGCAAATGAAGCAAAAATGTAGGTGTTTCTAAGAGTTATCAGATCTTGCAGCAAGCAAGCTAACAGGAAGGCCAAGAAAAATAGATCAAGAATCTAGAGCTAGAAGGAAACTTATCTTGTCCAACAACTTCATTCTATCTATTTTTTTAATTTAATTGATTGCTTTTTTGTTGTTTCTATATCATTGTCATTGTCATGACCAATACCTCTCCCCACACATCAGAGCCTTCTCTTGTAAAATTAAGAAATGATTAAATAAAACAAACATGACGTGTCAGCCATGTTGGACAGCCTATGTAAATATGCTTTATCCATAGTCTACTCTCTTTATACAGAGAGGAGAGAAATAACTTCCAGCATTCATTGAATAGGCAGCATGCCACAAGGTAAAGCATGATGGATGTGAAGTCAGAGGACTTGGGTTCTAATTCTCACTCTGCCACTTTTATAGCCTTCAAAACCTTGGGTAAGACAGCTAACATCCCTGTGCCTCAGTTTCCTCATTTACATAATGAGGGTGTTGGATTAGATACTGACTATTGTCCTTTTCAGCCCTAAATCTATGATCATGTGATGACCCTATTAATATTATCTGGGATCAATACTGGCTATTGGGCTCATTTGAAGTCTGATGTCTTTTACATTTTCAATTCGTTTTATTTTTAAATTTTTGTTAATGTATTTTGTTTTTATATTACATTTACAGGTTACTCCCACTTCTCGAGGTCTCTTGAAACAAAATAAAACTATTAAGTAAAACTAATATAGTAACCTTATCTCAAAGCACATGCAATATTTCACATATATAGTAGCCTCCTCTACCTCCCACTTCTCTAGTTCAAAAAACATTTTTTTTTAAATCTATTTTCTCTCCTTCCTTCCCTTACCCCCTTGGAAAAAGAAAAAGAGAAATTTTTTGGAACAAAAATGCAGAGTCAAGCAAAACAAAATCTTTCAACGACTGCATTCTACATAGGTAGTTAGGTAGATATGTACTTATCTAATGTATATGTACATTATCTACCTACCTATCTGTGTAGTACATATACATATCTATCATCTATCTATATACTTATTTATATCTCATTCTACCTTTCTATAGTGGATAGCATTATATCTCTCACCTTTCTATAATGGATATTATGTTTTATCAACGCTGGATCATGAAAGGTCATTGTATTGATCATAGTTTTTAGAGCTTGCAAAATTTTTATTTGTAGTGTTTTATCATATAAACTGTTCTCCTGGTTCTGCTTATTTCATTCTTTATCAGATTAAAAAATTCTTCAAAATTCTTCATTTTTTAAAATAATATTGATGTCAAAATATAAATTGTTCTTCTGATTTTGCTCACTTCACCTTGCATCAGTTCATGTAAGTCTTTCCATCTGTTTTAAAATCATCTATTTTCTCATTTGTTACACCACAACAGTACTCCATCACAATCCACAAAAATCATTAGCACTTTTACAGAATATTGATAAAACCCAGCAAAAAGAGATATTTCATTTAAATTACTACAGAATGCATAAAATACTTCTTCAAAGATACATGCAAAAACTATTTAAATATAATAATAATAGCTAACATTTATAGAGCACTTACTAAGCAATTTACAATTATTATTATCTCATTTGATGCTCACAACCCTGGGAGGTGGGTGCTATTATTATCCCCATTTTCTAGATGAGGAAACTGAAACAAACAGACGTTATCTGACTTACTCAGGGTCCCAGAGCTAGTAAGCATCGAAGGCTGCATTTGAACTCAGGTCTTCCTGACTTCAGGCCTGGTACCACCTACCTACCTACCTATATAAACAACCGTTTATTAAAATAAAGATAGACCTAAATAATCAGGAAATATTAATTGCTCACAGGTAGGATAAGCCAAAATAATAACAATGGCAATGCTAACTAAACTGATTTACTTATTCGATGTCATACCAAACAAACTTTTTAAAACTAGCAAAAAAAAGTTCAAAAGGAAGAAAAAAGTCAAGAATCTCAAGAAAAATAATGAAAGGAAATGGGAAGGAAGGGAGCCTACTAATGCCAAATCTTAAGCTACACTATAAAGCAGTAAATATTAAAATAATTGGGTGCTGATTAAATTGATCAGTGGAATAGAATAGGTACACAACACAAAGAAGCAAATTCAATATTCTAGTTCAACAAACAGGCAGGTAGGTGGCACAGTGGATAAAGTGCTGGGCCTGGAGTCAGGAAGACTCAACTTCCTGAGTTCAAATCTGGCCTCAGATACTTACTGGCTGTGTGACCCTGAATAAGTCACTTAACCCTGTTTGCCTCAGTTTCCTCATCTGTAAAATGAGTTGGAGAAGGAAATGGCAAACCATTCCAGCATCTTTACTAAGAAAACCCCAAATGGGGTCGTAAAGAGTCAGATGCGACTGAAAATGAAATAACAACAACAATTCAATAAACACCATTACCCCAGATACTGGGATAATGGTTCAATTCAATTCTGCTTGGAAGTTACTTTCCTATATTGTACCCATTCTGGAGACTTCAAGTTCTATGAGTGTGTGGCACTTCACTAGTACTCAGAATGAGCAATGAAGGAAGTTCTCATTGCTTGGAAAAAATATGGTAAAGGACATTTCACATTTATGTGCTCGGTACTTGGAATTGGTTACATCGGCTGCCAAATTTCTTTAATCTGTTACACATCTACTTAGGTTATTTATTTAAGTATTTTCTTTTATCACCACAGTGATCAGTCTAAACCAGAGGTTCCCAATGTGGGAGATACCACCTCCTGGAGGGCGCTGGAATGTTTGAGGGGGGCAGTAGTAGCCTTCCTTGGGGTGCAATTGGGGGGTGGTGATTTTCATATTTTCATAAGGAAAGAAGAGAAGATAAGAAAAATTTTGAAAAACCATTTGTACATGTTTTATCTGTTGTGGAACTGAGTTAAAGTTGTAGTGATTACATTATTTTCCAAATAAACACAGAAAATGGAAGTTATAATCTGATCAGCGGTCAAGTACACCAACAGGTCTTAACAAGCAAGTGTTGGGGGCAGCTAGGTGGCGCAGTGGATAGAGCACCGGCCCTGGATTCAGGAGGACCTGAGTTCAAATGTGGCCTCAGACACATAACACTTACTAGCTGTGTGACCCTGGGCAAGTCACTTAACCCCATTGCCTAGCTAAAAAAAAAAAAACAAGCAAGGGTGGTTGGTGAACCTGTTGCGCATTGTCAGGAAATTCAGCATGCATTGGCAGGAATATGTGCATGTAATGACTTATTTACAATACGATACTATATGGTTACATGACACAACATGGCATCATCAAAATTTCAATGTAGGAAAAAAAATCCCACAAATTTACAACAAATAAATTTAAGATGCATCATTTAAAAATATACATATATTTCATATTTTTAAAAATAATGCATATTTTTTTAAAAAATTGTTAAAGCATTAAAGAAAGTAGATTTCCAGGGGGGTGCTAAGTAATTTTTTTTTTAAAAGGGGGCAGTAGGCCAAATAAGTTTTGGAACCTCTGGTCTAAACATTTCACTCAGTTCACTAAGTTGATAAGAAGTTGCATGTGGAAATGAATTAAATATTACTAGCCTAAACCCACTACAAGTTTAGCACATTCATCCACATGCAGCCTTGGACCACACCAAAAGAGGCTAGATAATTTCACAAGACTGCTCCTCTTTCCACTTCTATTGATCTCACTTAGTCTTTTTTCCGTAACTTTTTTTTTTTGGTCTAGATCAGCAAAGGGAACTCTCATTGTAGAAACTCCCTCCATCAATGCCCCTGCAACTCGTCATCTCTAATTTATAATCTTAGAATGTTGCTGTGCAAACTTCATAGGTTAACTGACTTTCTCTGGGTCTCCAAAGCTAGGATGGGCCAGAGGCAGGATGTGAATCCAAGGCTGGCCTTCCATATACTACGTAACTAAATTATTACAAGAAATTTTCCTGTCAAAAACTCTCTGTTGCATTGTTTTCTATAAACTAGTTAGAAGCTTAGGAAGCAGACACCTGGTTAAAAGGAGACATCTTATTTTATTTCTGTAAAATATCACAGTCCACGTAGGGTGTTAACATGAAGGAAATAATTAGTCTTGGATGAACAGAGACTTTTTCTCATCAGTGACTGCAGGAAACTGTGCTTTCCACACGTGACCTAGCAATATCTGGACAATGAAAGAGGCCTGAGTGTTCTTTGAGAATAAGGAGTAATATCCTTAAGAAGTGGGGAGCTACACAATGTGTCTTCGCTCCTGATGTACATATAAAGAAAGCATTGTAAGCTTCCATTTAACATTTCCCTGGTCATTAATTCTAATCCCCATCATGAATAAAACCAATCAGTAATGTCCTGATGACATAACCAAACCAGTTATACCTCTTTATGAGAGGAATCATCTCAAAGGAAGGAGGAGGAGGGAAGGAGCAGCTGGGACATATTCTGCTACAATGTTTGGATTGACAACAGATTCAAAGTAGAGCATAGGTTTAAGACCTTAACTGTAGCAAAAGAATACTAATATTACTGTAAAAGCATGAGTTTCCCCTTAGAAATGGCCCCAAAGAAAGCTAATATGCCCATCCTCAAGGACCCACTTGAGTAACCAGAAATACTGTATTGTCATACATGGATATTATAGGTTAACACAATGGTTCGATTTGAAATTATATTTAAAAGTGCCCGATCACGGGGGCGGAGCCAATATGGCGGAGAAAAGGCCAGAACTCGCCTGAGCTCTCCCCCCAAACCCTACCAAATACCTGAAAAAAATGACTCCAGAAAAATTTTAAACTCAAAAGCATATGGAAGTGATTATTAATAAATCAAAATAAATTAATAAAAAAAATGACTCTAAACAAATTCTAGAGCAACAGAACCCACAAAAATACAGAGTGAAACAAATTTCCAGCCTAAGACAACCTGAAGAGCACAGTCTAATGCAGGGGCACAGCAGCACAGACTGGGCCCAGTAAACCAGAGCAGGCCTCAGGGGACTGGTAGCAGGGGTGGTTTCCAAACTTCTCAGCCCACACATGCCAAAGACAACTTAGAAGGTTAGTAGGAAAGGTCTGTCGGGCCTGGGTGAGAGAGGAGCACAGTCCAGCCCCAGCAAACCAGAAGCAGGCCTTGGGAGTGACTGAATCAGCAGTAGCAGCTGCTTCTGAAGCTCTCAGCCCACAGTCAGAAAGGGGATTGAACAACTGGTGAGAAGGAGATTACAGCAGTCTCTTTGCTGGCACGGAGGCAGGATTCTTGCTTTGCCCATACTTAGATCTGGGTTGCAGTCCTGAGGTGAGGAAGAGCACTAGCATAGCAGAGCTTGTGACAGAAGTGGAGAGGGGACCCTCCTCATAGTTCCCAGGCAGAAAAGAGTACCTGTGGTCACTTACGGACCAGAGCACAGGCCAGGAGAGGAATAAACACCTCTCCTTAGATCATACTACCTTGGAAGAACTGAAAACTGACAGGTCACTAGAAGTATCTCTGAAAACAGCTGCACAAAACCCCTGAAGCTTGGGAAACTATGCCCTCCACACTGGAAGCAGAGCCCTATCTTAACAGAGTTAAAAAGTCAAGTGATAAGCTGGGAAAATGAGCAAACAATGGAAAAAAACTCAGACTACAGAAACTTTGGTGACAAGGAAGATCAAAACATACACTCAGAAGAAGACAACAAAGTCAAAGCTCCTACATCCAAAGCCTCCAAGAAAAATATGAATTGGTCCTAGGCCATGGAAGAGCTCATGAAGGATTCTGAAAAGCAAGTAAGAGAAGTAGAGGAAAAATTGGGAAGAGAAATGAGAGCAACACAAGAAAATCATGACAAACAAGACAATGGCTTGCTAAAGGAGACCCAAAAGAATACTGAAGAAAACAACACCTTAAAAAATTGACTAGACCAAATGGCAAGAGGTCC
This sequence comes from Vombatus ursinus, assembly GCF_900497805.2. Lineage (NCBI taxonomy): Eukaryota > Metazoa > Chordata > Mammalia > Diprotodontia > Vombatidae > Vombatus > Vombatus ursinus. The sequence continues at coordinate 14,472,011 of NW_020954562.1, read as the reverse complement.
AAAAAGCCAATGAAGAGAAAAATGTCTTAAAAAAGCAGAATTGGCCAAATGGAAAAGGAGGTCCAAAAGCTCACTGAAGAAAATAATTCCTTAAAAATCAGAATGGAGCAAATGGAAGCCAATGACTATGAGAAATCAAGAAATTATAAAACAAAACCAAAAGAATGAAGAGATAGAAGTCAAAGTGAAATATCTCACTGGAAAAACAACTGACCTGGAAAACAGACCCAAGAGAAAAAATTTAAAAATTTTCAGACTACCTAAAAGCCATGATCAAAAAAAAAAGAGCCTAGGGCAGCTAGGTGGCGCAGTGGATAGAGCTCTGGCTTTGCAGTCAGGAAGACCTGAGTTCAAATCTGACCTCAGACACATAACATTTACTAGCTGTATGACCCTGGGCAAGTCACTTAACCCTGACTGCCTCACCAGAAAAAAAAAAAAGGCAACAAAAAAAAAAGCTTAGACATCATCTTTCAAGAAATTATCAAGGAAAATGGCCCTGATATTCTAGAACTAGAGGGTAAAATAGAAATTTAAAGAATCCACTGATCACCTCCTGAAAGTGATCCCAGGAATATTATATCCATGTTCCAGAGTTCCCACATCAAGGAGAAAATATTGCAAGCAGCCAGAAAAAAACAATTCAAGTATTGTGGAACCACAATCAAGATAGCACAAGATTTAGCAGCTTCTACACTAAAGGATCAGAGGGCTTGGAATATGATATTCTGTAAGTCAAAGGAGCTAGGATTAAAACCAGAAATCACCTACCCAGAAAAACTGAGTTTAGTTCATGAGGAGAAAAAGTCGACATTCAATGAGATAGAGGAACTTAATGCATTCTTGAAAAAAGACCAGAGCTAAATAGAAAATTTGACTTTTAAATACAAGACTCAAGAGAAGCATGAAAAGGTAAACTGGAAAGAGAAATCATAAGTGACTTATTAAAGTTAAACTGTTTATATTCCTACATGGAAAAATGATATTTGTAACTCATATGACCTTTCTCATCATTAGGGTAGCTAGAAGGAGTATATATAGACAGAAGGCACAGATGTGAGTTGAATATGAAGGGATGATATTTAAAAATAGAATAAGGGTTAAGAGAGGAATGTACTGGGAGAAAGAGAAAGGGAAAAGTAGAATGTGGTAAATTATCTCACATAAAAGAGGCAAGAAAAAGCTTTTACAATAGAGGGGAGAAGGAAGGAGGTGAAAGGGAATGAGTGAACCTTATTCTCATCAGAATTGCCTTAAAGAGAGAATAACACACACACTCAATTGGGTACAAAAATCTATCTTACCCTACAGGAAAATAGAGGAGAAGGGGATTAGAGAAGGGAGGGGGATAGAAGGGAGGGCAGAATGGGGGAGGGAGTAATCAGAAGCAAACACTTTGGGGGAGCGACAGGGTGAAAGGAGAGAATAGAACAAATGAATGACAGGATAGGATGGAGGGAAATATAATTAGTCTTTCACAAATGACTGTATATAACCCATACCATTTATAACCTATATCGAATTGCTTGCCTTCTCAATGAAGGGGTGTGGAGGGAGAAGAATGAAGAGAATTTGGAACTCAAAGTTTTAAAAACGAATGTTAAAAATTGTTTTTTAACTGGGGAAGAAATAAAATGCCAAATTAAAAAAAAGAACAAGGAAAAAAATTGCCTAATCACTATAACCAGAAGAAATAGTCATCCTAAAGCACAACGGGTCCATGCTACTCCCCTGCTCAAGTGGTATCCCTGGTTCCCTATTGCCTCTAGGAAAAAATGCAAACTCAGATAAACATTTAAATCCCTTCATACTTTGGCTTCAACCTCTCTTCCCAGGCTTACTGAATTTCTCCCCTTCATAGATTCTATATTCTTGCCAGTTTGGAAAAACTGGCTTGCTTGCTGTTACACACATTTGACACTCCATCAACCTGTCCCTGTGTCTGTGCATAACACTGCTCTTCTTCCTGACTTCTACTTTTTACAGTCCTTAGCTATATCCAAAACTCAGCTCAGCTGCCCTTTACTTGTCCCCTTAGTTTTTAGTACTTCCTCCTCAAATTGTCAAGTATATGGTAACCTATGCATACGTCATAGCCACCTCCCATTAGAATATAAGCTCTTTCATGTAGGGACTGTTTGATTTCTACATTTTATTGCCCAGCACCTGCCAAGGTGCTTTGCACACAGTAAGTGCTTAATAAATACTTGCTGGATTCTCTCCCTCCCACTCCCTCTCTCTTTCTCTCCCTCCCTCCTTTCCTCCTTCCCTCTCTTAAAGGCCATAAAATGGACCATTAATTAACTGAAACAGTTTCATAATTCAATTACTTAAAACATCTGTTACAGGTTTTGTACCAATCAGTTTGTTGAGGAAGCAGAAAAGGCAAATGAAAGATGTATCCTGAAACAGGAAGCCCAGTAATGAATAAAATAACCTGGTCTTCAAGGAGGAACACTGTATTCAAGGTCTGTCACGTAGGCCATTTGGTAATCCACATGATGTAAGAGGAACAGAAGACTTCCACTCACTGCCTCCTGTACCAGTAAGTACCAAAACAATTTGGTCTCCCTGACTGCTGAATGATTCTTGGTATTCTGCTGAGATCATAAAGTCACAAGCACTCAAAGCCACAATATTTAACTCCTGTGCAACTGGCTCTCCTATCACAGTGAGGGATTTGCACTTCTCTTGGGAGCAATTCTGGCACAGTTCTGGCTAGTTCTTTGGACCTAAATTAAATCGAGGCCTCACGTGACAAGGGCTAAGATGGCTCTTAGCTATTGTGATGATATGATCTAACTAACTTCTAAAACCTGTTTTCTCGCAGTAAGAAAACCAGCCAAGAGACACAGGATGATACAAGAATGGATGTACTACAAAAACCAGACTGCTGGATAGATTAATCCTGAACTAGACAAAAACATAAAGCTATGTTCTTCCTTTAAGAAAGTCAGGAATATGAAATTCTGGTTTCAAAATGCAAAGTGATTAAAGATTATTCTTTTCTTTAAAAGGAAATTCACAATAAGATTCTTCTAAACTATGTTTCCTTAGTCTATGTGAAATATGATTTATTAAATTACTAGGAACATAAACATTTTCTGTTGTGTAAAGTCAGGGGCACCTATACAAGACAATAACAATTAAATGAAGGGGAAATGCCACAAAACCAACTTAAATCTTGCTATACCCAAAGATCCTTATGTGGGGTAAATAAATCTAGCCATACGATAGGCACTTTCATCTGAACATCTGCTAATCCAGGACACTGTAGTTTACCTGTACATTTGACAAAACAGGGTTGAGAAAAATAATACCAAATGTTTTATTTTTTAAAGAGCAAATCACTGCCTCAAGGAACTAACTGCCTGTTCATTACAGAAACAGAAATGATTGATTCAAGCTGTACAGGCCAGGGGTCCTGAGCTACTTTCCTGACATGAAGGGATAACAAAGACATCAGGTAGAGAGAACGATGGAAAAAATTTTAGAAGGGAGAAGTACAAGGGAAAAGAACAGCAAAAGCAAAAAAAAAAAAAAAACCAAACAAACAGTCTAACATTTCTGAACTTAAGGAAATGATTTTCAGAAGATTCAGTTTTTCTAAGATTTTGGTCTCTTTCTCTTTTACAATCCAGAATGAATGAATTCTGCTATGAAATCAGCTAAGTTCATGTATTATAATTTCTTACAGCTTAGTTGAAAACAAAACACACACACACACACACACACTCTCACACACTCACACACCCCACCAACAGCAACTACCAAATGTCCCAAACTCAAGTTGGAAGGGCATCCCAGAATATCACACTTGGAAGGGGCCTCGTTGTTCATCCAATCTAAGCCTGCCCTAAAACAAACCAACCCTCCTGCACATCTTTAACGCCCGGTGTCTTGTACACAATAGACATTGAATATAAACTTCCTGAATAGCACACAAGTGGTCATTTAGCCTTTGCTTCAAGAGCCTCCCCTTCTCTCAGGGTAGATGGGGCCACTTTCAGAAAGCTGTCATTCTGAGGAAGTTTCCTTACATGACACCTATGTTGTCTTTCTGCAACTTGCACCCACTGGCTCTGTAGCAGGGAGTCAACAGAACAAGTCTAATCCCTGGCCTAGTTAAAAACCCTTCAAATGCTTGAAGACGGTTGAGATATACCTCAGAGGCCACATGGTCCAGCCCTTATCTGGTTAGGAATCCTGACCACAACAGGCTTTGACTCAAGACCCTTTGTGAAAGGGAACCCCATTCGCTCCCAAAGCACCCCTTCCACTTTTGGACTGTTCTAAGTGTCAGCCTGCTGTGCTAGGCTTTATAGAGACTGATCTGAAAACAGGATGATAACATTTAGAACTGGAGGGGGCCTCAGTAGGGCTACCCAGCACAATGCTTACATTTTACAAATGAGGAAACTGAGGCTCAGAAAGCTTAAGAAATTGGCCCAGGTCATGCAGCTAATAATAATAATAATAATAATAGCTAACATTTCTATATTGGTTACTATGTGCCAAGTGGTTTACAATTATTATTATCTCATTTGATCCTCACAACAACCCTGGAAGATAGGTGCTGTTACTACCCCCATTTTATAGATAAAGAAATTGAAGCAAAAAAATGTGAAGTGACTTGCCCAGGGTCACACAGTTAGTAAGTAAAGTATCTGACACTGAATTTGAATTCTGACCTTTCTGATGCTAGATCATATGCACTATCTACTGGGTCACTAAAGCTGGATTGGAACTCATGTCTTCCTGACTCCAAGTCCAACCCTCTCTGCTATGGCATACTGTTGGATAGGGCTTACAAAGCATATATAAATAACATGAAAAAACTGAATAAAATCTTATATGAAATATAAAAATACCCACTTAAGTATTTATATTACATGGGGTCAAACATGACTGTATTTTGGAAGGTAGTAAGAAAAGATTACTATAGTAATTTTGTGGGAAGACAGAGTGGGACCTGTGAAAAGGATGCTTTTCCAATTAGTCTAGGAAGGATTCATCAAAGAGACAAGATATGGAAAGCTACCTGAATTATGAGAGAGAAGAAATCTGGTAAGCAAAGTAGTTCAAGTGTCCATCCCAAAGTAGGCCTGGTACAACCAAATCTAAACTGTAGAAAATTTTGGAAGATATAAAATTTTAAACATCGCTTTCCTCCTATGCGGGCATGCACAGCTAAAGTGTAAGAAATGGGAGTGGGTGGATCAAAGTGGACCATGATATTAACTCTTTTTATTCTGTAAGCATTTACTGAGTAATGATGATAATGGCTAACTTTAAAGTCTGCAAATTGTTTTACACACATTATCTCACTTAAACCCTGTGAGGCAGGTATTAAAAAGATTATTATCTTTTATTTTTCAGATGAGGAAGCTGGAGTTTATGGAGATTACATGACTTGACTCTGGGCACACACCTCATAATTAGTGCAAGAGGCTGGATTAGAACCTAGGTCCTAGGTGGTGAAGTGGATAGAGTGCTGAGCCTGGAATCAGGAAGATTCATCTTCCTAAGTTCAAATCTGGCTTCAGACACTTAATAGCTGCGTGACCCTGGGCAAGTCACCTACCCCTGTTTGTCTCAGTTTCCTCATTTGTAAAATGAACTGGAGAAAGAAATGGCAACCCACTCTAGTATCTTTACCAAGAAAACCCCATACGGGACTATGAAAAGGCTGGAACATGGCTGAAACAATTGAACAAAAAAAGTAAAATAAAATGAAATAAAATAAATTTCCTTACCCAAAATTCAACATGCTGTCATACCTACATATGTAGTACCACAATTACAGATCTTCCATATTAACTATTTTCTCTTATTTAAAGCTTTGAGTAAATTGTTTTTCTTCTTCTAACAATATTCATTAAGAAAGATTCATCTGAACTCTGAGTGCAAATTGAAGCATACTTTTTTTCACTTTCTTTACATTTCTTGCTTTTTATTTTTTGCAACATGGTTAATATGAAAATGTTTTGCATGACTTCACATATAACTGATATCATACAGTTTGCCTTCTCAGTGGGTGGGGGAGGTCCCGGAGGGAGAAAGAGAGTTTGGAATGTGACATTCTTAAAAAAATGAAAGTTAAAAATAAATTTTTTTTAATTTTAAAAGAGAAGAAAGATTCCTCTATGAAATCACTAAAAATGTAGGCAATTAATATTCCTCTTACATAGAGATCAAACTTAAACCGACCTCAGCCATTTGGAACATGATTAAACCCTGACATAAGTGAGAAAGGTCTTTGAGAGTGGCCTAACTAGCTGTCATATATTCTACAGGAAAGGCTGTCTGGCCCTCATTTAGGACATTGCCTTTTATACAAATCCGAAAATCTTGATCATGAGGTCTTCCAGACAACAGTAAAGCAAATTAGAAGGGAATGGCGAGATGAAACCCTTGGCCAGAGGTAAGTTATACGATTAAATACCAATTTATTAAGCACCTATGAGCCAGTCACCACAAGGCACTAGAGATATAAGGGTCTTTGCTCTTAGGAGTTTCCATTCTATTGGGAAGACACCTATATCCGAGTAGAGTACAAAGAGCATTGAGGAAAGAAGGAGCAGTGCCCACTGGAGTGAACAGGGAAGGCTTGACAGATGATGAAGCACCAGAGCGGAATCTTGAAGAAAAACAAGGACACGGATGACAGTAAGATATAATGGCAGACAGCCACGAAGGTAACAGAAGAATGAGAGAAGGCACAACCACATCATGGTATGATAATTGATGTTCCTAATGATGGCCATTAGCTTGTCTTTTCAGCTTTCCCTTTCTTGATGACTAAGGCCTTCCCTTTAATTAGCTCAAACGGCTTAGGCAGGGTGCCCAGACCACCTGTGAAAGAGACAGAACACCGCCAGACAGAGAGACACCGGCAGCCCAGGGTCTTTTAATCTCAGGTCAAGGAGAAGGCTGAGGGCAAACTGGTAGAAAACGCAACTCAAATGTAGGGTTCAGAATAAAGTGAAAAGTGAAAAACAGCACGCAGCAAGGGTATGAGGGAGTAAGACACAAGGAAGGAAAAGGTCGGCTTTGTAGATGATTTTCTACAGCAGAGCACACTGTGAGTGCTGTGGGATATAAGATGCTACTGTTGCTGTTCAGTCATGTTTCCAGTCACGTCTGACTCTGTGACCCCATTTGAAGTTTCCTTGGCAGAGATACTGGAGTGGTTTGCTATTTTCTTCTCCAGCTCATTTAACAGATGAGGAAATTGAGGCAGACAGGGTTAAGGGACTTGTCCAGGGCCACACAGCTAGTGTCTGAGGTCTTCTTGATACTAAGACTAGCACTTTATCCACTGTGCCACCGAGCTACCCCTAAGATGGCTACTATACTTAGTTCATTGATTTTTTTTTAAAGCACATGGCTTCATAAAATAAAATGCAACCTTGAAGGCTCCTTTCAGATGTTTCTCCTTTGTATATGTAAAAGTTGTACAGTCCTCTGTGATAGACATGAGATAATTGTTGCAAGAAGCACTTGACTCACCTCAAGTGAGGAGTAAAATGGGAAGATATTATTTTCAGCAATTTTTTTAAAAAATAAATTTACAGTTATTCATTCCACATCACGGGAGTTAGGGACATGGTGCCTCTCCCTCCTCCCCCACAGTGATCTGGAAAATCTGTGTAAAATTTTTTGGCCCTCCCTTTGTACCAGAGAAGAAGTCTGAATTTTTCTTTTTCTTTTATGGGGTGTTTACGGTACTTTATTGTAAAATCTGGCTTAAATATTTAGTCATAGACTCTGTGTTGTCTGCTGGCCTTTACATGTTGTCTGTGGCTTCCACAAAACTCCCCCCAAATTCCTATTTAATTTATTATGCTGACTGGCAATATATTGAAACTGTGATAGAAAAAGGCACAATGTGGAAGGAATATCTGTAATAATTTATTTTAAATATACATTTTTTTAAAAAATTTTGAGTTTTGAATTCTCCCTTTCCCTCCCACTCCTTCTTTACCCACTGAGAAGGCAAGCCATGTGATATTAATTATACATATGAAATCATGCAAAGTATATTTACATATTAGCCTGTTTCAAGAAAAAATAAGCAAGAAAAATAAAGAATGTGAAAAAATTATTCAGCAAAGGTTTTTTGAGAAGCTAGATTTGGAATCAGGACCTGGGAAACCATGGTCCAAATCCCACCTCTGACACTTAGCTCTGACACTTAGCTCTGAGGCAAGCTAACTTTTTTCCCACCTGTAAAATGTGGTTATTAATAAGTGCATCTACTGCACAGGGTTATTGTGAGGATTAGATGATATAATAAAAGTAAAGCGCTTTTTAAATGCCAGCTATTATTATTTTTATCAATGTCATGACACATCTTGTGTAAAGTCAAAACAAAATAAAGATTCCCTATGGCTGATCATAACAATCGCTCCTGTTTATATAGTTTTCAGATTTGCAAAGCACTTTATACATATAATTACCTTATTTGAGGTTCACAACAATCCTGTGCAATAAGTGCTATTATCATTTTATAGATGAGGAAACTGAGGCTGAGATGGGCTAAGCGCCTTTGTCCAGTCATGCAGACATTAAGGGTCTGACTCAGGATTCATATCCAGATCACTGGCTCTAATTCCAGTGTCCTAGACCCTATGGTATAGTGAGGTACTCCAGAGTGCTTGACACAAAGCCAGGCCCATAGCAGGTACTTAATAAATGTTTATTGACAGAATTATGCCATCCTATTAACTGCCCCGGGCCTCAGAGCACTCATTACAAAGCCTACTTGGTGAAAGCCACAGCAATCTGGAAGAGTTGGGTGAGAAAAATACATATTGAACACACTACCACATGTAGCTGGACCTATTGAGTTAGTTCATCAATATGATTATTTCAAAAGAGTATATTAGATATTTATTTTTTCTTTTAAATTACTCTCAATAAGCAAGGTCAAAAAAATATGATTGCTAAGTTCCAATGGTTCCATGAAGGGTAAAAAAAAAGTTGATTTTTAATTTTTTAAAAAATTATTTATAAATATGGGAAATGCATGGTTATAAACTTGTCAAGAGCTTGAACAAACAGTCCACATTGAATCTCGGAAAAGGTACAGCCAGGCCTTAGAGTTTGGACCATGTGACTGAGACACCACCACTACCACCTGGTGGCTACAGGTTAAGGTTGCAGTTCCAGGTTTTCTGAGGGGTTAATAGACCTCTTGTAAAAAAAGGTTACAAAGTGACAGCAAACATCATAGTCCTAGAACTCTTGAAAATGGAAGGGAATCCTCTGGGCTGGTGTCAGAGTTTTCCCGTAGTTCCAAGGATCTGGCCGAGGAGATGAGGTTAGGATCCAGAAACATTTCCTTCTCTCCAAACTGGGCTCAAAAGTAACAGTTGAGGCCCTCAGGTTCTAACAGAATCAGAGCTGAAAAGGCAGCGGCCAGACCTGAGACAACAAGTACCACTGTCTCCTTTCTTGACACTCTAAGTTAAATCTTTAAATAGAAGACTGTGGTGGATATACAAAAACTGTAAGTGAAATGACAAATGATGCGGAGCTCTAATTTTGTACAATACTGGATAGAAGTGTTTTAACATTCCTATCATGGCCCCAAATGGCAAATGGCACCACCTCCCTATTGCATTACATCAACTTTTATTTGTTAGATATAATTTCTCCTTCTACCACACCAAGGCAAGAAGGGAGAGAAGAAAACATAATGTACCCAAAGTATATCCAATCAACCTAACAAGAATTATAGAAAAAGTACACGTGGATCACTTACATTTAACAATGATAATTTCAGATTTTGACTTTAGAATATCAAGTCCTGAGCCTAATTTAACAATTGTCTTAACTACAGGAAACAGGAAGCAAAAGTAGAAAAAGAGATGCTATCTTGGGGAAATACCCCAGAACACACCTACTGTTACCCATCCATAAGAAAACCATCATACTTTTTGGATTCTGTAGTTATTATTATGATTACCTATTCTATATGAATAATAATATAATTATTCTTTTTTTCTGAATTCTAGTTATTCCCAAACATCTAGAACAATATACACAGAAAGCACACAAATAGCTTTAGACAAAGGAACAACAGATATACTTATATTTGACATTCAATTACTATATAATCAAGAGTACAATTCAATACATTGTCCCAGGAGTCCAGAAGGAAACAACTAAATGCTGAATTTAAGTTACATAGTAGTATTTATATTTTCTCTGTTTTATTTAAATGTTACCACCATAATTGACACTCCTGCCTTGCAAACATCTGTCAACCAACCCACACAAAACACTGGAGAAGGCACCCTCCTCTCAAGTGCAATGAATTAACAATATTCTTGTTACCTTCTCCAATATAAATTGTTGTTCTTCCCTGGCTAGTGGCTATGGGTAGGGCTGCTGAAAAGCTTTTCATAAACTAATAAGAATGATTCTGGAAAAAAAAATCTGCTTCTGATTTTTGTTCTCCTTTTCATGGGCCATAGCCATTAAAAAACAAAAAACAGGGGCAGCAAGGTGGCGCAGTCGATAGAGCTCTGACCTTGGAGTCAGGAGGACCTGAGTTCAAATGTGATCTCAGACACATGACACTTACTGTGTGACCCTGGGCAAGTCACTTAACCCCTATTGCCTAAGCAAAAAAACAAAAACCAAACAAGGATCAAAAGAGAGACAGAATTTTACCAGGAAGCTTTAAGATAAGGCCCCTACTGATCAAATCCTTAGTACTTAGGTACAAATGATAAGAATAATAATAAATCCACCGTCTGAGAGAAATGCCACAAGCTACTCAGAGAAGTGGTGGGAAGTCAGCATCAGGAAAAGCTAAGAGGACAATTTTAGCCTCAATCTAAGATGGGATCCTCCTGGCTCAGTTTCCCCATTATGTTCCTTTGAAAAGGAATGTTACCCACCTGGCTATTCCTGAGTCTGGCTATGAGGTGGATTTGACACTGCATGGTTGGAAAACTGAATTATTTGAATCCAAACAGAGCTAAGGAGGTTTTATCTTGTTGCATCTGGGCCCTGCAGTCCTTTCTGTCAGATTTGTGTCTTCCAGACTATAGGCCATTCACCTACAATTGATAGCAAACGGCGAATACCAGTCCATGTCCCCTCATCGTTCCCCAGATGCAACCTATGCTCGGTTCCAGTCAACCTCCTCTTTGGGACCCCCTTGAGGTAGGGACAGCTCTATGCCCCTTGCCAGCAGGAAGCCGTTTCAGAAGCCAAGACCTTCGCCCCTTAGCCCAAAAGAATTTGGGTTCTATTTGTTTGAGGGGGGAATGGTGAAGGTGGGAGCTATACACCAAAAAGGAAAAACCCTGGACTTTCCCACATGGTCAAATTTCTGGCATTTGCCTGAGGCTGCACCCAATCTCCCAATTCTTTGTCACCTGTAACCTAGCCTAGCCCTCCCTCTGGCTCCTCACCATTTCCCACCCTTAATCCTAGGTAGGCTCCATTCTCCCTTGGCCACGTGGTCCAGGTCCCAGGAGTTCTGTTCACCTCAGCTTACTGGCCACTCCCATCCAGATTTTCCTTAGACCCCTCCTCCTTAGACCTCTTTCCTTAGACCTCAAACTACTCGGCCACTCCTAGATCCCTCCCCCAGTCTTTCTGTATATAAGGTCCACCTTGCCTCCACTAAGATGCTCAGATTCCTAAAATCTAGCCACTGCTCAGATTCTTAGAATCTAGCCAATGTCTCACAGACTCTCAGATCCCTCAAGAGTCTGGCTAATACGGCAGATCTTTAATAAACCTTATCTTTGGCTGGAAAAAAAAAAGAATAATAATAATGATGATCATGGCTAACATTTATATCACACTTACTATGTGCCAGGCACTGTACTAAGCAATTTATAATCATTGCCTCATTTGATCTTCACAACAACACTGGGAAGCAGGTGCCATTTTACCTTGGGAGGTAGTAAGGAAGGAAATAAGCATTTATTAAGTGCCTACTATGTGCTAGGCATTACAAGCACTTCACAAATACTACCTCACTTGAGCCTCACAACAACCTTTGGGTATAGGTGCTATTATTATGCCCATTTTATAGATGAGGAAATTAAGGTAGACAGAGGTTAAGTAACTTGCCCAGGGTCACACAAGCTAGTAAGCATCTGAGGCAGGATGTGAACTCAGGTCTTCCTGACTCCACGTCCAATGGTCTATCCACTTCACCACCTAGCTATGTGAGTGTCAGACTGTAAGGCTAGAGGAATCCTGGAGAAGGGAGGAATTATTGTGCGTTAGGGTTAGTCAAGAAAGAATTGAAATGAAAACCGGAAGACTTTATAGATCTCCATTCCCTCTCCTCCTTCACCACCCCATCCCTCACCTACCCATGAGGGTAGGCACTGCTTTTTTTCATTCAAGTATATTATTTTTACACACAGTAGGTGTTTAATAAGCACATGTTGTATTGGATAGCACTGCAAATGCCATTCTTCTAACCCATGATTAGTATTTTTTTTTTTAATTTTAAATTAATTTTAAAGTTAAAAGCAAAACTACTTGCCCTCATCTGAAAAATGAAGGGTTCGGGATAGGCTCCTTCTAAGTCTATGATACTGGGGTGCAAAGGGAGATAAGCCTTCTCACTACAAACTGGGGATGACTCCTGGTTTAAGGCTTACATGGAGCAGATAGAGTCAATTCATGGTTAGATGTTTCCTCAACAATACAAATTAAATTTTTGTTTGGGTGTAAGAGAATTCTTTACTCAGAGGGCAGGAGGAGAAGGTAGTAGAAATGTCTTACTTTATGACAGATTACAGGACAAAAAGGAAGTATCTTTTCAGAGGCAGAGTGATCAGTGACACTTATGAGAAGACATGATGTATCCACTCTGAAAATCTTTGAAGCCCCAAGGCTAATGATAAGCACTCAGGTAGCTAACTTCTCAGCAACGTGTCCTGAAAGGATGACTGCAGATGAAGCACAGTGACTTCAGCACTTCAACAGATTCCCATCCAATCTGTCCACCCATCCTGGCCATCACAGGCTGATGGATTCTTGTCCTTGTTCTAACTTGAATCTTTGAGAGAGCAGTTACCCGATGTACTAGACACCTTTCTCTGGGTGTTTTCATATTTTATAGCTCTTGGTGTAGAACTTGTATTGCTATAAACTCATGACTGGACCACTTCTTTTTCTGATCATATATTTCCTAAGTGGATATTCTTACATGACTTCTGGTGCACAGGTTATCTGCAGAAATATACTTAAGCCTCCTTGCACCCACCATCTACCAAATTATAATGAGTCAAAGGGGATGGACAAATTTCCATGGAGGAGATGGCCCTGAAGCTAGGACTTGGTGAATGGGTGGAGCTTCAAAAGATGAATATAGTGCATAGGGGTGGAAGAAGAAAACAGAAGCCAAAGAAAAAAGAAAAGAGTTCAAATCCCACCAAGGAAAAAAGTTTCTATATCTTCCACAAAACTGCAACTCCACAATGGATGGAATGCATGCCAGACACAAATAAGATGAATTCAAGAATTGGAGCATGGATTGCTTTTCTTGTAAATCATATGAATAGTGTAAGATTAGGCTGAAAAGGAGGGTTAGAACCCAAATGTGTAGGGCTTTGAATACTAAGCTAAAGAATTTGGACTCTATTTAGCTCTGAGGCCTATGTCTGGAAGAGGTACAAAACCTAAGGACCTAATTTGTCCATGTCTACCATTCTCTTGGAACTATGTTGGAAATACTGGATTTAAAATTAGGTAGATAGAAAGGAAAAAGAGGGGAGAGGAGCGAGGCAAAGACCTGGTCTCAGCAAACCTGGAGTAGTCCTCAGGGGATTGAATCACTGGCAGCTCTGGTGGTTTCCAGACTTCTCAACCCACAAACACCAAAGAAAACTTAGAAAGTCAGTAGGAAGGTTTGTCGGACCACGGTGAGAGAGGAGCTCAGTCTGGCCCCAGGGCAGTGCTGCTTCCAGAGCTCTTGGCCCACAGATGGAGGGGGGAATCAAGCAGCTGATCAGAGGGGGATTGCAGAGATCTCTTTGCTGGTGCTGAGGCAGAAATCTCTTGCTTTGCCCGTGGTTGGATCTAGGTCATAGTTCTGTGTGGCGGTCCTGGGGCCAGGAGGAGCACTGGCATAGTGGAGCTTGTGGTAGTGGTAGAGAGGAAATGCTCCTCACAGTTCCAAGGCAGAAAAGAGTGCTTGTGGTCACTCATAGACCATAGCACAGGCCAGGAAAGGAGTAAACGCCTCGCCCTTGATCATAGCACCTTGGAAGAACTGAAAATTCACAGGTCCCTAAAAGTATCTCTGAAAACAGCTGCACAAAACCCCCGAAGCTTGGGGCAGTACATTCTCCACACTGAAAGCAGACTCCTACCTTGACAAAGAGTTTAAATCTCAAGTAATTGGCTGGGAACATGAGCAAACAGCACAAAAAAACTCAGACCATAGAATCTTATTCTGGTGACAAAGAAAATCAAAATATACAACCAGAAGAAGACAACAAAGTCAAAGCTTCAACATCCAAAGCTTCCAAGAAAAATATGAATCAGTCCCAGGCCATGGAAGAGCTCAAAAAGGATTTTGAGAAGCAAGTAAGAGAAGCAGAGGAAAAACTGGGAAGAGAAATGAGAGTGATGCAAGAAAATCATGAAAAACAAGTCAACAGCTTGCTCTTAAAGGAGACCCAAAAAAATACTGAAGAAAGTACTTAAAAAACAGACTAACCCAAATGGCAAAAGAGGTCCAAAAAGCCAATACGGAGAAGAATGCCTTAAAAAGCAGAATTGAACAAATGGAAAAGGAGGTCCAACAGCTCACTGAAAAAAATAATTCCTTAAAAATTAGAATGGAGCAAATGGAAGCTAATGACTTTGTGAGAAATCAAGAAATTGTAAAAACAAAACCAAAAGAATTAAAAAAAGAGAAGACAATGTGAAGTATCTCACTGGAAAAACAACTGACCTGGAAAATAGATCCAGGAGAGATAATTTAAAAATTACTGAACTACCTGAAAGCCATGATCAAAAAAAGAGCCTAGACATCATCTTTCAAGAAATTATCAAGGAAAACTGGCCTGATATTCTAGAACCAGAGGGTAAAATAGAAATGAAAGGAATCCACCGATCACCTCCTGAAAGAGATCCCCAAAGGAAAACTCCTAGGAATATTTACTGGGGAAACACAATCAGGATAACATAAGATTTAGCAGCTTCTACATAAAGGACCAGAGGGATTGTAATATAATATCCCAGAGGTCAAAGGAGATAAGATTACAACCAAGAATCACCTACCCAGCAAAACTGAGCATAATCCTCCAGGGGAAAAAAATAGACATTCAGCGAAATAAAGACTTTCAAGCATTCTTGATGAAAAGATCAGAGCTGAATAGAAAATCTGAATTTCAAATACAAGACTGAAGAGAAGCATGAAAAGCTAAACAGGAAAGAGAAATCATAAGGGACTTATTAAAATTGAACTGTTTACATTCCTACATGGAGAGATGATACTTGTAACTCATGAGATCTTTGTCAGTATTAGGGTAGTTGGAGGGGAAAAAATATGTATAGATAGATAGAGGGCACAGGGTGAGCTGAAGATGAAGGGGTGAGATCTAAAAAATAAAATTAGGGGGTGAGAGAAGATTATACTGGGAGAAGGAGAAAGGGAGAGGTAGAATGGGGCAAATTATCTCACATAAAACAGACAAGAAAAAGCTTTTATAGTGGAGGGGAAGTGGGGGAAGGTGAGAAGGAATGAGTGAATCTTATTCTCATCAGAGCTGGCTTAAGGAGGAAATAACATACACATTCAATTGGGTATGGAAATCTCTTACCCTACAGGAAAATGAGGGGGAAGGGGATAAGAAAGAGGGGGGAGGGGATGATAGAAAGGAGGGTAGATTGAGGAAAGGGATAATCAGAAGCAAACACTTCTAAGGGGAGACAGGGTCAAAAGAGAGAATAGAATAAGTGGGGGGTGGGATAGGATGAAAGGAAAGGAAATATAGTTAGTTTTTCACAATAGGACTACTATGGAAGTGTTTTGCATGACTACACATGTATAACCTATATTGAGTTGCTTGCCTTCTCAATGAGGGTAGGTGGGGAGGAAGGAAGGGAGAAAATTTGGAACCCAAAGTTTTATAAACAAATGTTAAAAATTGTCTTTACATGCAACTGGGAAATAAGATATATAGGCAATAGGGTATAGAAATCTATCCTGTCCTATAGGAAAATAGAAGGAGAAGGGGGGGAGGTGATAGAAGAGAGGGCGGATTAGGGGAACAGGCATTTAGAATGCATGCCGTCTTGGGGTGGGGGAAGGGGCAAGATGGGGAGAAAATTTGGAACTCAAAATCTTGTGCAAGTGAATGTTGAAAACTAAAAATAAAAGAAAAAGTAAAATAAACAAACAAATAAATAAGAAAGAAAGGAAAAAGAATATGAATGGGGTTATTGGAGATATTAAAGTAACAGACAAGGATATTTAAGAGATGGCCTTTGGCGTCAGCTACAACACAGATTCTTAACCTAAGGTTCATTAGGTTTTAAAAAAAAATTTTTTTTATATCTGGGTTTCAATATAATTGGTTTCCTTTATAATCCTATATGTTGTTTTTTTTTTTTTAATTTTGTGCATTGTGAAAACATGATTCTGAGAAGGGACCCACTGGCAACACCAGATTCAGACAGGGCCATGAAATTAAAAAAATTAACACCTTGAAATAGAAATTTGGGACCAGTAAAATAACTGTATAATGTGTAGTGTGCTAGACAGATTCAGGAAGACCAAAGCTCCAATCCTGCCTCAGCTAATGCTCACACAACCCATTTACGATCAGCAACAAACTTTACATTTATTATCTTGTTTTTGTTGTTCAGTCAAGTCCAATCTCCCTGACCCCATGGACCACAATCCACCAGGCCCTTCTTCCCTCCATTATCTAAGTCTGTCCAAGTTCATGCTCATTGTTTCCATGACATTATCTATCCATCTGATTCTCTGCCTCCCCCTTTTCCTTTTGCCTTCAATTTTTCCCAACATCAGGGTTTTTTCCAATGAGACCCCTCTTCTCATTATATAGGCAAAGTATTTAAGCTTCAGCTTCAGTATTTCACCTTCCAAAGAATAATCTGAAATTAATTTCTTTAAATATTGACTGACCTGATGTCCTTGCTGCCCAAAGGACTCTCAAAAGTCTTCTCCAGCACCACAATTCAAGAGGATCAATTCTGCAGCACTCAGATTTCCTCACAGCGCAGCTCTCACAGTTATACATTGTTACTAGAAAAACCCTATCTGTGACTAGGTAGAGATTTGTTGTCCAGATTTGCCATTGCTGTCCTTCCAAGGAGCGAGCATCTGTTAATTTCATGGCTGAAGTTGCCATCTGTGGGGATCTTTGAGCCCTAGAATATAAAATCCGACATTGCTTCCATTTCTTCTCCCTCTCTCTGCCAGGAAGGGTTGGGAGCAATTGCCAAGATCGTCGTTTTTTTTTAAATGTTAAGCTTCAAGTCAGCTTTTACGCTCTCCTCTTTCACCCTTATCAAGCTGCTTCTTAATTCTTCTTCACTTTCTGCAGAGTGATATTATCTGCACATCTGAGACTGCTGATATTTCTCCCAGCAGCCTTAATTCTGACATTTGATTCATCCAGCCTGGCATTTTGTATGATATACTCCATATATACGTTAAATAAGATGACAACATACAGCCTCATAATACTCATTTTTCAATCTTAAACTAATCAGTTGTTCCATGTTTGGTTCTAACTGTTGTATCTTGGCCTGCATGTAGGTTCCTCCTCAAGAGACAAGTAAGATGATCTGGCACTCCCATCTCTTTGAAGACCTGCCACATTTTGTTGTGATCCATACAGTCAAAGGGTATAGTCAATGAAGTAGAAGTAGATGTATCTCTGGAACTTCCTTGCTTTCTCCATAATCCAAGTGAATATAGGCAATTTGGTCTCCAGTTCCTCTGCTTCTTGGAAAACCAACCTGCTCTTCTGGTAATTCTCCATTCACATGTTGCTGAAGCCTACCTCGCAGAGTCTTAAGCACAGCCTTGCTAGTGTGTGAGATGAGCACAATTATTTGGTAATTTGAACGTTCTTTGGCATTGTCCTTCTTTAGGATTGAGGCATAAACTGATAGTTTCCAATCCAGTGACCACTGTTGAGTTTTCCAAATTTTGTTGGCATATTGAGTGCTGTGCTTTAACAGCATCATCTTTTAGGATTTTAAAAATCTCAGCTGAAATTCCATCATCTCCACTAGCCTTATTGTTAGCAATGTTTCCTGGAACTAAATAGATGTATGACCCTGAGCAAGTCACTGAACCTCAGTTTGCCTTAGTTTCCTCATCTTTAAAATGGGGAAAATAATAGCACCTACTTCCCAGGATTCTTGTGAGGATTAAATGAGATAAGATATGGAAAGCTTAAAAAGATTAGCTATTCGTTATTACATATATTATAGTTATTGCATATAAAGCATATAAGGGTTAGCTATTATAGCTATTGCTGGAGGGTTTTTTTTCCTTCTATACTAGAGCGCAGAGGCCTGGAAGGCAGAAGACCTAAGGAAGAGTTAGTTGGGGTTCAGCCACCTGAGAAACTAAGTGGAGAATTCCCACTCTCAACTCTTCCCAGACTAGTCAATCAATCAATAAACATTTATTAAGCCCCTATTATGTGCCAGTTTATGCTAAGTGCTGGGGATACAAAAAGAAGTAAAAGACAGTCCCAGCCCTCAAACAGCTTGCAATCTAACGGAGGAGACAACATTCAAACAAATACATACAAAGCAAGGTTATATGCAGGAATAGGAAATAATTGAAATATTTAATATTATAAGAAATAATTAAAAGAGGGAAAGTACTGAAATTAAAAGGGGTTAGAGAAGGCTTCCTGTAGAAGCTGGGATTTTAGCTGGACTTGAAGGAAGATCAAGGGCAAGGCTTCCAATACACAGGGCAGGGGGATTTTATAGGTAACAGTATAGGACAAGAAGGTGACACCGAAACAGATCCAAGAGTGTTCAGTGTGGAATCTGGAAGAAAGTCATGGAACAGATGGTGAGAACAGAGCTTTGAAGAGTGAAGAACAATGATTAGTCAGCAAGGGGGAAAGGGTTCCAGAGAAGAGCAATGAATGGCAAGTGTGAGGAAGAAGGTAAGCCATGATTGGGTTTGCTTACCTAGAAAGGAAGGATGTAACAAGATTAGGGCTGAGGCCTGAGTGACATCCACAGTGAAAAGGAAAGGGAGAGGAACACAGTAATGGCATGCAATAAACAGTGCTGAGGAAAGCAGATAAGGAAAAAGTAGTCAGAGGTTAAGTAAAATCAAGAACCCAAAACTATGAAAGCCAGAAATTTCACTAAGTAAATAGAATCAGAAACTGACTTAATATTTTATACCACTTCTGGGGGGGGGGGGGGGGGGACTACCTTGATACAACTGCTATGAAATCCTCTTGTACTCAATCCTAAGACATATCATTATGAATAATTGGAGAAGTTTATACTAAAACTATTATTACAACTTAGTTATGCCCTAAGGAAAACCTTGAGAAAATAGTTCTGAGTCACTCCTTTTTTTCATGTGGGGAAAAAAAATAAGAAGATTTAAAAAAAAAAAAAAGAAGTTCAAATCTAACCAAAGAAATAAGTTTCAGTATCTTCCACAAAAGTGCAGCTCCCTAGTGTATGGAATTGTTTTGATAATCCTCGAAGGATAAAATTGAATGAGTTAAAATGTGTCTAAGTACTTTAACTTCTCATTAGCTTCTCATTAGGAGGAGGAGAAGTGGGAATAGGAAGAGGAGGAATAAGAGTTAAGAGCAGTAGGAATAGGAGAAGGAATAGGAGTCGACATAGTAGTATTAGGAGGAGGAAGAACAGGAGAAGAAGAAAGAATAGGAGTAAGGGTGGTAGGAGGAGAAGAGGAATAGTTAGTAGGAATAGGGGAGAAGGAGGGGTAGTACAAGGAAGAGGAGAAGGAGAAGGAGTAGAAGTAGTAATATTAGAAGGAGAAAGTATAGGAGTAAGGGTTGTAGAAGTTGTAAGAGTAGGGATAGTAAGGGTAGGAGGAATAAAGGTAGTAGGAACAAGAGGAGGAGGAGTAACAAACTACAAAACACTAAAAATGTCAACTTTTATTAAAGAATTAGATGTAAGTAGGTATGTCAAAATGTATGATGTGGACAATAAGTTTTGTGGATTATAAGAATAGCAAGATGACAATCTGGGTAATTCTGGTATTCAGGAAAACTTCATGAAATAAGTAGGGCTTGAGAAGAGCCTTGGAAGATGGCTGAGAACCATATAGCACTGAAGGGGAGAGAAAATTCCTGGCAAAGGGAAAGCACAAAGGCCCAGACGTAATAAGGACCAGAGCACAGGGGATCAGGGCTGAGGGGGAAGCTCTCTGACACAAGAAATAAAGGAGAACAAGGTTATCTCCTTCAATAAGCACGCAAAAGGAACCCAGTCTTGCTCCTAGAGAGAAACATAACTTTTCTACTTTTACCACAGAAGTGGGGGGTGGGAGGAGAAAGGGAAGAAAGAAGGATGAAGAAAAGAAAGGAAGAGAGAATAACTCACGCAATAATTTTCAGTCTCATTTTCCCCCTTTAAGATAGCTCTTCATAGCCAAGAAAACATTATACACAATGACTACAACAATGTAAATGGAAAAAACAACCACTACAAAACAATGGAAAATGAATGTTGCAAAATTACAGAAAATAAACTTGGCCCCAAAGAGATATGAGAAGATGTTTCCTCCCACTGCTTTGCACAGGTGGGAGGTCTATGGGTGTGGAACATTGCATATATTTTCAGATTTTTTCAAGGTATGGGTCCATTTTGCTCACTATTATTTCTTTTTTCTTTTCTTACTTTAAAAAAAAATTCTTTGTCATATGGCATGGCTGTCTGGGAAAGAGGAGAGAGAAGGATAAAGGGGGAAACTGAAGTGATGAAAAAAAAAGATATACATATAAAAAGACAGCTCTTCGAAAAGACTGTAATTGTGATTGAAGCCCTATTGCCTGAGGGGAAAAAAAAGCAGAAAATGTCAGTTGAGACTCTTTGAACAGCTGTCCAGGAAGAAAAAGAGTCAGCTCTTAGCTGATTGATAGCCCACATATGTACTTCAGGGTACAGAGATAAAGTTATTTAACTTGGCAGTTCCTAGAACTTAGCTAAATCAGTTCTAAGCTACATTAGTTTATTCCTCAAATCCAGAGCCAAAGGACACGAGAACAAGAACCCAGGCATTTCTGCTTGTCTGCTGAGAACTGCCAAAATACCTGCTTCCCATACTATTCCTCACTACCCAGAAGCCAACAATGCACACAATAGATTTCAAAGAAATTAATGGCTAAAATAACAAAACTTCATCACATTCTTCTTCCTCACAGGAATTCCGTCTTCCTCAATTAAGTTTATTACTTCATGTAAAAAAATTTTTCAGGAATAACACAGCGTCATTCTTGTTATAGGAGGCAACATTCATAACTCTCTCTGAAACCCCAAATCCATTTCAGGCCTTCAGAATTAATGGACTGCATCTAAGATCTCTCATCGTTGCATTAGTGGGAGCTTCTTCCCATGAGTAGTGGAAAGAAAACATATCACTGTTATTCATGTTTCAGCTTACTGGTTAGTATAGCACTAAGCATGATGTCACCAAATAAGTAAATCCAAAACATACTCATTTTCACAGTAGTAACATAGTAATAATTCCAAGATTGCGCAAATTCAAAATTTTCAATAGCTTTCTATTAGCTATAGGTCAAAACCCCAACTCCTTGGCATGATATTCTTCTAGACCCTTCACACTGTGGTCTCAAATTACCTTTCCACCCTTATCTTCCACTATTCTACAAAACAAACATTCTATTACAGCCAAGCTGGTTCATTCCCTGACCAATGGATTGATTTTTCCATCCTCTTAGCCCCTAGGATACTTATTATCTATATCTAATTAATTTGGTACCCAATCAAATTCTGCATAGACTGTAAGAATCAGAGAATTTAAAGCCTATAAGGAATCTAATAAATTACCTATTCCCAACTAACTCCCCAAATTATCAGCAAAGATTAAGCTTTTTGCTTCTTAGGTCAATAAATTTTCAGCTAAACTTAAGAGGCAATATGGTATAATTAATATATAAGGCACTGGACTTGAAATCAGAGAGATGTGAGTTAGATATGGATCCACCTCAGACACATGCTAGCTATGTGACCCTGCGAAAGTTATTTAACCACTTCGTGAGTCAGTTAACTGTAAAATGAGGAGAAGTTGAATTAAATGGTGTGACTCCATGATTCTGTGTGTGAATACATTCTTTTCTTAAGAAGAATCTATGTACATTATAATAGTATTGACCAATGTGGGGGTGGGGGGGCAAGAGTTTTGCTAACCTTAAAACTCTATGTGAATGTTAGTTATAGCTACAAGTTCTTTGAGGGTGGAGATTTGGTCCTATAATTCTTTGTCTTTTCCACAGTACTTAGAACAGCGCTATGAATATAGAAGGCATTGGATAAACATTTGTTGAGGAAGTGATAGATGAATTAGATTCTTTTTTCTCAAAGTTTCATTGATATCTTTTTGTTTCTATACCATAGTCACAGGATCTTTAGATCTGGAAGAGACTTTAGAAACCATCTAATTCAATCTCTTCATTTTTCAGATGAGGAAACTGAGACCCAGAGGGGTTCAGGTGACTTGCCCAAGGTCACACAGGTAGTTAAGAGGTAGGTTTGAACCTCAGTCACAGAATCATGTGACCACAGAGTCCCTAAGACTCTACATCTAGTGATTATTACATTGTATTGGACTGATACAAAAATATAGGGCTGTGATTCCTTAGCACAAGCCGGGTAGGGACACAACCAAGTGGGACTAAGTAGGAAAAAGTACTCTCCACCTCCCAGCCCCAGCTATAAATGAGTAACAGAAAATGGAGCTGGTAGATAGTTTCTCTTTTACTTTGCTGATCAATGGGCTCTTCCCAGGTTTAAAAATTCAGTTCAAATTACAATAAGTCTTTCTTAGAGACTATAAGCTACATCAAACCTATGACTATTTATTGAGAATTCTAATAGGAAGATTTAAATTAGCAGCACTTGTAAGGGGTTGAAGGATGGAAGGACATTTTACAAGAAAAAGACAAATATTAAGTTGATATCAAGGGTTAACTTTGGGGAAAAGGTATATTCTCATCCATAAAAACAACTCTGCATTGATAGAATGTATTCTCCTTGAGGGCATGTGCCTGGCATTTAGTAGATATATAAGTGAATTGCAAAAAAAGGTTATGGTACTTTGTGCACTGAAATTAATGTAAATGTAAATAGTTAGTAAGCAAGTATAATCATTTAGATTGGAGTATAATGTTGTTTCTAATGAAACTCATTAATTTAAAATAAATGAAAAACTGTATAAAACTGTTAACATTGTTGCCATTTAAAAATTTATGGTTTTCCATTTATTATAGGACAAATAAGGTTCACACTGCTCATCTTCTCATTGTCATTCAAGGCCTTCCATAATCTAGTTCCTTCCTTCTTATCTAAACTTATTTCTTAATAATCCCCAACTTAACCCCTCTTCAAGTCAGACCAATCTCTTCTCAATGCCCCTCAAACAAACCATGCTCAGTCTTCTTCTGTTCTTGGAGTTTCCCTTGCCTGAAATGCATTTCTTTCAAGCCTCTATAAATTGGACCCACACTTGGAGGCCCATTTGAAATCCTACCTGGTCCACAAGGACTTCTCTACTAGTTCTTCCAATTCCTATAGTATTGGTCTTTAAGTTAATTTAGGCATGTAAGCCTTTAAGCTCCTGAGGGTGGAAGAGTGGAGTCACATCTTACCTAAATTAATTTTTTTCCACCTAGTAGAATGCTATGCACATAACAGGCATTTAATAAATATCCTTGAATTGTTAACTTGACCATCTGATATATGTGTGTCTTATGTCCCCAGCTATATGGTAAGCCAGAAGTGTTATGGAAGTGTTATATGTCTTTGGTATCCTTCCCAGATATTCCACCTCACATCCCCAACCTGTAATGTATATACAAAATGAATCTGAAAAATATATTTGCTGAGTAGATACTTTTTTAGACTATGTCCTCCAGTCAAATCTAGATTTGGCCTCACCTAAACTAACTCCCTAAGTTTACTTAGGATAGTACAATAATAAATTATCATCATGAAGAAAACCAAGGCATTGAATTATTCTGAAATTTTTTTTTTTTTGGCTAGGCAATGGGGTTAAGTGACTTGCCCAGGGTCACACAGCTAGTAAGTGTTATGTGTCTGAGGCTGGATTTGAACTCAGGTCCTCCTGAATCCAAGGCTAGTGCTCTATCCACTGCACCACCTAGCTCCCCCTGAAATGTTTTCTTAATCTTTAATTAAACAAGGACTAATATTCAATTGCAGTGCTATGGATTTTTACTATATTCTAATCCTTTGAAAATCTTTTTTCTGGCATGCTGGAGATAGGGGATAAGAAAGTTACTGTTGACAAGAGTACATTGGCCTCTAACCCACAAGCAGGTTGTGTGTGTATGTGCGTGTGTGTGTTACCAAGTTCTGCCACTATTTGAGGAAGAAGCAGTTTATACAGGATGCTGACTTGTAGGGTCATGCGTGGTTTGTTGAAGACAGCAGGAAGGATGGGGAGGAGGCACCCATGGAGAGTGGACTGTGGGCCATATTTAGTGTATCTGCCATAAGTCACTAACCTCTCATCTATACAGTTATCCTTGGCTGTTTAGAATACCCCAACTCTAACCATTATGGATAAATGGGAGCTTGTGAAGCCAAGAAATCTAATAAGTATAGTTTTAAATTGGAAAAAAAAAAGATTGCTCCCTGTTTCTTATAACCAGCAAGAACCCCTTGCCTACTTCTATCCTGACTTCATCACTCTCCTTTTCTTCTTGTTTAAGTTTAGATTTTGTGGCTGTCACCTTATAGAGCAGGGTTCTCTTAATTCTGGAGGGTTCGTGGGCCCCTTTGACAGTCTGGTGAAGCCTATGCAGTACAATTTTTAAATAATTGGTGGAAATGCTAAATTTCAATTAGAGGTTGATGAAAATGAAGAGGTAATTTTTTTCCCATCTAAGTCCATATGTTGTCTGAAATCTATGGACCTCTGAACAAAGATTTGACCAGGTCATTCCCCAGCAAAAAAACAAACAAAAAAAAAAAAACAAGAAGCTTCAGTGACTCACTACTATTTCTAAGATAAGGTCAGAGTTCCACAATCTGGCTCCAAATGGCCTTTTCCAGTCCTGGTTCTCATTACTTCCCTCAGGGCACTTTATTTCCCAGCCCAAATGGCCAACTTGCTCTCCTCCCTGCTCTTGGCTCCGTGCTTTGGCACGGGCTGCTCCCCAAGCCTGGCATACACTCCCCTTGGACCTTTAGCTTCCTGCAGAGCTCCGTTTCTGTACCTCTCCTCCAGGAAGTCTTTACTGACCCCCTAAGTTAGGAATGCTCTCCCTCTTCAAAATGTCTTCTGCTAAACTCATCTGGGTACAAGTTATATTCTCACAGTGAAATATAAGATCTTTGCAGACAGGAACTGTTTCTTACGGTCTTGGTAACTTCAGCGCCTAGCATGGTGCCTTGTTTGCACAGAGTAGACACTCAAGGTTTGTTGAGATTTATTCATTTCCTCAAATACTAAATATTAAATTTTTAAAGAAAATTTAACAAACATGTAATAAACACCTGCTGTGTGCCAGGTACTGTGCTAAGTGCTTCACAAATATTATCTCATTTCATTCTCACAAAAACCCTAAAGGTTAGGTGCTATCATTACCCCTATTTTACAGATAGGGAACCTAAGGCAGAGGTTAAGTGACTTCCCCAGGGTAACAGCTAGTGAATATTTGGGGCAGAATATGAACTCAGGTTTTCCTGACTCCAAGTACAGAGCTCTATCCATTGTGCCACCCAGTTGATAATTAGTAAACACAGAGGAAGCACCAGGCCAAATATATGTCACATCACATGGGCTCCTCATCCACCTAGACTCTAATCCATCTCACCCCACACATTACAGGAAGAAACAGGAGAGAGCACTGATGGCCTACTGGGGTGGAGAACCTGTGGCCTCAAGGCCATATGTGGCCTTCTAGTCCTTAGGTATGGCCTTCTGACTGAGTCCAAGTTTTACAGAACAAATCCTTTTATTAAGAGGATTTGTTCTGTGAAGTTTGGATTCAGTCAAAGGGCCACATTTGAGGACCTAGAGGCCCCGTACGGCCTCAAGGCCACAGGTTCCCCATCCCTGGCCCTAGTATAACCCTTTACCACCACTGAACCTATGAAAGCACATGCCTTCAGTTATCTTGATATATATAAAGAAAAGCATACAATCTCTTATGACCAATTAATTTCCTTCCTAAAAATAAGTAATTTCTCATATGTCATCCCTACCTACCTGGAGATTTCTAACTCAATGCCAATGACATCCAATGACAGATCAACTGAACTAAAGTGTTTAGAAGAGCCCACATTGTTAATCACACTTCAACAAATCTCTTTTTCTTAACAGACTGAGAAGCCAGAAGCTCCCAATCAGCAAAAGCAAAAAATAACACTGCTGTAAAAGCTTTTTACCACTTTAGGTAAGCTATTTCTCCTTTTAATCTGGGAACAGATGGAAGAAAGACTGGTTTCTGTTGTCTGGTCTTCTGTCTTTTCTCACACTTTATCACTTCAAACTTTCTTTTCTCTCTTCAACGGTAACGTTCTCCCAATATAACTGACAATATAAAATACCAAATGCATGAAGCTCTTCTTTTATAGATACTCAATATCCTCCCTGCCAAAGCAACCAGACACTCCTACTATTAAATTCTATTTACTGCACGGATATGCAGTCATTTCTAATTGTGGGTATTAGCATGATTTTATAATATTAATGGCCCAACTCCTCCCCAAAAGAGTGATCTTTCAACTTTATCTCAATAGCTAGGGAGCTTTCTCAATAGTACAATGTAGAAATACAGCCCCTACTCATCTTTTCATAAATCCAATCACAGGATCATAGATTTCAAGATGTAAGGGACCTTGGAAGTCATCGAGTGCAACCTCTTCATTTTATAGAAGAGGAACCCAGCCATGAGAAGTTAAGTGACTTAATAAAGGTTATATAGGTACTAAGAAGCAAGTTTTGAACGCTGGTCCTCTGACCCTTAGTCTAGATCTGTTTCTACGTTGCCTCTATGCAACCTAATTTAACAAACTATGAAATCCTCCCTAGGGGATCTCCCTACAGTGCTGGAGACCTTTCAGTTTTTTGGTTCTTAGAAGTTTTTGTGGACTGTCCACCTGTAGTTCTCACTTTTGTTTTATTACTAGCCCAATTCCTTTCCTGGTCATACATACCTTAAGATACCTTTCATGATACTTCTCCAACTCAAGGCATTCAGAGGCCTTACAACACTATTGATCTTTCCACTGCCCTTTAGGTCATCTACAATTGTGATGCATCTGAGACTGTGGTGCTCTACATTTTATGGTCATATAAATTGATAGAATACAGAACAAAAAAGGAGCCTGATGGCAAGGAGCAGGTTAACAGTACTTAAATGCAGTACAATTTCTCAAATGTGACTTTGCTCAGTCTCCTCCAAAATTCCATTATGGATCTAGCTCAATGTCCAGCTGTACCACAAGTCCAAGATACCCACACTGATAGGCAAACCTCAATGGTTTTCACATCCCACTGTACGTTTTTACCTAAGCAACATCAGCTCTTCAATTTTTTGGTGCTAGACACCCTCCACTGAGAGCTAAAAACTAATTGATAACATTCTAACTAAAAACAGGAACAAAACAATGGTGCCCATTTTTACTACTTTCATTTGAATAGCATTGGGAATTCCAGTCATTGAAATAAGACAGGAAGACGATATTAGAAGGATTATTATATGAAGAGGTCAAAAAAATTTTTTTTTCAGATGACATGAAAATGTCGAGAAAGTCCAACTATCCCAACCAAAAAACAAAGACATTAAATGAGTTCTGTAAGGTCACAGAAGATGGCAAGAATAAACCATAAAGTCATTTGCATTCTGATTTACCAGTAATAAAGGTCAAGAAAACATTAAAAGATATCCCACTTACAACTACAATAAAATGCACCAATAAATAAAATTTTTAAAATTGTGAATTAACCTATCTTGAAATACATATTACCCTTATAAGACAAGATTAAAAACTATAATGATGGGCATAGCTAGGTGGCGCAGTAGATACAAGCACTGGCCCTGGAGTCAGGAGGACCTGAGTTCAAATCTGCCCTCAGACCAAACACCCGACACTTAGTAGCTGTGTGACCCTGGGCAAGTCACTTAACCCCAATTGCCTAAAAAAAAAAAAAAACCTATAATGACTGAAATAAAGGAAGATAAGGTGGAGGGACCATGTTCACAAATGTGTCCAATTAATATAGCAAAAATAACAATACTTTCCAAATTAATTTACCTGTTTAATACAATCAAAACAGCAAGAAGTTTCTTTCAACAAATAAATATGATAATAATGAAATTTAAATGAAAAAACAAATGTGTGAGATATTAAGGCAGGATGAAAAAACCTAATTAAAGTGGTCTTGTGCTTCTAGACTTTAAAAATATTAGAAAGCAGATATCAAAACTATTTGGCAGTAGGCAAAAAAGAGAAATATATAATATAAATAGAGATAATCAAACAAGCAAGAAAAGATTAGTATGATAAACCTTCAGATAATAAAAACTGAGATGAGGTTAGTTTAGCAAATATACTTGTTAGCAATTTGATGGGAAATGGACTTAGACACACATTTCATACTATATAACTGTGAATTCCAGAGGGTTGAACAGATTTAAACATAAAAAATCAATTGTAAAAAAAAGATGGAAGGAAATAAAATAAGGTTCAAATCTATATGCTTAAGTACATCAAAATAAATTTCCATACAAAAAAACAATATAACTACATGCAAAAATAACAGGCTGGGAACAATATCTACAATGAACAAGAGAAATAAGAACTTGAGATATAAAATGTAGAAGGACTTATGCCTTCATGTCCTTTCACCCCTAAGTTAATTCCTATTCCTATTCTTTAATCTCTAATATATAAGAAAATAGCTTTTGGTTTAAAGGTATTTGTTATTTGTCTATATATTTTGGGACACAAAACCAGAGATCTTTGATACAAAGTTGTTTTTCCCGTTTGACCACTTCAGATGTGTTCATTTTGTTTGCACAAAAGCTTTTCAATTTCTTTCCTTCTCTCTCTCTCTCTCTTTCTCTCTCTCTCGGAGGCAACTAGGGTTCAGTGACTTGCCCAGGATCACACAGCTTTAAGTGTCTGAGGCTGGATTTGAACTCAGGTCCTTCTGACTCCAGGCTCAGTGCTCTATTGTGCCACCTAGTTTTAATTTCACATAATCAAAATTACCTATTTTATCTTTTGTCATAGTCTCTATCACCTGTTTGGTTAAGAATTCATACCCTATCCAAAGCTATGAAAAGAACATGATCTGCTTCTCTTCTAATTTTTATGATAGGGTCACATAACAATTTTGAATTTATTATGGAATACGGTATAAGATGCTGGCCTAAGTCTACTTCCTGTCACACTGCTTTCCAGCTTTCCCAATAATCCTTATCAAATAGGAAGCTCCTTCCTGGGTAACGAATGTTTCCTGATTTATTGAACATGGGGTTATTGGGTTCGATTAATTCTGTGTCTTCTTTGTCCAGTCTATTCGACTGATCTACTTCTCAATTTTTTAAGCAGAACCAAAACAAATAATTTTCAAAAGAAAAAATAGATATTGTTAATAAACTTTTTTAAATGTTCAAAAAACATTTTTAATCTAATAATGAAAAGAAGCATATTAAACAACTTGGAGGTACTAACTTTATACCTATCAAATTAACAAAAAATAAATAAATAAACAACCCTCCACCCCTAACCCCACTAGGCTCCACCAGGCTCACAGGAAATCAGATTCATATTTTTAAAAACTGTTTTTCCTCACTTAAATGTGTTTATTTTACTCACCTAAAATGCAGCTGTACTAATTAAATATAATAACCATCTGTGGTGTTTTGCTTCTATAACATCCCTCCCCAGCATCCAATTACAGTTAGCCAGCATGCTTTGATACAATTTATCTGGATTTTTCCACTGTAAAGATTTCTTGCTTTAAGAGCTCCCCATACTCATCAGTTATATAGAAGGCCTATGTTTTCAAGAAGCCCTGTAACCAAGAAATGGACCTTAAGTGGCATGTATCACACATATATCACTCTGTAGGCTTTGCAATAGTCATTTACAATTTCTTGGTAATTTCTTACTTTGTAAGCTTCCCCAAAATTCTTCTGCTGAATCTTTACAATGATTTCCCTTTAATGTCATTTTTCATGGTTTACCAAATGCTCATCTTTCATCACTTCCCTTATTTAAAGGTTCACAAATTTTTCCTCTTTGATTTTGGCCTCTCAGATTCTTGGAACTTTTTTTCCCTCAGATAACTAAAAGCTGCAACATTTTGACCTATTATGGTTTTACAGAATTTTTCATTAATCTAAGTTTAACGGATAAATTTTTTTTCATAGGAAACCTTTTTTTAAAGGACTGACTAGTGGCTGGATTACCAAAATGCTTTCCCTCTGTAATTAATTCTTTCCTTTGAGGTTAGTGGTTTTAAAAATATATATTTTACATGTCTCTTTTATAGTCACAAAGAAAACAGTGATATTTGTTACACCCGTGTTTCCCTAGTAAAGAGCAATGCCTTTCAGATCCCCCTTAGGTATACCAAGAATACTTTTCAAACTTAATGTTTTGAGAGAAGCTTCCTGTTTTGTATTTATTTTAGTACTCTCATGGAAAAGATTTCATCCCTTCAGTCTGGACACTTAAAGTTCATTTTGGGTTTTATATAAGTGAAGATCATGAAAAAGGTCATGTATATGACTGAGCTATTAAATCAAGATCTGAAGACAAAAAGATTATTTCAAATGTGAAATCACATTTGCTGGTCTAGATAGAGTAGAACAGTAGACAGAGCATTGGACACAGCTTCTGGGAGACATGGTATCAAATCTAGCCTCAAATATTTAATAGCTGCAAGATCCTAAGCAAGTCACTTGATTTCTCTGTGATTCAGTTTCCTTATCTGTCCAGTGGGAAAGTTTAACTTCATGGTCTCTCAGGTTCTATGATCCAATGTTCTTACCTTATCTTTTTGAGTCTCATGGCTACAATCTAAATTATCAAGTTAATGTTTTTCATTCAAATTCCAAATTTCATGTGGTTTTGATACAAATAGTCCTTCAATATATAAAATAAGTTTTATATCTGAGAGTAGAATTGAATATTGTGCAATATGTTTAATCTTGGATATAATCCCTAATATATTTGCAAAGCAAAAATAGCAATCTTTTGAACCCTCTTGGCTTGAGGATAACTGAAGTGTTACAGCATAACTGAGATAACCAAGCCTTATCCTGATCACCTATTTTACAACCAAAAGAGAGTAAATATGCTTTCTTAACTAGATGGGTAAAGTTCTTTCCCTAAGATTTAAAAATCTGCTCACTCTATATGAAACAACAGATTTATATGCCTACAAGGAATGCTAATCATTTAAGTAACCACACTAACAAAGTACAACAAAGTACAAAAGATCTGAGAACACAGGATTAAAAATAGCTCTGTTGTTTGAGACTTTGCTCTGTCATCCTCTTAATCACTGTAACAGATTTTGTCCTTCTTCACTCTGGGCCTTTGACTACTGCGGAGTCACTGACCCCCTCATTTACTGGCTACTGCTAGCCTAGCTAATAAACGGATTATGCCTGGATCTTTGCTGCCTCAGTCTACCTTTATTTCCATTGTGACGTGTAAAAATTTTTCATAAAATCTTAGCAAAAAGACTACTATGTGAAGCCAAAACAACTATTCATTATGACTCATAATGGATTTACACTAAGTATGCAAGGACAATTCAACTTTAGGAAAACAGTTAACATAAGTATCAAAAAGAAAACATTATATAAACCCTAGCTACTACTTTACAAATGAGAGCACTGTGGATCACAAATGTTTATTTTAGTACTTTAAGTATTTTAGTTTATTTAGTGATTTGCCCAAAGACATACTGCTAATCAGTTCAGGGATGAAACTTAAATCCAGATCTTCTGGCTCAAAACATAGGGCTCTTTCCCCAACTTAATTAAGCTAGTTTTCGTAAAAGGCACTGAGATACTTCCTATAAACTTCCTTGGCTCAGAGGACTAAGGACTCAGACTGTGGACCTCCCCATCTCCTGAATATAAAGCAGTTGTGACCACCAGGGAGAGGGAAGGGTTGCTTGGCTGGTGGATTGTGGTGGGGAACCTGCAGCCTCTAGGCCACATGTGGCCTCTAGGTCCTCAAGCATGGCCCTTTGACTGAATCCAAACTTCATAGAACAAATCCCCTTAATAAAAGGATTTATTCTGTAAAACTTGGACTCAGTCAGAAGGCCGCACTTGAGGACCTAGAAGGCCACATGTAGCCTCGAGGCCGCCCGTTCCCCACCCCTGGTAGGTCTCAAAACTGAGGACTCTGGGGGTCCAGAAAGCTAGGCCATCTGTGCTTAGCCTTAACCTAGGAAACTGCTCAGGCTGCTCTGATCCACAAATCAGAAGTCTCAGACTTATCACCTGAAGGCTCTGGGGGTAGTGATGCACTTGGCTAGTCCTCTGATGGATCATTTTTTCCCTTTCTCTTTTTCTTTCTCTTTCTGTATCTCTCTCCTCAACCCTCTGGTGACTGTTATTATTGTTGCTGTTCGTCCTTGAGGTCGGAAGACCAATGACATCACTAGAATTGTGCCTTGACTTGTCTGTGAATTGGATGTAAGTGAGGCAGAATTTCACAAAGTCATCAGCCTCACTCACTCTTCATTGACATCCAGTGGCAAGATAACAATCAGGATGACCGGTGATGGCCCAGGACACAGTGGATGACCTTAGCGTCTTTGATGTCTGATGATGCTCTAAGTGCTTCAGCTGCCTTCATAACCATTGGAACAGATTGTTCTCTTCTGCCCAGAAGAGGAGGAGAAAGGAGGGAAAGTTTTCACATGCTGGGGCATAGAAATTCCCCTAACTTACTAACAAGTTTAAAGTCTGTCGGCTACCCTAAAACTGGTTTAGTCCACGATAACTTTACTAGGGAGTAGCTATTGCACATGCTACAGCTTCCTAGAGTGACAAGTGGACACCAAAGGTGGGTGAGCAGTCCTGAAAAAGGCTCAGTAAGCCCTCACACAGAAGTGACTCCATACATTGCCCCACCCTGACTATTAGAGATAAGGACAAGACTATTAGGTTAGGAAGGCTGGGGCTTCCACTTCAGAAGCTCTCCTGTGTGCCCATGGTTATATTTCCCTTGCAGATTTTAAAGAGGAAAACCTAACCAAGCCACAAAGGCAGCTGTAAAAAATCCCAGAAAGGGAGCTTAGAGTGGTGGGGAAGATTAATGAAGTTTCATACCCAAAATAGCCCTCTCAGGCCTCTACAGTATCTTACAATTCTGATGCTAGATTCTTTTTCCTAGGCAATAGGCAGGAAAAACTGCAAGATACTTTCTCAGTCTATCTTGCCAGATAGAGGTTGCAGAGATAAAGACAGACAAGAAAGAAAATAATTTTTTTCCTGGTTTGTAAAAATTTATGGCATTATAAACTAATTACAGACTAAATTTGCAACTGAAGTATAATATTTTGCTGTAAACTTATAAATTTTGGTCTGAAGATTTTTATAAATACTGAAATATCCTTGTGAATTTTTAGAATTTGCAGTCTATTAGAACTAACGTATATACAAGTAGCACTCTCCTCTATTACTCTCTCCTTTCCCTGGAAATTAACAGATTTATTGTTTTAGTGTAAGGGAAGAAGGTGATTTAACCACCTGGAGAATGCTAAGAAGACCTTACAGTAAAGAAAATAAAATAATGGTTTGCAGTCTGCAGCCTTTGGGCCTTTATCAGGTTAAATTTGCTCTTAGAAGGATGTTATACCTTAACGTTATTTTCTTCTGTGAATGATTCAATAGAATGTTATTGTTGGGGTAAATTAGAAGTGAAGTCACCTAAAAGAAATTGAAATAGACTCTGCAACTCAAAAAGTAAAAATCTTACAATTTATTAGTACAATATAAGAAAATTTGTACAGGAACGATTCAGTGGAGTGTTAGACAAGTATATGACTGAAAAGTAAAGATGAGATGGACTTAAGACAGTAGTGAATATAAGAGAACTGTTGAATCAAAGTGCAACAAGAAATATGCAGTTTTGAAATATATAGGGTTTTAATTGGAGTCTACTGGAAAAGAAAAAAAAAGCACGAGAAGGCTTTAAACAGTAGAGATTAGTCGAGGATGGGTGGAACTTTAAAGAAAGTTAGAGTTCATTTGCACTGACAATGTGAATATCTGGTTTGAAAGTAAAGGCTTTCAAATTATGGAAAGTAAAGTTTGAAGAGACTTTGATCTTATTAAGATAAGAAGGATATGAGATTTTCTTTGCCTGTAAATTTATGGGCACCACTTAGAGAAATGCCTATTAGCAATTTAAGATAAACAATATTCCATAAAGCTATAATGTTTATTAAATGGAAACTTTAGAAATAAATTTGTAGTATGGAGTATTTTCAATATAGCATAGTAAAATTCTGTTTTTAAAAGACTATTAAAAGGGTGTGTTCCAATCTTCAGAGCCTCATGAACCTCCAAGGAGGGAGATTGAGAATGTGAGAATATATCATCATAAATCTTTGGAAATGAGTAAATTGAAAGCAGTGGGCTCTATAATCTGATGTGCTATAGCAGCTAATGGCCCTTAGGAAAACTGAAATTTTAAATACCATTTGTAATTGTAAATCCAGATTTGATTGAGTTTGTTCTAAAACCAAACTATAATGTGGTCTCATATAAATGAGATATATTCTCCTATTAGAATAATTATGATATTTGATCCTCTATAGGTACAACAGTCCTTAACGTAAAATAAACTTGATACTTGGCATCAAGGCAATATGCTTAAAAACAGCATGAATAAGAATTAAAAGTGTAATTACTTCAAAATTATTCTATACTGGTTTTTGAATGCAATTAGTGTAGAATACCAAACTGAAGGATGAATAAAGTGATTTTCTGTTAGATGATTTGGAAATGCAATCAACTGAATTGGTGTTATTTGACTGGCAATAAGTTTTGTTTTTTGTTTTAAAAATCCATAATACCATTTATATTATTATTAGGTTTCTAATTTTTCTTGTATTTTGATTTTTGGGAAATCATTGTATTAAGAAATGCTATTAATTAGAAAAATGATACCCAGAAGATGGTGCAATTATATCATTAGAAAATTAACTCCTCTTTTGATCAGAATGTTATAAAATTATGAATTTAAGTTAATTCAGTATATTTTTCTTAAAATGGATAATAATAATAACTTACAGTTTGGGAAAAGTATAAAAGACTCTGTAAAGTTGCATTATCTATTTTTTGGGGACTTGCCAGATTTTCTCTCCCCTAGAGCTTCCCTTTAGTGAGGTCATAAAATCTTATCAACTCTGAGAAAAGTTGCAGAAGAAATGTTGTGAAGTTGGTGAGAAATTAGAATTCTCAGTTGAAGTAAGGGGACTTAAAAGTTTATTTTATAAAGAATGATTTTTATCTGATAGATTGTTTGGCCACTGCTTATGAAAATTATGAGCTTATACTTGGAAGAATATATATTGAAGGTACATCTTTGAGCCAATTTAGTCTTAACAGACCTCAAATTTAAAGATTTTATTTTTACCTTAAGGGTTAATACACAAAACCTTCAGATATTGATATTTGTTGGTCTAGAGACTTGTAATAAGTAGCCAGTGTTTTTCTGGATTTTGAATGAACTATCATGTATTAACTATATGTGTGAAACTCCAGAATATGATTGTTAATTTCTAATGATTGATTTCTGCTCCAGGATGGATTTAAACTAGAAAGGATGAATAAGATAAAGCCTTGTACATACTTCCTGTTAACTGTTATTATAACAACATGAGAAAAAAAATAACTGTATCTAGCCCTAAACTGATTAGTAAAACTTGTTATTTTAGGTAAAATCTCTTGGGACTGTAATTTGGAATGTTTTGAATTTTGATTTCAGGTATGATTGTCTGAAGTGTCTTTAAATCAATAATGTATCATTCAAGGGAAATGCCATGTGCTATTCAAAGGGAGTGTGATCTGAGACTGCTACAGGTAGATGTCTGTGTCTGGGAAGGTTGAGAGAACAACCGTGCTAAGGTAGGATTCTCTTAACTCAGTTTCCCCACTGCGCTACTTCCTTTATGAATAGGAAATTCTCCTACCTAGTTAATTCTGAGCCTGGCTATGATAGCCTATGAATAATGTGGAATTTTGCTGTATGATTGGCTGTTCCAGAATAAAGGTTACCTATGACTCTTACCTGGAATCAAACAGAACTAGGGAAGCTTATGCTCTATAAATTATTCATTGAGGAGGCCTTTTATTTGTATACAAAGCACTCAAAAACATTTTGTATAGATGTGTGAGCAGGCATATAAAATCCTGCTTATTCATAAGGAGCAGTTTTGTGCTAAGAGGGTCAGAAAATATTTTCACATAAAGAAAATTATTTCAATCAACTAGTTAAAGATGTAAAATGCTGCCTTTCTCATAGATGATTTTTTTTTTCCTGAAAAGAGTAGGAAAGGAACTGTGGTTTTAAAAAAATAAACGATTTAAAATATGAGAACAAGGAAACAGTTTTCAGATGGGATTTGAATAGTTTTGGACAGAAAATGAACTGTAGCATAAATGTTGTTGTTGTTGCTGTTCAGTCATTTTTATTTCTTCAAAACCCCATTTAGGGTTTTCTTGACAAAGGTACTACAGCAATTTGCCATTTTTTTCTCCAGCTCATTTTATAGATGAGGAACTGAGGCAAACAGGGTTAAGTGACTTGCCCAGGGTCACACAGGTCTTCCTGATATTCCTGACTTCAGACCAGGAACTCTATCTACTGGCCACCTAGTTGTCCCATGGCATAAATAAAGGCTTAAATCTCCTTGTGAAAGATGTAGGATGATGATACTTTTTTTTTTTTAACAGTTTGAAAGTTTAAAGAGGCAG
This sequence comes from Vombatus ursinus, assembly GCF_900497805.2. Lineage (NCBI taxonomy): Eukaryota > Metazoa > Chordata > Mammalia > Diprotodontia > Vombatidae > Vombatus > Vombatus ursinus. The sequence goes on along the minus strand of NW_020954562.1, from coordinate 14,434,785 downwards.
AGGGAAAAAAATGGTTTATTGATTTAGGAAGATGTGCATTCAAATCCTGCCTGAGAAGACACTTAATAGCTGCATAACTCTAGGCAAATAATTTGGGTTCTTTGATCTTCAGAAAAGCATCAAAAAGGGGCAGGTAGGTGGCACAGTGGATACAGCACCGACCCTGGAGTGAGAAGGACCTGATTTCAAATCCAGCCTCAGATACATAGCACTCACTAACTGTGTGACCCTGGGCAAGTCACTTAACCCTGCTACATAGCCAAAAAAAAAAAAAAAGAAGAAGAAAAGAAAAGTATCAAAAAAGATGAGGGTGGACTTAATGGCATCTCAGGTCTCTGCCAGCTCTAAAATCTATAATCCAGTAACAATTTTGATCACATAAAAGTATAAAGTTTTTTCAAGAATAAAATCAGTAGAGTTATAATAAAAAGAATTGTCAAATGGGAAAACAATTTTTACATCAAATATTTCCAGTGAAAGTCTGATATCAAAGACAAATAAGAAATTGACATAAATATACAAAGCCAGTGGTCATTTCCTAACAGATAAATGTTCAAAGGATATGATGAGTTTTCAAAAGAACTGAAAATTTAAAAGGACCATACGGAATAGGCCCCAAATAACTAATAAGGGAATACATAATTAAAACATTTCTGCTTTTGCTTCACACCCAGCAAATTGGCAAAGATGATATAAAATGGAAATAGTCAATGTTGGGGAAAGACAGGCACACTATTACATTGTTAGTAAAGCTGTGAATATGTCCAAATGTTTTGAAAACAGTTTAATGAAAGAAAATTTACTAAACTGACCCAGTAATCTTACTTCTTGGCAATATACTCAAATGAGGTCAATTACTGAGAAAAAAAAATTACCACAACAAAATACTCATGCAGCATTTTTTGAGGCCCTTAAATATGGATGTGAGGGAATATTACTATACTGAGTGACCTCTGAAGTTCCAAATCTCTGATCTCTGATCCTATGTAAGAAATGGTAAATATGAGGAACTCAGAGAAATCTGGAAAGACTCACATAAAATAACATTAAAAATACCAGAATTCAGATTAATGTAATGACCAACCTCTTCCAGAAAGCTGACTATGAAATATATTTATCTTTACTCTCATACTGGTGGCACAAAATGACCATTAACAATTTGCTTTAACTTTTTCTTTACCATGAAGGAGGATAATTGGGAGGTGAAGAGGAGGCTGTTACAATTATTTTTAAAGCATCAAAAAAATTAATAAATAAAAACAGACTGGAATTTTTTAACATACTAAGCTCTTCAGTAACTGTCTCATCTGCTCTATACTTATTTATATCAATAATCATTGCCATGGACTTTAATATTAGTCAAATATGGAAAAGGAAAAAAAATATTTTGCCCATTTACAAAGCCAAGCTAAATAATTTCTCAGTAGAATCTCACTTTGCCATACAAATGAAACAGTCCCCTACATAACTTTCCAAATTTATCATTCTGTACTCATAGTCAGAAGATTCAAAAACAAAATAATAAAATGAGTGTCTTTCAAAGACAACTTTCAACATCTTGTTGCTTAGTAAGCAGAATAAATAAATTTCATCAACTTGCTCTTCAAAAAACACTCTAAACTAGGGGTTCTTAACCTTTTTTTTTTTTTTGTGCAATGGACCTCTCTGTTACTAACTCAAGACTAGACTGGCACCACCTTCTTCAGCCTCCTCTTCCCTCAGTTTGGAGGCTGGAGGGCAGAATACCAATCCTCCCAAAGCCTTCCTTTACAGAAGGCAGGAACTGGACCCCAGCTCGCTCCATTTTTGCCTCTGCCTGGTTTCAACATCATGGAACAAGATAACCCACACCTGGTACCCCCTAGAGCTAGTCTGCAATCCCCCTCACTCCCAGCCATTTCCAGCCTCCCTTTGCATGTGGTTCCCCCTCCCTTCCCGTTAGATTGTAAATTCTTTCAGGGCGGAGACTATCTTTCTTTCTACTAATTGTAAACCCAGGGTTTAGTACAGTGCCTGGGATGTAATAGGGACTCAAATGTTTATTGGATTAGAATGGATAAGGTACTGAAATGCATAAAATAAAATAGTAGGATTACAAAGGAAACCAATTATATTGAAATAATTTATATATTATATATTATATTTTATGACATATAATTATATATTAAATATTATATTTAAATTATATCAAATATTATATATCTGTATAATTTATATTATATAATAAAATGAATATTAAATACATATTAAAATGTATATATTAAACCAAGGTCATGGAATGTGGGACTAAGAAGCTTTGCTCTAAAATAAAAACTAAACATATGGGATCATGAGAGTCACTGAAATTCTGTGAAAATAACCCAAGACTGGTATTTAGAAGACTTGAGTTCTAATGTCTCACTGGACCCTACTAGTATGACCACTGGCAAGTCACCTGAACTCTCTTGAAAACCCCTTTACCTCAAACCCCAAAAGTCTGAGAACCCCAAGCAGAACGTTGGCCTCAGAGTCAGGAAAACTTGGATTCCAATCTGACGATTACAAATCATGTGGCTATGGGCCAGTCCCTTCACTTTTTTCAGTCTCAATTTCCTTATCTGTAAAATGGAGATAATAGTATCTGTAGTACCCACCTCACAGTAGTTGTGAAGTCCAATGTGGAAACTTGAAAGTGCAATATCAACCTTAGCTATGATTATTATTTCCTCCTCTCAATAAAAGCAACTAGGTGGTGCAATGGATAGAGTGCCAGGCCTGGAGTCAGGAAGATCTGAGTTTGAATCTAGCCTCACACACTTAGTAGCTATGTGACCCTGGACAAGTCATTTAACCCTGTTAAGTTCAGTTTCCTCATCTCTAAATTGAACTTGTTGGGACAACCCCCAACCAAAAAAAAATCTTAATCACCCACTGAAAACCTAAGGTAGGAGTTCTTTTCCAGTGTTTTCTCTCTTTATATGTATTTCCTAGACCATGTGTCTTCTTACAGGAATATATGAATTTGTGGATAATATTTCCTTTTAAAGGACCAAGAGAAAAGTTTTGAACTTTTTAAAAATGTTTAAATTTATTAACTGTATGGCCCCGAGAAAGTTCTATTTACTTCAGTTTACTGTTCTGTAAGGGGATAATAGTGGAACCCATTTCCCATGGATGTTGTGAGGATCACATGATTGCAAAGTGCTTGACACCCACTGCTTGGCATAGGACAAATGCTATCTGAATGTTAACTATTTAAATGTAATTGTTAAAATTAAGGTCAACTAATTGGTAATTAATTGGTTTTGTTTCAAGTTTAAATACATGATAATTATTTATGATATTGTTATATTTCTAAATTTCCTTATATTGTGTAATTTGGTAAGAATTGTATCACCTATGTTGTTAGCAGATTAAGAATTGTACTGTCAGAGAAAAAGAAAAATGAATGGGTTAGGAAGCTGTTAGGTTATTCTATCTGACCATGTGTTATAATATTAAATCATAAACTTCCAAGTTTTGTTCATATTTAAAGGAAGTTTCAGCTAAAATTATTTGGTTCTCACTTATGAAAATTAAGACTGTTAACTAAGCTATTTGGAGTTATTGTTTAAATCAAGTATTTACAAAAGTATTTTTTGTGAAAGGAAACTTGGTAATTATGCAAAGAAAGGACCTTGTAAAATCTCCTTGTAATTACTTTAGTTTGTTATATTAACAGGATAAATTGTTAGCTCTTTTTAAGAAAAGGAAATACTTTCATGAAGAAATGTTTTGCAAAATCTTTTTGTGTGTGTGTTTTTTTAGAAGGCCTACTAAATTGCCATTTGCAAGCTAATTTGTTGCAGTAATAATTTGATATTAATGACAATTATATCCAAACCTATTGTGAATTTTGAGTTTCATTCCTAGGTTTGTTGTGTCCTTGGACTAGCCTTAATGGGTGTTTTCTAAGAAACAGAGTCAGACTCAGCAGCTGAATGGGACCAAAGCAATTACTATAATGAGTTGTAAGTGGGAAGGATCTTGCTGTTTTGATCTGAATTCATTCCACGGCCTAGCAAGGGTTAAAATTAGTGTTTGAACTGATCACAGGTATAAGATTCAATTCCTGAAGTATCTTGTTCTTTTAGATTAAGTATGGAAGGATAAATAAGACAAATAAATCTTACAAATGGGAGATTATAGTCACAGATCTGAAATCCTGATTATTGGAACTTGCTACTCAAGACCTTGTGGGACTGTTAACTGACTTATTCTGAGTCTGACTCCAGGTATGGTTATCAGGGAATGTTATTGAGTCACTGATCCATAATGCCAGCAACCCTGTAGGGGTCTATGCTATGAACTGCAGAGGGTGTGTTCATGGGAAAAGTAGGGAGAACGATTTCCACATGAGCTGAGGTAGGATTCTCCTGACTCAATTTCACCAACATGAATATCCTACCTGGAAGACTTTAAGGCTGGCTCAATGGAACTGGGCATCTTATATCACTTCTGCCAGGAAATGAGAAGTTAGGGAAACTGTTCCCTTACTACAGTTGTGTCCATATTCTTTTATGGCAAATTTCCATAATCAAAAAGTTTCATAAGCATAAATATTAAATCTATTAAATAACAGATTGATACTGGAACATCTGAGGTTATTATGGTAAGATGCAAATGTAAAATTGAGCTATTTGGCCTTGAATTTTAGAATTAAGTATTTAGCCTTGACATCTGTTACTAATATATTCCTATATATGTTAGGATCCTTTAATTCCTCATAATGGTATGGGTATAATTAGGTCAAGGACATGTAAAACCAGGATATTATTCTGTTACTTAGTTAATATCATACACGTCTCAGTTTGTTACAATTAGTTAATGTCAAAAGAAGAATGGCTTGTGGTCTATCTTGCAAATACCTTAAAAGAAGCATTCAATTTAATTAGGGGTTATTTCTTTGAACATGACCAGAAATTGGAATTATTTTATTACTTGATATGTACTGTTTTAAAATTGATCCCTCAATGTATTATGTATGTACTGGAGTCCATTTTTTTTATAAAAACTGTTCTGTTACTAATTCCTTGGTGGAATCTCATCTTCCTGATGGGGGAGTGAGTGTGAAGCATAAAAACTGGGTTCTAATTTTGAATAACTGGGTTCTTATTTTCCTGTTTTTATTTGAGTTTCTTATCAACATGACAATTGACCAAGGTTCCAATTTTGATTTTATAGTAATAGAGACATTATTCGACCTGGTTATTGGCAAGGTAATTTAAAATTGTATTAAGATCAATTTTGTAGGAGAGTAGACACAAGAAAGAGGATCTCTACAAGAAGACAGTCGGCTAGAGACTGCTTGAACAACACTCTGAGCAGAAAACTTTATCAGATGATGTCCCCCCAGACAGCTGTATGAGATGAGATTTCTGAGCCTTAATGGACTATTTATTGTTTATTTTTTCCCCTTGCTATTTACTTGCAAAGGGGACTGCCCCTTTGATTTGTCAATGCATCAATCAATTTCTCCTTCCCCTCTCCTATATTGTTATAAGTCCCCCAAATCCCTTGATTAAGTGTTGACCATATCAGTTAGTGATTCATTGAGAAGGTTATACCTCTCATTAGGATTAAATGGGGGAATGTGAAAAATGATTTCTCTCAGTAATCTGTGTCTTGGAGACTCAGAGCTCTACCCCCCCAGCCTTCTGCTCCAAAGTTCTTCAGAAGGACATTACAGATAATGAGATTGCATTGAATTTTCTTATCCTGGTCAACCTCCAATCCAGGCCTGAATTGATTTTATTTTACTCAGGCTTGAGCGGAGACAGATTTCCTCTGCCTAGTTAGCCCAAAGACTGGGGGTAATATTTCCTCTATCAGATGGCAGGTGATACTAGCCCCAGTAGACCAAGATAGTGACCTAAGTTACATACTCAAGACCTCATTTTAATATAGCCCACCTCCCGGTAAGTCGACCAATCAAGGCTGATTGGCATCCCTTGGGAACACCTACTCTTCGAAGGACATATAACCCTGTACCCCAAATCCCAAATCAAGCCAAATCGACTCCCTTAGGAGAGTCCAGTTTTGGACTGAGCTCCTATGCAAGCCAGCTTGAGAGAAATTAAATCGTGGACACACACAACCTAATTTCTTTTATCCCCTTCTTAGAACAGACTCTGTAACTTACTGGGGTTAGATAAGCTAAAGATGGAAATGACAAACCACTCCAGTATCTTTGTCAAGAAAATCCCAAATAGGGTCACAAAAAGTCAGATGTGACAGAAATGACTGAACAACAACAAGAGAGGTGGTGAACTCCTGGCATAAAATGCTATATTATCCTTTTATTTTGGCTTAACTGTTTTTCTCTAAAAAGTTGCAGGGATGATTTTGGGAAAGTAACTAAAAATAATAATTAAAACATTTAACTTTTTTCAAATAGTGCAGAAAAAGAAAGTCATTTAATCCTTCTGTGTCCAAGTTTACTCATCGACACAAATCTGGAGTTAGAATAGATGGTCTCTGGGTTCCCTCCCAGTTCTACATGTTATGATGCTATGAAGTATAGAATGAACCATGGATTTTTGTCTATGAGACTTTTTGTAGATCCCAAACTCAAAGCAATTACTGCAAGGTCACCTGTGAATAGGCACTTTTCAATGCTAATTTGGATATGATACATAATATATATGCTAATATATACATTAGCATATCAAAACCAAATCACTTTTCAATTACTCAAGCCCCAGGCAGATCTGTGGTTATCCTCAATCCACAAAGGATTTAGAGAGGAGGATTGGGTTTGGTGGCTTTTTTTTTTTGGTTTTTTTTTTGCTTGGTTGGTTTTTTTGTGATAGCTATAGTCAAGGCAGATTGGATTGGGGTTGGGGGAGGGGAGGAGTACTGACAGCAATAGAAAGCAAAGAGTGGGACATTACCATTCTCCATTATATCAGGGATTATTTTTTCTGTGTTGGTTGGAAATGCTGATGGAGTTATGGGTTTTTTATGAAAGACAAAGTTCAAGTCTTGCTACATAAAGCAAGCAACAAATGCTTATCAGGGTAAAATGAGAATCTATAAAGCAATCAACAATGTAATAACGTTTTTGCTAGTGACTACCACCACAATTAAGGAAGGTACGTTATGAAAAAGAAGTCTCTATAAATTTATTAAAAGTATTTTCTTCCGAACAAAATCTCATTAAAATCCCCTAAATTTTATAAACAGAACTATTTCCTTTCTTCAGTATTTAGTAGATCTCTTCTTCTTCAGGTACCCTTAGGTAATCAGGTGAAAATTATCATTTTTGCCATAGGCTCAGTTTCCTGAGCACACCCCACCTCCAATGGGAAACTCTGTTAAGAGATCCACAGATTAAGAAATGGGACATAGGAATGATTTTATCTAGCTCTTTCATTTTATAGGAATTTGAGGAAACTGAGACCCACAGAGGTTTAGTTGAGATTTATTTTATAAAAAAAAAAAAGTATCTATTTTAAGCTCCATTTTGTATACTACTCAACAGCTACCAGATATCAAAAAACGAATCACAATAAATTTGTATACTTTCTTAAAATCAGTAGACTAGCTGCTTATATGTTTTAGCCCCAAACCACTAAAAATGAAGTTTCCCTGTATTTCTAGATAAAAAAAAAAATTGCCAAGTTAAGTCCTAGAAATTAATAGCGAAAAGAACTGAAAAGAGCCAAAATCCATTTTCTGAAAGCTGTCCCAAATGAGATGAAAGGAAAATGAATCCAGGATGAAAAGCTGAATGGTTTGGTTTTTTTTAAAGTATCCAGAGTCTGGCCAAGGGTAGAAACAAATACCCAGAAAAGAGTGTAATGTTTGGAACTGACCCAACAAGGGAAAGAAAGGACTTTGGACCCAGAAGAGAAATGCTGACATCACTGTTAAGCTGCTAGGTTAGCAGAATCATAATCTGAATGTTTAGTTCAGGGTATTTAAAAATTCACAGGACATTTTTGGAAGTAAATGGTAGTGAAGGGCTCCAAAGATGGCAGGCTCATTAAAAATAATTAGATGTGATTGAAAAAAACAGTTCAGTAAATTTCTTGTGAGCTCCTAAATCAATGGTAATGAAACTGGCTTAAATGATACTAATTGGCTGCAAATTTGGAGGCTTATAGTGTTGCTGAAGTATTACATTAAAATAAATTTCTGTCTACCATTGACCCATTTATATAAAGCTTGATTTAGTGCTAAACAACTTGAGATATTTGTCCAAGATAAAAATTGATTTTTTCTCTATCCAAAACGTTTTTAATTAGTGAAAACATGAACACAGAAAAGTATTTGCTCTCACCTTCAAAAATATCATGAAATTTAGAGATACAATTAGAAACAAATCCTATTTTAATCTCTATGGGCATTCCATAAATGGATGAAACTCAGAGCAGATACATTAACATTAGACTATTTCAAGGATGAGAATCAGAACTAATTAACAAGGAAGATGTTACTATCGACAAGCTAATGATATAAGACACTAAGTTAGCTAGCAAAAACAAAGTCCTGATATGATTAAAATTTCAATTAATATAAAGTTATACCCCTCCAAAAAGTTAAAACCTTTCAAGTGCAGATGGCTAAACTCATGCTTTCTCATAATCCTTTCAGAGGAAGCCATCCCCATACTGGTGGCCTTCTTTGAGATCTCATGATATTTATTATCTGGGTATCAATGGGTTATGTAGGTCATCCATGAATTATTCCTCACTCTATTGTCACTCACTATCTTTGGCCAACCTGCCTCCTTCTTATGTCATACATCTCTAGGACAATCCTTTACCCAACATCTGTTCAATTCTCCCTGAGTAATACAACAATATGTTGCAGTCTATTCCAATAACTTCACCACACAAAGCATGACAAACAACATAGGTTACAATCTTGATATTTTATTTCAAACCATCACAACAAAATATGCAGTAAAATCCTATTGATTTATTATTTATATGTCAGTTTCTAACAAAAACAAATATACTGCATTCCTCTTCCCCATTCCCATCCCCAGCCACTTTGAGGCAGTGAAGCATAGTGGGTAAAGAGCCAGATTCAGAGTCAGGGAGACCTAGGTTCAAGTTGCCACCTTTGACCCATAAATGGGCTGTGTAACCAAAGGTAAGACACTCAACGTTAACTCTTCAAGACTTTAAATTGCAGAAGAGTTGTCCAATCTTCACTGTTTGAGAGAGTTTCTTCATAAAGGTTCCCACCCCAATGAAATTATAGGTACAGGAGGAAAAAAGCCAAAACATTTTGAGTAACATTTTTAGCAATTTATTATAGTCCTAATGATGTATTAATGATATACAATAGAACTCCTCTCTTTATTATAATGGTGTATAATGGATTTTTTTCTATTAAAAAGGATTTTTGAACAATAAGTCAAAAGAAGAGACTCCAGGCATAAAAATTCCCTCCACCAAGAGACTTGAAGGTGTCTATGCCTTATTGGTTTAGTCTTTACCCAGAGTCACTTAGAGGTAGTAACAGTCAGGGGCAGGATTTGAACGAGGTCTTCCCAACACTAAGCCTGTTACTCTTAACTATTCTGCTGCCTGTTGCTATCACTGAAAGACATTAAAAAATCTATTCTCCTTTCATGAAGAAAAGGTCTATTTCTTTTCCTAACTCTTGCTTACCTGAGTTGACAATGTCTCCAATTTTCGTTTCCTTGCGTGCAATGCTTTGCTTGGAAAAGCCCAGAAATAATTAGATGTCCCAATCCTCTCAGAGTCCACCATGCCATCATCAACTAGGCTTTGAAGGACTTCCTTCACTGACATAGCAGCTACCAGAAAGAAAAACAATATTATAAATTTAAATGAGAATCACACAAAGATAACACATAAATGGAAAATTGCATTAATGGCACTTAAGGTATAAAGGGTTAAAATGCCCCTAGAAAGAGACATATGTCTCAATACTCTTTTTAATCTTCTTAAGGTCTGGACTTTATTCAAAAGAACCTAAGGCCCCCCAAAAAAGAGCCTAAGGCTTAAGTCAGTTTGCATGTGCCTGTATTTTACATGGGGAGTAAAATTATTACCTTTGATGTTATTGTCTTTGATTTTCATGAGAGACAGCATGGTGCAGGGGATAGAGAGAGTCAGGAGGAACTGAATTCAAGTCCAGCCCCTGATACATGCTAGTCATGTAATATTGGGCAAGTCATTTAACCTCTTTGCCACATCAATGAAACCATTGGTATGGATCAAAAAAAAAAAAAAAAAAGCAACTATATCTAGAAGACCAGGCAAGATTTAGGAGATACATGGGGAATGATCTTGTGAAATTATCCAGATGCTTTAAGGGATCATGGGCCAAGGCAGCATGCTGCTGAATATGCCAATTCTGATGTGTTGAACATGTTGGCCACCTCTTCTCAAAGCAGTCCTTTGCGCCGGTGTCAGCACACACTAACATTTATTTTCTCTAACTGGATTCTTGTTTTTGATATATTCTTTAAAATCTCTTTTTATTCATTTTGAAGTTTCTTCCTAGAAATTTCTCAAAACTTTCGCTGGCCTGCCTCATTGCTAGTTTACACCAGGCTGGCTAGTTTTACAAAGTTACACAGCCCATTTACGGGTTGAAGGTGGCCACCTGAACCCAGGTCTCCCTGGCTTTGAGTCTGGCTCTTTATCCACTGTGCCTCACTGCCTCAAAATGGTTGGAGACGAGGATGGAGGAGACATGGTAGAGACATGGTAGAGACTCCCTGGACCAGTTCTTCTGTAATTCACCTTAGAGAGTTGCCTGGGGGTTAAATGAGTTGACCAGGGTCACACAGCTAGCATGTATCAGGGGCTCGACTTGAACCCAAGTCCTCTTGACTTCCTTTATCTATCGTACCATGTGGTCTCTCATGAAAATCAAAGACATTTGTAATAATATCATTCCCCATGTTAAATACAGGCACATGCAAACTGACTTAGACCTTTGAAATAGAAAGAAAAGCCAACACACAACAGAATAACCTAAATATCTTAACAGTCAAGAGGTTGCATAGTCAAATATTCTTACAGGACTTTCATCCATTTTTTATAAATGACTGCACACTTATGCAAACAAAATGTTCAAATTAAATACAAATAAATACTGATATTTAAGCTTGTAAAACATGAAGTGAGCATCTCTCACAAATACACCAATGGACCAGAGATCTCATTCATGAGGGAACTCCCTCCATCTCTTAAGACTGTAACCAATCTATACTCACTTGTCTCATGATACCTTTTGTCCATGTTTCCCCATTAGCTTCACCTATGGAGGGTCCCCAATAAGCTGAGACTTTCCTTATTTTCTCTTGACGCCATGAGGTTACTATACCAGCATAGCACTCAGGCTGCTCATTATGTGTTATCAGTGATGAATGTATCACTGTGCAACAGACTTAATTTTTCTAACTTTGAAAAGAAACTAGAGTCACTGAACCATGTTACTTACTTAATTGACCAGGGAAGTAAGAATTCACTTGTGTATAATGATTTATTGAAAGCATATAATTATGAAAATATTATGAAGCAGCTAATTGGCGCAATCAAAAGAATGCGAGGCCTGGAGTCAAAACGACCTGTTCAAATCCAGCCTCAGACACTCACTGACTGTGTCACCTGGGTAAGTCACTTAATCTCTATTTGTCTCAGTTTCCTCAATTATGAAACAGGGGATAATAATAGCCCCTACCTCATGGGACTGTTGTGAGAATCAAATGAGATGTTTATAAAGTACTAAGCAGAGTCCCTGGCACACAGTAGGTGCTATATAAATACTTGCTATTATTGTAAGGATCAAATGAGTTAAAATTTGCAAAGTGCTTTGCAAACCGTAAGTGCAACATAAATGCTAGCTATTATTAATCAGCACATAATTGAGAATATAAATTGCTCTATAAATTTTCAGAACTAAAATCAATTTGTAACAATGATTTCAGTCATCAAGCTCTCTGTATCTTCAGTTAAATTCTGTTTAATTAGGAGATACTATTGTATAATAGTGTACAGGACTTGTAATCCTGTTCATATCGACATCTTGTAGCAAGTTCAAATCAACACTTCCCAGTTCCACGACCATGCATAAGTCACTTAATATCCCATAGCCTCTGCTTCCTTAAAATTGAGACAATAAGAGCTGGAGAATCTACATCTGAGTACTGTTGGGAGGTTCACAGTAGATAAAGGAGATTTAAAAAGCACTCAAAAATCTGGCCAAGACCATTGCCTGAACAAAAGACACTACCACCTAGCTCCTACAAACCAATTCCAACAAACCCCTGAAGTCCACACTAAACTGAAAACTGATGAAGAAATTGAAAGCAAAACTGTAATAAGTGACTTTTCCCATCCCACAACAGCACAAAAAGTCAGCCAGCAGCCCACGAGCAATAGGAAATGGGGCTGTAAGCCAGCAAAATTCATGCCAGCACAACCAGCTGGTGTGGCTCTGTGTTCAGATGGGGCAAGGGTAGAAGGCTCCCCTAAGAAAGCTCCAGGATGGTCAGAAAGCCCCAGGGTGGGGACCTTAGAAGACCAGGGGAGCAGCAGGCAGCACCTGACTACAGCACTCAGACCAAGATACCCTAGGCCAGGATGTCTGGGGTCTCTAACATTCTGTCCTGAGATCCTGGAGTGAGCCCTGACAATCTAGTGCTCCTAACCTCAAAGATACAAGGAGGACGAACCCCTTGGTTCAAGGCGGAAGTTAGCTCAACAACTAGCTCTCTCAGGGAGACACTAAGTAGGGCTGAAGACCTCACCCAAAGTACAGAAAGGGGCAAAGTATGGCCTTGGTTTGGCATATAGCCTCAATTCAGGAAGCAAAGATGGAAAGGAGTAAATCAAAGAAAACATTCACCAGTATCAACAATTATTTCAAATCTAGACACTATACTCCCCCAAAAAGGAGTTAAGTCTATAACAACTTTAAGCTTAGACTCAAAGGAAAAAAGGGATTTTCTACAGGGATTATATGAATACTTAGAACAAATGAAGCAAGAGATAAAAAAATGAAATAAAATCTCTGGGAGAAAAAAATCAGAAGAATAATAAGTAACTTAGAAAAGAAAGTGGTAAATCAAGCAGGAAATGGATTCCCTGAAAACTTGAAAACAACAACAAAAAAATCAGTGACTCCATGAGACAAGAAATACTGAACAAAATCTATAGACTGAAAAAAATAGATAGAATTAAGATATTTGATATAAAAAAAATGAACTGGAAAAGATGTCAAAAAGAAAGATCATTTATGAATCAATTAACTCCCTGATTTAAAAAAAAAAAAAAAGCCTGGATACTATATTGCAAGAAATCATAAATGAAAAATATCCAGATCTATTAGGACCAGAGGGCAAAGTAAAGATAGGGAAACAAAATCTACTGATCACCTCCTGGAATGAATCCTCAAAGGAAAATTCCCAGGAATGGCATAGCCAAAATCCAGACTCCCTATGTAAAAGAAATAATACTATAAACAACCAGAAAGAAGCAATTCAAAGATCAAGGAAATCGTTAGGAATACATAAAACCTGGCAGCTTCAAATAAAAATCAGAGATCTTGGAAAACAATATTATAAAAAGCAAAAGATAGAAGATTACAACCAAGAATAATAACCAGCAAAGCTTAGTATAATCCAACAAGAGAAAAAATCAGATCTTTAATAGAATAAAGGACTTTCAAGCATTTCTAGTGAAAGAGGAACTATGAAATACAAATATAAAAGTACAGAAAAACCTAGAAAGGTAAATTTATTTGAACAATTGAAAGGAGGTATATCATGATATAGTGCTGACATTCTAGTAAGGGGCAAAGAAATAAGTGTCCTTCAGAACCTTAAATGTTTTCAGAGGATATTGAGAGAGAGAAACAAGCAAAAAGAATGGTTTGGGAAATAGATTGATTTTGGTCTGAGGGTTTTAAGAGGGGAAAGAGAAGGGTAGGTAAAAGGAATACTTTAATGTAGAAAAAAAGGAGAAATGGTTGGAACTTGCTATTTCTTATAATTGCGGTGTTTAAGAAAAGCATACAAGGGCAGCTAGGTGGCACAGTGGATAGACCTGAGTTCAAATGCAACCTCAGACCAAACACTTGACACTTACTAGCTGTGTGACCCTGGGCAAGTCATTTAACCCCAATTACCTAAAAAAAAAAAAAAAACATGGAAGAAAGGGAGGGAGTGGGCATCAGACTGTTGCATGAATTTTCTTATTGATTTGACTAGTTAATGCCAGTAAGCCAGCATGAACCAGAGGAACAGGTTTTATTACACCCAGTGTGTGAAATACCTCACTGGTAATTGATGGAGAATATATTTCATTCACTACTAGCAGTACTTATATATTACATAAAACAAACAAACAAAAGATGATTGCTTATTATAGTACAGCTGTTTTTTCTTTTTTTTTAAGTATGCTTGTTAAAGAGAATGTATATCATTAGCTACAGGAGAGAGATAAAGGATATGTCCTTTATTATAGCTAGTTTCACTAAATCAAAAAGAACTGTCAGGTTAAAGGAAAGGGACATTCCAGATTATATCATCTCCTTTTTAATTTTTTTTTTTTTTTAGCAATTAAGTCTTTTTGTACAAATTAGAAAAGGAAAGAAGGCAATGAAGGACACTAGCTTTCCAAAAGGTCCTGAAGCTCACAGAAGGGTCACACACAGCAAAATGGTGAAAACAGAACAAAATGGAGTTATATTCTCCCAAAAATTCACATTCAACAAGATGAATCTCACTCTTACCTGAGATGACAAAGGAGGGCTGAACGAACACATATAAATGCACAAACACTCACAGAGTCTTATGTAGAAATATAGAAAGCTCAATAGGGAAATAAGCAGGGATTTAAAGGGAGGATAATACTGTGGGGAAAAGGGTCACAAGTAAAACAGACATCCTGATGCTGAGGGGAAGGGGGATATACATATTTTATATATATATATATAAAGTTTCCTATAAAAATCCTCTTTTTGTGTTCTCTATCATGGAAATGTTTTTTTGGGTGTAAGACAACTAAAACACCTCAAAAATAACAGCATTCACTTTAAACAAGATATTTTAAAACATATATCTAATCAAATTACAATAGCCATATCCTTCCATAAATCAAACAGAAAGGACAGCACCAAAAAACTGCTCAAAGACAAATGCCGAGACACAGAGAGGCTAAACATATCTGTCACCGAGAGGCCTAAAGATACCACATTTCATTGAGAAGCTGAGATGTCAACTTTGAAATGGAGTTTGGAAGATATAATTCAAATGCAAAACTGGCATTTTCAAATGTTTCATCAGAATTATAGTTAATTTTACTTTGCATTTTTATAACCATCCTTAGCTCTTTTTCCCTTTGGATTCATTTTATCTTCTCTATAACAACTGTCAAAAGAAGCAGTGCTGCTGTAATGGACAGAGGCCAGCCATGGCTTCCTGAAGACCAGGGTTTAATCCTGTCTCTGATACATACTACATGTGCATAGTCCTAACACATGTCTTTGTCTCTGTGTTACAGAGGAGCTTCAGACCTACATCAGTGAAGGGTGTTCTCCACTAGGGAGATCTCCACATGAATGGAATCACAAAAATGACAACAGTCATTGCTAGGATTTGTTATTGCTTTGAGATTAGTAAAATGCTGTACGTACATTATCTAAGCTTATTGTCACAACCTTGTGAGGTAAATATTATTATTATGCTCATTTTAGATGAGTAAACTGAGTTTCAGAGAGGTCAAAAGACTTGCCCAAGATCCCATAGCTAGTAAAGGATTTAAATATAGGTCTTCCTGACTCCTACTTCAATGCCCTTTGTACTCAAAATAAAAGGAAACAAACACAATAACACAGTTGCAGAAAAGAAAAAGTCCAGTGTACCAAAAAACACAAAACAAAACAAAAACAACAACAAAAAAACAAACAAAATCTAACAGTAACTTCCTTGAATCTTTACAGTGACAAAAAATAACAGTAATGTGCATACTTACTAATTCCTTTCTCTCTGGGAGCAATCTTCTCCATATCTTTCAACTGAAATACATCTTTCTGTTTAAAAGGTGTAAGTCAAAAACACAGATTTACTCTCCACTTGATCTTTACATTTATGAATCAATCAACAAGTATTTATTAAAGACTTCACACTACGAGCCAGGTACTGAAGCTACAAGTAGAATGAAAGAAGTCATCTCTATCTATAAAGGATTTACGTTCTAGCACTGAATTCATTCTGTGATTAATTCACACGGCTGACTTCATGGATCATAGCATTAGAGCTGGGAGCGATCTCGAAGGCCATCTAGTTCATGCCCCTCATTTTTTTTTTTTATTTTTTGGTGAGGCAATCTGGTTAAGTGACTTGCCCAGGGTCACAGAGCTAGTAAGTGTCAAGTGTCTGAGGCCGCATTTGAACTCAGGTCCTCCTGACTCCAAGGCCAGAGCTCTATTCACTGTGCCATGCCCCTCATTTTAAAGATGCAGAAATAGGCCAACAGAAGATTTGACCAAAGTCACAGGGCAATAAATAGAAAAGCAAAAAAATGAATCCAAGTTAAATCAGCAAGCATTAATTAGGTGCTTACTATGTGTTAGGTACTGTGCTGGGGATGCAAAAAAGGGCAAAGACAATCCCCTGCCCTCAAGGAGCTCACATTCTAATGGAAGAAACAACAAATGATTATGTACAAACAAGACATATACAGAGTAAACTGGAAATAATCTTGGAGAGCAGAGAATAGCATTAAGGGGGGATCAGGGAAGGCTTTAGCTTCTTTCTAAAGCACCATGTTGTTTCATTGGGGCTAGAAAAAAACATGTAGGTTGAGCAAATTTCTTGAGAGGTCAAAAGATTCTTAAGAATATCTATATATTGGGGCAGCTAGGTGGTGCAGTGGATAGAGCACCAGCCTTAGAGTCAGGAGGACCTGAGTTCAAATCTGGCCTTAGACCAAATACTTGACACTTACTAGCTGTGTGACCCTGGGCAAGTCACTTAATCCCAACTGCCTCACTAAAAAGCTGCCCCCCCCCAAAAAGTATATCTATATAGTTGATACAGATGGATCATATAATCTGGATTTTTCTTTCCCTTTTGCCCTTTCAAAGACTGGCAAGGATGATCATCATTTTATTTGGTCCAAGACTATATGGGAGGATCATTACACATATGAAATGTGAGAATAAGTAATGGTGACTGAAGGAAATTAGCATAATCTCTCTTCCTCTAATCACTAAGAACTTTTAGGAATACTGAGTTATATATACTTAAAGAATGTTGGTCAAGTTAAAAATGTCAAATAAGCATATATTATCTAATCACAAAACTTCAAATAAATAAAAACAAAAAACGTTTTTCAATTGTACTAAATTATTTGTCATTTTTTTTTCCAAATAGACGTTTGAAAACAGAAGCTTCATAGTGTTCTCTGATTTGCACAGATGGTATAATTTTTTAATGGACTGAGATTTCATTTTCTGCTAATGAGAAGGCATGATTTGAATGGATCACGTCAAGAAGAAAAAAAGGCTCAGAGAAACCATAAAAATTTGCCAAATGGCACCTGCTATTCAGGAAGCTGGCCAGTTTAGTCTGAAAGACTTGGCTCCTTCCTACCTGTATGACCTTGGGAAGTCATTTAACCTCTCTGGGCAGAAGCACACTCACCTGTAAACTTACAACCTCTAAAGTCCCGCCTAGCTCTAAATCTTTGATGATCCTATATAAAAATCTGTTCTTAACACTACCAATAATTGCCTGAATTATTGCTAATAATTCCTCTCCTTTTGGGAGAGGAGGCCTTGGCAGAGAGTCCAGACCTATGATTGTCTAAAGAACTCCCAGTGTGGGAGTACAGCCTGGAGCCCTGCGAGGTCAGGCAGCTTGTCCCCGGTCATAGAGAGAAGACAGGACAGGGCTAGGTCAGCCCTCTCATGGACTATACCACTCTCCCTCTCTCTCTACCTCACCTCATATCTTGCCAACAGAAATCTATTGAAAATGTGAAGAAAATTTACTTACTGTCTCAAAAAAGATCTCCATCATACGAGTTCTCTTCTCTTCTGCACTCAAGCCTTTCTTCTTCGACTAAAGAAAGAATACATACACTTCATTTTAAAACAAGTAGCCTATTCTGAAATTTTACACATTTTCATACATATATTAATAGGTATATAGAACATCTCTCTCCTTGTCAGTTATGGTCAAGATAGGTGACCTTCCAAGTCAGTTAGTTAAGAAACATTGAATAGATAAATGCCTGTATGTGCCAGGCACTGTGCTAAGCACAGAGGGACAGACACAAAGAACGGCAAAAGACAGTCTCTGCTCTCAAGGAATTCACAGTCTACTAGGGGAGAGGACACACAAACAATGATGCACAAACATGATCTATACAGGATAAATAAGAAATAATCAATAGAAAGAAGGCACTAGAATTAAGAGGGATTAGAAAAGGCTTCCTGTGGAAGGTGGGACTTCATCTGGAATGAAGGGAAGTCAGGAGGGAGAGAATTCTAGGCATGAGGGACAGCCAGTGAAAATGCAGTCAGGAGCAGCGGAGACCATAGCAGGGGTGGGGAACTTGTGGCCTCAAGGCCACATATGGACTTCTAGGTCCTCAAGTGCAGCCCTTTGAATGAACCCAAACAAATCCCTAGAGGGTCACATACGGAAGGTGAGGGGGAGGATTATAAAGTGTAAGAAGACTGTGAAGAAGTGTGGGGGAGAAGTTTTGAACGCCATACAGAGGAAGGAGCCACTGGACTTCATTCGGTAGGGAGACGATATGGTCAGATTCTGTACTTTAGGAAGATCACTGGCAGCTTAATGGAAGATGGACTAGAATGAGGAGAGGCTTGTGGCAGGTAGAGCAGCAGGTTACTGCCACAATCCAGTTATGAAGGCCTGTACCAGGGTGGTGGCAGTGTCAGAAAAGTTGATATATTCTAGAGATGGTGCAAAGGTAAAATCAACAGGACTTGGTAACAGATTGGATACAGCGAGTGAGAAAAGTAGAAGGTAGCATTTAGGTTTCAGGACTGGATAACTGGGAGGACGGGTACTCTCAAAAATAACAGGAAAATTAAGAAATGGGGGGAATTGGTGGGCAAAGATAATGACGTTGAGCTTAAGATGTGTATGGGACATCCAGTTCCAGATGTCCAAAAGACAGAGCCAGTCTGCTATGGTCTCATCTTTTTAAGACCAATATCTGCAACAGATACACAAGGAATACTAACATGCCAATTGATTGGACTCAATGTAAGTATTTATTCAGTGAACCTAATATTTAAGCCTTTATATAACATATAAATTTCAAATACATGATGTACAATACTGTGCAGTATCTATTAACATAAATATGTCCATAGCATGGTTTGTATTGTTTTAAAAAAAGGAAATAGTTGTATTCCTCAGAGGAGAAAAAAGTTAAGAAAAAAAATCACCTCTATGATGTCTTTACTTCAAATATCTCATGGCCAGGTTTTTAATTTCCCTGGCACAGACCTTCATTCTTTCTCCATTGTAACTGAAGGAAAGCCCTGTACTGAATTGCTTTGACATACCCAAATTTCAGCCAGTTGGTTGCCATCCTAATAACTTCCTATTTGGTCTCTCTATCTCAAACCTCTTCTCATTCCAAATTCATTCTTCACAATCCAGCCAGGTAATTTTCTGTAGAATGTTGGTCTGACCATGTCACCGTCCTCCCCCCATTCAAATTTCAGGGGCTCACTACTGTTACATTAAAAATCGTATTAGTGACTCCATTTTGTCTTTATCCATCATTCTGTGAAGTGAAGTTTCAGCTGCTTATAAGTTGCCTGATTTTGGAGAAGTCACAGGTTATGCCCCCTTCTGAATGTCACCTGACTTAAAGAATGTCATAAAAGACCCCTCTTCCTTTCACCTTAGTGAAATCAGTCCCCTCCACCATCCAGAAGCCAGATGTCTCAATCCTTATAATCCCATTTTTCCTATTTTCTACTACCTCCAAATTGTTTATTAGCTGTGTAGAAACCAATGGTCAAGGTCCTTGGCTACCCAGAGACCTGGTCCTAATTTGTTTCTCTCCAGCTTGGGGAGACAAACGAGACACAAATAAGAAGGAAAGGAATCTTTGTTCCTGGTTTGCAAGAATTTATGACATTGTAAACTAATTAGAGACTAAATTTGTGACTAAAATTTCTCTACTGTGAATTTCCAAATTATGGTTTGAATGTTTCTACAAATGTTTTTGGGCACATTTTATAGAATCTGTTTTAAGGAAAAATAAGAATAAAACTCTGTGAAAGTTACATGGAAACAGCACTTAGACCTTTTATCACTCTTTCCCTGAAGAATGACAGATTTATTGTTTTAGTGCAAGGAAGGAAGGAAGGTGATTTCACTAACTAGAGAAAAAAATGGGGTTTGCAGTTTAAATTTAAGAACTACCTATTTTAAACTTTCTCTTGACTCTGAAAAGGGAGAAGCTTATTTAAATCAGAGAGCAGCTTAAAAGTAAATAAAATTTAATCAGGAAGAATATTTTGTGTTACCACTGTATTTGTTCTATAAATGATATAATAGAACTTAATTGTTTAGGAAACTAGAAGCAAAGTCATCAAAAAGTATTGGAATAGACCATGTATTTATAAGCTTTTAAGAACCCCTATGGCAACAGTCTTGCAATTAATTGGTTTTGTATAATAAAAATCTGTGCTAAATTGTAAAGGTAAAAATCAGTGAAGATTAGCTCTAGAGATAGTCTGGATATGATTGAGAAATAAAGACTTAGAGGAATTAAGCTGGGTAGGGTTAGGTTAACCCCAAAAGGAACTGAATTGACTCACTGAATGATTTTAAAGTAAAAGAAAGAAAAGTTATGGGAAGCTGCAAATGCCACCACCAAAAAAAATTTTTTTCCCCTCTCTCTGAACATTAGCTAATTGAAAACAGGCCCTGAAATTTGAAATGCTGGCAGCTGATAGCCCTTGAGAAAACCAAGATTTAAATGTTACCGTTAGTGATTATAAATCCAAATTTGATTTGGTTGAAATTTTGTTCTGAAACTAAATCATAATGTGGTCTCATTTACAGTGAGATACCTACTCCTATTAGGATAATTGTGGTAAATTAGAACCCAATGCCAAAACCTGTGTGACATTAAACAAGTTACTGCACCTCTGTTTACTTCAGTTTCCTAACCTGTAAAGGGGATGATAATAATAATAGCACCCACCTCCCAGGATTGTTGTGGGGATCACATGGTTATAAAGTGCTTAGCATAGTGCCTGGCCTTTAGCAAGCACTATACAAATGTTAACTATTGTTATTTTATTAAATGTAATTACTCCACACTGGATTACTCTATACTGGGTTTAGATGTAATTGGCACAATATAGCAAAAATGATAAAATGAATGATTTTCTATATAAGATTATCTGAAAAAGCATTCAACTGAAATGATATCACTGTACTCCTGTTTTTCCCTCCCTCCAAATTGTATATTAACTGTGTAGAAATCAATGGTCAAGATCTTTGGCTACCCTGAGCCTTGGTCCCAATTTATTTCTGCAATCGCATGCATTGCTAAATAAATCCTTGTCTGGATGTTAACTACTCCTTTTTTATTCCACCTTTACGCCTCCACGATTAAACATAAACTCTTTTGTTGGCACTTAAAGTCCATCACAACCTGGCCCCTTCTTACCTTTCCAATCCTTTTTCAACACTGTATTCTTCTTTCTGTATTACCAAGGATGGCCTCCTCCCTATTCCACACTCAGAATGCTATCTCTTCTTTCTCTGTGCCTTTGCAAGGGCAGGGTGTAGAATGCATTCCTCCCTCACCTCTCCCTCTTGGAATCTCTAAATTCATGCAAGACTCACCTCAATAGCAAAGAACTGGAAATTGAGGAGTTGCCCATCAATTGGGGAATTGCTGAACAAGCTGTGGTATATGAACGTAACGGAATACTATTGTGCTATAAAAAATGATGAGCGGGCAGATTTCAGAAAAACCTGGAAAGACTTGAATGAAATGATGCTGAGTGAAGTGAGCAGAACCAGGAGAACATTGTACACAGTAACAGCAACACTGTGCAATAACCAACTTTGATAGACTTAGCTCTTCTCAGCAATGCAATATGATCTAAGACAATTCCAAAAGACTCATGGTGGAAAATGCTATTCACATCCAAAGAAAGAACTAAGGACTCTGGATGCATATCAAAGCATACTATTTTCTCTTTTTTTCTTTCTTGTGGTTTTTCCCTTTAGTTCTGATTCTTCTTTACAATTAGTCCACATGACTAATGTGGAAATATGTTTAATATGATTGTACATGTATAGCCTATAACAGATTGCATGCTGTCTTAGGGAGAGGGGAGAGGAGGGAAGGTGAAATTTTAGAAGTGAGAATCTTGTAAAAGTAAATGCTGAAAACTAAAAATAAATAAATTTTAAAAAAAGAAAGAAAAAGACTCACCTCAAGTACCACTTCTGCATCAAAGTCTTTTCCAAAAACCCTTAGATTCAATTTGTATATAATATATACGTACATATCTTGCCTCCCACATTTAAGAATAAGCTCCTTCAGAACACTATCTTGTCTTTGTATCACCAATGCTTAACATGGGATCTGGCATATAGTGGGCAGGTAATAAGTGTCTGTTGACTGATTATAGGCCTCAGAAAAATTAACTTCAAGGACAATCATCTACATTTTTTTGGTTTGGTATTATTAATAAGTATCATTTATTGTTAGAAAATATTAGTAGGCAACAGGTCTGTCATATAGGGGCCATAAGTCTCAAGAGTCATAAACAAGATGATAAAATGTTTACAATTGCCAGGTATGGTGGTATATACCCGTAATCAGGAGAAAGAGAAGGAGGGAAGGAAGAGGGGAGAAGGAAGGAAGGAAGGAAATAAATAAATAAATAAATAGATTTTATGATTTTTAGGGGCAGGCCTGACTCAGGTTAGTCGATTTAGGTTTGATGTTGGAATTAACTGAGACACTGAAAGGTCATTCAACAGTTAACAAAAGCAGATTAGGCAGAGCCTAGAATGGATATTCAAAAAGAATACTCCAATACTTGCCAAGGGCAGACAAAGCTCTCCTCATCTCCACTTGGAAACATACCATCAGCAGGCCAGAATCTCAAAGTCTTGAGCATCCACCAAGTCTGATGGGCTTCAATTCCACATGGATGGGCCTTTTTGTGCCCTTAGGTAATTAGGAAGTCACATCAATATGGCCAAAGGCTACCAGGAAGCATAATAAGAAAGGCACAGGCTTGAGCCTTGGCCCCTGGACCAACTGAGTCCTAAGAACAGCTTAATTGATTTTCAGGAAAAAATTAGCCTAACCTATATTGGGGGAGAAATGCCTTGTAGGAAGTGGTCCTATCACATGGCCACATAACTCTTGGAGACTAACTATTAAGACACTGAGATATTATGATTTGCATCAGTGAAAGGAGTATTAACACTTAAGGAAAAATAAGTCTTTGATGTATTAAAGCATAATTAAGAATATGCAGAAAAATACAGTAAATATTAATTAACAATTTTTATTTAGAGCATCCTAAGTGCCAGGTGTTGTATTCAAGGAGCTTATATTCTATCAGGGGAGACAACATGTACATAGATACAAAATAGATATAAAATAAATACAAGGTAATTTTTTTTGGGGGGGGAGGAAGATGTTACTTTTGGGTATAGCTCTGGAGAGCAGAACAAAAAACTTCTCCCAAAGCCTTCATAAAGAAGGCTCACAATCCAGCCATTTCTACCAGATGAACTTATTAGATTCTACTCTACTATCACCATGTATCCTCATGTAACGAGAATAGAAAGGGTGGTTGGAAGCAGGTTGTGAAGGGCCTTAAATGCCAAGCAGGAATTTATGTTTAATCTACAAGGCAACAGGGAGTCAATGGAATTTAGGGAATAGGGAAGTGATGTTTGTTTGTTTTTTTTTAATGAAAATTATTTAATCAAATTTAATAAAAATTTATTAAATTATTTGATGAAATTTAATGAAAATTATTTTGATTATAAAATCACAACAAATCAGAAGAAATAAAAAGAATGATCAGAACCTATTATGCACAACCATATGCTAACAAAACTGAGAACATAAAAGAAAGGCACAGAAGACCAAATAGAGATCTTAAATAATCTAATCTTAAAAAGGAAACAGAACTAATTATAAAAGAACTAAAGGAAAAAAAATTCTGGTACTGAGAAGTATATCAAACTTCTAAAGTTTAATTAGCAACTATGCTACAGAAATTATCCTCAAAAATTAAGAAAGAAAGCACTCTACTATAGTCCTTTCATGAGACAAATTAGTTCTAATACTTAACCCAGGGAAGGATAAAACATAGAGCTATAAACCAATACCATTAATGAATATCTGATTTAATACATTTTAAAATAAAATACTGTCAAGCAGAATACAGCAACTTAACCAAGAAATGATCCATTATGATCAAGTTGGATTTACACCAAGGAGGCAAGGATGATTCAACATTAGGAAAATAATCAACATTATTAGTCATATTACAAACAAAGCATCAAAAACTACATGGTTATCTCAACAGATGTAGGAAAAACTTTTTGACAAGATACAACATTCATTTGTACTAACAAAAAAATCCTAGGCATGGAGAGAATTTTTTTTAATATCATACAAAGCATCTAAAACAAAAAATAATCCATATAAAATGAGGATACAACTAGAACCTTTCCCAATAAATACTATAGCAAAGTAAGGATGTCCACTCTTCCCATTATTATTTGATAGTTATTTTGCTAGCAATAGCAATAAGAGAAAGAAATTAAAGGTGT
The DNA here is from genome assembly GCF_900497805.2 of Vombatus ursinus. NCBI lineage: Eukaryota > Metazoa > Chordata > Mammalia > Diprotodontia > Vombatidae > Vombatus > Vombatus ursinus. Next base: position 14,409,947 of record NW_020954562.1, on the reverse strand, counting down.
AGAGACAGGTTAAAGAGAAGTTGAAACTACCCCCATTTACTGATGATATGGTAATTTACTTTAAAACCCTAGGGAGGAGGGCAGCTAGGTGGCGCAGTGAATAAAGCACCAGCCGGGGAGTCAGGAGGACCTGAGTTCAAATCTGGCCTCAGACACTTGATACTCACTAGCTCTGTGACCCTGAGCAAGTCACTTAACCCCATTGCCTAGTCCCCCTCCCAAAAAAAACCCTAGGAAATTAACAAAGATTAATTCAGATAATTAATAGCTTTAGGAAAGTTACAGGCTAAAAAAAAAAGCAAAACCTAAAAAAACCAACAACATTTTTATATAACAACAAAAGCCAAGAGGCAATAATAGAAAGGTAAATGATTCCAATTACCCATAAAATAATTGAGGATCAATCTATCAAAGCAAACACACACACACACACACACACACACACACACACACACACACACACAGAGGATACCAAAAGCCATTCCCTAATATATACGTGATCAAAAGATATGAAAAAATAGTTCTCATAAGAACAATTGCAAACCATTAATAACCATATGAAAGAAAGTTCCAAATCAAGAAATGCAAATCAAACCAACCCCAAGATTTTACTTCTCACCCTGCAAATTGGCAACAATGACAAAAGATGGGAACAGTTAACGTCGGACGGGTTATGGGAAGACAGGTATACTGGTTGGTTGATTGGTTGTTGTCCTTCATTCTCAAAGAGGACCAACATGGCATCACTATGCTAGAGTCAAGTTACAGTGTGTCCTACTGTGGCTGATCAGACCAATTACTACTTATTCTACCACAGGTCACGCACTAATAGTCCCTGTGGGATGGATTCTCTAAGTTTACATATCCTGCATTTCTCTTGAGCTATTTCAATTCTGCTTTGCTCATAGAGCACAGCACCTTCTCTGATGTGGGCATGCCATGTTGGGTGGTCCTATGTCAGTGTCTCCCATGTCACACAATCAATTCCAAAGTTCTTAAGAGAGACCTTTGTGAGTTCTCCATAAATTGGTCTTTTTGGCAAGTGCACATTTTCCGTTTGAACAATGTGGTCAGCCCATCAGAGTTGCGCTCTCTGAAGCAGAGTTTGAACGTTTGGCAGTTTAGTTAAAGAAAGGACCTCAGTGTCTGCTATCTTATCCTGCCAGGTGATCTTTGGAATCTGCCTAGGACAATTCAAATGAAGCAATTCAGTTTCCTGGCATGGTGCTGGTACACTGTCCAGGTTTTACAAGCATACAACAATGAGATCAGCACAATGGCTCTGTAAACCTTCAGTTTGATAGTCAGTCTAATACCTCTTCTCTCCCACACCTTCCTTCGGAGTCTCTCAAACACTGAGCTAGCTCTGGCAATGTGTGCATCAACGTCATTATCAGTGTGTACATCCCTGGAAAGCGCACTACCAAGGTAAGTGAATTTATCCACAGCATTCAAAACTTCTCCATTTGTTGTAACCGTTGGTTCCACATATGGATGGTGTGGTGGTAGCTGATGGAGCACCTGTGTTTTCTTGGTGCTGTTAGGCCAAAATTAGCACAAGCAGCAGAGAACTGAGCCATACTTCGTGGCATCTCAGCTTCAGAGGCACAATCATCTGCAAACAGAAAATCATGCACCAACACTCTTTCCACTTTGGTCTTGAGTTGTAATCTTTTGAAATTGAAGAATTTACCATCAGTGTGGTGGCTAACCTTGATGCCATGTTCATCTTCATTGAAAGCTTTTAACAACATGGCTGAAAACAACATGCTAAAAAGCATGGGAGCAAGAACACAGCCTTGTTTCATTCCATTGGTGACTGAGAAAGCGCAAGAGCACTGTGCATTATCCAGAACCCAGGCAAGGATGCTGTCATGAAACTGATGTACAATGCTGATGAACTTCTCCAGGCAACCAATTTTGACATAATTTTCCATAAGCCCTTGTAACTAACAGTATCAAAGGCCTTAGACAGATCTACAAACATTGTACACAGTCCTCTGTTCTGCTCCTGGCATTTCTCCTGGAGTTGCTTGGCAGCAAACACCGTATCAACCATTTCTCAGTCTTTTCTGAAGCCACACTGGCTCTCAGGTAGATGACCATCTTCCAGGTGAAGAACCAACCTATTAAGGACTCTGGCAAGAATCTTGCCAGCAATGACTAAGAGAGAGATCCCCAGTGATTGTCACAGGACTATTTCCTTTACCTTTACAGAGATGGAAATGGAGGCATCCTTGAACTCCTGGGGCATAACCTCCTCTTGCCATATAACCTGGAAAATTTCAATCAGCTTTTGTATGAGCAATGAACCCCCTACCTTGTAAATCTCAGCTGAAATAGAATCAACACCAGGTGTTTTGCCACAAGAAAGGAGCATAATGGCATTCAAAACCTCTTCTTCAGTTGGAACTTCAGCGAGGGAGGGACTGACTTCAACCTTAGGTAAACAGTCAATGCTTTCAGCATTGATTGATGATGGTCTGTTGAGAACATCATGGAAGTGTTCAGCGCATCTCTCTGGGATCGTGTCCTTATCACTAATCAATGTGGCTCCATCAGCACTGAGTAGTTGAGATGCACCATTGGTCTCTGACCCAAAAATAGCCTTCAGGGCAACATAAAAGAGCTTTGGATTGTTACTATCAGCATAAAACTGAATTTCATCTGCCTTCTTACTGAGCCAAGAATCTTGCATCTCTCTAAGCTTTCCTTGTACTTTTACTTTTGATGGCATCAAATGCTGCCTTCTTAGAGATGGATGAACTATTCTGCAGGTAAACCCTGTGGAGTTCTCATTTTTCATTTAACAGCTTCTGAATTTCCCCATCATTTTCATCAAACCAATCTTGATGTTTGTGTGAGTGTTCTGACCCAAATGAGCAAATGCAGTGCTGTACACCAAATTTCTGAAAGCTGCTCACTCCTTTTCTGCTCCACTGTTGCCAAATGTGTGTTGGCTCAACTTCCCTTTCAAGTCAGCAAAAAAACATTTCCACTTACAGAAGAGCTCTAATCTGTTGACATTAATTCTTTTGTTAGTCATTTTGCCTTGGGAACACTGCTTTTGTTGAATGAGAATATGTAGCTTGAAGAGGATAAGTCTATGATCAGTCCAGCACTCTGTACCACACACTGCCTTCATCACTCTCACATCCTGTCTGTCTCTTCTCCTCACAATCACATAGCCTATTAAATGCCAGTGTTTGCTGTGAGGATGCATCCACAGACTTTTATTGCATTTAGGTAAACGGAAGACAGTGTTGGTGATGAGAAGGTCATGAGATGCACAAGTCTTCAGTAGTAAGTGACCATTACTGTTGCTGTTTCCAACTCCATTCCTCCCTAGAACTCCCTGCCAAGTCTGGTAGTCTGAGCCTACTCTAGCATTAAAGTCACCCAGAATTATAAGCTTGTCCTCTTTTGGCACATTGATGATAAGGGTCTCCAGGTCTTCATAAAATTTTCTTTAACCTCGTCAAGGTTCATCATGGTGGGAGCACAGGCAATGATGATGGTGGTATGCAGTCTTCCCTGCAGGTGCCAATCACATTGTCATGAGGGTGTGGTTCACTGCTTTTGGTAGGTATACAAGTTTGTTGACTGGATTAGTTTTGATTGCAAAACCTACATCAGCTTCACGGCACTCCCCTTCACTGTGGCCACTCCACAAAATCACATATCCAGCTCCAACTTCAGTAAGCTGACCTTCGTTTGCCAGTCTTGTTTCACTCAAGGCTGCTATTTGAATGTGATACCTACTGAGTTCTCCTGCAACAAGAGCTGTTCGTCTTTCAGGTCTACTGGATTTTGTGTTGTCTGTAAGTGTGCTCACAGTCCATGTGCCAATGGTGAATGGAATCATCTTTGCAGACATTTTTGTACATTTTTTTTATGTTTCGACGACAGAGTGGGATTCCCCACCTGCTGCAGTAATCAGACCAGGGTTGGGTAAGCAGACAATTTTCAGGGCATCTTTTCTAGCCCCTTCCTCACATCAGGAGGTGAGCAATGTGGTCCATAAAAGGCTGCTCAGACACTATGGGGGCTGCCAAATCCCACTGCTGCTTCCAGTAAGAAACGACCGTGTGGCCTGGGCCACCTAAGTACAGGATTGTGACTAAAGCTCCCAGTATATCCGCACCTGCTGCTTCATCACTTGCCTGTCACCACAGGACTTTGAGATAAGTAGAATGGTAAAATGGTATGGATGATGTCCTTTGATTCGTGAATATATGAGATTTAAGTGAGGTAGAGTTGCACGAAGTTGTTGCCCTCACTGTTTCCTTCAGAGTCATCACAGTCCAGTGGCAGGACAGAATCAATACGACTGGTGATGGCTCAAGATGCCGTGGATGACTTTGGTATCTTCGATGTCTAACCAAGCTCTAAGCACTCCATAGTGCCTGCTTCAGCTGCCTTCATGGCCATTGGAACAAATTGTTCCCATCTGCCCATTCCCCTAGGGGAAGTCTCCATATGCATGAGGTAGACACCCCCCAATTCACCAACAGGTTTGAGAACACTTGGGTTACCTTCAACCTGGTTTAGCCCATCTGCTGAAATGGTTTACCAGGGTGTGGCCATTGTGCATGCTACAGCTTCTTGGAGTCATAGGTGAGAATTAGGTGGAACAGGTGGACACCAAGGATGGAAAGCAACCCTGAAAAGGGCTCAGCAGCCTTCACAATAGAGGTACTAGTCTTCCCTGAACACACCCTACACCCTGGTATATTAGTACACTGTTGGTGGAGTTATGAATAAGTACAATCATTTTGGAAAGCAATTTGGAATCACAGAAATAAAATTACTAACTATCTATTCCCTTAAACTCAGAGATTCCACTATAAGGCTTAAACCCCAAGGAGGCCATTAATAAGAAGAAAGTCTCCATGTATACCAAAATATTTATAACAGCCCTTTTTGTGAGAGCAGAAAATTGGAAACAAAGTAGGTGTACCTTGGCTGGAGAATGGTTAAAACACATCGTGGTACGTAAATATAATGGAATGAGAAATGATGAATATGATCATTACAGAGGAAGCATGGAAAGATCTATAAGAACAAATGCAGAGCTAAGTAAGCAGAACCAAGGAAACAATATGCACAATGATTATAACAATGTGAGTGGAAAAGAACCACAAACAAAAATCAAAAGTAAATGTCGCAAAATTACAAAGAAGTAGGCTCCAAAGAAGAAATGAGAAGATACCTCCACCTAACCCTTTGCAAAGATGGAAGGTCCATAAATATACTATATTTTCAATGTACTGATCAGTTTTGCTGAATTCTTTTCCATCTTCCCTTTTATTTTTAGTTTTAAAAAACATTACTTGGGGACATATGGAATGGCTTTCTGGAAGTGGAAGGGATGCTGGGGAGAAATTATAGTAATGTAAAAAAACAACATACATAAAAATATCTAAAAAAGAAAATCATTTTGGCAGTTGTACAGAAGATGGATTGGAGAGGGGTGGTCAAACAGAATGCTATTATAGCAGTCTTTTTTGTGTATGACAGCAATCTCGATGAATGGTGAGAAGAGCTGGAATTAGGAAACTGGGAAGATATGAAAGTAGAAACAACAAGATTTGGCAACTAATTTGGATATGTGAGATGAGGAGTCTAGAAGGATGATGATTCCCTCAACAGAAATAAGGAAGTTCAGAAGAGGGATGGGTTTGGTGGGGATAGATAATGAGTTTTGTTTTAGTCATGCCTAATTTGAGAAGCATATGTGATCTTTCAGTTCCAATGCCTAGGAATTTGGTGATGGGGGACAAGGCCTTGAGAGCTGGACATGTCAATCACAGAGTGATCTGCATAGAGGTGATAACTTGTGGAAGCTGATGAGGTCACCAAACGAGACAGTAAAGAGAAGAGGCCCAAAATGAAGCCTTTGGGAAGACCCATATTTAGGAGGCATTATATGGATGAGGAACAGCAAAGGAAACTGAGAAGACACAGCTAGATAGGTAGAAGCAAAAGAGAGGCAATATAACAAAAACTCAGAGAAAAAAGAATGTCCAGGAAAAGAGCCAGTGTCAACTCCTGAAAAGCAATCAAGAATGAGAAATGAGAAAAAGCTATCAGACTGGCAATTTTAAAAAATTTCTTTAAAAAATAATCAACTTTTCCCTCCATTTAACAAGCATTTAGTTCTCTCCCTCCTAACCCCCAACCTGAAAATAGAAAAAGAAAAAGAAAAACACAACCACTTTAACAAACACTGGTAATTAAACAAAACAAACTCTCCGATTAGCCAGGTCCAAAAAATCTATGTCTCATTCTGCATATTAAGTCTGTCACCTCTGTCAGGAGGCAGATTGCATTCCAGGCTGGCAATTAAAATAGCACTGATAACTCTGGAGAGAACAGTTTGAGTGATGAGGTCAGAAACCAGATTAACAAAAGGTACGAAGTGAGTGAGAAGAAAGGAAATGAAGGCAACAATTATAGCTTTTTTCTGATATTAAATGATCAATATAAAAGGATACCAGGTGAATAACCTTCATTAAAAATCTCTCAAAAACGCCAATTCATTACTTGTGAGAGAAAAAGTGTTCTCTGCAAAACAGAAATAGGTGCAAGTATAGCTGAAGATTAAGAAACGGAGGGACACATGTTACCTGGATAATTTCTTTTAAAGGTGGTTTCATCTTTTTATAAAATCAGGGGCTCTAATAAATGATGTTCTATCATAGATTAAAGAATACTTAGGAACAATTCTATGTACCATTAAATCTCAACAGAAGACTGATACATACAAAAGTTACAGAGATGACTTGTACTACCCTTTAACTATGTAAATATATGCTTAGTTTTAGGAAAATTGTTTCTATGACAACCCTTGCTACTTCAAATTAAACAGCCAGTAATTAGCTCACAATCTGGTAAGCTTTGCCTAGATCAAAAATACTTTAAGATGATACAAAATTTCACATTTCCAACCCCCACCATCATGAGAAAATGTTTTAGAAAAACTATCCCCATTCATCCTGTAGTTTGTTCTTTATCAGAGATAACAATCAAACAGTTTTAGTACTGGATTTAACTTCTACAAAGAGCTCAGGTGTGAGAAACAGACTTCTTCATACCTAAAGGGAAAAGCTTTAACCTGTGCTAGACAGATTTGGACAATCAGTTAACTCAGTACTATAACTACCAAATTACTAAGAGAGAGGGATAGTATCAACCTGCATGAGTGACAAAAAATGTTTAAGTCTATTTGAACACGAGGGTGGTTCATTCACACCAATTTATTTATACCCAGGTGGCTGGGTTAGTCTAACCACAAAGAAGCCGTTATCAGTTAAAATTACATCTGGAACGGCAGTAACTTCACACTTAAGTACCCTGGACTGCCTGTCTGAACTATAATTTCAGCTAAAATACTGACCGTTTTCAGCTTAAAAACAAAAGGCCTCAAATTACAGTTAATATGGCCAATCTAAACAAACAGAGGTTTTTAAAAATCCAAGCAAAGTTAATTGGAAATAGTTTGATGGGTAGTGAGAATGCACAAGGAACAGAATAAGGTTTGAAATCCTACCTGGATTTAGCTGTTCTGCCTCTCCCACTACTAACTATGACATTAGGCACTATTTCTCTCTAAAAACACTCTCCTGAATAGGAAGCAAGCCAGAGAAGCAGCTTGGAAAGCTACAGGTTGGTCTTATTATATACTTCAGAAGAAAAGAACACCATACCTAATAGAAAACTACATTTTGCAACTCAATCCTGTTTTTGTTCTAGGTATATGCAAAAAGCAAATATAGAAAAATAACCTCTCACCCCTCACTCCTTTCCCAATAGAATACCAAGCGGTGGCTGAGTTCCTCACTTTTGCTTTATGCAGGTTTAAATATTTCACAAATGCTTACAAAACATAAAAGCTACTAAAAAAAAAGAAATAAATGCCATTCCTCTCTTGGCCATTTGAACTGGTGAATTTTCCTTGCTGGCTAATTCTTTGACAGTCCCATGTCCATTGCTGTTCTTTCACCAGGGCAGCTGCAGCCCTAGCCCTCCATTCATTAACTCAAGGATCATTTATTAAGCATCTACTATTTGCCAGGTACATTGCCAGGGAGAGTAAATTATTATTATTTTTTTGCTTTTTTTTTGCGAGGCAATCAGGGTTAAGTGACTTGCCCAGGGTCACAGAGCTAGTGAGTATCAAGTGCCTGATGCCGGATTTGAACTCAGGTCCTCCTGACTCCAAGGCCTGACCTCTATCCACTGTGCCAACTAGCTATAAATTATTTTTTAATAGTATTTGTAGGAGACTTTGGGGCCCAGAATTACAGAAGTTGTATGACATTTCTTCACCCTTCACACTACCAAAATATTCTTCCTAATGCTTAAGTCTCACCAAACCCTTTATCCTTGCTCAAAAAACCTCTGTGTCTGGATAACGTACAAGTTATTCAGTCTAGCATTTAAGGCCCCCCATTTTCTGGTAAATACCATCCCTGAGAATTGACATTTCTGCCTTTCAAGAAAAGAAGCTCAGGTATCATCTCCACCTTTCAGTCTCCTCCATCTTCTTGTCCCCAAAAGAAAGTGCTTTCTCTCCCCTCAAAAAATTTCAAGGTAGGATTTTTTTGTCATGGCCCCTGTCACAGTCTGATGAAGCCTATGAACCCCTTTTTGGAATAATGATTTTAAATATATAAAATAAATTGTGTTTCAAAGAAAGCCAATTGCATTGAAATATAAAAATATTTTTAATAAGCAAGTTCATGTGGGAGAGCTAGGTGGCCCAGTGGACAGAGCTCCAGCCTTGGAGTCTGGAGGACCTGAGTTCAAAACGGGCCTCAGACACTTGACATTCACTAGCCGTGTGACCCTGAGCAAGTCACTTAACTTCCGATTGCCTCACCAAAAAAAGCAAAAAAAAAAAAACCAAAAAAAAACAAGCAAGTTCATGAACCCCAAGTTAAAAACAACCTTGAATTACAGTATCTCGTCCAGATCTCTCCAGTGCCCCATCCCACCCAACCCTGCATTACATTTATATGCAAACATACATTTAGTACGAACAAAGTACCCAGTGAATACTTCAATAAACGTTTGTTATGTCAAATTTTAAATGGTTTAACTCCTTCCAAGTTTGCAAGTATTCAATGGAGCAAGAAAGCATGTTAAACAATGTAGGCCTGACAGAGAGGGAAAAGGCCTGAAATTGTTAGTAGAAATGTATTCAAATTCAGCATTTCTACACTTACTAGCTGTGACCACAGGCAAATCACAATTTGAGTCTTAGTTTACTTCTATGTAAAATGCAGGCACCTAATAAATGCTAATTGACCGACTGCAATGCCTAGAAGTTTTGTCCTGAAAAACAAATGACACAAAACATAACCCAACACAGCTTTTTTGGGGAGTGGGGGAAAGACCAGGGAAGAATGAAGAGTAGATGAGAGGAGGAGGAGAAAGGGAAGGGGAGGAGATAGAGGGGAAGCAGAGAAGGAGAAAGAGAAGGGAGGGAGAATAGGTGGAGTGGAAGGAAGAAGGAAAAGGAAAAAGGAAGGAGGGAAGAGGGAGGAGGGAGAGCAAGGGATGGGGGAAGGAGGAAGAGAAGGCAAGAATGGGGAGGAGGAGAAGGAGAGAACGGGGGAGGAGGGGAAGGAGAAGAAAAAAGTGGAAGATGAAGGAGAAAAGAAGGAGGTAGAAGAGGGGAAGGAGGAGGGAGAGCAAGTGAAGAGGGGAGAAGGAAATGAGTGAGGAAGGAGAAGAGAGGGAGGAGGGAGAGCAAAGGATGAGGGAAGGGGAGAATGGGGAGGAGGAGGAGAAAGGAGAGGGAGATAAAGGAGAGAAGAGGGAGATAAAAGAGGGGAAGGAGGAGGGAGAGCAAGTGAAGCAGGGGAAGGTGGAAGAGAAAGGGAGAAGATATAGAGGGAGGAAAGGGGGGGAGGAAGAGGTGGACCAGGGGAACCAGGAAGAGTAAGGAAAGAGGAGGAAGTGAGAGGAAGGAAAGAGGAAGTTGGAGTGGAGGGGGAGGAGAGAAGGGGAAGGGGGGGGAGGAGGAAGGGGAGGAGACAGAAAAGGGAGGAGGAGGAGGAGGAAGGGGAGGAGACGAGAGGAGCAGCGGGAGGAAGGGGAGGGGATAGAGGAGGGGGGTCGCAGGAGGCGGAGGAGGGGGAGGGGGCGCAGCGGCTGCCCCAGGTGGAGGAGGAGGGGCTGGCGGGGGGCACCGGCGCGGGGGGGGGGGGGGGGGGCGGGGGCCCGGGGGGGGGGGGGGGGGCGGCCCACGGGGCCCGCCCCCCCCCCCGCGGCGCTTACCATGGCTCGGCGCGGAGGCGCTCCCCCGGCGGGAGCAGCGGCGGCCGGAGGCGGAGCCGAACGGCGGAGGCGCGGGTTTGATTTTGGCGCCGGCGCCGCCCCCACCCCCGCGCGGAGCCGCCCCGAGGAGGCGGGGGAGGCCCCACACCGGGAGGAGCAGCGCCCCCTGGTGGCCCGGCCCCGTTCGCCTCTCCGCTCCTCCGGCTTCTCTGTGACAAGGACCCACGAAGCTCCTACTGTGTTCCAGGCGCTGTGCCGAGAGCTGCGGGTGCAAAGAAGGAAGAAGGCGGGCGCTGCGCCCCAGCTGATAGGCCGACGACTGTCTCTGCCGCGCTCCCTGTTGCTTTCCTCCGCCTCCTCGGCTTGCAACTTGGATAGAGTTTTCAGGGCATCCTTTGAACTCGGCTGGGGGGCGGGGGTGAGGGGGATCCCCTTTAGTATCACCGACACCGAACTGAAATGTCTCCTTTCCTTCAGTTATAAATGCAGGCAACAAAACATCCCAAGAAGGGGTACACAGGCTGCACCAGACTGCCAAAGGGGAACGTGGCATGCAAGAGCTCCTACCTGCAGCCATCAGCCTCTGACTTTTCTCCTCTCAACTCTTCTCTGCACCAGCTCTTCTTTTCTCTCCATCTGTCTATTTTCTATATCTCTTTGTCCCTGTCTCTTCTATTTCCTCCATCCTCTGTTAACTGTGCTCAACTGTGCCCAAGTCTGTTCTATCTCCTTTATTTCCTTCTTTTCTTTTTCTTTTTTTTTGGTGAGGCAATCGGGGTTAAGTGCCTTGTGCAGGGTCACATCTCCTTTATTTCTTACCACTGTCCGTGTGTGTCTCTGCCTCTTTGTTCTCGTTCTCTCTCTGTCTCTCTCTCCTTCCCTCTCCCTCCCTCCTTCCCTCTCTCTCTGTGTCTCTGTCTCTTCCTCCTATTATTCTCTCTTTCTCTCTCTCTCTCCCTCCCTCCCTCCTTCCTCTTTGCTTTTCATGTCTCTTCCCCTGACTCCAATTTCTGGTTCTTCCCTTTCCCAGTCTCCTCTTTCCCTACCTCTCTCCTCCATGTTTCTGTCTCTATATCTCTCCTTTCTCAGACTGTCTCCCTCATGTTTCTGGCCTTGTCTCTTTTTCTTCCATTACATGAACTACAGAAATTAGGAGACTGAGTCTTTCTGGCTAATGCCTCTCTTCCTTTAAGCTGAAATAGGTTCCTTTGAAGGAATGTGTTGAGTCCCGGCTTTTCTGTGAGCTTTATGGAACCTGATAGGAGCTGGTCTCTGACTCTGAAAAGAAAAAACCTACCCCTTCTAGTCACCCCCTGCTCAGTGCAGGACTCCCTTCTATCAAGTGAGAAAATATTTGTAAGCGCTTAGCACAGAGCCTGGCACATAGTAGGCACTTAATAAATGCTTATCCCCTGCCCCCTTCCCTATAGCACTTATAGATCCCTTGCTGTTTTTCTTTCTGTATCCTCCTCTCTTCCCTTTCTTTTCTCTTTTTCCCATCTTTGCCTGATTCCTCTAATCTCAGATACTCATATGGATCTTCGATCTCAACATTCCCTCCAACAATGCATACATCACAACCCATCCGTACCTGCCCAAAAGTATGCCAGGAGAGGCCACCCAGTGTGTAATTGGCCAGACCACCTGCTTTTCCTGTCATACCATTCCTTCATGATGTCCTATGTTGTTGCTCTTCAGCATCTCAAGTGGTTATACGATATAGATTGCTCAAACCTGACCCAAAACTCTCCTTTAACAATTCCAAAAGGCTCATGATGGAAAATACTGTCCACATCCAGAGAAAGAATCTGAATGCAGATCGAAGCATACTATTCTCTTTTTTTTCTTTCTTGTGATTTTTCCCTTTTGTTCTGATTCTTCTTTCACAACGTGACTAAGTGGAAATATGTTTAATATGATTATATATGTATAACCTATATCAGATTGCATGCTGTCTTGGAGAGGGGAGAGACTGGGGAAAAGTTAGAACTCATAATCTTATAAAAGTGAATGTTGAAAACTAACAAAAAAAATTTAAAAACCTCTCCTTTAATCTCTACTGGTATTTGTCTTTAGTTTTAGGAGGCAGTGGTGTTCCGTGTCTCATTGTCATATAGCAACACTTTGAAAATATTAGTGTTATATTTGCTGTTTTTTATTCTGTTTTGTTTTGTTTCCTCTTTCTGGTGGTTCCTCCTATTGGTTCTAATTCTTCCTTACAACATCACTAATGTGAAAATCTGTTTAATAGGAATGTACATGTGTAACCTATAAGAGATTGCACGCGTCTCGGTGAGGGGAGGTGGAGGAGGGAGAGAAAATCTTAAAACTCAAAAGCTTATGGAAGTAATTGTTGATAAATCAAAATAAATTAATAAAAAAAGACTCAGGAAATAGGTAAACACTATGAGTAAAAAGCAGGAAAAAAAATATTAGTGTTACAAAGATAAACCTTTGCATTTGTAACAGGTGGTGTAACCACCCACACTGTGTAGGGGCCTCCACATCTCTCACATGGACCTGTAGACATCTCCTTACTATCTGGGTTGTTGTGATCACTTCAGCCTGCTCACACTAACAGGTCTACAAACCATCACCACACAGTTGTGTTCAAATTCTGTCAAGGTTCTAGGGGCAATTCTCTTGAGTAGGAATATACTCCCTCTACTCACCACTCTAGGTCTTGAGCTCTCATTGACGTATTTTGATTTACATAAACCAGCCAGTCACAATTATGACACTTTTAGATTTTAAACACAATTATTTGCTTAACAATAAGGTAAAAGAAATAACAATATCAGAAATAATAACAATATTCACATATTAAGACAGATGTATAAATAATAAAATACAGTACAATGTGGGTCATCATAAGCAATGGGTCATCAGTTTCTGTAGGGGAGAGTGAACACACTTACAGAAACCTGATAGGGAAGCTCTTGAAGAAGAAAACTCATGTGCTCAGGTTAACTCACAACTCAGGACTGTAGGCTTTAATATCTTTGGCCAGTTCAGGAACAGCTGCGTTACATGAAACCACCTCTTTGCTAACTGCTTGTCTGTTAGTCTTCACTGCTCTCCTGTTGGACAAATCCTCTTCACGACTCAAACGTAGCTTTGACATGCTCCTTCAACTTAAAATCACCCTTAAAATGGCAGGGAAGTGTTACCTTATAATGTGAATAGGAGTTCCCTTTAAGCTAGAAAACAGCAAAGCTCCCCAGGCTGGCTATCTCAGAACAACCCAGTCTGCTTTTCACTTAGCAGGTGCTGTGTTGTCCAATCAGAACAGAGCTTGTGGCAAAAAATTCAGGTAGACTGAGCCAAGCAAAATGAGCCTCACCTGATTTTCTTATACAGCAAAGCAACAGTAGTACTTGTTAACCCCCTTTCTGCTTTTCCCTCTTGGAACAGAGGGGGCCAGAAGAGAGCAATATGCTCTTCTAAGAAGCTTCACCTCTCTAGCTTTATGGAGTAGCACTGATGGGCCATAGCTAGAGCCTTGGCCTTTAGTAAACCAATCAGGAAGTAACAGCCAAAGCAGACTCTTTTGCTTTTAGTCTCTTCAAACAGCTCCAACAAAATGCTTTTGACTCCCTGCTGTTTCTTTTTCTTTTATTTTGTAAACCTTTTCCCCCCCAAATTCTCTCCCTTCCGCTAAATCCTCTCCCATTCAAGAAAGCAAGCAATATGATACCCATTATATATGGGAAGTAATGCAAAACATTTCTGTATTAGGCATGTTGCCAAAAAAAAAGGCAAGAAAAATAAAGTTTAAAAAAAAAAGCTCCAATCTCCTCTTAGAGTTCATCAGGTCTCTCTCTGGAGGTGGGTAGCCCTTTTCATCGTAAGTCCTTTGGAACTGTGGTGGACCCTTGTATTGATCAGAGTAGCTAAGTCTTAGATAATTAATTATCGTTACCATATTGCTGTTACTGTTGAGGTTTAGAGGTGTAGGGTGCTGAGACTCCAAAATCACGACACATGAGTCCTGCCCAAATGAATTCAACCTAAGCCTTCTTTCAACCAAAGATAAGGTTTATTAAAGACCCACCATATTGGCCAGATTCTTAAGGAATCTGAACATTTGTGAGCTATTGGCTAGGTTCTTAAGGAATCTGAGCACCTTAATGGAGGCCAGATGGACCTTATATACAGAAAGACTGTAGGAGGGATCTAGGAGTGGCCAAGTAGGTTGGGGTGACTGGAGGAGGGGATCCTCTAAGGAGGATCTGGATGGGAGTGGCCAGTGAACTGGGGTGAACAGACTGCCAGGGACCTGGACTATGTGGTCAAGGGAGAATGGAGTCTAGATAGGATTAAGGGTGAGAAATGGCTGGGGTAATCAGGAGGTAATAGAACAGACCTGGGAGATTGGGTGTAGCCACAATGAAAGACCAGTTGAGTGGATTACAGCCTCGGGCAAATGCCAGAGATTTGGGAAAGTTCAGGGGTTTTCCTTTTTGGGGTCCAGATCCCAAAGACATAGTCTTTTCGTTTTAGGAGTTCAGATCTCATCCTCATCATTATCATGTACAATGCTCTCTGGGTTCCCCCTGCTGTTTTTCCTCTTTGCTTTTCTCTCAGGTTATACAGTCTTCAGTGTCAGCTTTCTTTCCTCACCCCTTTTGTTTCTTATACCGGTAAATGTCTTAAATCAGAACCTTAAATCAAATGTCAGTGACTCACTTTTCACTGAAAAGGTAACAACTCCTCTAATTTCCCCAAAGATATCAATAGTCCTTTTAAAATTATACCTGTGAGAGAAATGATTATTAATAACCAATGATGTAGGGAGATTCAGATTTCCCCCTTTTTCTTTTATCTTCAAGACTTCTGTCTCTGAAGGTTAAACTAACCTTCTCTATCCAGACTCCACCCAGGTGGGGCAGCCAGTGGGTTCTGCTCTGGTTTGGGTGGGGATAAATTCTTGGAATAGATTGCCCAAGGCTGGAGTTAAGAAATAAATGACATAATCAAAGTTCAGGTCTAGGCCCTCTAATATTCATTTTTTTCATTGTTAACTAATCAGTGTTGATTGTCATCCTTGGGAACACTCCTCTTCCAAAAGGGTGTATAAGCGATGAACCTGCCACCGTGATTGTCTTTAGTCTAAGAGAGAGACATTCAAATGACCCCCCTTTTGATAAAATGATTAAATTACCCAGAAATTATGTCTCTTGAATATTTTTAAATACCACACCTCTCTCCAAATATGTATATGATTTATCATTTCTTTAGTTATAAAACAATTAAGGGACCATAATGCTCTCTATCTCTAAAGTCCTCAACAAATCGCCTGCCATGTTTTATTTGTAGCATCTCAACCTCCCCAGAAAGTGGCTAACACCCTCAGGTTTAAAGGTATAGTCTGTGGAAATCTGATGGGGTTGGGATCTAGACCCCAGAAAGGAAAAACCCTGGATTTTCCCACATGGCCAAATCTCTGGCATTCCCCTGAGGCTATAATCCCATCAACTGGCCTTTCATTGTGGACCACCGTATGACCCCAGGCCACTTCTCCGTTCTCCCTTGGCCATGTGGTCCAGGTCCCTGGAATTCTATTACCTCATAGACTACTTGGCCACTCCTAGATCCCTCCCATGGTCTTTCTGTACATAAGGTCCATCTTGTTTCCATTAAGATGCTCAGATTCTTAAAATCTAGCCACTGCTTAGCTTCTTATAATCTAGCCACTGCTCAGATTTTCACAATCTAGCCAGTGGCTGATAGATGCCCAGATTCCTTAAGAGTCTGGCTAATATGGCAAATCTTCAATAAACCTTGTTTTAGGCTGCAAGAAGGCTTGGGTCAAATTCTTTCGGGCAGAACCCACATGTCATGATTTTGGGATTTCAGGACCCCTAACCTCTAGACCTCATCATATCCACTCCTAAAACTATAGTTCGCAAGCCCCCATCGGTGAGTTTATCTTTAATAGTAAATCTGTATTTACAATATGCTCAAAGCAAAGACATTTACTAAAATGGCACAGTGAAGACAGCAGCTTCAAAATATTCCCCCAATGAACCTTTGGTGCATTCTCCCACAAATACCACCAATGTCAGTGGGAAGAGAAAAACTTAGAATACACTGGTGGTGAGGCACACAGGTGTAGCCAGGGCAGCTCATAACTCTAGTTCCACAGGTCCCTGATGTCCTGTTGCACCCTATGTGGGTGCCACATCTCTTATCCAGGTCACTAAGCTGGCTTCCATAAACCTACTCCTTTGGGCAGCCCAACTATTGACTACCAGGGCTAGTTCTTTCTTGAATCTGTAGTTGACTCTCTTCTTTGCTGCCAGAGGTCTTGGTCCTTGAATCAACTTCTTTGCTTTACTTCAGCTGACTCTGTTGGAAGCATTATCCCTTGCTGAGCTAATAGCTCTGGTACAAGATGCCATGGCTAATGGTGAAGAAAGGAGAGAGAAATCACTAGTGAAAAATGATTCTTTCAGTGGTTGGGTTCTTGATGGTTTGCTCCTGCCTGGACTGATTATAGAACTAGCAAACTTGGTTGTTGTTTTTTTTCCCAAGATGACCAGGATTTGTTGAAACTTCAAGTAACCACGATAGTTGTTGGTCCTTCCAATTCAACCTAGAAACTTTCACATACTTCATACAGTGCTAATTTAAATCCTCATTATATGTTTCTTACTTCCCTGTGATTATATCCTGGGCTCAGGAATTGGTCAAGGACCATTTCCCTACTCCTTTACATAACTCAAAATGACAAGGGAATAAAAAAGCACAATTACTTTCATGGTAAATATTTGTGGGAAGATCTACCAGGACAAAGTAGGATAACTTACTTAACCACCTGAGTGAATTTCATTAAGCCATTTCCAATCTTTGGTCCTGTTTCCTCATCTGTAATGTTAGAGTTTTGAAAGCACTTCATAACCTGGCCCCTTCTTACCATGCAACTTAGTCTCCTCTTTGTATTCTACAATCTAGTGATTCTGGCTTTCTTGCCATTCCTCAGACAATACACTCCGTCTCCCAACTTTGGGCATCTTCACTGGCTGTGTCCCATGCCTAGAATTCTTTCCTTCTTCATCCGTTCCTCTTGTCCTACTTGGCTCCCTTCAAGTTTCAGTTCAAACTTCACCTATTGCAAGATGGACCATTTTCCAGTCCTTAAAGTTAGTGCCTTCCCTCACATCACCTCCAATTTGTCCTCTGTTTCTTGTTTGTACACAGTTAAGTATTTTCTTTCTCTACCTCCCTTCCCCCCTCCCCTCCCCATTAGATTGTGATCTTCCTTAAAGACAGGAACTTTCCCCTCCTTTCTTTGTGTCTCCAGAACTTAACACAGTGCTTGCCATGTGTAAGTGATGAGTTCAGCATGCACCCCAAGAATGTTGGGGTGCCCCCTGAAATGATGGAATAAAGATGTGTGGGTTCTAGTGTCCTGAAAGAAATTTGCTCTGATGGTTCTCCAAGTTAAAGAAAGGCATTTATTGGGGTGACACCCAGGTGGGCCCTGTTTCCACATGGGAGAGCAGAGAATAATTGGCTGGCCCTGCGCCCCTAAGGGAGGCAGCAGAGCAATAATTGGGGTTAGGTGTCTGGTTTACATATAGCTCAATGGAACGGGGGGAGGAGAGGAGGGGCAGACAGGGCTGTGGAGTGCCTGGGATATCAGGTAAAACGGAGGTGCCTTTGTCATACAGACAAGCAAGGGGAACAGGAGAGGGGGAGGGGGAGAGTTGTTCTGGAATGTCAGGTAAGGGGGTGCTTTGTGAAAGCACACAGGTAAGTCCACTGTGGGGAGCTTCAATGCAATGTCTTCTTTGATCATTTTTTCTGACTGGTCACATCCTGCATCTTATCTCATATCTCACATCCTACATCCTGCTTGCTCCATCTGCCTCAAGCACTCCTGTCTGCCTCACCTCATCGTAAGCACTTAAGAATATAAATGCTTCTTGACTTGAATTAGATGAACTCTAAGATTTCTTCTGGCTTTAAATGATCTTATGAAAGAAACAGTAACAATAATTGTTTATGAGAACCTCTTAACTATGAAACATTTTAAAGTTTGCAAAGTACTTTACTTATAAGTTTCAGTCTCACAACAACCCTGAAAAGTAGGTAATACAGGTGGGATTATCTCCATTTTACAGATGAGGAACCTGAGGTTTACAGATGAATGGATTTGCCCTGGATCACATAGCTGCTGTCAGAAGTGGGAGTCAGACCCAGTTTTTCCCATCTCCAAGTTTAGCTCACTATGTACTATGCAACACTCCTTGATATGAAAAGAGACACTGAATGAAAGGCTTTAGTAAAGTACTGTGGCCTCATCCTGGGATGGAAGCAATACTGGGTTCTCTAAAGTCACTGTGTGCCTAGTATGAGCTCTGGCAGGTGGGAGGGCATGAAGGAAGGGGAAAGGTCTTCAAGTGCTTCCTGTCGGTATGACTGTTTTCTGAGAACCAGCCCTAGCTAAGTTTAGAAAGGCTTTTTTCTTAGGGCTATCAGCAAGACGATTTTTTTTTTTTAGCTGTGAAGCTCATGAAAGGCAAACGGGCTGCCAAATTGGTGAAAGAAGAACTTCCTTCCACTAATGAAATTATAGAGCTTTGAGGTTGTGAGGTTGAAGTTTGCACCTGGGAACAAAGGTATTGGTGTATCTGCTATGATACAATTTATTTTTTGATATGATTGGTGATATGTTATTTAACCTTGTTTGCCTCAGTTTCCTTATCTGTAAAATGAACTAGAGAAGGAAATGGCAAACCACTCTAGTATCTTTGCCAAAAACAAACAAACAAACAAACAAAAAAACCAAATAGGGTCACAAAGACTGAAACAATGAACAACATTATTTACAAAACAAAGCAGTCCATGAACACTCATTTTTAATCTAGTATGATGAAATCTAGAAAATATGTATGTATACTAGCAAGGAACAAGTTGATGTTTGCATCTAGAACCCTTTATTTGTATTCTGAAGACCTGGGTATGAATCTCAGCTCTTGCTATTTACTTTAGACAAGTCACTAGTCCTATCTGCCTCAATTTCCTTCTACAGACCCTGAGGCCTGAGTGTTGCTAGAGTTTGAAATTAGTGTCTTCAAAGCAATAGAGAGGTGTCCTGCATCACCAGAAGGACAGAACCTGATGAGCAGATTTTTTCGAGTAAGTAACTATGCTATCCTTCTTCCCTTTGTGTTAAATATTACAAACCTATAACAAAACTACAGCACTTTTGTCATTTGGTTGGCTATTTTTCTTTACCCTTCATTCAAGGTTATTATGAACATATAAATATTATTTGGAAATTACTTTAAGCAGAGCCCCTGGCCTGACAGGGAGAAACTCCTGTCTCTCTTCTCCAAATTGTAACTTAAATAAAAGTGGTTCTGACACAATGCAGGGTAAAGTTTATTTCTTCTGTAGTTAAAATGAGGGGGTTGTAATAAATCATTTCGAAGGTCCCCTTTGGCTCTAAATCCTTTCATCTACTCTTTGTTTTTTTTTTGGGGGGGGAGGTTTTAGGCAGTTGGGGTTAAGTGACTTGCCCAGGGTCACACAGCTAGTAAGCGTCAAGTGTTTGGTCTGAGATCTCATTTGAACTCAGGTCCTCCTGACTTCAGGGCCAGTGCTCTATCTACTCTTTGAAGAAAATTATTTGTATTCTAAAATATTCTCCCTTGAGAAGGAGTAAGCTTCATTTCTACGTAATGTATACTGTTGCCTTGCATCCTATATGCCCATAGGTCAGGAGTTTCTGATGGCAAGTGTCCAAGCTTACTGGATAAAACCACCAAATTTGACCAGAATTTTGAACCACAATGTTGGGAAATCTACTACACACCTAACTTTTTTCTAGGTGTGGATTTCCTTAAAGATGTAGGGTTTCACCAAAGTTTGGCAGTGCTTGAAACTCCTGAATTTGGGTTTTCCATCAGTTCCATACAAAGCAGTTGAGAATCAGGAGTCTCAGAGAGATAACCAGCAATTTTTGTACGTGAAGCTAGTGGCAAGAAATAAACTCTCAGTTCAGCAGAGAGATAGGAGACTTCAGAATGTTGCAAAGTTGCTGTTTGGCTGGACAGAGGGTGGGGGGAACAGGGTGGGTTGGGTGAGGAAGAAATTCATGCAGGGGTGGTGAATGGCCTCAAGGTCACATGTGGCCTTCTAGGTCTTTCCAAGTTTGACAGAACAAATCCTTTTATTCAGGGTATTTGTTCTGTGAAATTTGGATTCAGTCAGAGGGCCACACTTGAGGACCTAGAGGGCCACATGTAGCCTCGAGGCCAAGGCTCCCCACCCCTGACCTATGGGGTATGACCATGGCAATTGATGGGGAATGGTATTTGGAAGGCATTTCTCAGTTTATTTTAATGGATTTTAATTAGTATTGCTAAGCTCAGTTGTTTATGCCAATGAAATACTGAAAATGTTCATTGTCCCTCTAAATTTTGGCACCTTAGAGACAAAGCTTCAGTTGTCCTGCCCTAATTATATCTCAGAGGGTACCTCACTGGGCCTCGGTTTCCTCATCTATAAACTGATTGGTCTATATGACCTCCCAGTTTCCTTCCTTTCAGCTCTAAAAGACTGTGACGGAGCTCTAGGTTCCCGGGGTTGGCACAAGTCCATATTCTTCCGCCCTTCTGGTAACAATGGTTGTTGTACAAAGCAACCCTCTAGGGCAGGAGTCAGCAGCCTCTGAATGGGAAGGAGACAATGTTGCTGATACTCTTAAAATAACATAACCCAAATCTATATTTAAACCTAAGAATTTGAAAGAGGACATTTGGAAAGCCTTGTTTATGTTTTGTCAACTGATGCCAGAGAAATTTTATACCAACCTCATTTGTGCTGGTTTATGTATTTTTATTATTTTATCTAATTTAAACCAGTAGATACAATATAACAGAAAGATCAGATAATAAGTATTTGCAGAAAACATCAAAAGGGAGAGGGAAAGGGAGAAGGATGTGAGCGACAGGAAAGGTAGTGTGGTAATTAAAGCTTGGGGTATGAGGGGTTGGGAAGTTAAAAGTAAGCATCATGAGAATCCTAGGTCTGTGTACTACTCTCTTCTAAGGTGAGTGGCTTGCAATTCACAGGTTCATAGATTTAGAATTAGAAGGAAACTTAGAGCTCATCCTTTACTTTTAGATGAGAAAATGGAGGGTGAACAGGAAAGTGACTTACCCAAGGTCACACTAGGATTCAAATATATCCTTCTAGCTCTAAAATTCTATGGTCTTTATGTATTTTTGGATAGCACTGCTCTAGTTGCTAGTACATCAGTTCTCCTTTACTTTCTCAGAATAATCTTCCTAAAGCATCCTCTGCTTAAAATACGTCTCATGATTCTTTCCTCTTCACACAAGATACAAAACTCTAACCAAGGGTTCAAGAGACTCAATAATATGCCTCTAACCTACTTTTCTAGTCATCTTTCCAATTTCCCCTCTTAATACACTCTGTGTTCCAACCATACTGGATTACTAGTTATTCCTTGAACTTAACAGTCTCAAATAGTCCTGTCATCCATGCCTAGAATGTTCTTGCTCCTTACCTTATTTTTTCTCAATTTTTAGCTTTGAAAAGATAAAAATTAATATTACTTCTAGTTTCTAGTGGATGGATTTCTATTGTATCAACTCTACAACATAACTGATTTTTATGCTGTATTAGTTTTTATAATTGAGTTTTCATCTGCCTAAAGCCACCTCTCTATATCCTTGAATTGAGCTTAGGAATTTAGCTTTCCCTTTGAGTTAGTTTAAAAGGAAAGCTATTATTCTCATGCTATTAACCCCTGGGATGCTTCCTAAATATTTTTTGTTAAGGCCCATGAATTATCATCTCCAAAATTTACATTGTCTGTCTTTACCCATCTTTACCCATCTAGTTAGGGGAATTTTTATCTCTTCCAAGGAGTGAGCAAGTCTGGCAGTTGTGATTCCCTTAGCAAAGACTACAAGATGCACAAGGGGTCTTATAAAACAATTACCATTCCTCAATTTTTAGAGATGGGTGTAGTTAGCCTTACCTGAATGCCAGTCTATATTTCTCAGTATAGCCAATTGTAATGCTCCTGCCCCTTACAATCTGGCACCTTTTTTTCATGCCTACCAAGACCTTTTCTTTGTTGTGTGTCAATGAAGAGGGTTCCCTCCTTCTCTCAAGGTCCCTGGCTTTGCTGAGGTTGCCAGTCTGACCTGCCCTGTGAACCAGTATACATGTCATTGTTAATAAGCTGATCTTGCTCACAGTCTGTACCTCAGTCTACCTTTATTAAATTTACTCAAGATGTTTCTTTGCAGGTAGGCACAGTTCTGTTGGGGCTTCCTCCCTGAAGGTTCTTCCTTCATTCCTCCACTAGTTACTGCTTTCTTCCTCTTCATTTTATCTGATATTTACTTATCTGTGTAACTTGGGTTTCTCTGGCACGCCCAGTTCACCAAACGTGGTGTCCACTGCATCCCCTATCATGTGTATGGGGGGGGGTAGCATCCTTTGATTGGTTGCCCTCATCTTTAAAATTGGCAAGACCAAGCCAGTCACTCTTTTCCACTACTCTTTCTGCTGCCCTCTTATCAACTGTGCCCAAGGATGAAGATCCCAGTTCACTCACAGCACATGAACTGAACCCATGAGACTTTCCTTCCTTGCTCCTTCTCTGTTACCTGGCTCTGAGAAATGGGCCTGGGGTGGGGGGTTGTTTCTGTTCTCTGTTGTTTGTCCTCCTCAGTTTCAGGTGCCAGAGGTGATCATGGAGCCATGGCAACCTCAGATCCAGGATTTCAGCAGAGCTGCTGCAGTCAACCAGTTGGGCAAGGAAGCTCTGAGTAGTCAAAGTACCTGAAACTTGACTGCCTGGAACTGTGTCCTATGGGAACTGAGCCTGAGCTAAAATAGAGCCTGATCCCCTTCCCCTCCTCAAAGACTGAGGTAGTACAAGAAGGGGAGGGAATTATGCTTCCTATGTTTTGGGGGAACATTTCTAAATACTTCTGTGTAAAAACTAATTTGACAGTTAGTGGCTAATAGAATTGGATTGCAGGGGTCTACATTCACCATTGGTGGGGGCTGAAGTCATCATCTGAGAACCTAAACCTCTGATCCCCTTAAGGGTACTTAAAACCCTGGGGGTGGAGTAAAGTCTAACATACCTGGCTTTTAGGCACTAGAGGCAAGGATAACCTGTGCTCCATGTGTAAGGGTTGAATTCCGTGTTCCCCACTGCAGAAATTGGTTTTCCTCACCCAATGCCTTTGCAAACAATAAATGGCAAATAAATATTTGTCGAACTGAATTAAATTTCCCCTTTTAACCCCCACCTTACAGAAGAAAAAACTAAGGCAGACAGAGGTTAAGCAACTGGCCCAGAGTCACAGCTAATAAGAATTTGAGGCTATATTTGAACTTGGGCCTGCCTGACTCCAGGAAGGCCTAGCACTCTATGCACGTCTGCCTCCTAATTTAGTAAAGGACCATGCTCCAGCTCTTGCAGTCATTAAGAGAGAATATATAGTACTGTACTCGACTGAGGGCCCAGTTCCAGGGAAATAACCTTTCAATCAGAATGAGGGTTACTGAGTAAAAGCAGGGCTGGCTCTCACCTCTGGAATGAAACCAATAAAAAGATGACTGAGTGAAAATGCTGCTATATTTTGGCAAGAGAGGTACATTTTTTAAAAAATTTCTTCAATAAGATGTTCAGCTGGTTAGTTTCATTTTGTATTTTTAAAAGATCCATTAGGAACATTAAGGAGATTTCGATGTCAACTTTTATAATGCCCTATTTTAAAAGCTTAATTTTTAGGGCCGTGATCAGGAGGACACTTGATCAGGAGACCATTTGGGAATAGAAAGGAAATTTGACTGGTTTATAATTTCCTTGGAGCCAGGAAAGTCCCTATTGCAAGTCTCCAGTTTCCAAAAGTTTGGGCAATAGCTCTGTTTCTAGTTAATCTCATGAATATAAGAAGCCAAAACTATTCTACCCCAACCTAAGACAAGGAGAATAAGGCCAAATATCATAGATATAGTGCTGGAGAGAACTTTTGTGAACATCTAGCCCAGGTGACACATTGGACAGAGCACTTGCATCTGGAGTCTTTAAGACCTGAGTTCAAATCTGTCCTGAGACACTTACTAGCTGTGTGACCCCGGGCAAGTCATTTAACTTCTGTCAGCCTTAGTTTCCTCATTTTTAAAATGGAGATAATAATAATATTTGCATCACAGGTTTGTTGTAAGGATAACCTGAGGTATTTGTAAAGTGCTTTTAAATGTTAAAGTGATATATATATATATATATGTATATACATACATACATATATATGTGCTAGCTGTAATTATTACTCAGTTGATACATGAGAAAACTGGTGAGTGGACTGCCCAAGATTCTATAGAAGCCAAGATTCAAAACCCAGGTCCTTTGACTACATATCCATCACTCATTTAAGACCTAAATGGAAATTTATTGAATTCATTCTACCTAAAGGTGAAATTTGTCTTGTAGATTCTTAACTGTTGACCAACAATATTTCTAGAATGATACCATTAGGCTATATTATTATATTTGTCTTGAACCTAATACATTTTGCCACACTATCAAATGGACAAAGCACATTTAGTCTTATGTGAGAAGTGCTTCCTGATAGAAATCTTAAGTTGTATTGAAACAGTAGGAAAGCATTTGAAGTTTCCTCTTATCTCTACTTCCAGCTGGGAAAGTGATGGATGCTCTCAGAGCCTCAAAGGAGCCCCAGCTGGCAGTGGCTTTTGCTGCTTGGCTATGGGTGGGGTAGGTACACAGTCTTGGGGAAAGGGCAGGCTGCTGAAGGAACACATTTTTTTTATTGCCTTTTATAGATTAAGAGTGTGGAAATGCAGCTAATAAAGTAGAACTAAAGAAGATGCCCACAGCAGGCACTGTTTTTAATTGGACTGTTTTGTCTTTTTTTTTTTAATTATTATTTTATCACACTTTACAGCCTTGCATTCACTAGGGTGAGGCAACTGCAACTTTGTCCCAGGGTGAGAAACCAAAAGGTCAGGACAATACTTTCCTAGGAACTCTTCATCCTCTTCCCCACCCTCCCTAGGTGGCAGCTGGACCAGCCTTATTCATCAGCAGCCTTCTTCCCTTAGAGGCTGCACTTTCAGCAAGAAAGAAACCTTGGGGTGCCCAAGAGAAACCATACAAAATGAAAACTGTAAACTGACACTTAGGTTTGAAAAAAAATCACATCCTCATTTAAGAGAACTTTAAAAAAAAGTAAATAATAGCAATTACCTATGAATTTGCATAGATGAGGTAAAGGTCCATTAGAATGACATCAGAATACTGAAAATTATTTTGGTGTATGAAACACACCTTGAAACAAGTGGGGCATCATAGGATTTAGATCTGTATTCAAACTCCTGTCTTCTGACTGCAAATTCAGTGCCCTATTGATTACACCTGGCTACCTTCTTCAACTTTATGTAAAAGGAGAGAACAGATGATCTCTAATGTTCTTAGCAGCTCCAGAATTCTAGAGCTCCATAGATTGAGCTTAAAAGGAACCTCAAAGGCATTTAATCCAACCTTTCCTCATTGACATATATGAAAGCAGAGGTGGGAAGAAGGTGACTCCCCTAAGATTACACAGCTGGGGGAGGAGGGTAGGGCAATGGTGTCAATCTCAAATAGAAATAGAACCACTAAACTATACATAAGAATCCTGGCAGGCTGATTATTGACATCTATGTCTTGTTGTATTTTTATCTTAAGTATTTCCCAATTACTTTTTAATCTGGTTCAGCTATGTTTGACACCTCTGGGGTAGTTCATGGCGCACCAGACCTGGAATCAGGAAGAACTGAGTTCCTATCCTGCCTTAGAGGGCACTCACTAGCTGTGTGACAATGGACAAGTCATTTGATTGCTTTCAGACTCAGTTTGCTCAACTGTAAAATGGGGATAATAGTATCACCTACCTCATATTGTTTTGAGGATTAAAAGAGGTAATTTCTGTAAAAGCTCTTTGCCAACCTGAAGGCACTATAAAAATGTAAGCCACTATTAACTGTTAATAATAATAATAAAAACAGCAGAGCCAGAATTCAAACTCAGGTCCTCCAACTCCACTTTTTCCCCCCATTGAATCATGCTGCTATATTATAATGGTATTTGTTCTGTCAAATGCTATGGTCTCCAACTGGTACCGTAGCTTTAAATGCTGGGTCTGAGAAGTATTTGGTAATCAGGTTCCTCTGCAGCAAGCAGTCCTAAGTAGGAATTTTTACTCCCACGGCAAATAGCACAAGGATGAAGTAGATATTTAACCAGGGGAGGGGGGGAAGAGGGGGAGAGCAGACAACAGAGACCCTAGGACACTGTTTTTAGGTCAGTGCTGGGAGGTACTTGGTGGTAGTGGGGAGTGGAGGGTAGGGGTAGAAAGTGTTCCATCCTGGCTGTCACCTGATAGTTTCCTATTTTAATTACTTCTTCTTGCTAATTAGGTGCTAATGCTCTATTGTATCTAGGCATCTGAAGCACTGAAACTGGTTTCAGTGCCCACTAAAATCTGTTGCTCTTGGGCCAAGGTCCTGGGTGATCCACCCTGCTTACCACTCAGACAGCACATCACCCCCCTTAAAATAGACTTGATACAAGCGAAATGAGCAGGAGCTGAACATTGTACACAGTAACAGCAATATTGTATGATAATCAACTGTGAATGATTTAGACATTTTCAGCAATACAGTGATCCAAGACAATTCTGAAGGACTTAGTATGAAAAATGCTATCCTCCTCCAGCGAAAGAACTGATCAAGTTTGAATACAGATCAAAGCATCCTTTTTCTTTATTTTTCTTTTTTTTTTATCACAACATGACTAACAGGAAAATATGTTTTGCATGTCTGACCTATACATATGCATGTCTAACCTATATCAAATTGCTTGCTTTCTCAATGAGAGGGGGAGGGAAGAGATGAGGGGAGACAATTTAAACCTCAAAAAATTAAAAAAAAAACCAACAAATGTTAAAATTGTTTTCACATGTAATTGGGGAAAAATAAAATATTACATATGTATGTATATGTATATATGCATGTATGTATATTACATATATATGTATATGTGTGTGTGTGTGTATATATATATATATATATACTTGCTATGAATGCTACTGGAGCCCTCACTGTGTTCTGGATGTTGCCTATGCTTCAACTTCACTTATGTCCCCTTCTTGGGGCACTCTTGGGCCACTGGATGGAGTAGATGGCAGTCATGTCCTCTGTTTCTAAATCCTGCCACTTACTCTGGGCTCCTGATTCTGCTCATCCTCTGCTACAGATGTATTGTAAATGTTAAATAGCTCATTATCTTTATAACCTATTATGAATTCCTAGGATCTCACTGAAATCTACATAAAGTAATGCCCACCACAAACTCTAGGCTTTAGATAGAACATTTGATTTCGAGTCATGAAGACCTGAGTTCAAATCCTATCTCACACAAGAGCTGTGACCCTAGGCAAACAGCTTGGACTTTGTCTTCCTCAGTTTCCCCATGTATAAAATGGGGCTAACAGTAGAATCTACTTCCCAGGGTTGTTGGGAAGATCAAATCAGACAGTACTAAAGTGCTTTGCAAATTTAAAGTGCTATATAAATGCTAGCTATTATAAGTTCTCCTTTCTTTTATTCAATGGAGCAAGACTATAAGTTAAAATGAACAGTGTTACAACAAGCATTTATTAAGCACCTAATTGTGTCCGGCGCACTGTGCTATGTAGGTACAGAGTCAAAATACACAGCTTTAGGGGTGAAGAAAAATAAACCTTCACCCTGAAACCAACAGAGGAAACGAGCTTTATTATAACATTTTGAGAGTTTGTGCACAGTCAAGATACACATTTTAATCTTGTTTCTCCTATATTTCAAGACAGAATAAATTTAAAGTTTTTATTTGTAGACTAAAGCATCCAAAGTACTGTGGCACACATGATGCTACACACACACACACACACACACACACACACACACTCACACACTTTTGATACAAGCTTTCATCCTCAACCTGAAACAAGCAGTCAGCATTTTGTTTTGTAAGAGAAACAATGAGAATATTTCAGTATCAACTTCAGAGAGTGCAAGACATTATATGTTCTGTACATAAAACATGAAATGGACTTATAATGATGGAATGTACAAACACCCCCCCCCCCCCCAAAATATTCATGCGCACGCACACACACACGCTTGAGAGCACACACAACGCCTTCGCATCCTCGTTCCCAGGAGTAGGAGTAGAAGGGTCCAAAGTGGAGAATGAGCTAGCACTCTGGCACAGGGTTCCTCTAACGATGCTGATGAAAGAACATTCCCACGTCATGAAGCAAGAGCACAAGCATTGAGAGTAAGGCCGTGTTGCTTTTTACAAACATTGAGTGCCGTACATTCATTTGAACAACATAGCCCATTGATCCAACTACTCTAGGGTGCTAATATCGTCCATGTCATCTTCACATGCAGACCATGCGAGCAGTGCACACCATCTTCAGAATGCATTAGGGGTTAGTTACATTATTGTAATGGGTAGTTTGCTGTCATTCAAAAGCAAAGCCAAAAAAAAAATCATTTCTTCATAATAAACACATCTTTAATGGGCACTTCATTTCCATTATGGCAACACTAGATCCTTTGTTATAAAAAATATTAACAAAAATATAAAATTTAAAGCCCCACAATGGTATTGACAGCATCATGTTTTGAAGAAAGATCAGATGTTTGCAACAAATGTTTACCATGAAACATTTACAGCAAAATAGCTGAAATTTTAACCTATGAAAAAATGCATTAATGTGTGAGTATGATTGAAATAAATGTGCATTTTCCCTTAGTCATCGTCCTCCTCTTCTTTTTTTAGAAACTAAGGATTGGAGTGGGGGTTATAGGATCCTAACAACTTCTATTCAGATTCTCCCCAGTACAGCCTTCAGAGTCCCTTAAAGCCTCCACGTTAAAGCCTTGCATTGCTGGTGCTCCACCAGTACCAACTACTCAACTGGTATTCTAGTTAACTCTTAAGATTACACATACCCTGTAAAATCAATAGCACTTGGAATGGGAACTTTTGACAACCGTTGAGTGGTTAACAAAAGGGGTCAACTAAAGATTGGTGACTGGGGGGATTTGTTTAGTTATAGGAAAACATTTGGACAAAAATACTAAGTCTCTTAAAGGAAAAAAAAATACATATTTTTCACACCCTGGCCTTCGAACATTTGTCCTTGGAAGCTTTTAATCCAAGAGTTTCTGGATAATCAGGTGACGTCTTGGTCTCCCTGTGTCAAGCAGGGTTGGTCTCTAATGTGATTGTGGTAGAATGTTTTATTCACTGACTTGTCTACAATTATCAGCAGAGTTTTATTCTAAGTGCACCAAGGGCATCAAAATTAGTGGCTCGTAAGTGCTCTTCATCACCACGTGACAGATTTTGGATACTTGACAATGAAAAAAAAAAAAACAAAACTTCAGGGGCCCAAGAGAAGGCCACATCTCTTTAGATCTTTCTCTGAGCATACCAAAAATAGTTAGGCCTCATTAGGATGTGGATTTAGTGATTAGGATTAGGATTTTATTACAATGAAATCTTGTTCATTAATGTCTGATCAGAAGCACTTCCAGAATATGTTGCAGGGAAAAGGGATACAGTAAATGCACACATATACACTCAAGGAGGAAATGATAGCTATTATTTTGACATACAAGTATAAATATATATATTTAAAACTTAGTGTTTCCTGGAGTGCCCAAAAGATGTTTTTGGTTTTTTTGTTTCATTTTATTTTGTTCTGTTTTGTTTTCAGCAATATTTAGGTAGTGGGACAGGTCAGAATTACAGTTTCTAGTAAATTCCATTCCAGCTTGCACTATTATTGCAGTTGAATATAAACAAAGCCAAGGAGCCTAAACATACATTTAGGTTCTTCCAGGTAGTATTAAGCCAGGTAAAAAGCATTGCTTAGAGCCAGGATTAGTACTCCATATCAGAAGTGAAATGGATAGTTAGATTCAATGTTGTTTTCTTAGTTCATGAACATAATTCAAATCTTATGCAAGTAGAAAATTCTCTTTAAGTAAAATATTTCTAAGATTGAAAGCCTGTGAAAAATGTTTACTATAAAGGCTTTGTTATTCTTTTAGGTTCTGGAATAAACTAAAGTTAATTTAATTGTACCCATTTTTGAGGCTTAAAAACAATGTGATAACCATGGTGAGTCTGTCCTCTCTGTCCTGCAGAGTAGTAGGACAAACCAAAGTCAAAGCTATAGGCTTACTGCCCTTATTCTGGAAAAGAGTATTGTGGTTGAACATTCTGAAAAGTTTTATTGAATTTTACAACTACCTTGTAGGCCCAAAACAAAGACAAAGTTTAGAAATTCCACCTAAACAAGAGGTACCAAACCTCAAAGTACATCTCCCTTTAAAAAAAAAAATATTTAGTCTTTACTAAGCTCAGTGGTTGGGATAGAATGGTTCTTAACAGCCAATTAGAAATGAGAGACTGATTTACTATGTTAAAAAAAAAAAAGAAAAATCATCTGTAAGACAATTATTAGTTCTTAAAACAAAAAGCCTCAAATATCACATTCAAATAGTTGTACAGATGTGAGAGTTAAAAAATAAATTCTAAGGTGCTTTAAAAAAAACCTCTCCCAAATATTCTTTCAAAATGACACCATCTTGGTTGTAAGTGAACAGAAAATTAAGAGGGGAGAGAGGATAACAATATTATTTTAACAGTACTAGCGATACTTATAACCATTGAGCTAATTATGCTGAAAGTATTAAGATGGATTAAACTTGGTTTGAACTATTTCACATATGTTGTGAAAATTATCTTTTTTTCTTAACTAAAAAGGTAGCTACCACCACCATCAGGGGGAAAATGGCCCAAACTGGTCTTCTAAAGAATTTTCCAAAAAGGGATTGAGTCCACATG
The DNA here is from genome assembly GCF_900497805.2 of Vombatus ursinus. Lineage (NCBI taxonomy): Eukaryota > Metazoa > Chordata > Mammalia > Diprotodontia > Vombatidae > Vombatus > Vombatus ursinus. The sequence goes on along the minus strand of NW_020954562.1, from coordinate 14,378,680 downwards.
ATTGAATTAAGTTGGGAGTAATGTACCAAAAAAACTGACATGAGGATGGTCTCCTCTTTCAGGGTGCTGCCTATTTCAATACATCATCAAATGCTTGGTTATATATATATATATATATATATGTATAAATGTATATATATAATACACTCTACCTTATCCTATAACCATGTACACAGAATCCCTTAACCTTTCTACTCATCAGACAGTGATAAATAACCATAACATGCTCTTACCTGTAATGTTCTTAAGGTAACACAACTTTGGTGACACTTGCTTTTAATGTTGAAACCGTTCATCGATCACTTACATACCTTTGGCTGACCACCCCATATCCTCCAAGGGCTACTTGTATGGCTCTCTGTCCTAGGCGATACTGTGTGTCCTACCATTTGTGCTGATGGGTTGCAGAAGGCAGAGCTTACACTTTTGTGGCATGACCAAAGGATTAATGTGGGAGCATGGCACACATGGAAGAACTGGCTTTTTTGTTATTACAACCCAATACGTGCGTTTTGTGTTAATGGGATTATTTGTTTATTGAAAGGTAGCGTTAACTACTATAGTGTGACAATGATTTCAAAGCCTTAGGAATATCGGGTGCCCCCCTGCAAGCATACTTTGTGTTCTGCTACCAGGTGAGCAAAAGAAGGTGAAAAGAACACACAGAAAAGGTCTTTGATCTGTTCCCAAATAAATGGGAAATTTGCATTGATTCTTATAGTGCTAATGTCAAGGCATTTTGGGCCTGACAGTCAGAGCAATAAGGATTTTGCAAGGCAGTCTTACTTTGTAAAAGGAACCTATTTAGTTATAGTTGCCGATGACAATGACTGAAGAACGCCACGAGTAATACATACCATGAAAGCTGAGGTCTAGAACACTCCCAGATCTTACATCTGGGTTAAATAACATATATCTACAGTAAGTTTTGTATGTGGAAGCTCTGAGCAAAAGCTACCATTCACAGGTTGAATAAACATCTTCAAATGTTTTAGCTTTTTCACGTTTGATTCACAAAATGAGTCATCAGCTATGCAAATTCCTGTTCTACCAGCCAAAGTTCGCAGGTCTGAGATTCTGCTGTTTTAAAGGATTTGGGGGACAAGAGAGTTTTTTTTTTTAAATGCTAAAGATGAGTTATGGAAATCAGAGATGCAGTCTTATAGTCTTAAGTAAACAGTCACATTTGGAAACCACCGTGAACAAATCCAATGGAGATTCCTTCAGACATGAAAATGAACTCAGTCTAGTTGCAATTAGGTTCTGCATGGAAAAATCCAGTCCAGGTTATAGAACAGGACAGTGGCTTAGGGTTACTCAGATACCTGCCGTTATTGCAAATATCGATAGACCTTGAAACAGTGATTTCCAGAGTCTGCCACTACAACATGACCATCCGAAGTTAAGGCCAAGCCTTGGGGACCATAAAGTGGATCAGCAGATGTGTTAATGTAGGATAAAAATGATCCACTCCCATCGAAAACCTTCAGAAAAATAAAATTATTTGTTATGTCAGAGAGAAATAGTAAAGCTACTAGTTATAAATAAGAACTATTAACTTTATTACTTTCACCACACTTTCCAGTTCAGATCACCCACACAGATGCCACCTTAAAACACCTTGTTTTTTACCTTCTCTCTCCACATGTGTCACTTGATGAATGAATCTTGGTCAAGAAGAAACTTGATTTGGGGTGGCAGAAAGAATAGGGCAGGGAAGGAACAGATAATGAAAAATGGCTATCTTTGTATTTATTCTCCCTGACTGTCTTTCAGTCTCTGCTTTCTAGATAATTGGGGATGGATGAGAGAAAGTAAAAAATTAAGAGTCAGGCAATGGAAGGACCTTAATGCACTAGTTTGGAACACTAGTTTGGAAGAATCATTGTATACAGTTTAAAAAAAATAGCATTTGTAATTCTATTACCCTAGTTTCCCTACTTAAGTGGGGAACAATATTTTTTTTTAAAGAAAGCAAAATGTAAGATAATTGTCTGATCTGTATGTTTCAGTGACTTAGCCTTCTTTCATTTTCCCATTACTTTTTGCTGTAATAACTTACAAGGATAATTATATGGAAGAAACAGAAAGAATTTGGGTCTTCTTTGCCTCCTTCACATGGGTCTAATATAATTTTTATTAGATAATTACCTCCTTTGTATGTAGATGCCTATGGGGAAATTAAGCAGTCTCCTAAGTATGGTGCACTTAATGCATTTTTAGGATCTCAATTTGGTTTCTTTCAGGCAAATGATCTGCAACAGGGGTTGTTCAAATTTTTGTGTGTCAGGGAGCACTTCAGCAGTTTGGTGAAAACTATGGATTTCCCCTTTCAGAATAATGGTTTACTGCCTACATTCATAATTAAAGGAAATGCTAAATTTCAATGAGAGGTTATTGAAAATAAAAATGTATTTTTTTCCTCATCTGAGTTCAAAAATCCTCTGAATTGTATTTACGTATTCCTTAGAAGTCTATGGACCCTGGCTTAGAAATCTTGATCTTCTAGGATGCCAATTAGTGCCCATTTCATTGTGAGGGAGACATTTCAAGGGTCACATTGATTTGGGCTAAGAAGACTGATTTAGTGCTTTCTAGATTCTAAAGTTAATCTGAACACAATTTGTACTGATGGACATGACCCTACCTCTGTATGATCATCTTCATTGGTATGACCCATTCCATTCAATGCACATTTGGGTACATGATGTACAAGGACAATAAGATAGGTTTTTTTGTAATTGGGGTGTGTCAGAGATCCTTTATGCATTCAAGAAGGTTCTCTGTAATCATTTCTCCATCACCGCAATTTCTATATTTCTATATTTCCCCATCATCCTGACTTATGCCCTGTTGGCATAATAGTTGCATTATACTGCTCTAAAGTGACCCATTAAGAATGCAGAGGAATCCAATATTTGTGACCATCTACTCTTTGCTTTTCACTAGTACCAACTGCTTTCAACAAATATGTCCATAAATCAGCATTTTTAGTTACCTGGATTCTACTGTTTCCCCAGTCTGCTACAATGATATTTCCATTTGAATCTACTGCTACTCCTGTTGGGGCATTAAACTGTCCATTGCCTTCTCCATTAGAACCAAACTTCAACATGAATTCTCCTTCTTGATTAAATACCTGTATGGAATAATAAAAAAAAAATTAAGTTAATGACAAAGGGAGCTGAAGCTGGGGTGAGAGGATGGTGATAAAAGTGGTAGTAGTTTACAGTACCTTGACTGAATGATTATGAAAATCTGTAACAATAATTTCATTGTTGCTGTTAACAGCTGCAAAATGAGGACCTATAAAAGATGAAAAAGAACAACCTGTGATGATGAAGTGAACATTATTAACAGTAATAAGGTAGCCTTATTACTTTAAAAAAAACCCTTCAATATGTTAATTCAATGATTTAAGAAAAAAATCAAAGAATCAGAGCCAGAAGGGACCTTGAGAGGTCATTTATCATCACTCCGACTCTAAGTCAAAGGGCCTTGTGACATTCTAGACTTATGGTTCCTAAGAGATCATCTAGTCCAATCCCCTCATTTCATAGGCAAAGCCTTGAGAAGTTAAATGACTTGTCCAAGGTCATACATATTTCAGTCAACAGTATTTGAACTTGGGTTTTCATATTCCAAATCCAGTTTTCTTTTTCTATTCTGCCTTCTTAAAATCAAAGTTAAGATTTCTAGTAGTTCTAGTGAAGCAGAATAAGCAATAAGCGGTGAGAATCCATCCTTCATGCCATCATCTGAAAGTCACATCTGTTAGCTTCCATGAGTTCCTATGGATTGTTCACAAGAGCATCTGTTTTTGAGGAAAGACACCGTATCTCTTCAGGCTGAGTGTAAGGTCTTATGTCAATAATATTTTTAAATGTGTCAGAAAACCCACACTTCAAAATTTGGGATGACAATCAGAACTTGGCAGAACTGGAGATAAAGCACAAACCAAGGTCAGGCACAGAAGTGTTAAAATGTATGAAAAAGTCATTAAAGAAAACTTATGAAAATACTTTCAGCCGCTTATTGTAGATGTGAACACCTAAATGAAGTGAAGGACCTATTTTTAACAGTGCTAGAAGGAGAAATGATACAAGATGCCTTTCTTATTCTTGGGAAGTACTCCTAAACTGATGTTCTCTTAAAAAATCAATCACCTAAAGAGGGGACTAAGATTTTTTTAGGTTGTTTGCTTGGGGTTCTTTAAATGGCACCACTTTTGGGCTGGGTATTTATCCTGTTTGTTCTTCAAGGTCATACTCATGAAGTAGACTTCCACTGTAGCCTCAACTATTAACAAGAGAATGGGCTTCTGTCCAACTTACATCCTTCCTTCTGCCCTTGTGGTTAACTGAGAAGCACTGAACATGCCTTGGCATGGCCTCAATCCCCAGCATCTTTCCAATCTCAGGGAAACATGCTGGGGATGTGGTCTCTTCAACATGCTCCATCATCATGCATATGTGATCAGAAGCATAAAAAAGGGGATTTACATATTACCATCGAGTGTACCTGCAAACTGCCTGTCCCCATTTCCTCGGCTACCAAACCTGGTCACAATTTTCCCATTGGGCTGGAAGATGAACACACAGCATGCTTTGTTGTCCACCACTATGATGTGTCCGTTGCGGTCCACGGACACACCTTTTGGTCCCATCAGCTTTCCTGATCCAATTTTTGTCTGTAAGGGACAAAAAGGATGGTGATTTAGGGTTCAAAATATTCTAGTGTATAGAAACAATGGAAATAGGAAACATTCCTGGAAAATGAAGAGATATAGTTCTGGGTATCCCAAGATGTCAAAGAATCTATTTTGTTCAAATAAATAAGTAAATAAATAGCTAGAGAAATAGAAAAATAAATAAATAAAAGCCCTCAGCTAAAATGGTTACTTTCCTTTTCAGAAATCGTAACTGCCTTTCTACAGGAAGAGGAAGAATTAAAGGAACAATTCAGATCCGTCATTCAAAATCTCATTTCCAAAGCTCTGATATTACACCAGTAATTCATTAGCTTTTTTGAAGGTTTAAGCAGGCAGTATGGTAAAGCCTTAACTGTGCTATTACTTGGTATTTCTGAAAATTTGAGATCAAGTTGGAGAAGTGCACTGAATTCCATCCACAGTCTGCAATTATTGGATGGTCACCACAATGGTTAAATAAGCCTTTTGCCATATTATAACAAAAGAGAAGCATCCAATTTTTGTAAGCTAAGGATAAAATATCAAGTAAATATTAACATTTGCTCTTTTCTGAATAGGCTAGATCTGACAAGATGCTTTTACAATCAACTGGAAGGCCAAAACTTGATAGGCTTAATCGAAGTTCAGGTGTTCAGACAAAGGCGGACATCGGTAAGCATGGATTTCATCATCACTTTTGGTATTCAGTGGCTCTGGGTTCACGTCCTATTGAATAACAACACATATACAATACACTTACTTTTTTTATCCTATTTCACCATCCCCTAGGATGCTTGGGAGCAAGGACTTATCACATGACAAAGGCCAACTATATCCCCCAAATCTTAAGAGAAATTGAATCCAGAGAAATTAGGATGGACTTTCACTGTAAACAGCTCCTATAACTGGACAAGTCCATGACAAGAACCCTTGCTTCCGTTCTCCAAGACAGTAATTTCTTTCTTTCTTTTTTTAAAAACATTTATCCAATTAAATTTAATACAACACACAAGTATTTATTAAGCACTTAGTACACACTAAGCACTGTGCACAGGAGTACAGAAGTGCTGGAGATAAAACAAAACAAAAACAAAGTGGTTCCAGCCCATTAAAAGCTTACATTTTACAGAGAAGAAACCAATATATGCACAAATAAGCAAATACAAAGTTTATACATTGAGAAATCAGAAAGGCCTTTCACAGGAGGCAATTGAGCTGAGACAAATCAAACTCAGGGGTCCAGGAGGCAGAAGTGAAGAAGAACAATATCTGACCATAGTGGAATGGTCTCTGCAAAGGCCTGGAGGTAGGAGATGAGAACTGATTTAACGAGGAATAGCCAATAGGCTAATTTAGTTTAGTAAATGGAGTGAAGAAATGTGAAATCAGGCTAGAGAGGTTTGAAACAGATTTTGAAGGACTTTAAAGGCCAAATTGAGGGATTTGTATTTTAGGGGAGCCAGTATGACATGATGGAAAAATATGCTGGCTTTGAAGTCAGGACACCTGGATTTAAATCTAGCCTCTACCACTTAAATGCCCATGTCACCTTGAGTGAGTCTTGCCTTGGACCTCAGTTTTTTCTTCTACAAAGTGAAGAGGTTGGACAAATTGATCTTTGAGGTCCCTTCTAGTTCTAAATCAGGAGAATGGCATGGTCAGCTATTACTTTATATTTTGTTATTTATATGGAGAATAGGCAGCTAGGTGGTATAGCGGATGAAGTGCTGGGCCTAGAGTCAAGAAGACCTGAGTTTAAAATCTGGCCTCACACTATTTAATACTGTGTGACCTGGACAAGTCACTTAATTTGTTCACCTTATCTATAAAATGGGAATAATAATAGCATCCACATTCTAGGGTTGTTGTAAGGATAAAATGAGATAATATTAGTGAAGTGCTTAGCACATTGACTGGTACACAGTAGGTGCTTAATAATGCTTTTTTCTTCCTTATATTAGTCTCTAAGGTTGGCAAGGTGCAGAAATGCATAATTATATCATTTGATTTTTCCAAGGATCCCATGAAGTAGGTGAAATTATTCTTGTTGAACATATGAGAAAAGTAAGATTGAGATAGGGAAAATACAGCCAGTAATATTTGGGGAAGGTTTCAAACTCCAAGTCTAACCCTATCCACTATGTCCTGCTTCTGTTCCCCGCATCAGAACCCCTGAGCAGTGACTGACAGTCATGTTCTCAGGTTCTATCTTTGGCCCTCATCTCTTCTTATTCCCTTGACTATGTTATTCATTTCCAGGATCTCAACAATCACCTTTAGGCAAACAAGTGACAACTCTATGTTTCTATTTTCCATCTCTTTTGAAAGTCTCAATTCCTCATTTTCTACCTCCTGCTAGACATTGCCACATAAATGTGCTGCTGAAACTTCAAATTCACTGTGGCAAATTATATTCCCCTGCAAAACGCCCCTACCTCCCAATGTCCCTGCAAAACGCCCCTTCCTCCCCAAGTCCCTGCAAAACGCCCCTTCCTCCCCAAGTCCCTGCAAAATGCCCCTTCCTCCCCATGTCCCTGAAAAACGCCCTTTCCTCCCCATGTCCCTGAAAAACGCCCCGTCCTCCCAATGTCCTAATTTCAGTTCATGGTACCATTGTTCTCCTTGCCTCCCGAGTTTGGAACCCCAAATCATCTGACTCTTCCCTGTCTTTGGTTTTCATAACTAATCAGTTATCACTTGCGTGTTGCTTCACAAAAAGGATTTTCCCTCAGTCCCTTTCTTTTCTTTTACACTGCAAACATGATCAACCTTGCCACCTCTCCTCTGGTCTACTGCAAATATCTCCTAACTAGTCTCTCTGCCTGCAAGTTCTGTCCTTCCCAATCCATTCTACACTCTGGCTTTAAATTCCAAAACCATTTCTATGACTGTGTTCTCTCTCCTATTCAAATGACTTCAGTAACTGCCTATTGCCAGCTAAATACAATCTAAACTCCTGAGCCTGACCTTTAAAGCCCTCAACAGTCTGCCTCTCTCTCTCAAGTCCCCTTACTCCAAGTATGGGTAAAAGCAAGATGGCTTACTTTTTCCTAAACACAATTTGTGCTCCTTTGTTTCTATAATGACTCTGCTCATACTTTCTATGGATCTGTGGATACCTTACCCACTCTTCTTTTTTGGGGGGGGGCAGGGGAGAGGCAATGAGGATTAAGTGACTTGCCCAGAGTCATAAAGCTAGTAAATGACTGAGGTCAGATTTGAACTCAGGTCCTCCTGACTCCGGGGCAGGTGTTCTACCCACTGTGCCACCACTGCGGTACCACTGTGCCCTGATTCTTTAAGTCTTAATTTCAATATATCCTTTTCCATGATGCCCTCCCTGGCCACCATAGCTAAAAGTAATACTTCCCTCTGAAGGTCCACAGACTTAGTGTGTTCTAACTCATAACTTACTATATACTTTTATTTATTTATTTATTTGTGTGTGTGTGTGTGTGTGTGTGTGTGTGTGTGTGTACCTAGTTAAGCAAACCTCTCCTACTACAAGGAAAGTTTCTCAAGGACAGGGATGGATCTTGTATATATTTTTGTATATCTCACATTAGAGTTTGAAAATTACTTTCCTCATCCTATTTCTGTAGGTTAGGTAGCAATTATCATCATTCTCCATTTTACATATGAGGAAACTGACACTCAGATAAATTGTATTGGTAACATAGTCAGCAAATTTGGTGCCAGGACATGAATCAATGTCTTTGACACCAAGATTGGTGCTTTTCCCACCACATCCCCTATCATTGTGTTCAATCCTGTGAACAGTCAAATCGAGCGGAGAGCTGACCATTAGTTTCTGTAGAGGTAGCAAATGAAACAAAGTGAACATACTTTGCATTTTGCCAGGCATCAAATTAGAAGAAGGTGAATTTTTAAAAGAACAAATTAATAATATTAAGTGGGGTGTTTACATCTGTAGTTCCAATAATGCCATTAGCACTAGGATCACTGAATCAGAGCCAGAACTGAAAGGAACCTTAAAGATTATGTAGCCTAATCACTGTATTTTATAGATGAGAAAATTGAGGCACAGAGAAGCTAAGTAAGTGGCTTAATCTTTTTTTAAAGGGAAATTTTATTTTTAATTCATAAGTATTTATTATCTCCCTCTACCATGAAAAGAAAAAACCTTATAATAAACATGCACAAACAAAGCAAATTCCCCCATTGGGTTGTTCAAAAATTTATGCCTCATTACTCATCTTGGTGACTGGCACACCCAGTCATACACAGCTACTAATTGTCAGGGTTGGTATTCAAAGCCAGGTCCTCTGGCTCCAGATTCAGAGGCATTTTCATTAATAAAATATTGAAGGCCTGTAATAGGTTAAATGGGTTTCTACAGGATAGCCCAGGAATTCATAGCCATTTATAACAGTTTTTTAAGTGGAGAAAGAAAAGGCATTCTAAGATCCAAATAACCAAGTTATAAACAAACTTTTTGAAACACAACCCCTTCCTTCCTAAGTTGGGAACTGGTCTGAACCACATCACACAGCTGTAAATGGGACACAACTCCCTTGACTCCATCTCCTGGCACTAAGCACCATCTCTAGTAGCCCAGCAGACTGGCTGTATTAACATCGCATTCTTTATATTTATATCCTAGTGCTTAACATGATGTAGGTACATAGTAGGTTCTCATTGATTAGATCCACCTGGATAAATGAAGCTTTCTTATAGAGTTACATAATTCTATTACTCTTACTTTAAGTAACAGCTCATAAATAATGGGGAGGAGGGGCAGCTAGGTGGCACAGTAGACAGAGCACTAGGCCTGGAATCAGGAAGATTCATCTTCCTGAGTTCAAATCTGGCTTCAGATACTTACTAGCTGTGTGATCCTGGGCAAGCCACTTAACCCTACTTGCCTCAGTTTCCATATCTGTCAAATAAGCTAGAGGAGGAAATGGCAAACCACTCTAGTATCTTTGCCAAAAAAAACCCCAAAACCCCAAAATGGGGTTATGGAGAGTTGGATAAATCAAATGACTGAACAACAAAAAATAACATGACATGATTCAGTTTGGTATTTGGGCCAGGACGAAATAATAAAATGGGTTTTTATGGAGACTGAGTCTCTCCATCTTGCCCAGGCTAGAAGTAGTGGTCACTTCTGGCTCCTATCCTAATACTGATGATGATAGAAGCTTTGACTTGCTGTAGTTTTTCTATGGGACAGCATGCTGGTCCTCTGTTCCCAATGGTTCACCCTACTGCTAATCGTGTGTATACCTGATTGGTTTTCACAATATTGTAGCTCAGAACTCCTGAGCTCAAGCAATCCACTAGCCTCAGCCTCCCCTAGTAGCAGGAATATCAGGCCATCATTTCTGGACTAAAATAATTTTACATTAAGTTGAGGCATGACATTTTATGTTAAACTTTATTGAAGTAAACTATCTTCTAAAACCAATCCAGTGGAGACATAGTAAGCCAGGTTATGAAAAAGTTCTTTATATATCATACTGATTTAGATATGCTAGTTATGGTCACGATCAGAGCCATAACTAGCAACTTTGGCACCCAGGGCAAGTGGACAAAGAAGCACCTGCCCCAACACTGGCAATATGGCCTGTCCCTGGCAAGGAGAAAGAGACCATGGATCAACCACCATAAGGAAAGACACTAGGATACCATGAGACCATTAGGAGCAGGACAAGGCCAAAAGTTTACTTGGTTTAAATTTTTGTGCCTTCTAAATTTTGGTGCCCTGGCAAAGCCATTCTAATTATAATGCTGTCCACATTCCCACCCCACTCCTACACCCCCCCACTCAAAATTTGATTTATAAAAAAACAAAGTCCAGATTATAATAGTACTCTTAGCAGATGAAGAGACCAATAATGATGAAAATGAATAAAAAAATCTTTAATTAAATTTAAATAATTTTTTTAATTAAAAAAGGTTCTTTAACTTTTTTTTTAAAAAAGCATTCATATTATGGTTTTCACATGGTGATTCTGTGTAGTTGTCAGTATATACCTCTGTTTATTTTTCCCTTCAAAGAGAACTCAATTTAGGGGTATGTTCAGGAGGAGATTAGATTCAAAACAATACGATACTGGTGTTATAAGGGACAAACAAAAAATGGATAAGGGACTTATTCCATTGACAACTGAAATTTTGCTAACTGTTTCCTCCCAACTTAAATATTTGAATTAATTAATGAAAACAGATTTTCCTGTTTCTGGAAAAAAGTAATCTCATTTCATTTGTTAACATGAAATACTTTCATTAAAAGATTAATATCTTCAAATATCATCAAAATAGTGGTTGGTAAATTGTTCAAAAGAGTCATTTAGCTCATCATTCAGTTCAATTAAAAAAAATTTGTTGGGCATCTGCCATGTTTGAGGGCTTGCACTAAGTCCCAAATGAGTTGTATGCAATTAATTAGCTAGTTGTACATACCTCTCTGTTAGTAAATTAGATGTCTGGGGAGGCACATTAACTCTTTCTGTTCGCAGTATGGAGTCACTTCACATATTATAATGGTCATACATTGTGTTATTTGAGTAGCCTAAAAGAATGCCAAATAGTAAACTGGGCACTAGGAAACCTGGTAACAGCTTTTAGTGAGTATAATATGAAAAATGCAGGCCACTGGGGCTTGTGGTTTCAACTAGTTCAAGGTGCTCGTAAACCAACGAACCCTGACACAGCCAGCTTGTGGAATTGTTGGAGAAATCCCTTACTCTTCTTATCCTATATAGCATATGGCTGAAACAGCCATTCTAGCTAAAGAACAAGATGGCTAGGATGTGAGCAGTTAGCATCTGGGACTAGGCATTCCCTGAGATATTCACTCAGGCTGTCTCTGTGTGTAGACATGCAAAATGGATGCAAAGGAAAGTCTTTCGGTGATAGTTCCACGGTGTCCTTTTTTCCAAGTCAGAAATGAGTCCGAGAAGAGAGAAGAACCTGGGAAAAGGGAGAATGAAGATTCCTCTCCCATCATATAGTCCACTACTTAATGGATTTCTCATGAAGGGCACACTGAAGCCACAACAATGGTCCTGAAGGGAACCTAACAATAGACTTGGTCCCAGATAGCAATGAGAAGGATAGAGAAGGTAGGAAAGTGATGGCAGAACTTTCTTAAAGATGTCATTACATTGTTGGTGGAGTTAACTTACCCAACCATTCTGGAGAGCAATTTGGAAAGGGCAATCTAACCGTGTATATCCTTTGCACTAGTAATACCACTACTAGGTCTGTATCTCAAAGAAATCATAAAAAAGCAAAAGGACCAACATGTACAGAAACATTTATAGCAGTAATTTTTTGTGGTAGAAAATTTGAAATTGAGGGGATGCCCATCAGTTGGGGACTGGCTGAACAAGTTGTGGCATATGAATGTAATGGAATATTATTATGCTGTAAGAAATGATGAGCAGGTAGATTTCAGAAAAAACCTGGAAAGACTTATATGAACTGATGCCAAGTGAAGTGAGCAGAACCAGGAGAACACTGTACATAGTAACAGCCACATTATGTGATGATCAACTATGATTGACTTAGGTCTTCTAAGCAATACCATGATCCAAGACAATTCCAAAAGACTCATGATGGAAAACACTATCCATATCCAGAGAGAACCATGGAGTCTGAATGCAGATCAAAGCATATTATTTTCACTTTCTTTGTTGTGTGTGTGTGTGTGTGTGTGTGTGTGTGTGGCTTTATCTTTTTATTCTGCTTCTTCTTTCCCAACATTACTAATGTAGAAATGTTTTACATGATTGCACATGTATAATCTATATGAGATTGCTTGCCATCTTAGGGAGGGGGGAGGGGAAAGAGGATACGGAGAAAAATTAAGAACTCAAAATCTTTCAAAAAATGAATGTTGAAAATTGTCTTTACATGTAATTGGAAAAAAAATAGAACACTATTTAAAAAGAAAGACCATGTCACTATTTTCCTACCTAGAGAATGGCATCCCTCCATTTGGATGACCATAGGCCTGCCTTTTAATTCCATGATTAGCATGAAGATAAATACTCTATGAATTGAGTAGACCAAGCTCTATTATGGATAGAAAAAAGAATGGAAATAAACCATTGCAAGCGATGTTGTTCAAGATCCATCAGTCTGTGTACTTTATGTACTTAACCTTCTTTGTGTTATGGACCCCCTGAGCAATCTGGTGAAGCCTATGGACCCTTTCTCAGAATAATGTTTTTTTTATTCATTTATTTTGATTTATCAATCATCACTTCCATATGCTTTTGAGTTTAAAATTTTTCTCCCCCTCCCTCCCCACCACCCTCCCCAAGATGGTGCACAATCTGATATAGGCTATACATTTACATTCATATTAAACATATTTTGACATTAGTTATGGTCTAAGTAAAAATTAAAACCAATAGGAGGAACCATCAGAAAGAGGAAACAAAACTGAATAGAAGAGAAAAAAAAATAGCAAATCAACTTCCACAGTTCTTTCTTTGGATGTGGATAGCACTTTCCATCACAAGGTCTCTGGAGATGTCTTAGATCCTTGTATTGCCAGGAAGGGTCAAGTTTATCAATATTAGTCATCACACAATGTGGCTGTTATTGTGTACAATGTTCTCTTGGTTCTGGCTCACTTCACTCAACATCAGACCATACAAGTCTTTCCAGATTTTTCTGAAGTCTGCCTGCTCATCATTTCTTATAGCACAACAGTGTTCCATCACATTCAGATACCACAACTTGCTCAGCCATTCCCCAATTGATGGGCATCCTCTCAATTTGCAATTCTTTGCCAACACAAAAAGAGCTGCTATGAATATCTTTGTACATGTGGGTCCTTTCCCCACTTGTATGATCTCTTTGGGATATAGCTCTAGAAGTGTCAGAATAATGTTTTTAAAATGTATAAAATATATAAGATTAAAAAGGAAACCAATTATGCTGAAATATAGTTATAAAAAATATTTTTAAAGTTCAGGGACCTCAGGTTAGGAATCCCTGGCTTAGGGAAAATTTTGCCTCTTGAATTTGGTTATGTTCCCTAAAAAAAACCATTTTACCATTAAAAAGTTTAATCTACAGCAAGTTTAGAAATAAATGTAGTACTCTATGAAACATCAATGTGTTCCAAGAAAGTTGTAATGGCAGTTAAAGGAAGAGAATGCCATATGGGATGGACAACTGTTGTCAGAACTAGGAAGACAAGAGTTCAATTCCTTCCTTTGACACATACTGGCTGGCTGCCTTCAGCAAAATGGCTGGGTAAATCACATAACCTCTCATTGCTCTAGGCCAAGGCTTCTTAAACTTTTTCCACTTGAGACCCCTTAAGCACTTCTGTGGGTTGCAACCAAATACTTTTGAAAATTACAAATCGCAGAGAAGGTGGTAACTACATGATTAAAATTTTTTTACCCAGTAGTCCCCTATACTAACGAAGTTCCAGGTCTCATCCCTATCCCTTAATGGACATGCATAATGGGAAGGTCGATGTTCATTAGATGGCTAAATGCTTTCAGATACACACTGCAAGTGGCCATCTCAACTTTCTATTCTACGGCTTAGTCCTTAAAGGACTGATAACAGATTTCTGCCAATATAAGAAAAGAAACTAAATAGAAACACACTGAAATTTATCAAATGGCAAATTACAGGGAAATTATGAATAATGGACTTTATAATTGACAGATATGGGAATGATTACAAGGCTCGGCAACTAAGCAAGGGCAGAATGATACTAAAACAATCATCAGCATACCATTTCCATAAGCAATCAGAATGATCAATAAAATTGATCTATATTACTCTTGCATGAAGAATTAAAACCTGAAAAGCAGAGTCTGGATGGGGAAGCAGAGTTTAAATCCTCAATGTGCATCAATGAGTATATCTGAAGCAGTTATGATTTTGCCACCTGGATAAGAAAATTAGAAGTGGCAAATATGTGACACTTCAGGAACCTAATTATACCTCTGAAATTGTAGAGGGGGCAGGTGCTAGGCTGTATACATTTAACTGAGGATTTTCTGATCCTGGGCCAGAGATTTTCTAAAACAAAATGATAATACTGTACCTGGTCTTAGAGTAATAAGTTCTAGTCTCAGGTCTGCAGCATACTAGCTGTCTGACCCTGGGCAAGTCACTGAACCCTTCAGTCTCAGTTTCCTCATCTGTAAAATGAGGAAAAGAATAATGCCTACTTTCCATGGCTGTTGTGAGAATCAAATGAAAGAATATTTGTAAAGGGCTTTGCAAGTCACAGAAAACTCATGAAAAAAATATTTTAGATCCTGATTATTGTAATCTGGGCGGGGGGTTATTGGTTGGGGATGGGGTAGAGTTAACGTATGTCTCTAGGCTTCCAGTAGGACACGGCACCTGAGCTGAGCATCAAATAGGCATAGTAAGTGTGAAATACAGCTGACCATAATATGTCAGTGGGAGGGAACTGCTTATTCGAAAGAAGTAGGTAGGGAACATGGCGGAAAGGGAACAGACTGCAGATCCGGGATTTCTAGTTCTGACTCGGGCACTGACTTTCTGTGTGACCTGAGGAAGGTCATGGCCTCTCCAGAGTTCAAGATTCCTCAGGTATGAAAAGAGCAGTTTGGATGAAATGTTCTCTACTGTGTTCTTCTAGCCATAATTCTCTTTTAGCCCGTGGGATCTAGCATAAGGGGTAGGAAGTTTTCTTTGTCATTTGCTAACATGATACCAACTGATCCCCAAGTAGCTGAAGGCTCTCTTCTCTTGCTATTTGAATTCCAAACAAACCAAGAAAATCCTTTTTGGTGTTCTTCGTGTGATGCTGTCAAAGAGGTCAGGATGCTGGAGATGAAGGTCTGCTGGCCAGGCTAAAATATACCCAGAACTCCTTCCTTGTACTGCTTTGGGGGGAGGAGGATGTTCCATGGTTCTGGGACTAAGGGGTGGGGGAATGGGCTGATTTTGACTAACAAACTAGCCCTTCCTCATGATAAGGGCTTGTGGGGGAGCGCAGCCCCCAGAGAGTGTGGACCAGAGGAGAAAAGGAGAGGCAAGAAATGACATGTGGCCATCATGGTTTGTAGGGCACACTTGTGCGATCAAATCATGCCCAGAAAATAGGGCAAATGTTTTGCTACTGTAACTGCTAGGGATTCCTGAGCCTGGAGCAGGTGATCCTTTATTCCTTTCCTAAGTGGCACAATAGATAGAGCACTGGGCCTGGAGTCAGGAAGACCTGAGTTCAAATCTAGCCTCAGACGGTTAACTAGATGTGTCACCCTGAGTAAGTCACTGAACCCCTGTCTGCCTCAGTTTCCTCAGCCATAAAATGGGGATAATAATAGCACCTACCTTCTAGAGTTGTGAAGATCAAATGAGAAATATCTGTAAAGAGCGTAGTACAGGGCTGGCACATAGTAAGTGTTTATTTAATAAATGATAGTTCACTTTATGAGCTTGGTGCTTTTCTTGGGTGTGGGAGGTTTATCACAGTTCCTTAAACTTTCCTTTCTTTTTCTTTTTTTTTAATGTCAGCAATCATGTTAAAGTTTATCAACTACTGCATTGCCCAAGTTCCGTGGAGAGGGACAACTGAGAGGTATACTGGACAGGACAGATTCTGAAGCTGTAGGATTTTTGCCAGTGATCCATTATTGACTTAGGGCTCTGAGTTGAAAAAAAGGGAATTATTTATTCAATTTTACAATGTCCCAGGACAGAGAGGGAACACATATACAAGGATCCTGACTTTTTACATCAGAAGTTATTAATCTTTTTTTTGTGTTATTGACCCTCTTGGCAGTGTGGTGAAGCCTCTGGACCCCTTCTCTGAATGTTTTAAATGCTTAAAACATATATATCAAACTATATCAAACTACAGTTATCGAAATATTTAAAAAACAAGCTCATGGACCTTAAATTGAGAATCCCCATTCTAGTTAATGAATGAATCAGCAGTAGCTGGGGGAGCTGTGACTAACTAAGCTAGCTCTTATTTATTTATTTATTTATTCATTCATTCATTCATTCATTCATTCATTCATTTATTTATTTATTGGCAATTGGGTTTACAGTGACTTGCCCAGAGTCACACAGCTAGTGTTAGATGTCTGAGGCCGAATTTGAACTCAGGTCCTCCTGACTCCAGGGCCGGTGCTCTATCCACTGCACCACCTAGCTGCCCTTAAGCTAGTTGTAAGACTTCTTTCCAGGTTGTGTTTTGAAAGGGGAGACCTTTCCAAAGGAGAGGAGTCTAGGGAGTAGATAGAGGGAAGTAACCCTTCCCAAGGGAAGGAGTATCCTGGCTTACCCAAAGGTATCAAGAAAGTAAGAGTAACTGACAACCCTTATCAGCACACAGGCATTACTATACAAGCATTAGAATAGCCTTTTTTTTTTTGGGCGGGGGGGGGCAGCACAACTCAGCTTTGTCCCTGTTTTGGTCAGGACTTGTGATTTTACTGGTGTAAAGAACTTCCAGTAAGGACAATCAATGGGTCTGTCTGCGGCTTATAGCCTGAGAGAGTTGCCTGAGACACAGACAGAAGATTAAGAGCTTCCCAGGGTCAAATCTCAATGAGAAAATTGAATAATATGATCATTGTATCAAGTCTAGGACTTCACAATATGAAGAACTAAAATTTGGACTCAAGGTCTGATTTTCTGAAGTCTCACATGGATCATTCACTTTACTAGTGCAAATACCAGTAAAATGGAGAAAACAGAGGCTTTCTGGTATATAGATGTCATCTCCACTCCCTGAACAATGACTATTTCAGTAAGCAAGGAGTGGCTTTTCTGGGTCCCTTTTAGTCCATACTTTTCAACAGAAGGTATTGTTGAAACTGTGTTGTACAGCAGCCTTCAATCCTCTAGGGGGTGAAAGTGTTCTTCAGTGCATTTTCTTTTACTGTACAATATTATTAAATTAATTTAATAATTAAATTATTTAAATTATTAAATGAATGATCATTTTATTTAATGTGTGCTTTGTCCCACCCACCCCAACCCCCACTTTATCTAGAATACTGGGCATCTGAATGAAAAGGCACAAGGAAGTTCTAAATACAAAATTCCTCTCCCTTAGTAAGTGAATCTCATTTCAGCATATTTTTTTAAAATTAGTTTGATTTTTTAAATATTACCACATTTCCTCCCTGGATCCTTCTGGTCCTCCCTTCAAGAGGGCCATCTTGCAAAACAAATAGCATTTTAAAAATTAAAAAAAAAAAGACTTGGAGGAAAAAAATCGGCATAACCAATCAATATATTGGAAAAAAGGCTGAAATATGTGCCATGTACAACATCTGTGGACCCTCTATCTCTGCAAAGGGATGGCGGTCAGGATGTTTTCTGATATCTCTTCTTTCAAGTCATTGGCATAGAATTTTAATGCCTTATTAAATGCCGCATAAATAAACAGCAAAATAAATCAGTCACATGCCAAAGCTTTTCTAAAGTGGGAAAACAAGATATCTTCAGATCATGGAAGGAATGAATGAAGATAAAACAAAATCATAGATCATAGGGATAATAGATTTAGAGCTGGAAGGGATGTTAGAGGTTATCTCATCTATCCCCTATCCCCTCATTTTACAAAGGAGGAAACTGAGGCCTAGAGAGCTACAGGAATCTGCACAAGGTCATGCAGGTAGTAATTAGCAGAGCTGGGATTTGAACCCAGGTTCTCTGACTTCAAATTCAGCATTTATGTTTTGGGTATAAGTTATTAGATTTTAAAAATTCTGTCTGTATTAAAGTGGCCAATTTGGTTACAGCTTATTCCAAACTGATCAAGAAGACCTGAATGAGGGCAGCTAGGTGGTGCAGTGGATAGAGCTCTGGACTTGGAGTCAGGAGGACCTGAATTCAAATGTGACTTACTAGTTTTGTGACCCTGGACAAGTCACTTAACCCTGATTGCCTCACCAAAAAGCAAAAACAAAACAAAACAAAACAAAACAAAAGACACAAGTGAAAAAAAGGAGGAGGAGATGCAGAAGGAAGAGAGGAGCTTTCAATAGTTTATGCTGACACAACTGTCCAAGTTTCTATAAAAACAAAAAATTTGGAGGCTGTGAAAGAAATGAGCACAATTTGATGGTATTGAGACCTGCTACATTTTAATCCATATTTTTACGTAGTTGCTCTAGACTAGGCCTTACATCTGAGATTTGGAAAGTTAACAAGTCAGAAATAATTAAATCAGTTGTCCTAAATTCTTTTTCTGGAAAAACAAAGAAAACCCACCTTCTAGTCAGACTCACTGCTCTTTATTCAATTTCTATGAAGAACAAATAGGTTCTTCCTCTGAGAACTCTACTGCCCATTTCTGAATCCATCAACTAGCAAGTAAATGCAGTTCACCACCCACACACTCCCAACACACATATTGTACTGCCACTTAAAATGGAAACCGATGGACCTATTTCCTTGTAATTAGTTGAGGAAAGAGTTCCTCACCCCATTTTGTGCAATATTGTACTAATCAGCTTTCCCAGATTAGCTCTATGGTTCTAGAAACTGAGCCAGCATCTTATCAATAACAATAATAACAACTACAGTATGTGCTGAAGAGAAAGGAGAAATTTTCTATTCAAATTTGCAATGTTCATAAGAAATGGAAAAGACTTATTTTAACCTAAGTTCTCTGACTCCCAAATTCATTGTCCTTTCCACTACTCCAAAACAACTAAGGAACTGAATAATTTACCTTTTATTATTTTTTAATTAAATTCTAAAAAAAACCTCATTTTTTCCCAATTACATGAAAGAACAATTTTTGACATTCATTTTTTAAAATTTTGAGTTCCAAATTTTCTATCTCCTTCCTTCCCCTCTCATTGAGAAGGCAAGCAATTTGATATAGGTTATACATATAGAGTCATGCAAAACATATTTCTATATTAGTCATGGTGTGAAAGAAAACACAGACCAAAAAAAAAGAAAAAACCAAGAAAAATAAAGTAAAAAATAAGTTTGCTTCAATATGCATTCAGCTTCCAATTATTTACCTTTTTAAAACCTCGTCATCCATATTCAATTGATGTGTTTCTTCATGAGCCTTATTTTAATATTATACCATTGTTTTCAATATTTTAAAATAAACTCAAGGGTGTGAGAGGGGATTATTACTGAAATAATGATTATTTTCTTGATGTTTTAAAAAGACAAACTCTATTCTCCTCCCCTTGTCTTTTTACTTTCTGTTCAAGGTCAATGTGTATGTTATTAAACTCACCTTAAACTTCCCATCAGAAGAGAAAATGCTAACCCATTTATTATCATAATCTGCAATGATTATATCCCCACAAGGATGAACAGCAACTCCTGTTGGCCGCTGCAGCTGGCCAGGAGACCGTCCTCGGATGCCAAAACGACTTTTGAACTGGCCATCATTGGAGAATATCTGTTAAAAAAGAAAAAGCGCGAGAAGTACCACAAGAATTACTGGAGGGTGACATAAACAAGACCATCTGTTAAAATTAATATATTCAGTCACACAGAACAGGAACAGATTTCTATCCCTTGAGAAACATCCTTTTAACTCATTATCTAAGCTAGTTTGTTACACACAGACCATATTGCCTAAGTGTTTTAGATCCTTAAGTAATAAACATTGGAATCATATCCATTCTCTCAAAATAATCATTTCAACTTTTAAGTTCATTTTCTGTTGTGAGGGTACTATGTGACCCAGTGGATAGTGCATTACACACAGAATCAGGAAGTTCTGAGTTCATATCTAGCCTCAGACACGTATTCAATATGTGACCCTGGGCAAGTCACTTAACTTGTAAAATGAAGATATTAATAGCACCTAACTTTCAGGTTGGCTGTGAGGATCAAGTGAGATAATATTTGTAAAGCACTCTGCAAATCTTAAAAGGATTATACAAATGCTAGCTGTTATTATTAATAAATTTCCAATCATACCTGCACGCATTGGTTGTTGCTGTCTGCAATTAATATCTTTCCCGTTGTAGATGCAGCTACCCCCTGAAGATTTGTAAACTCTCCTTTATTTCTTCCTTTGGTACCTGAAAACAATCACATAACAGTAGATATTAAGAACTAGATGATTAGATTTCTCAATTCCAGAAGGAAGAATTCCATAGGTAGTCTTTGTTTACTTCATAATGATTCTTACTTCTTGCCAGCTTTCGATAATCAAGAACGAAATAGAACAAAATCTAAGCCATGTATAGCAATGCTCTTCTGAAAGAAATAAACTCCTTTTTCTGTAGTTAGGTGGTTTAGTGTCAATTCTGAATTGGGATTCTTGATCTAGAATTGGAAGGGACTTAAAAAACCATCTAGTCCAATCCTCACGTGCTACAAATGAGGAAAGTGTAGCCTGGTGACATTAACTTTACCGTGGTCACACAGGCTATCAGCATCACAAGCATCCCTCCTCTTAGTAACAGCTTCTTCTCTGATTTCTACTACTGGAGTACTCTTCCATCCCAGTCCGGGTCATTTTTTCTCTAATTTGCTTTCCTGCCTTGGTGGTTTTCCTTGTTCTGTGTTAGTATTTTCCTGTTATTCTTTCACTCTTTAGACAGAGGAAGCTAGGTAGTTCAGGGAATAGAGTACTGGGTGTGGAATCAGGAAGATCTGAGTTCAAATCCAAACTCAGATAGACACTTAGTAGCTGTGTTTACTATCCAGGCAAGTCACTTAACTTCTGTCTGCCCCAGTTTTCTCAACTATAAAATGAGGATAATAGCACTTCACAGTGTTGTTGTAAAGGTCAAATTAGATAATAATTGTAAAAAACACTTAATAAATGTTTGTTTCTCTCCTTCCTTCTTTCAGTCAACATGGATAGAACTTGCGTATTACCATGATTTCAACAGGATTTAGTTCCACTAATGTTTCAGCAAATAAAACTCAATCATAAACATTTTTGTACATGCATGTGTTATGTATATATGTCTACATGAAAACACAGAGGTTCACTCCTGGTGTGGGAACTCCCTCCACCCATGAAGATTGCAATTCATCTACGGCTTAGAATATAAGTCCTATAGAGTCGCCTGAAATACATAGAGTTTAAATCATTTGCTCTGCATCACACAGCTGATAAATGTCAGAGGTAGGTTTGAATCAAGGTTTTCTTTACCACACAGTCGCTCTCTATCTCTACACCATCTCTATGGGGAAAAAGACATTTTGGACAGCTGTAAGAAAATCCTATTGACATCCACAAATGTTGGTTCTGCCTGAATGCAGGAGGACAACACTTCCTCTTCTTTCCTGCCTTTTAGGAGTTCGATTTTTCTCTGTGGTGTAGGTTTCGCTTTACAAGGTGCTGAACTCACAATGGCTTACTTTTTTCATTTGTTGATGAGGTACAGAAACCAAGAGTTATTTTATAAGAAAAAAATCTTATTTCTCATCTGAGGAACACAAAGCAATCAGCCAATACCCATTTCTTGATCTTCACTGACCTCCTAGTGGTAGATAAGTGGCAAGTGTTTTTCCCCATTTAGCAAAGAGAGAAGCTGGGCTGTCAGCAGCATTTATAAGAAAAATAGGACACCTGACTCAAACTCCATTTATCAAAATGTAAGGCCACAGAAAGCAAGAGATGAAAGCCCCAGGTGGGTTTTTTGGAAGTGGATTTATTTACGAGCATTACTTCTAAAGGACTGACATGGTAGTCATCTAAGTCGTACATTGTCTTCTTACATATATAAACGCTATTCTGACAATGTCCATTCCAGGTTAATAAGCAAAGCATAAGGGAATTTATTCAACCAAAGGATTTCTGCAAAGAGTACCAGGAAACAAAATGAGACAAAGAAAAAAAAATGTCAAGGAGCCTTAAAGGGTAGTAGATGTTTGCTGTATTTCAGAGACAGTTAGAACCCATTTCTATTGAATTGGGAGGCAGCATGGCGTTGTTGTTGTTTAGTTGTTTCAGTCATATCTGACCCTTCTTGACCTCATTTAGGGCTTTCTAGGCAAAGATACTGGAGAGGTTTGCCATTTCCTTCTTCAGTTCATTTGACAGATGAGGGAACTGAGGCGAAGAGGGTTAAGTGACTTGCCCAGGGTCATATAGCTAGCTAAGCGTCTGAGGCCAGATACGAACAGAAGTCTTTTCCTGACTCCAGGTCCAGCACTCTATACAAGGTGCCATCAGCACATTGTAGTGGACAGTAAGCTGGGCTAAGAGTCAGGAAGACCTGGGTTCAAGTCCCACATCTAACCTGTGCTTAATAAATGCCTGATGATTGGTTGATTGACTGAATGATAGAGCTAGAACAAAGTTTACTAGCTGTGTGACCCTGATTGCCTCCCTCACCCACAAAAAATATTCATGGGAAGAAGAAACACCACCCAAAAGGGAAGGAGACACGTCTAGGCTTCAGGGCCAAAAGGCAGGCAACATATTTCACAGTTCAAAGAAAGAAAATCACATTGGGACTTTATGACTTCGTTGACTGTCAACAGTCAAGTTTTGATGCTTTCCTTAGGTACGGGAAAAATGACATGGATCTTTATAAATGAGTAGAGAAAGGTATGTCAGCCCTGGTAACGTTCATGTAACTGGTAAGAGTCCTAAGAAGAGCCAGGTTGTAATAAAACAGATATTTAGGTGAGGTGGCTGGAAGTAGAATTCATCTCCACTTTGCCCCAACAACAAAGATAGGGCCTAATACAGACCAATGCCAGAATTGATGCTTAGGCAACAGTAAGACAGTTCATATTGGGGATATTGTTTTATCTGTTAAAAAAAAAAAGGTGGAAAAAGGGTGGACACGGCCTCTAAGCTCACCTTCCAGCTATAAATGCATGATCTATGATCCAAGTGTCTAGGTTGGTATTTGGCCAGTGTGGAGGAGGACCCAGCCAGAGGGGATGTGATTTGGGGCAGGGTTCCTTTCTCTGGGGAGACTAGTACGACCAACTTAGGTTTTAGCCCCAGAGGAATAGGGTACAAGTCGGAGCGCCAATAGAGGAAAGCAACAGAGCGGAGGTTTTTAATCTAAGGTATTTGTAGATAGATTTCAGAAGACTGTGAAACTGAATGGGGAAAAATTACATGTTCATTTTTATTAATCTTTGGCTGAAATTTATCTTTTCTTTCAATTACAAATGAAGACAACAATCATTATTCTGAGACTGTTCACCAGAGTGCCCAAAAGGGGTTCAAGACAAAAGAATTCAGAATATCTGCAATAGCGGGACCATGCCATTAGGAATGGATTAAAAGGTCAGGAACTAACAGCAAGATGATTGAGTTACCAGAACTTTGAATCCATCTGCTCCTAATTTCCTTTGTATTAGAGGCTGGATTGGTCCCAGGGTCAGAGTAGGGGTGGGTCTACAGGTGGGATGGGAGAACAGAGAGCCAGGCCAGTCATAATACTGTGTAGCAACACAACAAACCCTAGACCCTAGTAACCAATAACCTGTTAACCATTGTCATTAAGGGAGAAGGGACCAGGACCCAAGTTCACAGAAATATAGATTGTAGTCAATGGAAGAAATTGACATACAATGTTTCAAAACAAGCAGGAGAGACAGAAGATATTTCTATGGGATTCCCATACTAAGTAGCTACATCTCATATATAGTCGTTCTTATGTAAATTCTCATGAAAGGCATTATTGTACAGTAGAAAGAATACTAGGTTTGAAGTCAGAGGACCTGAATTCAAATGTGGGCTCTGCCAATTATGACCTGAATAACCTTGGGCAAGTCATTTCTCTGACCCTCAGTTTCCTTCTTAATCTCTAAAATAAGTAAGAACATAGACTGAGAGCTTAAAGGGATCTTGGAGGTCATTGAATTCACTACTCTTATTTTACAGACATGAAAGCAGAGAGGGGAAGTGTTACTTGCCTACATTCACACAGTGGTTAAGTACCTGAAGCTGGATTGATATTCTTTCTGACTCCCAAGCCCAGTGCCTAGGCTTCATTCCAATTCTGTCTATCAATCAATCAATCAACCAGTCATCAGGCATTTATTAAGCATCTATTATGTGCCAAATACCAAGTATGTCAAGCACTGAAAAGCATTCCAAAGTGATGTGTCCAAGTTCTGGTCTCTGCTTTTCAAGTGTAGGGGCTAGGGGAGGGAGTACCAAAACTCTTGATAGGTGATAATAGGTATAAACTGTCAACTAATGAGAATAGGGGCGTTGTTATTGTGTTGACTGTCACACCGGGGAGCCATTGTTCAGACATGGGGCACCAGAGTGGAAGGCATGGTAGCAATGCTTGCTCAATGGAAGTCAGCTAGTGTGGCATCACAGGCACATGGGCCAAAGGCATGCCAGTCCCTGGGGCCCAGGATAGTTGAGTCCCACTGGCTTTAGCTTCAACCCTCAAAGGCATTGACTAAAAATAGGGATGTAAAAATTAATAAAACAATAAAAGAGATTGTGCCTTTCCTGTACCCACCAGATATCAGTGCTTTCCTCTCGTATTTACTTCTCTCTGTAAGGGTGGTAGCCTCTCCTCACTCTCCAAACCCCAAAAAGTAGAATGTATGTTCCTTGAGGTAAGGGACTATTTCATTTTCTACTTTTTATCTCCAGCTCTTAGCATATAGTAAGAGCTTAATAAACACTTGTTGAATATTTTTTAAAGACTATTGTGGCATATATAGGACTTTTGAGAATTAAAATTTCATTTGACAAAAGCATTCCAAAGAAAACAGGAAAACCAAAGAGACTAGGGTGAAAGAAAGGATCATAGGAATATAAACCTAGAGATAGAAGGGACCTAAGGAAACTAAGAAAGGTAAGAATTAACCCAGAGTTGGACAAAATGAGATAGGGATAAAGAAAAAATGGAGAGGCACTAAATTCACATTTTTCAAACATTTTCAGTTTGTGGACCACTTTTAATAGAGAAAAGGATTCCACTTACCCACTGCTTAAAACCCTCCCCAGGATGAAGGAGAGAAATGGTACTATTTTTTGAGATACCGGTGAGGTTATATCTGATTTTGGAAGTAAACTATTACTTTTGCTACAAGCCAAAGTATAGACAATATCACATTACCATACCTACTTACTCTATGTTCCTTCTTTTTTACTGTTGTTCTATCATGTCTGACTTTGTGACCCCATTTGGGGTTTTCTTGGCAAAGATACTGGAGTTGTTTGCCATTTCCTTCTCTACCTCATTTTACAGATAAGGAAACTGAGGCAAACAGGGTCTCATAGCTAGTGTCTGAGGCCAGATTTGTTTCCTCTTTTGTTTCCCTTATTATTTTCACTATAAAATGAGGAAGTGCTGACAAAGGGCCCATCATTATTGGGGTCCTGGATCAACAAACCATCAACAACCTTAATTAATTTTTGAAATCCTCCCTCCTTTTTTTTTTTTTAAAGTTCTATGTTCCAGTTTCTGAATAGGTAAGATTCGCATTATTGCTATCTTCTAATTCTCATATATATTTCAGTTTTATAATGGAGAGACTTTACCAGGTAATGCCTATCCCATATTAGTGTTTGCAATTACATATGAATGTATAGCAAAATCACACGGTTGTCTTTGAAAATGAACATATTCTTCAGTTAGTATATTCCTGATGAACATAAAAATATGTTCTGTTCTAGCCAAACCAAGCTAGGAATAATGCTCTGTTGTTGAATCATAATCCAGAGCCATAGCTATGTTGGATAATGGAAATAGTACTGGTGTTGGAGTCAGAGAACCTGGGTTTTAATTCTTGCTACTGTTGCCCCACTGACAACCCAGTGCAAGTTTGAAGGTCACCTGAAAGACAGCATATGATGATGGGTGCTGTGGAGAGAAAGATGACTCCTGATTGGCTGAGAGACTCCTGGGCCCATGACACTGTAGAATGTGTACTTCATGGAGAGGGAGACAGAGAGAAAGCATAAACTTTGGAGAGGCTAAGAGCTCCAGAATCACAGATATATGGGGAAAATCAGCCCTGAACATATCCCTTGATTTCCAGTACCTCTATCCCCATAGACTGTTAAGAGCTGACTTCTTTGGTGAGAGACTTCTCTACTTGCTTGAAATTTTATCTTGCTTCTGAGTCAAAAGGCTCATTTACTTTTGTGTATTCTATTGTGCCCCCTAATTTGTGTAACTTCCCTCATTACTATTTCATTCCTTGCTTGGATAAAAACATGTTTGCTAGCTATTCATGATTGTTTTTTACATGGTAAGCATCTGGTGGGAGGGAGCTAAGCTGGCCCCTTCCTGTCAGCTAACTATTACCCTCCTGGTCTGCAGTGGGACTACCTTCCACTAAAAGTGATAAGGGAAAGTGGCTTTTATTTTGAACCCCCAACAGAGCATTGCACCTCTGGACTGCACAAATCAGTTCTGTGGTAGATATGATTCTAGGCTAATATCTCTTTTGGAGGTAAAAGGGAGGAGGAATGAGCACGGAGACACAGCCCTCCTATTCTGCCCTAAAGTAGAGGCAACAGTCTCCCTTGTAGCTGGGGAATGGGCATTTTCCATATTCTAGGTCTTTTCTATCTAGTCTAAGCAAATCTCTTCAACACCAAGACCAATAGCCAGGATTCATATTATTACCTCAGAGCATGTCGAAACCATTACAATAACTAATCTATATTATACTACTTACCACCTATGTAACTTTGAACAAATCGTTTAACCTCTCTGGGCCTCAGTTTCCTCATCTATACGATGAGCAGACTGAACGAGATGACTTCTGATGTATACATATGTCTATGGACTCTGGAAGGTCTGGGTTCAAGCCCTGAACCCACTAGTTACTGCCAATGTGACCTTAGATAATTTACTTTGAGCTCCCAGTTCCTCAATTACCTCATTTGTACAAGGAAGACAATGCCTATATTATCTACTCGTTATAAAGTTGTTATGAGGATTAAATAAGATGTACCTAAACCACAGAGTGTTATATAAATGGAAGTTCCTGTTGTTATTTCAGCCAGAAACTACAATAAAATAAGATGAACTTTCACAAGATGAAAATAATTTGTGTTTCTGCTGTTTCTTTAAAAATTTTAGCTAACTCTACAAGATTATAAAAGCTTAGACAAATCATTTTTAAGTCCTAAATATACACTGAAGCTTATCTATGTTCTATCCTGAAGTTTGTTAATGTGACATATAATTTCCATAGACTTTACTCAGGTAGCCTTTTAGGTTTTACTTCATTTGGAAGATTTTCATTAAAATATCCCAGTATTGATTTGATAAATGCTAAGTGCTTTTAAAGCTGATTTGTAAAAGGAATATGGTAATAGTCTCCTTAAAATTATAAAGCAATTCTTCTTGAATTGTTTTATCTTAGTCCAATTAGCAAGATATTAATTGCTTGCTATATGCAAGGCAGTATGCTAAGCACTTAAAAAAAAGGCACAAAAAGTAAAAATTAGTCTCTGTCTTTGAGAGCTTATATTTTTATGGAGAGACAAACATGAAAGTAAAGGCACGTGCAAGATATATGTAGAGTAATTATAATCTCAAAGGGGGAGGGACTAGCAGCCAGGAGACCTGGAAAGACCTCTTATAAAGCTGGGATTTGAAATATCTTCAAGGAAATTTAGAAGCTGCAATGAAGAAAGTATTCCTGGTGTAGGAGACAGCCAGGGAAAAGAGAGTGGAGATTGGGGTGCAAGGAGCAGTGAAAAGGCTGGTGGAGCCGAGTCATAGAGGGCATGGAAGGGAGAAAAGTGTGAGAAGACTGCAGAAGTAGGAAGGAAACAGACTGTAGAGCTTTAAATGACAAAGGACTTTATATCTGATTCTAGAGGTAATAAGGAGATAGAAAGATGATGGAATTGATTGAGGCAGAGGGTGAGAGGTAACATGGGCAGATCTACACTTTAGGAAAATCATATTTGCAACTGACTGGAAGATAGACTGGAGTGGGGAGAGACTTGAATGAAAGAGAGCATATTATGTCCTGTTATGATGGGCTATCAAACAAAAAGGAACTTGTGAGCGGATCTAATGCTCATCAGCTAAGGACAGATCTTTGTTCTACCAGGAATTAGCTGTGTGCCCTTGAACAAATCATTTAACCTTCCTAGGCCTCATTTATAAAAATAATGAGCTTGAACCAAATGGCCTCTAAGCCGCCTTCCAATTCTAGCAATTCCTAAATTTATAAATGAATCTAATGACCAATCTAGCTGACTAACCTTACTCAAAGATTAACCATATTCCGTCTCCAAAGATCTGGTTTCAAATAACTGACAAAAATAGGCTATGAAAATACTAGTTAATGATAACAATAATACCCCACATTTCTAAAAGGATTTACCATTTACAAAGCATGTTAATATGTGTTATCTCATTCAATCCTCCAAACAGCTGTGTGATACAGGGCCTATGGCCATTTCTTGTTATACAGATGAGGAAACTGAGGCCAACTGAGATTGATGATTTGCTCAAGGTGATGCAGCTAGTAAATGGCAGAAACAGGACAAGAACTCATATGTCCTCTGGGCCATGCCATCTTCCTGATCCATCCGAGTATTGTCTGGCTTTTGTATTTGCCATGAACTGAATATAATCTGGAGCTCAAACCTGGGCATTAGTGTAAGACTCTCCTCTGCCCTCTTAGAGAGCACAGAGGGAAGAGTAAATGTTTTCTCCACCAATGAGAAGAGTCTCATGTCAATGACCAGTTTTGGGACCCAGGGTTGTATTCCCATGAATGTAAGACCTTCTTTTAATTAGACTATGACTTCCTTGAGAGCAGGAATTATCTCATTTTTCTATTTGTATCCTCGGCACTTAGCTCAGCACTTGACATAGTAAATGCTTAATAAATACTTTTTGTTACATCCCACTCCATGTTCTTTTTTTTTTTCCCAACGATTTGGACAATGATCTACTCCATGTTCTGAAAGGCCCTACATATCACCACAGGATGGATTTACCTGAGAGTTCTTTAAAACATCTGATATTTATATTGGGATAATCATTCTTTTGGTTCACCATTATATCCCCTCAACTTTCATTTCTCTTATGAATATTTTTAGCCTTTATTTTATTATCTTAAATGAATGAAAAAGCAATTATTAAGTACCTATTATGAGCTAGTCAGGGTGTCTATTTTTTTTTTTTGGTGAGGCAATAGGGGTTAAGTGACATGCCCAGAGTCACACAGTTAGTGAGTGTTATGTGTCTGAGGCCAGATTTGAACTCAGGTCCTTCTGACTCCAAGGCAGGAGCCCTATCCACTGTGCCACCTAGCTGCCCCAAGGGTGTCTATTCTTGTGCCCTCTATCTCCAAAGGGAAATGGAGGTACAAAGGATAACCAAGCATGACTTGCCATTTGAAGTGTTTGCGTGTGGTGTGAGTAGGGGAACCCACACGAGGCTAGGAATGAGAACCACAAAAATGATAAAAAGAATTTCTTCTTTCTAGGCATTTGAATCTAATCTAAATAACCTGAATGATTCTACAAACCCCAGATTGAAAGGCAAAGTAGAGCACAAATGCTGTTATTAGGGAGCCTTTTTGTGTACCCGGGGAGGCAGCGCAGTAATTACATATTTAAATGGCACCCGACTGCACTTTCACAACTTCCCACAGCTTCTGGTTTCTTCTGTTTGTTCAGGGACTTTCTTGAGGAACTGACAGAGCTAGCTTTATGGTGTCTAGTCAGCAAACTGGAACACTGAAGAAAAGAATTCCTGACATTTCAGGGCCCTATTATCTTGCACAGATGCTCAGGTTACTTAGCTAAGACATTTCCATTTCGAGGCAGTTTTCTGAGATGGTGTTAGATCCCAATCATCATTCATTCATTAAGGCAACGTAATTAGGTTTTCAGGGTTGAGAAGGAGAAGGAGAGAGTATTAAGTATCTCTTCTTTAGAAAACAAAAGCAGTAAAAAGACTTTTCGGATAGGAATGGAATTCTAAGCTCCCCGAATTTTGTAGCCAATTTCTGTCCTGGAAAAAACTCATACAAACCAAACACTCCCATTGATGTCATGGAGAGTTTTGGAGTAAGCATGGTCTATACATTATAAATAGAATAATAATAAATGTAACTGACAGTTATCTATACAGTTCTTTCTGGTCTATAGGGCATTATACAATCATCTCATCTGCACCTAAGAACAGCCCTGCAGTGAAAGAAGGGTAGGCAAAACTATCCCATTTTATAGATGAAGAAAGTGAGGCTCAGAGTAGTGATGTAATTTGCCCATGGTCAAACAATTACTAAACGCTAGATCTGGGACTTGAGTTTTGATTATCTTTTGCAAAATCCAATGCTCTTTCCATGACACTACAAGTCAACAAGTATTTATTAATTGCTTACTATGTACCACTATAGCTATGTAGTGTCCTGACACAAATCTTTGATCTGCCTATTACTGTGTACCAATTATTAACATATCATTAGCATGAGCTAAATGTGGTAATCAATTGAGTTCTAAGGCAGAGGTGATTCCCTGTCAGGGAAATCTGTATTTCTCTGTATGTTTCTCATTGAGAACAACTGGGTTCTGAATACTGACAAAAGGCTTTCCCATTTGTAACGAATGTGAAAAGAGATTTTGAGTTATCATTCTAGAGCACCCAGCAGAGCCCCGGGCACATGTTGGCAGTTAACACACAACTGTTATTCTTCAAGCCCAGCAATTCAGTTCAGAAATATTTTGTATGTGCTGACATCTTACTGAGCGGTACCCAACAGCAGGGAGGACGAGCATGAAATCTGGATGCAGGGTATAGCTCAGATGTAGTTAAGAGTAAAAAAAAAAATCTTTTACTCTGCCTAATAAATGCTTGTTGATTGATTGATTGCACATCTCAGCCACCTGTGCACCCAAGCTGCAATTAACTACTCCAGCCCCAACAGCTGCTCTGCCAATGGATTTGTTACATCACCTCCATTATTGAACAGATCAAACAATTAGTGTCATCACAGCCTTCATGAAGATTTCGCTTTAACCATTAAGACACATGAATCAACCCACAATGAGAAAAACAAATGGAATCATGGGATTTTTTAAAATTAGATCACCTAGTTCAGCTCTTTCTTTTTACCAAGGAAGTAACTGAGGCTCAGAGTGGCTAAATCCAGAGTCATATTGGTGTTAATTTTTAGAAGCCAAGTTTTCTGAAACAAAACTCCCATGAATATCATTGGGAATTTCAGAGTGAGCATAGCATATTCATCCTCAACAGGAAGAACGAGGAGAAGGAGGAGGAGTAGGAGGAGGAGGAGGTTGTCTTAATGGTTGCAGAAGAAGGAAGAAGGAAAAAGAAAAAGAAGACTAGTTGTCTTTCTCCTCCCCCTCATCCTCCCAATTTCCACCTTCTGCAGTGGAATGTAATTAAATACTTGCTATTATAAAAGGCATGTCAATCAACTCTCCTGTGGTTCCCCTCACCATCCATGACTTCTCAGTCTGTATTGTCTTCTCAGTTTGTATGAGTATTCTTCCTGGATACTATTCCTCTGTATTTGCTGTCTTCCACCATTAGAATCTAAATTCCTTGAGGGTAGGGACTAGCTTGCTTTTGTACTTGGAGCACAGTGTTTGGTAAGTAATTCACCCATGCAAGTATTATGTTACAGAACCAGAATTCAAACCCAGGTGTTCTGACTCCGAATTCATCTTTCTTTCATCTGTACCATGATGCCTGAATAATAAAATGTGTTTCCAGTTGCCAAAGACAGATATAGCTGTATAGTTGATTCTCAGTAATTTGGGAGCTGATTATCCACACCCTTTGCTTATTCTCTCTATCTCCTACCTGCCTTTTAGTCAATTCTTTTTGATCCTCTTAACTGCTGAGTTTGAATGGGCACAAAACTCAAGTCAGTCAATTTAGCTATTTGAGAATTCTCACAAAAGATGGGTCAGAGGATGAGGCTGAAACTCACAAAACTTTGGGTCTATCTGCCATTCAATTATCCACACCAATTCTATTCCTCTATAGCTACAGGTGAAGACTCAATTCTTTGAAGTGCACAGCAAAACAAAAAGCTAATTCTACCCAGATACATATATTCAGTTCAATTCAACAAAGTGATTTGTTGAGGGTCACACTGGTGCTAATTTTTAAGTCACATTCCTTGTCCTCAAGAAACCTAGGAAATATGATATGCACACAAAACTAGAGGAGACTTGATAATCCCACATAATTGGACAATCTTACAACATTTGTCAAGCAGGAAGTTCTAACTTTCAGTAAATCTTGCACATAATAAAACTTTTCAAGCTATCAGTAGACAGAAATTTTTCCCAGTGTCTGTATCAGTAAGCTTCCATGTTTTCCTTACCTACTCGAAAGATCAAATCATCTTCAATGGGATTCTCTTTTCTTTTTCCAGTGCTATACATGCTTGCAGGTCTTTTCACAGCTTTTTGTTTCACATGACCACTTCCTGGAGACTTAACACGCCTCTTGACACCCTCAGTCGTGGGAGACACATCTGCTGAACGAATCACTTTGAGTTTAAATGGGCTGCCTCGAATGTGCTGGTCATAGAGCCTCAGGGAGAGGGTAAAATCTCCTTCCTTCTGTACAGTATACAAGAACTCATAAGTACCGTTTTTATTGTCAAGTATTTCTCCATCTGCCACACTGCCATCAGGAGTACTCAGTTCAGCAGTGATGTAGGCATTCCCAGATTTGCACAGCTCCCCATCTTTGTCCTTGGTTGTTATAGTGACTGACATAGGCTGTCCAATCACAGTCTGCCTCAGGCCTTCACCTGTAGCAACTGTCTCAGAGGCCACAGCATTGGTGGTTAAAATAGTCCCCAGGTTGTGAATAGATTTTTTAAGTCCTTCTGTCTCTACGATGAAATCCAGCTGATCATTTTCCCGAGGCTGCAAAGGGAAGTCTTGATCGGCAAGTTCATTGAGCTTCTCACTCATCTGTTTTTTAACTAGTAAGACTTCTGTTTCAGTGCCATGGTTGAGGGCCTGAGCAGTGAAGTTGCTACAGCTTTTGATGTTCTCCTGTCCTTCCAACAGAGTATCCAGTTGTGACTGAAGGACCTACAGCAAAGCAAGATGCCCGGTTACTTAAAGGATAATATTTGACCTTACAACTCGAAAACACATTTCATTATCACACTATCACACATTCTATATCAGTTCTGAGCTCTAAAAGAAAACCACCTGCATATAGAACAGCTTATACAAAAACAACACTGTAAAAACAAACGCCTTTGAAAGACTTAAGAACACTGATCAATGCACTCATCAAATTCACTTTCAGAAGACTTGTGATGAAGAATGACTGACAGGTGATGGACTCAAGATTTCATTATCAGACAAGCAAAATGAGATTGGTCTAAGGAAGGAGAAGCAGGGGTGGGAAAAGAGGGAATGTTTTGTGGTAGTGCCTTTGGAAGATAAGAAGAAGGTTACAAACCTCTTCATTGGATGGATCTTACAGTGTATTATATAGACAAATAGTTTTTAATTAACCTATTGGGGGCAAATTCCACTTTAAATGAGAAACTGTTCACAGAATGGTAACATCAAAGATCTAGAGCTGGGAGGAACCTTAAAGGATATTTAGTACAACCCCTTCATCTTACAGATGAGGAAACTGAGGCCCAGGGAGAATAAGTGACTTGTCCAAAGTCACATGGGCAAGCTTATAAGTAGTTGCAAGATTAGGACAGAAAGAAATATTCCAATGTCCTTATACTTTCACTGCTAGTTCTTTCCCTCTAAATTACCTTTCATTCATACTCTTCATATCTTGGATGTACATAATTCTTTGCAAATTGTCTCTCCTATTAGAATGGGAGCTCCTTGAGAGCAAGGTCTATGAGTTTTTGCCTTTTTTTTTTTGTACATCAGTGCTTATAGCACAGTGCCGTACACATAATAAATACTTAGCAGATGCTTGTTTTGATATATTTGAAGTCTTCCAGAATCCTCAATGCTTCAGAATCCTTGAAGGGCACACACCTCTCCTTCTCCCCTTTCCTCACTCTTTGCCTATTTCAAAGGGCACTGGGTTTTGACGTGAGCAGGTGGGTACCTCACTATAAAGAGCTAGGCAAGTAAATGGATCCTCTTGACATGTGAAATAGTCATTATTCTAGGCCTTTCCTCTTACCATTGCAGAGATCAAAGCAAACAAAAAACACCAACAAAAACGCCTTTCTGGGCTAGGGATACCACCTACTTTATCCCTAGTTTTGTTCTTGGGCAAACTAGCACACATGGCGATTGCTTAGCTATGCTCAGGCTGAAGCTTATTTGTAGGGAATGGTGTAGGCGTTAGCAAGCAGACACTAAAGACGTGGCAGTCAAGCTTTAGAGCTCTGATTAATGGAACGATCGACCAGGGGCTCAGAGGACTAGAGATGACTCATACTCTCCATCTCCTGCCAAAGAGGTGAGGAACTTAAAATCCAGAGTGAGACATGAATATTTAAACATGGCAGCTGTGGACATTTGTTTTGGGGGACTATGGATGCATGAACACAGGCACACACATGTACATTTCACTCTAGTATATGAATGACTGCCACTTTTTAGAAATTATTTTTTACAAACATTTACTTAGCCTCTCCCTCCCGCTATCTCCTCACAATGGAACAATTAAGAAAACAAAAATAAAAACAAAACCATCATGGTGAATACCCATAGTCTCTCGTTGGGTGGGAAGAATGGAGAAGGATCATTTACTATAAAGTGGAGCTTAAGATTGGAGATCTCTACGAGTGCTAGAAGGGGAAAAACATCCCTGAGCACCCATCTGAAGAGTTTAGGAAGTGCACAAAGCACAGCATGACCTTCAGTACTCATTAGGGAATCTTTCTGTACTTTTGGATCCCAAGAAGGTAAACTCCTCACCCACAGATAGCATGCATTTGCTTGAAAAACAAGAAAACAAACCTCATTAAAAAAAAAAAAAACCAAACCATCAAAGACCTGAGCACTTACTTTGTGTTTGAGGCCATAATTCACCTCCAGCTCCATGAGCAGCACGCTCTTGCGAACGTTTAGGGTCTTCTGGAGCTCATCGAAGGTGGAATGGATGTCATCTACGATGCTGGCCTTTTGGTTGGTTAACTGGTGGATGATTTCAGATATGAAATGAAGCGCAGAGTCTATCTCTGGGAGCCTAGGGAAGAAAATCATGACAAATTGCTATTTAGAACTCAAAATTGCTGCCTTTAAAAACATAAAGTTCTAATATTAGCTTCTTTTGTTTGTTTTTTTCTCCTAGGCGTTGGGGTTAAGTGACTTGCTCAGGGTTACACAGCTACTAAGTGTCTGAGGCCAGATTTGAACTCAGGTCCCCCTGACTCTAGGGCCAGCGCTCTATCCACTATGCCAACTAGCTGCCCCAGACTTTGAGCTTCTTGAGGGCAGGGGCTTTCTTTTGTCTCTTCTTGTATCTCTAGCACTTGGTACAGTGACTGGCATGCAGCAGTAGTGGACACTTAGTAGATGTTTATGGGCCAACAGCATAAACTAAAATGTTGCTAGTTCTCCAAACATGATTCATAATCAGAAAATGACCTCTATGTCTTTCAGCAGGACTGCACATAAAGAGCTTTGTAAAGCTTACAGGCTATGGAAATGCAACTTGTGATTTTTTTGGGGGTGTCGGGGAGGAGTGGCTGGACATGTGATTTTATTGATATGGGGAACTGTAAGTGAGAAAACTCATTCTGTTATCAGTCCTGAGCTCTAAAAGAAAACCACCTGCATAAAGAGAACAGCTTATACAAAAACAACACTGTAAAAACAAATGCCTTTGAAAGACTTAAGAACACTGATCAATGCACTAACCAACTCCACTTTCAGAGGACTTGTGATAAAGAATGACT
Organism: Vombatus ursinus; assembly: GCF_900497805.2. Taxonomy (NCBI): domain Eukaryota; kingdom Metazoa; phylum Chordata; class Mammalia; order Diprotodontia; family Vombatidae; genus Vombatus; species Vombatus ursinus. Next base: position 14,342,244 of record NW_020954562.1, on the reverse strand, counting down.
GACAGTTGATGGACTGAAGATGCAGAATTAGGCATACAGTTTTGGACATAGCCAATGTGGGAATTTGTTTTGCTTAAATACACCTGTTTGTTGCAAAGGTTTTATCTACCTATCTTTCTTTCTTTTTCTTCCTTCCCTTCTTCATTCTCAGGGTTGGGGAGGGGGGAGAGTGGGGGAAAGAAAATAAATGTTTGCTAGTTGAAAAAATACAATAAAAAAAAAGGTTTTCCTTTAAAAGAAAAAAAGACTAGCTGCCCAGATAGGTATTTTTCTCTCCAGAATGTTTGCAAATAATGAACCCACTAATCAAACTCAAGCTCATCAAATAGTAATAATATGTTTCATGGGTAAAATTCTATTATAATCAAAAGCATTATAAAGCAGAGGTTGAATGTGGCATACTGGGGAAAACCCTGGATTTTAACTCAGAGGATCAGAGTTCAAATCTCAGCTCTACTATTTCCTATGTATAATGACTTTCCATGAGTGTCTTACCTCTCTTGACTTCAGTTTCCATCTGTAATATGACAGAGTTGGATCAGATATCTATGGTCTCTCTCAGTTCTATTATGGGCTCATCTATCAACATGAAAGCCTCCTTGAATCGAGAAATCTCTGTGTACTTTTCTTAGATTTCCAAATTACTTTTCAGTATGGAATACCACTCTTTCCCCAGTGTCTGTTCTTTACAAACCCAATTTTCCATTCCTCTCTATTTACAGGACCACAGGCTCACAGGGGCAGTTAGGCGATGCAGTGGATAGAGCACTTGGCTTGGAATCAGGAAGACTCATTTTCATGAGTTCAAATCCAGTCTTAGTACTTCCTAGCTTTGTGACTGTAGGCAAGTCACGTCACCCTGTTTGCTTCAGTTGCTCATCTGTAAAACAAGCTGGAGAAGGAAACGGCAAACTGCTCTAGTAACTCTTGCCAAGAAAACCTCAAATGGGGTCACGGAGAGTCAGACACAACTCAACAACAACAACAAGGCTTTCAGAAGTAGGGCTAGAAGGGACTTCAGAAACTGCCTAGTCCAACCTCCTCATTTTACAGATGAAGACATCGAGGCTCAGGGAGCTTAAGTGATGTAAATGTCCAGCGTCACCCAGGCAGTGTCGGAGGATCTGAAGCCAGATCCTCTGACTCGGGGGGAATGCAGCATACCATCTTCCGCCACAGAGTCCTTCTGTCTTTCATTGTCTGCCGTTACATTATTATAGGTATTGTACAAATTGTTCCTTTGGTTCTTCTGATTTCAATAATATTATCATAAAGAGCTTTGACGTTTATAAAGCACTTTTACTTGCATAATCTCCTTGTATCTTTACCTGTGAGGCAGGTACTACAGGTATTATGATACCCATCTTACAGATGAGGAAACTGAGGCAGAGAGAAATTTAGAGGCTCACCCTAAGCAAATAAACACAGGCAGAACAGAACACAGCCATATTTCATTTCACTCTGATGGCCCGCCAACAACGGTCAATGGTGGGTGTCAGGCCATAGCTTAAGAGAGGCTGAATCCTGATATGAATCTCTTAGTTCTTTTGTTAGCACGCTCTGTATCCTTAAACATGCTGAATACATTGCATAATAACACCCCTGTTCATTACACGACTAGGTCTGAGCGCAACACAGAAGACCTACCTCCAACATAGCTGAGAAGCTACAAAGCCATGACCCATGGTTGTTCCTGTGAACACCCATGAAAAAGGATTCTCTAACAGCAGTTCCTAGAGTGGTAACATGACCCTACTAACCTACTTTAGGTAAGGGGAAACATCACCCTCATGGCAGTGAATCAGGAAGGAAAAGTGAGACGTGTCTGCTTACCTTTTGTTGACAGCATCGAGCTGGACTTGAAGGGAAGCTTTGTGCTGTTCAACCACATCCTTGAGCGGGACAGTGGGGTGCTCGGCGTGCTCCCCTTCTGTGCACTCTCGACACATGGCAGTCTCACAAGACTGGCAGTAAAATTCCATCACCTAAGGAGCACAAGAGCAATTCCACATTTGACATGAGAACAGACAGCAGCATTTTTTTGTCCTCCCTAGAGTGACAGATTATATTTTCCCGAAAACAACAATAATTAATTAATGATAATAATAATTATTATTAATAATTGGCACAGAAAACTGGACTTGGGAATCAGGAAGACCTGAGTTCAAAACCCACCTAAGCCATTTGCTAGTTAAGTGATTCTGGTCAATTTAATAATCCTCTGTCTGCTTCTGCTTCCTCATCTGTAAAATGGGGATGATAATAGCAAGAATAACCTCACAGGATTGTTGTGAGGATGAAGTGAGATAGTAAATATATAGCATATTGTAAACCCTAAAGAACTACATAAATGTTAGCTATTATTGTTACAATTGATGTTTTTGTTTTATTTTGTTAATATATATTTTATGCCTTTTACATAGTAAGCACTATATACATTATTATTTAGTAACTGCTTTCATCACAGTTCTGCTATTCTTCCAATGGCACTTGCCTTTCCATTATTGTCAGATCTGTGCAAATTGTTTCTGTGGTTCTGCCCACTTCAATAATTGATGTTTATATAGTGCTTTGAGGTTTCAAAGGGCTTCATGTACATTATATTTTTAATCTTTACAATGGCCCCTGGAAGGTAAATGATAACTTCTATAATGCTTACCATGTGCTAGGCACTGTACTAAGCACTTTACAAGTATTAGCTCATTTGATCTTCCCAACAACCCTGGGTGAAAGGTAAGCAAATAGCACTGATCCCCCAAATAGAGGGAGAGTCAGTTAAACGGGCCAGCACATCTTGGGAGTCATTTTCCTAAACTATTCCGTCTAGCCAACGTTGGAGAGAAGAAATGAAATTACCTTAAATAAGTTAAAGGGTTCATTCCTGTGCTAAGTCTGGTTACCACCTGAATCCATTTTCCAGGAGTTCAGGGCTCTTTCTTAAAAGTAAAAGTTTAGCCAGTTTCCTCACAGAAAGTAGTTAGGCCACTGGAGGCTGGGGGTGGGAGAGGATTTAGTATAGGGCATTATTTGATTAGAAGTCTCATTTGGTACTAATAAGGTTTCCTTCATCCAGGTAAGTCTATGCTTACCGTCTCAGGGAGGGGGGAGGTGAGGGAGGAAGGAATAGATTTTAGAACTAAAAACTTCAAAAAAAAAGGTTTTTAATGTTTTAACATGTGATTGGGGAAAAAATAAAATATTACATAAAAAGGACATCAAATTTGAAAAATATTTACTTCTTAGTGACTCGAAGGCTAGCCTTCCAGCCACCATGACATGCTTCCTCTCAATGCTCTTATATAGCATTTCCTAAATGTAAGAGTGTAGCAGACAATTGTGGCTTATTCTTTAGAGGCAACTGGAAAGATACGAGATTACCAAGTATTGTATTGAAGTAAAATTCCATTACAATCATCTCCAAGATGTTGTTTCCTAAGGCCAGAATATTGTATTTTTTTTGCTGCTTAAAATGAGTCTCAGACTAGGGTTTTAACATTTTCTTTTCTTTTCTTTTCTTTTTGTCATGTAGAGAGTTGATTACATGTATTTTTTTTTTATTTCTTGACAGATTTGGGGCTGGTACTGAGAGGCAGACATTTCCTTCTCCTCATTCCATTAGAGAGAGATTCATTTGAATAAACTCCTATTTGAAAATATTACCAACAGTAAAAGAATCCTGGCAGATTTGGAAGGAATGGACAGGCAGCGAAGATGCATTGGTACTTTTTACAGAGGTTTTGAAAAAGGAATGTTTTTTGTTAGACTTCCTTAGCTCTCCCCTAGAGGCATCTCCCAGCTACCTTCAAGTCCATCTCCACCTGCATTACCACTATCACCTCAAACTCGATATATCCAAAGTGGAGCTGATAGTCTTTCTCCCTAAACTCATTCATCCATTTCATTTTAGCATTTTTGTCCTTCATCTGACATTCATCTGACAGTTTCCCATCTTTAAAACATTGGTATTATCTTTCATACCCTGTCCCTCATCTCTCATACCTGAGCTACCACCAATTCCTGTCAAATTTGACCTAAGTGACATTGCTTGTATTTATACACATCTTTTCACAGGCACTATATCTCATTTTATCCCTAGACTACTGCAATAGCTTCCAGCCAGGTTTCTTGCCACTGTTTCTCCCATGAACTAATCCATCTTTCACACTGTTTCACTTTTAAATATATACTATGCAAAAATGTCAATTCTCTTTTCAAAAATATCAAGTGGTTTTTCTACTGCCTAATGAATAAAACTCATACTTCTTTGCTGTGTAGTCAAAGTCCCCATAATCTGGCATCCTTATATTTTTCCAGTCTTATCTAATATTAATCCTTTCCATGCTTCTCCTGCTCAAGATAACACACCCTTTAAACACGCTTTTTATTTTCTTGCCTCTAGTGTCTTGCGCCTTTGCTCATAAAGACTGTTTCCTCTGTCAGTAATGTTCTTCCTCTTCCTTCTCTCCACTTTCTGAATTCCTACTAATCCTTTCAGATCCAGCTAAATTGCTTCTCCTCCATGAAATCTTAACTGGTCCTTTCTGTAACTACTGTTCTTTCCCTCTAGGACCTCACATGTGGCTTTGTCATGGACACTTCTAATACACTTATCACATTGTATATTACAGTTAGAGATATCTTACTGCTTGCCAGATTTTAAACTTCATGAGGGCAAGGACTATTTATAATCTTAACTTTATATTTCTCCCATATCTCCCATATCAAGCACGAAACTCTGTACACAGTAAGTGCTTAGTAAATATTGAATCAACAATATTAACAATTTCTGATTTTTATATTTGATTTTTATCATTTTCATGTGCTTCTGGAAATGAGATTTTGCCTAATTGAAAGCAAACTTTTCTACCATTCATTTGCTAATGTAGTAAATAGGTTGGTATTCCTTTCTTCCTGATCCATCTGCATGGGGTCCAGGATGAATACAGAACATGACATTTTCCATGAGGTCTCAGAATTATGGCTGATTGAACGAGAGCAGGAACCTACTTTGTAAGGGTGCTGGAGTAGGTCAGTAGGCTTTGATAAGTGATGAGAGAGAAAGAGAGAGAGAGAGAGAAGGATACACACACACACACAGACAAAGAGAGAGAAGGAAACAGAGACAGAGAGAGGAGAGACAGAAAGAGTAGGGAGAGAGGAGAGACAGAAAGTGTAGGAAGAGAGGGAGGGAAAGAAGGAGGGGGAGAGAAGGAGAGAGAGAGAGAGGAGAAACAGAAAAAGGAGGGAGGGAAAGAGAGAAAGAGAAAAAGAGAGAGAGGGATAGAGAGAGGGAGGGAGTGGGAGAAGAGAGAGAGAGAAAATGGGGGGAGGAAGAGAGAGAGACAGAGAAGAGAGAGAAAGAGACAGAGAGAGCATACCTACTACACGTATGAGAAAGGCAATATGGAGGCTTAAGAAGAGCAGTGAGAGATGACAATCTTCTGGTTGAAGCAGAACAAGTAGATCATGGCTTTGGCAAAGCTTCAGATTCTAATAGCAACAGTTTTTGAGCAGGGATGCCAAGGCTATCTCCACTGAAATCTTTAACCTCTGCCCCCATCTCCTCCTCTGAGACAAACACTGGCTATGAGACACTTCCCAGTTTTCCCTTATGGGAGTTGGGAGTCTTTGACGGAAATGAACCCCAAATTATTCAGGAAAGAAGAGATAAGAGAAACTGTAGTCATAGGGAGTACAGGCTATGATTACTTTCTATTGTTTTGCTGTTCATTTCCATCCCAAATACATGTTTTACATTTCAATTCCAACTGTTGGCCTTTGTTTTCCTAACAGATGAGTCACTGAATATGTGAGAAATAAGCTAATTGGAGAAGATTCCAAGAGTTTTAGAATCTGAGAAAGGAAGAAATGAACCAGAGAGATCTATTTATGATTATTTTAAAATTATTCTTAACTTTAATATAAACATGAAAATTTCCAAATACCAAAAAAAGAACAGAAAAAGAAGATCATTATGTACAGGTTTTTAAGGAAAAAAAATTAATAAGGAATATGCTGTACTCAATTCAGTATGTTAGTTTCAAAGCTGTCTTGCTTGTGTGCTACCCTTTAGAACCTCTTGATCCTTCATGGAAAGGTCTATGACACTCCAGTCCCCTGGGAGGATGTTGGAGAATTGGGGGTAAAGAAGGCCCAGGAAAGGGTTGGAGTGGAGACCTGTGGCCCTCTGGGTCTTCAAGTGCAGCCCTTTGACTGAATCCAAATGTTCTGTGAAGTTTGGATTCAGTCAAAGGGCTGCACTTGAGGACCCAGAGGAACCATCAGTTCCCCACTCCTGGTAGACTAACAATGGGTATCAATTTGAAGCTTGGTTAAGTACTGGGGGTGGTAATATATAGACCATGGGGCTGGTGATACCATTTTAGGGAGGAAACAGAGGAAACATACCCTCTGGATATTGGCCATCTTTGGTGACCCAGACTCTAGTTACCCCACTCTTGTTAGGGCTATGTTGAGGACCTCAGGTTACAAATATTGTCTATGGGTCAGAAGGCAATTCAGACCAGATACATTAATTTGGTGTCATTCCAAATAGGAAAACGATTTCCTTCATTTGTTGTGGAAAATGGAGGAATCTAAAGCAGGCTAGGAACCAGAAAAACCAGAGACTGTCTCATGCAAAGGTCTCTTGGCAATGGGTTGCTGGATGAATGCATTTGGCAGACTCCCAGGCTTTATTCCTGGCCCAAGCATCAAAGACACTTTCTGCATTCTGTAACACTAGAAAGAGTCTTTCCAAAAGCAAGACCTAAGTGTGCTGTTTCTTTTGCAATCCAGTCAAATTCAGCATGCTATCATCAATTACGTTTCTGTCTTCAAGTAAATTGATGCTATACTGTTGGGATCCCAACAGAGCCACTAATTTCTAAATCAAAAATCAATAAGAGGAAGGTTTCAAACAAAGAAGGTAGTCAGCCCATCTCCTCTTATTTAATTGGCAATGTTTCTTTATGTGGTAGCAAAAAACTAGAAAAGGGGGTGCCCATTAATAAGAATGCTGAACAAATTTTCATATATGAACATAATGCAGTATTATTGTGCTATAAAAAATGATAAATATGAAGAATTCTGAGAAACAATGGAAGACTTATGAACTGATAACAGTTAAGTAAGCAGAAGCAGAAGGATAAGATAGACAATAATTAGAATAACATACACAAAAATAACATCAAAAGACTATCACAGGGGCAGCTAGGTGGCTCAGTGGATAGGGCACCGGCCCTGGAGTCAGGAGGACCTGAGTTCAAATCCGGCCTCAGACACATAACCCTCACTAGCTGTGTGACCCTGGGCAAGTCACTTAACCCCATTGACTAGCCCCCCCCCAAAAAAAGACTATCACAGAACCATTAATGTTGATGACCAATCTTGGTCCCAAGAAACTGATAATGGATCACACCTCTTTCATCTCAGCAGTGGGAGCTTATGGATGAAGAATATGGTATGCATTGTCAGACACAGTCATAATGTCAATTGGTTTTACTTAACTGTTTCTCTTCATTACAGGGGAGAGTTCAATGGGGATGAGGTTTAAGGTAAAAAAAAAAGTATGTAAAAATCAAATAAAACATTAAAAAATATTGCTGGTGCCTATTAGAGGCAAAAAGAAATCGTGCTCTTGCATTTCCAAGATGTCATGTTCTGGTCCTCTGTGTATATAAATTATGATGATATGATGCTATAGAAAACTTCATATAGAAATAATTTAAGTATTTAATATTTAAAAATCACATGAGGGAGAGTAGTGCTGTCTTAAGTGTTTTAGTTATTCTAAAAAACATTCATAACCCACATTTTTTCAAGCAACACAAAAAACAATATTGGAAAAAAGTAGGGTTTTCCCCCTCACACACAATTTTCTCCTTTGTCTCTGCTTGGGGGACTTTTGGGAACATGTTGCTAGCCAATGAAGTTCCTATGGGTCTGCCAACACTGGTTTGCTTCCAAAAGATGAAGGCATTATTTCCAGTTTGCTCATAACCAACAATTGTAAAATGCCTTCATTCACAATTGTTCTGGCTCACAATAATCCTGTGCTGTCACTACCATGAGGGGACCCAGTTTGAAGATGGAGGTCAAAGTCACAGAGAATTAAAGAGCTCTCCTCTGACAGGGCTTGGGTCATGTGCGCTAGTAATGGGAAGCTGCTGCTTTGCCACCTACCTCCCGTGGAGCTAATAGGATCTCTGCCCATCCCAGTGTGTGTGTGCGTGTGTGTGCGTGCGCGTGCATGTGTGTGGCGGGGGGGTAGTTCTTTTGCCTTATGCTCACTGCAATTGGGGAGACAGAGGGAGAGACATGAACTTGTCCACCTGTGTATCTGGGCTATTGCCCAGACTCAGCGGGGCATTTGGAGGGGTGTGGTGGGGGATGTGGCCACCATCTCACAGTATTTCAGAAGTAGCGGATTCCTACACTTCTTTGTACTATAAAATGCTATTTAAATGCTAGCTACCATTGTTGTTATTCCTAGCTAGCCTTTGTTTTTTTGAGTTGTGGCTGCTAAAAGTGATATGGTTATTAGGGCTGTGGGACAGACCTAAAGGCAGCAAGCTCTACTGCACAGAATGAATTGGGGGCTGCTAGGTGGTACAGTGGATAGAGCACTGGCCCAGGAGGAGTTCAGTACAAATTCAGAATTAGACACTTACTAGCTGTACGAGACCTGGGAAAGTTACTTAACTCCTGAATGCCTAAAAAAAAAAAAAGAAGGAAGGAAGGAAGGAAAGAAGGGAGGAAGGAAAGAAGGAAGATACAGACTGACCCAGTAAAAATAATCTAGACCTGTGGGGTGGTGGGATAAAAGACAGGACAAGAGTCAATGATCTGAACAGGGCCTTGGAATAAAAAACCAAAGTTTCAGTTTTTTCTTTCTCCCATTACCACATGGTTGTCTGCTTGATATTCTTGAAATCCAAGTCTCACCATGTCATCCCCTTATTCAGACATCTTCAGTGGGTCTTTGTTGCCTTGAGGTCAAAATATAGACTCTTCCATTTGACATTTAAAACCTTTATATAATTCAGGCTCCAGTAAATCTGTTTAGGCTTACTGTACATTACTTCCCTTTGCACATCCTATGGTCCAACCAAATTGGTTAGCTAGGGAGGTCCCAGTATATGACATTCTATCTCTGATGTATGTTCTCCCTCTTCACCCCTGCCCCACAGAATCCTAAGCTTCCTTCAAAGTCCAGTTCAGTTTCTACTTTCTATATGAAGCCTTTCCAGTTGTCTCCTCTGCAATTAGTGTTCTCTCTCTCGCTTTCTCTTGAAATTAATTTGCGTTATTTTTGTATGTATTTTGTGTTTATTTATCAGTATATATGTTGCATTCTCTCAGTAGAATTCAAGGACCTTGAGAGCAAAGATTGTTTTGTTTTGTTTTTAATTTCTTTATTGACATCCCCAGTGCCTAGCCCACTGCTTTGTATGTGTTTGTGGTGGTTGTTGTTTGGTTGTTTCAGTTATGTCTGACTCTTCATGACCTCATTTGGGGTTTTCTTGGCATAGATACTGGAGTGGTTTGCCATTTCCTTCTCTAGCTCATTTGACAGATGAGGAAACTAAGGCAAACAGAATGAAATGATTTGCCTAGGGTCACACAGCTAGTAAGTGTTTGAGGCCAGATTTGAACTCAGAAAGATGAATCTTCCTGACTCCAGGCCCAGGAATCTATCCACTGTGCCACCTAGCTGCCTCTTGTATGTGCTTATTAAGTGTTTATTGGGAAGACTTCTAGATCATATGAATAACAAGATGGAAGACTAGACATTTTCTCTAATCCCCACAACCTCTCAAAACTTTCCAAAATAGAAGTTACATGCTAAAGATAGGCGGAGCCAAGATGGCAGAGTGAAAGCAGTGACTTGCTTGAGCTCTCCCCCAAAGCCCTCCAAATACCTGTTAAAAAATGGCTCTAAACAAATTCTAAAGCAGCAGAACCCACAAAAAGACAGAGCAAAACAAATTTCTAACCCAAGACAACCTGGATGGTTGATTGGAAAGGTCTACTGTGCTGGGATGGGAGAGGAACACAGTTCAGTGTGGGCACGCAGGCAAAGACCAGTCCTTAGCGAACCTGGAGCAGGCCTCAGAGGACTGAATCATGGGCAGCTGTTGTGGTTTCCAGACTTCTCAACCCACAAATGGCAAAGACAACTTAGAGGGCCAAAGATAAAGCAACCCCAGCTATCTCTATGATCTAGGACACTCAGAATCCAAAAGAAGGTTAAAAAAAAAAACAACCATAAACTTACGCTCACTGATCCTGAGCACCCCCTCCCCTTCTTCTCATGCTACCAGCACTAAAGCTATACTAGTAGATGCAAGAACCTGATGCACAGGCTTACAGCAAAACCCAACCCTACAGCCATGCCCTCTTTCTCTTTCCAGTGTCTGTGGAGACCCCAGTTCCAGGCTTCAGAGTCTGTTCTGCATGAGAGTCAGCACAGTCAGTCAACCCTATAGTACCAATGCTGCAAAGATGTGAATAGCCAATGGCAGGCAACCTGTAGCATCATTGGGCAGCTCTCTGAACAGCCAGTGCTGGGTCAGAGAACTGTGAAACAAAGTGAATGGGACAGGATACCAGGACAGGATACGGTGTGTGTGTGGGTACATGCACATGAAGGGCTGTGCCGCACTCCACCAAGCAAAGGGTAAATGCTCAGTATCCAGCTGGGGTCAGTTCTATTCACCCAAAAGTCACTTAGGGCAGAGATCTAAGCTAGTGAACCATAAATTGCCCAGAGTGGGAGGAGGCTGATATGCTTTGAGATCCAGCTTCCAAGGAATCCACCATCATCAGAGGGAAGAAAGTCAGAAATAGACTGGAATTACCAAAGATTTCAGTAAGAAGAAAACTCAAAGACCTTAAATATAGGCAGAAAAATCACTAGAGAAAACACTAACCATAGAAGGAAATATGGCCACCAGAACTAGTAAATGAGTTGAGGCAACTATGCACAAATACTATGAAATAAAGGAAAATGATTTAACACTTTAATGAGACAGAGGACCCTGTGGAATGTGAAGAGAACATAGAACTACAACACACTGTTCCTAAGTGGTTCAAAAGAGATATAAGAATTATGAGAATAGAATTTATGACCTGCACAGCAAAAATGATGGTCTGAATAGAAAAACTGGAATCTGCAATGGCAAGCCTCACCAAAGAAACAAAAGAGAGAACAGACTGGGAATGCAAATACAGACAACCTAGAAGGAGCAAGAAACAATAACATTAAAAGAAAATATTCTCACCATACAAGCAAAACAGACAGATCTTGAAGACAGCGTGCATAAAGACAACCCAAGGATCATAGTTCTCCCAGAACATGACAGGACAAAAAAAAAATCTCAACACCATAATACAGGAAACAGCAACAACAACAAAACCTAATAGTTGTTGCTGTTGTTCAGTCATTTCAGTTGTACCTGGCTCCTTGTGACCCAATTTGGGGTTTTCTTGGCAAAAATACTGGAGTGGTTTGCCATTTCCTTCTCTAGATAATTTTATAGATGAGGAACTGAGGCAAACAAGGTAAAGTGCCTTGCCCAGGGTCACACAGCTAGGAAGTGTCTGAGGCTGGATTTGAAATCATGAAGATGATTTCAAGCCTAGCACTCTATCCTCTATAACTAAAAATAGCTAACATTTCTATAGTGCTTACTGTGTGCCAGGTACTATGCTAAGCACTTTACAATTATCACCTTAGTTGATTCTCACAAGTACCCTGGGAGGTAGGCGCTAATATTATTCCCATTTTAGAGCTGAGGAAACAGGCAAACAGAAGTTAAATGACTTGCCCAGGGTGCAGAGCTAGTAAGTATGTGAGGATGAATTTGAACTCTGGTCTTCCTGACTCCAGCCCCAGTGTTCTATTCACTGTATCACCTCGCTGTAAGAACCGCCCAGAACTTCTGAGCATAGAAAATTAAATATCATTTTGAAGAGTTCATAGACCCCCCAGAAAAATCTGAATTGAATTGAATTATTGTAGTTAGAAAAAAACCTACTCATATCTAACTCCTGAGTATAATTTCAGTACCTACTGTCTTTCCTTAGCCTATCTCTTGGAATTCATTTTGACAAAAATATAATTGCATTTCTGAAAGCAGAGTAGACTTAGTTCCACTAGGATGAGGGAATTCAAAACCAAGTCTTCTGACTCTAAATTCAGTCTCTTTCCATAAAAGCTACTAAACCAGACCTCTAAAATTAGTTCTAGAGGCTAGTAATGGGCCACTTTAAATGAAAGTTATCCATTTTTCTTTTTTCTTTGTAGTCCTAGGTACTTTGTGTACATTGGGCAATTTAACAAACGGGCATCGGATTGGATTGGATTACACAATTTCATTTCTTTGTTGGTCAGAGACTCAAGCAATTTACCTTCTTTGGTGGTCTGAAAGTCAAATAAGCAATGATGTGTGTAAAAGGTCACCTGCATCCCTTGGTTGGCTTGTGAGGCTGGAGCTCACTAAGAAAGAACGCGGCTGCCCTGTGGGCAGAGAATCCTTGTGGGCTATGTGTTCTTGCCAGGACAGGATTCTCATTTTTCTGCTTTTTATTCAGGCTGTGTACCAAGATAGTTTAATTAGAAGCCAGATAGCATCACAGTACTTCAGCTAGATGATGGGATCTGGTCCCCATGTCCTAATCTGTGTCATGACAGCAGCCTCCTAGTGTATTGTGAATGGACTTTTTTTTTTTAATTAACTTTCAGACTCCTGAATTGTTTTAAGTGATGTACTCTGGCAATTAGCTGCAGTGATTGACTTATCTATGATCCAGTAGGGAAGATCAGTTTCCATGTGGGTACATATATGGAAGCCAGCTGCCTAGAAACCACAGCAGGCCCCCCAGCCGCCCTCCTCAAGGAAACAACAAGAGAACTCAAATCATATGCTACTAATTTTTCAAAGGCTCTTGGTGGCATATAAAATTTTACAATGTGGAGAACTCCAGCACTCGAAAGACTTATGAGACTTAACAAAGAATGGGCTTATTCTTCTCCTGGGGAAGATCTCCTGCACTTCAGAGAGGTCTAAACTATTCAGACTGAGGCAGCTGGGATGGTGATAATGATGGCATACCATTTCTGGCATAAATAAGAAAATAATAAAATAAATGCTCATTTTAAAAGTTGTTTTTAACTCAGCTGAAGTTGAAACCTCTTAACCTCTTCATAAAATGGCAAACCAGGTGGGGATTCAAAGCTTGGGGCTAACTCTGGGGATCTGTCATTTTCAGGATCCTCCCCCCACTCCTTCCTGCAGCTTATCAGGGCTTCAGGAGCTAGCAAAACACCTCTTTTCAAATCTCTCTGTCTCTTTCCCTTCCATTCTGTCTTCTTTTCCTTAAAGAACCAGAGAAATAGATGAAGGCTGTCAATTTTAGCCATTCCTACACTGTTGTGGTAACTCTAAAATTCAGCCTATAGAAATTTTTACTCTCACTAAATTCCACTATCCTTTTCCACATTAATAGAAATTGTGGTATAGGAGAAAAGCCACTGTACTTGGAGTCAGGAGAACCGAGTTCAAATCCCTATTCTGATACATATTAGCTGTGGGGACCATATGCAAGTCACTTGTCTCTCTAATCCTCAATTTCTTCATCTGTAAAGTGGGTAGAATAATGCTTGCTTTGGTCAAAGGTTTAATTGTGAGGTATCTTCGAGTTTTAATATTCTATGAATTTATGCATATGTATAATAGCTATTATAAAATTATGGTGATATTAAAACAACTGTAAGTATAATATATAGTATATATGTTACATATTATAAAAATATATATATGTACATACCTACTCATATACATATATATACATGGCTAGAGAAATACACATGTTTGTACACATGTACATACATGTGTATACACGTGTGTGTGTACGTGTATGTGTGCATAGACAGATAGATAGTACTTATGCACTCTCTGAGTTTTAGGATAAAATTAAATCTCCTCAGTTAGGCACTTAAAGCCTTCACAGTCTAATTCCAATCTATCCTTCCAGATTTATTTCACACTAATCCCCCTCACACTCTGTACTTTCTAGACCCATTAGCCTATTTCTTTTTTCCCTGTAAACAATATGTCATCTTCTCACTCCATGTTTGGAATTCTCTCTTCACTTCTTAGAATCCCAAGGTCCATTCAAGGATCAGGACCATCCTTCCCTCCCCAATTATTTCAGTTCGTAGGGCCCCTTCCAGCTGCAGAGCTGGCGATTAATATAGGAAGTACAGAATAAATAAATACTGATTGAATTAAACTGAATTGTCGAATACCATGAAGAAAGAGAGAGAAAAGAGCAACTTGGTCAGAAACCTTTGAAGTATCTACAAGAGCATGAGTGTTGTGTTTTTTAAAAAGCAATAACTTCTAATTCCTCAAAGATGTTGGCTCAGGAATTGCAAACTCTCTTCTGCTAAATGAGATGAACGGGACTTGAGGGAGTAGGTCATAGATTTTTTTGCCCTCTGGCTTGCTTCCTGGATTTGATTTAACCTTCTCTAGTCCATATAAATTCTACGTACTTCCTGGTGTTTTCTTTTAACTCCATCAATCCCCAGTTTGTGAATGTTTGCCACCTTCCCTCCGTTACTGGGTATATGTTTATCAGCAATCACTCATTCTGCTGAAGTAGCTTTATTGACATTGTATATATTTAAAGATCTCTTTTGCATAAAACAGACACATATTACTACCAGCTTCTACGCTCTTCTCCCTCAGAAACTCTCAACTGGAATACGACATCTTTGAAATTGGGGCGCCCCATAGGATAAGAGCAGTATATATTAATCTAGTCCTCTAAGGCTTACAAAGTACTTTCCTTACAACACTAAGAGGCAGGTGGTACTTTCATTTTCATTCTAAAAAGTGGAAAAAGAAGAGAGCAAGGACAGCTATAGCTTACTGTTATCCAGGTTTTTTACACTTGCTGAAACAGGAGTTACATGTACAGATCTGTGTCAAGGTCACAGCCCGACTGTCTTCAACCTGGTTTCAGGATCTTCTATAGAGTCACACACTTCCACAATTCATAGAATTTCCATGGGACCATAGATTTAGAGCTAAAAGGAACCCCAGAAGCCATCAAGTCCAATCCCTTCATTTTACAGATGAGGAAACTGAGGCAGTCCCTTATGCTGCTCAGTAATTCAAAATAGTGCAATTGTGTGGCTTTGAAAATGAATAAAAAGCTGAAGAGAAAATATAGTGTAGTGGAAAGAGTGTTGCACTGGTTTTAAATCCTAGTTCTGCTCCTACCACTCATGTGATAGAGGGTAAGTCACCTAAACTCTCTGGGACTTGATTTACCTATCTGTAAAATGAGGTAGCTAGGTGGTGCAGTGGATAGAACACTGGGCCTGGAATCAGGAAGACTCATCTTCATGAGTTCAAATCACTGAGCAAGTCACTTAATCCTACTTGTCTCAGTTTCCTCATCTGTAAAAAATGGGCTGGAGAAGAACATGGCAAACCACTCTAATATCTTTGCCAAGAAAAATGCCAAAAGACTCACAAAGAGTCAGACACAACTGAACAAAAACCATTATACAAAATAATTATAGTAACCTGGTCTCTTGTAGCTCTAAATCTATGATTCAATGATAATCTACAATGATTTGTAAAGGTAGAGGAATAGGGAGCCAAAGAGAGACCATGATCTTTTGGGATCAGATCCCAGTATTGAACCCAGACTATATGAGTACAAAGTCTGGGGAGTGGGGTGGGCTACAAAAGTCATTATTAAAGTCCATTAAATCCATCAAAGTGGATTTTTATAACGCTTTGTCATGGTGACTAGGTGGTAAAGTAGAATGGGACTAGAAGGAGGAAGAACTGAGTTCAAATCCAGCCTCAGATACCAACTACTTCTACTAGTACCTATGTGACCCTGGACAAGTCACCTCACCCCTCTGTCTGCCTCAGTCTCCTCTAATGTAAAATTGGAATAAAATTAGCACCTACCTCCAGGGTTGCTGTGAGGATCAAATGAGATATTTGTAAAGTTCTTAGCACAATGCCTTACACATAGAAGGCACTTAATGAATGCTTGTTTCTTTCCCTTTCCCCCTTCATCATAGTGTGGAGTTGACCATGGGTTCTTGAACGTTCTATCAACATCATCACCATCCTCATAATTACTAGATCCTCACAACAACCTTAAGAGATGAGGAAATTGAAGATGAGAGAGGTTACATGATTTGCCCAGGGTTTCATAGCTAGTAGATGTTTGAGGCAGAATTTGAACTCAGATCTTCCTGACTCCAGGTCCAATACTCTACCCATTGTGTCACCTAGTGTCCACAACCTAGGCTTTGAGAATGGGAAGTAATGGATCGTGTTGTTCAAAAGCCAATTTAGTTAAGTGCAGAAAGATTTGTCAACAAAGTGGTAATCAGTAGATAATGAGGTGGGTTTTTTTTTTTGGAGGGGGGGTTAGAGGTAGGCTTATTAAAAATGGCCTTCAAAAAAATGGAGGAGTTATAGTCTGCACTTGTAGAAGAAATAACTAGTTCGATAACACCTATCCTTTTGATGCTGAACAGACACATCCTAATATCCTGGGGATCAGTGTTACTGACACAAATTTTCTAGCCATTAGCAGTTGTCCATTTTCCCACTTAAAAGATATGAAAATGGAGCTATTCTCTGAAAGGTACTAGATACTCACAATTCAATTCAGATAATTTCAACAAACATTTATTGTATCTTTTATCATTATTTATAATAGAGAAACAATAAAAAAATTAGAGATAAACCAAGGATGTCTACCGTTGCTGTTGTGTTATATGGTTCTAAAAATACTGCCTATAGACATAAAATATGAAATTGTAGGTATTGCCCCCAGCACAGACAAAGAAGACACAAAAGTGTCTCTGTGTGCAGATATGTGGATTTACTGAGATTACAATTACAATTAATAACAAAAATTAATTGAAATAGTTGATAACTTCACTTAAACAGGACATAAAACAAATCTATATAAATCATCAGCCTTTCCTTATATGACTAACAAAACCTAGCCACCTTAGACAGAAAAATAATTTCCCTTCTAGTAAATTGTAAAATTCATTTTTAAAAATGGGAGGGGAGACACCCGTAGGACATGTGAATAAACTACAAAACATTCTTGGCAGCGATAAAGAGCTTAAATAATTGGAGACCTTTTCATTGGTCAGAGGCAACGTGGCCCAGTTGATAGAGAAGTAGCAAGGCTTGAGTTCAGGTACTGCCTTTGATGCCCACCAGATCTGTTAACCTGGTAAACTGTGTACCCTTTTATTGCTTTAGGCAATTCCCTATGACTCTAAGTTGTAGGGGACATGTCAATCTGCTTTGGTAGAGAAACCATTGAAATCATAATTGAAAGGCTTACCCATCCCTATTAATCGTTTATGATTCAGTGATGCCAGTATAATAAAATGACAATGCTCTCTAAATTAATTTACAGATTGAGTGCTATACCATCAAACTATGGAGGTGTTATTTTGTAGAACTAAAAACACACAATGACTCCCTATTCAACAAAAATTGCTTGGAAATTTAGAAAATTTTGGCAGAAATCAAATTTAGACTAACTTCGTATATCATACACCGCATTAATTGCCAAATGAATCTACAACCTAAAAATAAAAAGGTATATCAAAAGATATTTAGAAGAGAATGGAAGGAGGTACCTTATTCAAATGACTAGGAAAAGAATTCTTAACTAAGCAAGGGTCAGAGGTAATCATAAAAGATAAAAGAGACAATTTTGATTAGATAAAACTTAAAAGCTTTTGCATGCAACAAAATTAGTGTGGCTAAAATTAGAAGAGAAACAGTTGACTAGGAACAATTTTCTCAGCAAATATCTTTGCTAAAGGTTTGATATACAAGATGTGTAGGGAATTGCTACAAAATATAAGAACAAGAGCCATTCTTCAATCAATAAATGGTCAAAGAATATGAACAGGAAATTTACAAAAGAAATGTGAGCTATCAAGAATCATAGGAATGAACTCCCCAATTTACTAACTTAAAAAATGCAAATTAAGACAACTCTGAGGTTTCACCTCATATTCATAAGTTTGGCAAGCATGAATTAAAAAAAAAATTGAAACCCCAAGGAGGTAAAATAAAGATTGAAAACTTCCATATATACAAAAAAATACTTAAAATAATCCTTTCATAGTAGCAAGAAACTGGAAGTAAAGTGGGCACCCTTCGATTAGGGAATGGCTGGATAAATATAGGCAGAAGAATGGAATGATCTAATGTAGAAAAGAAAGAAACTGAAGAATTCAGAGAGATTTGGTAAGATATGTATGAATTCATGTAGGGTGAAGTAAGTAGAACTAGAAGAACGATTTACATATTGACCATAAGAATGTAGGGGCAGCTAGGTGGTACATCGGATAGAGTACCAGGCTTGCAGTCAGGAAGAGTCCTTTTCCTGCATTCAAATCTGGCCTTAGACACTTACTAGCTGTGTGACCCTGGGCAAGTCACTTAATGCTGTTTGCCTCAGTTTCCTCATCTGTAAAGTGAGCTGGAGAAGGAAATAGCAAACCACTCCAGTCTCGTTGCCAAGCCAATCCCAAATGGGGTCACAAAGAATCAGATATGACTGAAAACAACTAAACAATAACTGAGCAGTGGTCCTTTCTTTAGTGGAGCAGAGGTGGTGACTCCACAGGGGAAGTCACACTGATATAAAAAGCATCAGTGAAATATCTAAAATGAAAAAAAGGGTTTAAAAAGCCTTTTAGATAATGAAGGAGCTTAAGTATGTGCCCTTAGGTATTCATCAAAAAGAATGTGAAAAGGGGCAGCTAGGTGGAGCAGTGGATAGAGATCAGCCGTGGAGTCAGGAGGAACTGAGTTCAAATCTGGTCTCAGATAGTTGACACTTACTAGCTGTGTGACCATGGGCAAGTCACTTAACCCCAACTGCACCTCACCAAAAAGCAAGAAAACAAAAAAAAAAAAGCAAAATAAAAGAAACGTGAAACATGAGAGGGACATGAGTCAAGCCTCTCAACATTAAAAAGGCAATATGGTGTATTAGAATGAGCTCTGGAATCAGAGGACCAGGGTTCAAATTCTCCCTCTTCTTCCTACCTATGTGACCTTGGGCAAGTCAATTAACCACCCTAGGCCTCCATTTCCTCATTATAAAGTGAGAGGGTTGGATTAAATGGTATCTGTGGTGTCTAATTCTTGATCTATGACACTGAAGTCTTGAATACCAACTTGGCAACTATGTGGATGACAGATTAGAGGAAGTAGATGCTGCAGGTGACATGCATACACACACACACACTCACATGCACGCACATACACACACATATATTCAATGCAAATCCAAATTGTGAAGTATCATCCTTTGTATTATGACCTCCTTGATTTATATAGTCCTTTGTGCCTATCGGTAAGAGAAAATGTGTTTGAATTTTGATCTTGAATTTCTTAACAAGAGCCTGGATATTTTCCAGTAATGACATTTGTAGTCAGACATATGGGCACATAAGCTAACACATGATTATCCTTTACAGCACAAATGCAGAATACTAATGTGCTAATTGTTTTTTCTGGTTTGTGGATTTTAGCACCTATTCAGTCTGGCATCTGAGCTAAATCTGGAACTCAACAAGCCATGTCACATCTCAGTGCATTTGGATAACTGTTCCCCTCATCCCTTGACTAGACTCCTTATCTCTATCAGAATCTTGATTTTCTTTCAAGAAAAGCAGGTGCCATTAGCTCCATAAAGTGGCCTCTGATCCTTCCAGCTGAAAGTGATCTCTCTTTACCCAAATATTTCTCTAATATTTTGGATCTCTTCTTTGTCCCTATCATACCCTACTTGTATATATTTCATATTTTCCAAGATGGATTAAAAATTTCATGAGAGCAATGACTGTAATTTTTCCTCAGTATTCCCAGCACCAAGGACAGTGACTGGTTCATAACAGAGATTTTAATAACTTGTTTCATCTCTAGCCACAACTCACTCTCTCTCTCTCTCCCCACACACACACACATACACACACACGCCAAAATAGTTACAGCTTATAGATAACTACTAGTCTATTCACAAGAGGTTACCTGGATTTGCGCTAAGTGAATCTATTTATTTTACTGTGCAAAATACTTTCTAAAGAAGAACTGATAACATTTTCCATGGGATGACAAATTTATTCCCCATTTCACCCTAAACTCACATGTCAGGTTGATAAAGTTTCCTTTGAAAAAGATAGTTGAGAATAATGTATGGAAAGCAAACCTAAAAGCATTATATAAATGTTATCTAAAATAACAGTGATCATTACTACTATGTTAGTATTTGAAAGTGCCTTGAGAACCAACATGGTATAGTGTATAGAGAACTCACCTTAAAGTAAAGATGGTCTAAATCGAGTCCTGCTTCTGACACACATTGGCTATGTGATTCTGAGCAAGTCACTTTACCCCTCAATATTCTAGGAAACTCTCTAGGTGAGGTACTGATCTGTATCAGGTGGAGGGTATTCTTCTCTGTCGTCCCACCCCTACCTCTGCCCCCACTGAAGAGATCACAGGTGGCAAACAACAACAACTTGTATACAGTTGGTGCTTAATATAGTTTGTTGAATTGAACTGTGTGTCATTTTATGTGTAAGTGCACTATATAATTTTCTACCCTAACCAAAAGAAAGATTCTTTCCTTGACTCCCATCTCACTTACATTTCCATCATGGTTTGGGCAAGAAAGAGGTTTTCCTGCAGCCACAGCTGTGACTGTCTCCAGGATGGAAGACTCCTCAGTATTGCTGCCTGGTGTTCGCTGCAGCACGTCCATCAGGTTTGTGATGAAGAAGTTGTTCTGGAGTGCTGAAACCCCTTTCTCTGGCAAGATGGAGGTCTGGCGGCACACGGGGCAAGACAGTGTTAAACTGTGTGCTGGGATGTAGTTCTGCAAACACCTATTAGAGAAAAAAATAGCGACAAGGGAAAGCCAGCATAATATGAACCTAAGTGAACTATGGTTATATATAGTACACACACACACACATATAAACACATACATATATAATATATATATATATATATACATGCATACATCTTTTTAAAAATACTTTATAGATACTTTTTATAATTAACCTTGCAATATTAATAATAAGAAAGGGAAGAGGGGAGAAGGGAACAAGCATTTTTCTAATAGCCCTTAGTCAGTGAATGGGCATTGCCTTAGACCAACTGAGCCCTGGGAAAGACCTTAATTTAGAAAGGCCAAGGTCATCCACTGTATTCTGAGTCATTATTGCCAGTTGTCTTGACTTTTTTCTTGCCACTGGACTTTTATGACTAGAGGAAAGACTTATGCAGCTCTGCCTCACTTAAATCCAATCATGTGCAAGTCAAGACATCATCCTTGTGATGTCATTGGTCCCCTTTGTGAAAGAGTGAAGAACAACAATTGTATGCCAGGCACTGTGCTAAGTGCTTTTACAAATATTATTTCATCTGATTGTCAAAACAACCCTTGGAGGTAGGTGCTACTATTATTATCCCCAGTTTACAGATGAGGAAACAGAGACAAGTGACTTGTTCAGGGTCCCACAGCTAGTAAGTGTCTGAAGGCAGATTTGAACTCTGGTCTTCCTGATTCCAGGTCCACCACTTTCTCTACTATGCCACCAGCTACTTCCAATAGCAGCTCACAATTACATAGCACTTGAATATTTGCAAAGTAATATATACATATACACACATATATGTATGTATATATACATATATGTACACATACACATGCATATATATTTCTCTCTCTTCCTACATATACATATATAGATGTGTGTATATACACACACATATTTGTTGTGAAGGTCAAATGAGGCACACACACACACACACTCATATACACATACCTCATTTGATTTTTCACCACAAATTTGTGAGGGAGGTACTATTGATAACAGCAGTAATGATAACACTTTTATTGATTTACAAAAAGCAGCTATTTTATCTAGCACCTACCTTATTGGGTTGTTGTGAAGATCAAATAAGATATTTACAAACAGCACTTAGCACAGTATCTGGCACATAATAGATGTTATATACATGTTTATTCCCTTCCCTTTCCTTTATCTACATATGCAGTAGTCTATATACATATAAAAGAATAATAGGGAGAGAGGGGTCCTAGGACCATTTCTGCTTAAAACTTGTCAAAAAATGGTTAATTGGCAAAGCACTTGATGAACATGATCTCATCTGAGCCTCACAACAATCATGTGAGATATGTATTATAGGTATTATCATTCCCACCCTCAGAGATCAGAAAACTCAGGTTTCAATGGGTGAAATGACTTGCTCACAAATACACAGATAATAATTGTCAGAGACATGATTTGAACATGGGTCGTTCTGACTGCAAGACTAGCACTTGATCCCTTACCTAACACTGACTCATCAGTTCTATAAACTAAAGAGATTTCTATTTGAGTTGAGAAGCAACAGGCAAAAGCCATTATAATGCTGGACTTGGCCATATACCCCACAGGCTAGAATTCTAACTCACACACTAACTAGCTGTACAATCATGGGCAAGTCATAACCTCTCTGAGCCTTAGCTTTGTCACACACATCATGAGGATCATCATCTGTGCCCTACCTACCTGTGATGAAACAATGGTTAAGTACCTCATAATTTAGAGTTTTTAGCAGCACTTTGGTTGATCAGGCAAAAGAGGAAAATCCTCAATGGCAAGAAGTATGTTAAATACGCTGTCCCCCAAGTAGAATGTAAACCCCTTGATGGCAAAGACTGTTTTCATTTTATTGTTTTGGATCTTCAACATACAGGACTACACTTGGTACACTTGGTACACTTAATAAGTGCTTGTTGACTTGAATTAATTACACTTCTTTTACACCCCTCCACAATGCCTAACACATTGCTTCACACAAAGTAGACAGGAGGGGAGAATAAGGCAATGGGGTAATTGGTCAGTAGTTGGACAATATAATTTACAGTTTAAGAGGAGGATTGGTTCTTTTTCCCATATGTCACCAACACAACCTTCTACAAGTGATATGGGTAAGATCAAGCCTAAGTTCCACTTCAAAGAACAGCCAAGTTCCACTTTCAAAGAACTTGAAATGGGAAACAGAAGAGATGATTACCTAAGCAGCAATCTGCCCCCCTACTCTGAATTCTTTTTTTTTTTTTTTGGTGAGGCAATTGGAGTTAAGTGACTTGCCCAGAGTCACAGTTAGTGAGTGTTATGTGTCTGAGGCTGGATTTGAACTCAGGTCCTCCTGACTCCAAGACTGTATCTCTATCCACTGTACCACCTAGCTGCCCCCTACTCTGAATTCTTTACAGAACATAATGTCCCTCCCAAACAAGTAAAGCCATGACTTTTTAATTTTTAAATAAATAAAATTGACTTCAATTTTTAAAATAAATCAGTTTGCTTAAGAAAACAGTTTGCATATGGAAGAAAAAAGGGGAGAAAAGAAATTTACATGATAACTATTATATATTTAAACGCAATAACAAGTGTACAGAATAGATTTGCAGTTTCATGTGCAATCATCTTATTATTATTATTCTATGTTATGGAAATATTTGCTTTATTTCATAAATTAAAATTTAAATAAATAAAAAATTTGAAAAAAAAAGTCAATTCATCAAACATTTATCAAGCACTTCCTAGGCACCAGGCACCAAGATACAAAGAGAAAAAACAGTCCCTGTCTTCAATGAGCTTGTATTCTAGGGATTCATACTTCAAGTTCACTGGTTTACTTAGAGTGGGACTTTCCCAAGCAGCAGAAGCTAAGGCAGGGCACTTACAAATAGAGGAGGCAGAAGCAAGAACTAAGGATATCCTGAAGCATCCTACAACCCAGCTGGGAGACAGCAGAATGCAAACAGCCAAGGAGGGCAGTCGTAGGGAGGCCACATTTGAGCACAGGGTTCTGGGGAGTTCTGACACACATCCCAAATACTGTGAGCCTATTTAGATAGCAGTTGTAAATTACAAAACTAGTTTTCCATGTGTGCTTTGTGGAAAGACTCTCTCAGGACAGAGTTTTTCTACCAGACCCATGTGTAGACATGGAAATGACTGTCAGTGGAGTTGGGGGTTCAGTGGGGTACAATGGAGAGAACACTGGCTTTGAAGGCAGAAAACCTGACTTCAAATCTCAACAAAGATTCCTACTAGCTTTGTGACCTTGGGTAAGTTGGTGTCCACTTCTATCAAGTAAGGGGGTTGGAACAGATGGCATCCTATTAATCTAACTTCATTGTAAGAGGCTACAAAGCAAAGTTATATTTCATAACACACTATGGCAATACCACAGACCAGAATAACAATAACAGAAAATTCCCTGACCATCCCTTGGCACTTTAAGCCTTCCAAAATAAACCAATTATCAGAACATTTCACTCAGGCAAAGGCCAATGTAAACTAAATCTTTTGATGGAATGGATAACTTTGACAGGCCCTAATTTACTAAAAACCCATTTATCTCTGTACAGTGGGAAATAAAACATTTGCAAATTATGTGTATTCAAATTACCATAGAAAATGTAGTTTTACGCTAGTTAGATAAATTTTTAAAGAGAAAAAAACAATCCCACCATACTGGATGAATACCTAACTGCTATCCATGATCAAAAAGAAGGCTTGTTTGATAGTTATAAATGCTCACTAATAGAAAAGTTTTGTGTTGCATTAATAATATGGCAAAATTAACAAAAGAGAGAGAGAGATTTTCTTATTCTTCAGAATGGACAAAGTGATTCAGAGGAATCTTTCCATTTGGAGTGGACCCTTGCCATGTGGCAGGAGCGTAGGCAGGATATCTACAAAGGAGGTGGGTGGAAAGAGCTAGAGTGCCCTGAAGCATTCTATATAGAGATCAGAAAACAAGTTTCCACATAAATTTCATATTTAGGGAATTCACAAACAGGTTTTGGTGTTCAAATATACCACACAAAAATAGAATCTCAGTGTACAAGTGCTAAAGACTGAAAAATTATCTTCTGAAGTATCTGCAAGAATAAAGGTCTGCCCTTTTGACCTTGAGCCTTTTACAAATCCATAGATTGGCCTGTGGGAGGAAGTGACAGGTTTTTAATTGATCCTCACTAAGAACTCCCCACATGGCAACAGTGGTTAGCAAAAGCACTTTCAAAGAGAACAAAGATAAAAGTGGAATACAAATTTTCAAAGATGACTAAAATGATGAGCGTCTCGCCTCCCCCCCCTTGTCAAAATAAATTGGTGAATGTTTGGTTTGGAGTTTCTTAATTGCAGTTGTTTGAATAAAGCAAATAATTGGCAACTTATGATTATGTGACTAGATGTCTTAACAAGAGAACAAAAGGCTCATTGTCTCATGGGGTAACTGTAGAATTCTGGGAAAGTACATGGGCTGCTGTAGGTTAAGGAAGGACACTCTGGCCGCTGCCTCCATCACCACACACCCAGGATGCTTGCTTACCTCTCACAGAAAGTGTGCAGACAGGGAAGTACCTTGGGGTTCTTGTAACGTTCCAGGCATATGCTGCAAATCAGAAACTGCTTGTCAATCTGCCGCACCACAGGACTGGGGATGTTAGAGCCTTCACTGGCCATCCTAGACCATTGGCATACGGATCCTGATTCCTCTTACCCTGCACGATGCTGCTGACACAGATGAAACAAAGAACAGCATTTTTTCAGTCACTTGGAAGCATCAGAGCCATGTTCATTTTAGGCATATATTCATCAGTGTCGATCTTAATTGTTCAGGATGGATGGTGGAATTGTGGTTCTCCAGTTGGAAGAAACCTTAGAGGTCTTCAAGTCCAACCACCTCCCCTCCCATTTTACAGATCCGGAACTGAAGCCCAGAGAGGTGACTTGTCCAAAGTCACAAGAATTTGAATCCATACCCTTTGATTCCAATTCTAGTACTTTTTCTACTGTTACCATCTGCCTCTACCAAAAGAAAGAATGAAAACAAGCATTTATTAAGCCCTTACTATGTACCAGGCACTATGCTAAGTGCTTTACAAATATTATTTCATTTGATCCTCTCAACAACCATGGGAATTAGGTACTATTATTATCTCCATTTTACAGATACAGATATTGAGTTAGAGAGGGTAATAACTTGCCCAAGGAAATACTGCTAGTAAGTATGTGAGGATGGATTTGAACTCTGGTCTTCCTGACTCCAGGATTAGTGCTCTATCCACTGCACCATCTACCTGCCAAAAAGATTTATCACTCGGTGGCCAAGCTCCTGGTGATGAGTCATTTTGAACATAACGTTACTGATACCAGTAGAATCTTATTAAGGAGACTGATGAGACATCAGAATTGCTAAACTATATCCAAACCTCATAAAACAGGAAGCCTGTTGCTGCAGGGCACAGAGAGGGTGTACTCTGTTGCTGGTTATTTTATTTGTTTTCAAAATAATTTGATTTTACGAAGCTCTCTTAAGCACTTAAATACATTATATTTCCTTACCTTCCGTTCCCTCATGCTTGGCTCATATTAAGAGCCTGGTAAATGTTTGCAGAATTGAATGGGAAAATGTTGTCCATATGTCATCTTTGAAATAATTGCAAATTACTGTTTTGTGGGGGCACCTGAGAATGTGTGTATACCTTCTGCAGTAATTCAGTTCAGTAACAGGATTTAGAGCTGGAAGAGAGCTTCCAAGTTCTCCCTCCTCTCCCTTAGTCTCTACTTCCAAACATTTTCTCTTTCTCAAATCAGCCCCCAAGAAAAGATATGAAATTCATTTATAGCAGCGTTTAAATGACAGATGATAGTTTGAAATGTCACTTTCTGCAAGAGCAATTTGCATTTTAAACGAGGATCAAAGCCTGAAGCTGTGAGAATGAAGTTCTCACAGTGGACGTCAGGTTGCATTGTACATTATGGTGGGGGCAAGGGCAGGGGAGGGGGGATGTAGAGGCCCTGAATCTTCTTCCCCCTGAAATCTTATCAATTTTCTGAACATGACTCGGGTAATCTCAACCCTAAAAACCTTAAAGAGGAAGTAGAAGCTGGGGAAGCAAGTACTTGCAGTGATAGCCAGTCAATACACATTTATTAAGCACCTACTATTAGCCAGGCACTGTGCTAAGGAGATACAAAGAAAGGGGTGAGCAGAGAATGAGAAGGGTAGAATCTAGACCTATAAAATCCTGCTGATTTCAAATGAAAGAAAACTAACTCTAGAGTTTGAAGACCTAGGTTCAAAACCCACTTCAGATAATTATTATTCCTGTTACTTTCACTCAACCTCCTTGGGCCTCATTTTCCTCATCTGGAAAATGGGAAGACTAGATTAAATGGCCTCAGAGGTCCCCTTCCTGCTCTAAATCGAAAATCCTTTGATGCTATGAATTCACTCCAAAACAAAAAGGGGAGGGTGGCCAGAGAGCTTAACCAGTGGCGATCCTTAAGGAAAAGGTCTGGGCATCAAGATACAGAAATGATTAAATCCAAAGAACTTTGAAATAGTGTTCTTCCTTAATTTTACACCTTTTCCTTTACACAAAACCCCCAATTTCAGTACCATTATTCTTTCCATGAGGGTATCTAGCTATTCATCATGTAAAATACCATAGTCTTTGAGAGGGCAGAGACTGTTTTGTTTTTATTTTTGTCCTTCATGTCTATCAATAATGCCTTGTACTTAGTAGGTGCCTAATAAATGTTTATTCAATTGAAATCTGCCTCTGAAACTTCCAATGGCTAGTTCTCACCTATGGAGATATACCAAAGAAGCCTAATCCCTCTTCCATAAGATACCCTTTCAAACAGCTGGTGACAGCTATGATGTCTCTGAGTCTTCATTTCCCCAAATTAAGCAACCTCAATTCCTTCAAATGACCCTATATGGAATTGTTTCAAGTTTCCTCACCATTCTTTAGCCTTGAAGGTTTTCAATGCTCTTCCTAAAGTATGGCACCTTGGATGTCACACCAGACCACTGATAAAGTCTGACCAAAGCACAATGATAAATGGAGCCTCTATTAAAGATCTCCCTTTAAATTCACATCTATTCATCAAATCCTCACTCTCTAGATCTAAGCCAAACTCACAAAATGTATGTATGGTCATTTAATGTGCATATCTCTATCTTGTCCCCAAGGGTATCATCATCCTTCTCTGTATGATCTCAACTTTGTCAATGTCCTTCAGAAAATGTGGTGCTGAGAACACAATACTCCAGAAGTGATTTGATCAAGGAAAAGTTCAGCAGTCCCATTATGGACACAGTGCTTCTAATAATATAGCATAAGGTTGCATTAACTTTTTTATTTGCTGTCACATTATACTTTTAACTCACAACGATTGTGCAAGTCATGAAAACTAACATGAATTGTTTATTGTCTGCCATATTTCCCCCATTTGGAACTTGTACAGTTGGCTTTTTTGAATAAGTACAGCACTTTGCATTTGACCCTATTAAATTTCATCTGATTAAATTTGGTTCAAAGTTTCTGCTTATTAAGATTTTTTTTTTGAATCTGGTTTCTGTCATTTAGTGTATCCCTCCCAACTTTATGCCATCCATGAATGTAAGAAGTATTAAATCCATACCTTTGCTCAAAATAAGCAAATCTATACCTTTGCTCAAGTCATCACTAACAACAGAGTAAATAAAAGAGAAATGTAGCTCTTTATTAAAGACCTATTTCCCGGTGAATAGCCATCCCATTCATCACAGTTTGGATTTGTTCAAGCTTTCAACCAGTTCCAAATCCACTTAATTGTGCTATCATCAAACCCACAACTCCGTATCTTGTCCAAAAGGATATCATGAATGTCAAATGCCTCAGAGAAATCCAGGGACACTATGTCCCTGACATTCCCCTGATCAACTGGTTTCATAAACCTGTCAAATAGGGACAAATGGTTTGACACCCATAATTGTGTAAAGGAAAGAGAATGGGATTTGGAGTCTGAAGACCTGGTTCAGGTCCTGGTTCATCAACCTATTAACTACATGTGTCCATGGGAAAGTAAAAACCAATCTGGACCTCAGTTTCCTCATTTATAAAAAGATTGGATTAGACTTGACCTCCAAGGTCTCATGTAGTTCTCAACATTCCATAATTCTAAGGTTGTATGACTTGTTTTAATAAACTCATTAGTGATCATCACTCTCCTTTTCAAAAGCTTATAAACTATTTCTTTTAAAATTTTTTTGTTTTTTTTAATGTCACTTTAATTTCTGTATATACTCCTTCCTGGTCAGTGAGCCTTCCCTTGTAACAAAGATTTTCTTCCAAGCTCAGTGAAACCAGCCAACACATCATCCACATGTTAGAGCATGTACAACATTCCACAACCACAGACCCCTCCTCACCTCTTCAACAAAAGGAGGGAGGTACATTTACTCATTTTTTTCCCCCCTCCAAACCTGGCCATCATATTTTCACAATGTGTTCATTCTCTCCTTTCTCATGTCTCTCATCTCTATCTCTCTATTTCTCTGTGTGTCTCTCACCGTCCCTCTCCCCCTTTTTCATTGTCGCAGTAATTGTACATACTGTTTTCCTGGTTGCTTCTCTATTTACTTTACTCTGCAACGTTTCACATATATCTTCCCAATAAACCATGTTTTTTAATGCTTCCTAGAATTCTGTAGGGAATTGAAGTCAAGTTCACTGACCCATAATTTGCAAATTCTGCCTTCTTCCTCTTTTTGAACCCTGGGACATTTGCCTCGTTTTGGTCTTGTGGCACCTTTCCTGTCCTTCACTATTTTTCAAACGAGTCTCATTTCCTTTTTTTTAAAATTAATTTATTTTGATTTTGAGTCTCATTTCCAACAAAGAAGTATATAGTAGAACATGGTAAGAAGCACTAGATACAAAAGCCCCCTTCTTTTCAAAGTAAAAATGTCACTTGGCATTAAATTAAGCAAAAGAATGTGTAGCCATTTCCATACAATGTGGTTTGTAGTGGAGATAGATACACTTGCGGTAGGAGTAAGGTGACACAGATTTCACTCCTAGGTCTGCCAGAAACTAGCTGTGTGACCTGGAGTAAATCAGTTCACCTCTCTGGGCCCCAGTTCCTCACCTGTAACATGAGAGAGGTCAGATGAGATGATATTAAGTTTTCATCCAGCCCTAATATTCGATGAGTCAAGGGTTGGATGCTCTCATTATTTTCAAGATTCAATGAATTTTTAAAATAGGCATTAAGTACATGATACCGGGTTGGTCTCCTTACTCTCTAGGTTTTTGAAATCTCAGATTCTCTTTCCTTTCACATTGTCAGCAAAAATAAGAGATGGCTGGGAAAATAAAATGAAATGGTAGTAACGCTGCTCTGCCAGAGATGCAAAAAGAGCAAAACTGCAGTTGATGGAGGAGGCAAGTTAAAACCATGGGTGTGACAAGCTTTGTCTTTGTTATACTCTCATAGGAAACTTGTCACTGGTAGGACCTGTCAGTAAGAAGGGAAATTGAAGGGATCAATGAAACAGAACTTCCTCCCCACCACTGAAAAAAAGGAAAGATAAATACTATGGTAAATATTTAACATCAGGCTGATACTAGATTAGACTAATGTCAAATATACCAATTATGGGAGGTTAAGATCATATATCACATGTAGAGGAGAGATTAATGTTCATTGTCAATGGAAAACAAATATAGCATTATTACAGCATCGTGCTCTAATTGCAGGATTGCTATACACATACATAGAACTGCTTAATGCACTCTAGTGTTAAATTGGGGGAAAGAATCTGCCATGGTGGGAGGGGAAAGGAGGTTTTTGCTACAATTTTTTGTATGATGGAACACTGTACCAAATTCTGTAATTTGTTTTTTCTTTGGCATCAAACATTTACCTGCTTCTCCAGGTAACACTGTTCATTCATTCATTCATTCATTCATTGCCATCACTATTCAAAGTACTCATATCAACTGTGCAAATACTAGCTAGGCACTTGTGGGCATGCAGAGATAATTAAGACAAGGCCTTATTTTCTTCATGAAACTTAAAACCAGGTAATGTTCAACATTAGCCTGATGTTTAACACCAATGCTAATAAATACATTTAAACATGTCCCCAAAAGGTGTAAGACTTTTTTTTTTAAAAGAAAAGTATCAGAGAGATCATTAAATGGAACAAAAAAAAGGTGCCAATAAAAAAAGCAGAAGCTCTTTTCTCTTGTGTCTGCAATTCTAAACCAAATTCTTCACAGAGAAATTATGTACTAAACATAACCTTGGGAAAAACACAAATCCTTCCAAGCATTTTTTTTTTATCACATAGCATCTCTGGCACTCTTCCTGACCCATTCCACTCCCAACTGCCCCCACATATAACCCACAATTCTGTGGGACTGAGGAGAAGCAATGAAGTAGGCCCTGGTTGGAATGGAGAAAATGAAAACAAAGTCTTAAGTACATGTTTTCTAAGGTTTGGATTCCTTTGGGAAATCAACATATTTCATACGGCTCACGGGTTAGAGGCAGCAAACTGTGGATTACACAGAATCCCTAGGCTATTGGATTTGGTTTTTCTGCTGCCATTTAAGATTTATATCTCCATGGTAATAATGTATGATCTGTTATTATTGGGCTAATGACAAAAGCAGGGAATATGGTGAATTAAGAATTTTGGAATTCTAGTGGTGTATGGGGGAGGGAAGGGAGGGAGAAATTCGCCTAATCAGTAATGGCACAGGCTTAAACAAGCATGATTGCAAAACAAGGAGTTATAGAGAAGACGTGTGGATGTGTATTATCACTCACAGGCAGTTAATTTCCATTATGAATGAGGGCTGAAAGTAAGAAAGAAAGGGCAAATCAAAGAGAAAAGAAAAATAAAGCAGCCCATTTATACTGACTTCAGCTAAATAAAACTTATTTCAGATGGGCTAATCTGTAAATTATTAGGTCAGATGTTACATCTATCCATACCATAGGCTGCCTGTATATAAAATATAGGAAATCATAGAATACTGAAACTGGAAAATAGGTCAATAGGTTGGCCAATCTTGTTCTATAGGAGAGACTATACAGAAGCCATCCAAAAATTTCCATTGGAGAGGAAGTATAGTGGAAAGAGGAGCATGGGTTATAGTACTTAGAGATGAAAGGAACCCTACAGAATCTGGCAGGGATCTATCTCATTCTGCCACTTAGAAGACTATGGGAAGTCACTTAACTCTCTGAGCTTTTGTTTCCTCATGTAAAATGGAGGGGGGAGGAGATAGATTATTATCTACTTTCTTACTAGTTTGTTATAAGCAATCAATAAATTTTTATTAAACACCTACTATGTCCCTGGCACTGTTCTAAGTGCTAGGAAATTGCTTTACAAACCATTGAAGAGCTATCCTGTTTTCAGGGACAGAGATCTCAGAACTTCCCTGATAGCTTTGCTGTTAGAAGGAAGAAGTTCTCTCTTAGCCCCAAACATACACTTTTTTTTCAGCTACATATGCTTGTTTCTTCCAATTCTGACCTCTGTAAAGCTGAGGAACAGCTGGACAGTATCACAATAACCTTCAGATTTCTGAAGTGAATTATTACCTTCAGTTTCTTTTCACCTCCTAAGTCTGGGTCTCTATGATGGACAGCGTTTGAGCAAGCAGGCCAGTTTAAATGTAGTCCAGTACCATGGGGCAATAAAGACAAGTGGGGTCTTCTGCCCCCTTATCAATCACATTGCCACTTCTCCTCCCCTTGCTATCCTAAAGCGATTGGGAAGGACACAGAGAAACAGAGCATCATGGGACTATCAAAGGCAGAAAGGGTCACAGTGAAACAGATTGCTTAGCACTAGACTGTTATTGTCTATAGCAAAAGGGGATTACCATTCTTGATTTGGAATTGCACAAGGCACAGAGCTTCAACGGCAGCTACGCCATGGAGAAAATATTTTGTCTTAATCATTTGAAATCTGTTTTGGAAGTTAATTAGGCTTGTGCTATTAAAATAACAAGTTTTGGAGGAAAGTAAGAAATGTGTTTAATGGAAAGAAAGCAGAGGGGAAAGGTAGAAAGAACAGAATGGGAGATTAAAAGAAGGAGAAAGATGATTTCTTTTTTCTGGCCATAAAGAAAGAAACCATGGAGAGTCCCTTCAATGACAAACCATTCTAACTATCAACTTAGACCCATCAGCTACTTAATTTTTGCTCTAACTTAAAAATCCAAATTCTAGGGGGCAAAATCCAAATTCTAAGTCAAATCTAATCAAATTCAGATAGTGGAATGGCAGACATCTTTTTTTCTAGGGCATATTGAAACTGCACTGTGAATAGAAAGCAACTTACAACAGAATACAGGATTCAACATCAGAATTAAAAACATAAAGCAACTAACGGGTCATTTGCTTGCAATTTACCACAAATATAGAAAAATCAATTTAATCTGCCACTTTTTAAAAAGAAAGTAGTTGGTGAAATTAATAATTTTAAGCAAAAGTATCTTCAACAAATTTTATAGGTGCAGGTCAAAATAATATGATATGTTCACGGTTAAATATGGTAGTTTTAAGTGTCAGACATTGGTTTGAGGAAAAAAACTAAAGGAATGAAAGTGAAGGATACTTTTTCCTCAAAATGATAAAGATTGAATATTTTTATTTTTATCTGTTGGACAACAAAATCCAACAGGTTTTTGCCACTGTGTAAGTCAAATCTTTACTACAGGATTATAACTTTAATTGGAAACAGGTGGATAGGTTTTGCTCTTATTTTTAAAAAGGTGCAGACCAACATAAAAATAAGCAGGCCTGTGCAAACTCAAGCACTGACTGGAAACCCATTTCTTTACAATTTTTTAGAAGGAAAAACTCCTTGAATGAGGAAAGACTTTAGTGTGGTTTAAACCCAGTTTTAAACCTCCAAACTAAATAGTCATTTGTATCTTCTAGGAGAAAATTGGACAGAAGCCTTTGGCCTTTCGTTTCATTGGGAAAGAAAGCTGCTCTCTCATACCACACACACAAACTTCTCATTGTGTGCTAGGGAGGGGCATGCATTATTTAACATCACAGTTGGTTAGACACACAACTCTCAAAGAATCTGTGCTGAAATTAATGAAAGTCATGGGGGAAAAAGGTTCAGATTTAGAGAACTCTTAAATTTACTGGGCAGAGTCACAAAAAGCCTGTATGTCATGAAAAAAAGTCCAGAAAATTAATCTGGGCTCCTCTGGATGCTCTTACATATTCTCTTTAGGATAAAAAAAAAGGGCTACAATTTATTCATGAGCAATAGAATTGCAGAAACCTGATCTATGCAACGAAACCAAAGGGTAAAAAAAAATTTTAAAAATACCCTGGCTTGAGCCTACACCTGTCACTTAAAGCCTGGGCACCAAAATAGTCTTTTACCCTTTTCCTTTCTTTCTTCTTTGGGAAACGGGAATCTTTCCTGCAGGAAAGGTCTAGAACACATTTATTGCATTTACTTCATTTAAAGAACAACCACAACCGTTTGTCTTTGCCCTTCTCCTCCCAAACTAATAATAATTAAAATGCACATACAAAAGGAACAAAAACTCCAGAATCCCATTAGTGTAAGGAATTCAGCGTGATGTTTCAGGATGCAATACCCAGCCCAGAGATTCTTTCCCCATGCAATGATGCTACAGAACTCCACCCAGATGTGAGGCACTACTTCATGGCTGAGAGAATCATTAAGAAAAAGAAAACCCAAACCCCCAAATCATCTGCAGCATATTATTTTGCTACTCATCAATGACATTTCAGATTCAAGGGGGTCAAGTCATACATCATATGAATGAATGGGTTTCTAATGGTAACCGAGAGCAGTGGAACTCAGGCCAGGGGTTCTCTTAAGAAAGGAGATGGGGTGGGGGATGGGTTACTTTAAATATTTCCTTTCACCCTTGGAAAGCTAGGGTGGAATTTAGCAGATGAAAGGTTTTATCCCTTTCTCTATGCCCCCAAACAGAAAAATAATCAAAAGGATCCCTCCCAGTAGCTCAAAACAAATCAAGATTAAACACACACACATACATAATACAGAATAACAATAATAAAATTCTAGGAACTCACATTAGAGGCTTGATAAGCACAATCTTGCACGACTTTTCTCCCCACTCTTGTTAATCTGGTGCCTTTGTTTAAACATAAAGTCTCTCTCTCTCTCTCTCTCTCTCTCTCTCTCTCTCTCTCTCTCTCTCTCTCTCTCTTTCCTATAGTTACTGAGCATGCAGCATCACCATGAGAGAGAGAGAGGGAAGAAAAAAAAGAGCCTGAATAGAATAGGAGGAGAGATCAGATATCCACCTGGCATAATATTGAGCAAATCTGAATATTTGAGACCTACCCATCTCTGTAGATAAATAGATTAATCAACGAAGTAAAGTATTAAGTCCTCCCAAGGGCTGTGGCTGCAGTAAGCTCCGCAGTAATCCAAAGGAACAAAGCATATTCCTGAAAATGTCTCAAGTTTGGAAGCACTGCTTAAAATGCCCTACCATGCAGCACAGCCATGCTTAGCGATAGAGCCTAGCTTGGACTCTACATGTAGTGATGCTCCAATCCATGAAGAGGACAGATGAAAAGAAAAATGGAGGAAACAAGAGGAGCCCCAGTGAAGTCGTCATGAATTTTTTTTTCTGGGGCATTAACAAGTGGGAGACCCCCTTCAGGATTCAGTCCAATCAATCTTTATTGAGTACATCTTTTTCTCACTCAGCTTGTATTGAAAAGACTGCAGCAAAGAGGGCAAGGCATTGTGGGATAGGGATGCAGCAGAGAGCTGCAATGAGATTCGCTGGGGGTTTTTTCGCCCTCCCTCCCTCCTCCTCCACCCTTTCTGAGTCAGCAATCAGCTGTTTCAATGCTTTGCTGCGGGAGGGGGTGGGTGGGGAAGCGGGAGGATGGGGCCCCTGAATTTGGTCACCGGATTGTTAGCACAGGACAAGATTAGGAGACAGCGACTAGTGTAGACCTCTCCCGGGGCAACGCAGCTAGGAAAAGCATCGTTTGAGTGACTCATCGGTTGGGTGGAGGATTTAACCCATCTAAGGGAAAGGGAAAGGGATGCAAACTGACAGATTCTAGGTGGGACGCAAAGTACACAATACTTGCTTCGGTATTTAAATTTGGAATTTTCATATAAAAGAGGCCAGGGCGCATGTGTAAAAACACGGGCGGACACACGTACGCACTGACACTAGTTAGTAGGGAAAAGGCGGTTACTGAAACTTTTGAAGAAATCTGAAAGAAAAAAATAAAAACCCAAACAAACCCTAAACCTTGTTTTCTCAGCAGAGACACAATGAGGCATAATAGATGCAACCCAGGAGTTGGAATCAAGAGAGCCTGGGTTCAAATCCCACCTCAGATATTTTGTAACTTACCCATGCCTTGGTTTCTGCACCTGTAAAATAGGGATAATAATAGCATTTACCTCACAGGATCACTCTCAGCAGTAAATAGGATGACGTATGTAGAATGCTTTTCAAACCTTAAAGCATAATATAAATGTCAGCTTTGGGAAATTTTAGGGGTGGGGGTGTGGGGGATGAGGCAAGGCATATGGTTTCATTGGTATAAGATGATTCCTGGTGAAGAAACTTTTACCAAGCAGAAAGTTAGAGGCTGATGTTCTCCACCCTGAAATCTGACTTGGAGAGGAACCTGAGGTACTGAAATATTAAGTGACTTTCCCAGGGCTACACACAGTATGTGTCAGGAGGTGAGGCATGAACCCAGGTAGACTGAGGCAAGCTTTCTACTTACCATGTTACAAGGTCTTCAAAATGTCATTTAATATTGTAACCTAAAGATGGTTACATAACACATATTTCCCAAATAAAATTATATTAATGATACTAATTTCAGGGTATGCCTCCTTTTGGTGATCCTTGCTGCCCAAAGAATCATGATCAGGATAGTCATTTAAGGGAGGACTGTGTCTTGTTTTCTTTATTAAATTAGCAACATGGAGTTACATGGTAAGAAACAAGAGATGGTTTAAATATTCTATTTCCTGATTTCCCTAATAGGGTATTAAATCTAATAACAGGTGCTACCCAATACCTTGAAAATGACTGATCAGCAGTAAAATCACATTGATTTTGCTCTCCCCTAAAGTAATTAATATAACTCAACTCAACAAACATTTATTAAATACCTCCTATGTGCAAGGTACTATGCTAGATGCTGGGGATGCCAAAGGGGGGAAAACTCCCAGAATTTTAGCCGTTAAACAGCTTGCAATCTGGAAGGAGGATAATAATAATAGTGGCTTCAGAGAGTCCCAAGAGTGAAGGATTATTTTTACCTGAGGATAGCTTCATGGAGAAGGTGGCACCTGAGTGGAGCCTTGAAGGAAAAGTGTGTCTATCAGTAGAGCCAAAGGTGGTGTAGAGAAGTACATTCTGAGAAGGGGGGATGGCATGCACAAAAATATGGAGGTGGGACAAAACAGAATGAGATCTAGGAAGTGTGCACTATCTAGTGTAGCTGGCTGCACAATGGTAAATTCACTGAAATAAGACTGGAAAGGTAGGTTGGAGCCAGATTGCAGAGGGCCTTGAATGCCAGACTTATTCCAGAGGTAACAGGGAGCCACTAATGTGTTGTTGTTTTTTTTTTGGGGGGGGTGACATGATCAAACTATTTTCCATTTACTATGAAATTATCATTATTATTATTATTATTTTAGGCAATTGGGGATAAGTGACTTGCCCAGGGTCACACAGCTAGTAAGTGTCAAGTGTTTGGTCTGAGGCCAGATTTGAACTCAGGTCCACCTGATTTCAGAGCCGGTGCTCTATCCACTGCACCACCTAGCTGCCCCATGAAATTATATTTGATAGAGATATGAATGTTGAATTGGAGAAAGAAGAGATGACACAGGAAAATCTGTTAGGGCAAGAATTAGAGGCAGCTCCTGACTTCTATTTAAATGCCCAGCAGAGCGACTTCCCTTACAAAGGTTACTAAGGAATATTCCACCCCTTGAGTATACCAGGCACCCCTTCCCTTTGCCCCTTGTCCCCTTCCCTAGTCCACATTTTCTGTCTCTCACCCACTTCTTTCTGATTGTTTCCAGGACCCTCCTTATGCTCTTCCTCTCCTGCCTCTGAGTCTCTGTCTCTTCCCCCTCCCCACTCTCCTTCTCTTCCTTTCACCCTCTTCCCCAGCCAATCACACCATGATAGCTATTACAATGACATAGGACTTGCATCAGGAAGAACTGAGTTCAAATCCAACCTCAGACACTCTCTAGCTGTGTGATGCTGGGAAAATCACTTAAATATTCTGTGCCTCAGTTTCTTCATATATAAAGTATGAATAATAGCATCTACTCATAGGATTGTTGTGAGGATTAAATGAGTTAACACATGTAAAACTCTTTGCAAATCTTAAAGCCCCATATAAATGTTAGTTATTGTTATCATAGAATCAGAGGTTAGAGCTAGAAGGCAGCTTGCAAATCTTCTAGTACAGGCCTCTCATTTTGTGAGAAGAGAGAGATCCGGAGAGGTTCAGTAATTTGCCCAGGGTCACGTAGAGCCAGAACTGGAACCTAGGTCTTCTGATTTAAAATCCAACCTTGCTACTTTCAATAACTGCTCTTCATGCCCTCCAACCCCAGCCTTCCACAAGAATCCCTGGCTCCCTATTTGGCTCCCCAGTTCTGGTCCCTTTGTCTTTCTCTTCCAAGGGTGCCTGATCCTGTTCCTCTCTGCCCTGCCAGAACTCTTGCCTTTAGCTATGGGAGTCACCACCAGATGTACCTGTTTCCTCTTTGGAAGTTTTTTTGGGGGGGGGGGGGGGAGGGGTGGAGGTTGTAGTGGGGGATGAGATGTGGGTACTAGGGAATGAAAGGGAAGTCCTTGCTTCCTTTTCTGGCAAGATAGTGCAGTAGAAAGAACATTAGGCTTGAAGTCAGGATACCTGGGCTTGAATCCAAGTGCAACTGCTGTGTGACCTTGGGGGAATTATGTAACCTCTCTGAACTTTAGTTTCCTTATCCTTATAAATGAGAGGCTTGGATTAGCTATTTCAAAGGTCCTTCCTAGCTTTAAACCTATGCTCTTCCGATATACATGAAACACAAAGATAATTTTCATGTATTCAGAGCATGACACAAAGTGAAGGACTTGGGTTTGAAGACGATCTTGAAACTGCTCTTATCTAGCTAAAAAACACCAGGAAGAGGATTTTAAGTTTGTTCTCTCTCTCTCTCTCTCTCTCTCTCTCCCTTTCTCCCTCTCTCTGTCTCTCTTCCTCTCTCTTTCTCTCTCTCTCTTCCTCTCTCTCTCTTTCTCTCTCTCTCACCCTCTCTCTCTCCCTCTCTCTCTCTCCCTCTCTCTCTTTTTCTCTCCTTCTCTCTCTTTCTCTCTCCCTCTCTCCCTCTCCCTTCCTTCCTCTCTCTCTCTCTCTCTCTCTCTCTCTCTCTCATAAATAAAGGTAATGACTGATAGGCATATAGACATTAAGGCAACAGCATTACCTCTCAATGAATTAATGAGCATCAATTAAGCATTTACCATTTTACCATGTGCTAAATTCTGGGGATTAAAGAAAAAGCAAAACCAGTCTCTGTCCTCAAGGAACTTACATTCTAAAGAGGAAGCCAACATGTACATAAACAGGTATAGACAAGACACATATGGAGTAATTAAAAGATAACTCTAAAGTGGAAAGCATAGGTTGAAAATGGCCTGGCCAGAAACCATTAGAGATCCAAGACATAGAGCTAGAAGGGGTCAACCTCAGAGGTCAAACCCCTTTCATTTTACAGGTGATTAAACTGAGGCACAGAGCTGTTAAGTGATTTTTTCAGGTCACACAGTTAACAAATGTCTGGGGCAGGATTTGAACTCCAATCTTGACTCCAAGTCCTGTGCCTCATTCCTTACAAGTTCAAATAGAAACTTGGGGCCCTTAAAATTTATATAAGGATCCCTGTTGACTGCATATTGACTTTGTTGTTTTTGTTATTCAGTTATGCCTGACTATTTGTGACCCCATATGGGTTTTCTTGGCAAAGACACCAGAATTGTTTGCCATTTCCTTCTCCAGCTCATTTTACAGATGAGGAAACTGAGGCAAGCAGGGTTAAGTGACTTGCCTAGGGTCACACAGCTAAGTGTCTGAGGCTGGATTTGAACTCAGGTCTTCCTGACACCAGGCCCAGTACTCTATCCACTGCACCACCTAACTCCTCCTGCATATTGCCTTAAAAAACCACATAATAACATTATCTCTGTTCTGTTATATTTTACTTATTTTGGTAAATTTTCCAAATTACATTTTAATCTGATTCCTGCTGCATTACAGAGTGTTGCAAGCTGACATGCACGTGGAGGGCCCTATGTTTGGTCTCGGTCTTCTATCACACTGCCTCCCTACCATAAGGGTAGGGAGCAGTGAGTAATTGGTGGAAGGAGGCAAGCTGATTAGTCACAGGAGATGATGATGAAATGGGAGTAGAAAAGTAAAACTGAAGGAAACAACTTTATAGCCAAAGGTTAGGAGTCTTAGTACTTAGTACTTAGTACTTATACTTAGTATGTCCAGTGATTGGTTTTCCTTATCTCTGAGAACTCCAGAAAGCTTTTTTTTAACATAGTAATCAACTAATGGTCTAGGAGAGAGGGTGGTAAAGGACCATTTCAAAATTAGGAAAATGGGCAACTGGAATATAGCTGCCAGAGCAAAAACATTCCCAGTCCAGTATTATAACCCATGCCTCACCCAACTACACTACTTTTCCAATTTCATAAAGAAAAAGAAAGAATTCTGAGCACAGTAAAACTTTAATTGATGTGTGTATAAGTAATAACATGCAGGGGGAAGCTAGGTGGCACACTGGATAGAGTGTTAGGCCTGAAGCCAGGAAGATTCCTGAGGTCAAATCTGGCCTCAGGCAATTACTAGCTGTGTGACCCTGGGCAAGTCACTTAACCCTCATCTATAATATGAGCTGGAGAAGGAAATGGCAAACCACCCCAGTATCTTTCCCAAGAAAACCCCAGATGGGGTCACTAAGAATCAAACACAGCTGAAAAATGACTGAACAACAACAATAATAATATTCATGTCACACATGGAATAAAATTTGTGCTCAGAATTTTTTTTCCACAGGAAATTGCTCATTACGTGTTGCATTTTTTTGTGCATGGAATTGAAAATCATCTTCTACTAATGTGCTCCTTCAGTGGAGATGATCCTGTACCATTTATTCTAATAATAATAGCTCATATTTCTATAGTACCTTAAGGTTTACAAAGTGCTTTACAAATACATCATTATGCTTGACAGTAACTCTGGATAATTAGCTGCTATTATTAGCACCATTTTATAGGGGAGGAAACAGGCTTAGTTGGATCAAGCAACTTTCCCAGGCGTGGTGACACTACACCAGGCTTTGGATGTACATGCCTGGGGACAGCCCAGAGAAGTTTGGAAAGGCTCAATACAAGCTATTCAATATCTGGGGCCACTATAGCTCTAGAAACCCACCTGCTAAGGTGGAGGTACAGTTACAATCTGCACGCGGGAGGGAACATCCACAGGGTTGGAATCACAGAATTGGAGAGTTGGAAGGGTTGTCAGCAGCCATCTTGGCCAACCCAAACTTAAACAGAACCCCTGATATAACTAACCTGCCAAGCGGCCATGCAGCCTCTGCTTGGATTCTTGATAAATTAAAGTTCAAAAATCATCATCTTTTATGAAGAAGCAAAGTTATTTGAACAATGATTAGCCGTAAAATTATTTTTGAACATATACCTATATCTACATCCTATACCTTTCTATATTGAACACCTAGGTGGCAGAGTGGATAGAGCGCCTGGCATGAGGAAGACTCATCTTCATGAGTTCAAATCCAGCCTCAGACATATCCTAGCTGCGTGACCCTGGGCAAGTCACTTCACTCTGTTTGCCTCAGTTTCCATATCTGTAAAATGAACTGGAGGAGGAAATGGCAAACCACTTCAGTATCTTTGCCAAGAAAATCCCAAATGGGGTAGTGAAGAGTCAGACACAACTGAAAAATACTGAATAACAACAACTTTTAGAGAGAGATAAGATACTTTTCCTTTTTCCTACATTAATGTGCAGTTAGAAAGTAATATAACTATACAGAGAGAGCCAATTTTTCAAGCTGGCTCAATATCTTATTTCTCAATGAAATGAGAAAAAAAAAGGCCTCAGCTCAGACCACTCTGTTGTAATTTTATGATTTGAGAATGAATTTGCCAAAGTGAGTGTTGCTATATAAATAGAGAGGTAGGCTGCAAAGGTCTCCAAATATTCTGATTTTATATTCTGATCCCACAGCAGGGCAATCTTCTTGGAAGTATATCAGGGAAGTTCATTCTTTGCTGACCACTTCTTGGCTTCTCCCCAGGTTCTTCCATCCATTCAACTGAAGCAGGTTTTTAGTTATCAAACTCACAAAGAAATAAGTACCAGTTAATGGAGTGGGGAAAGGGCAGAGGAAGAAGAAAAAGAAGACAAGAAGGATTTTGGCTAAAATAGGATAAGAAAAATCCAAGGACAGAGACAATTTGTCCCTGCCTAAAGAACCTAGAAATACCACAGTGAAATAACTGCAGCAAATCAGAAAGTATTTTTGACAAAAAAATTCTTTTCCTGAAGTCCCTTTTGACAAAAAAAAGTATCCTTTTCCTGAAGCCACTTTCCTCACTTTCAGTATGGAGTAGTATGGCTTAGGCTCCACTAGGGTCTCCTATTAGCAGGAGCTCTGTGAGGACTTTCTTGCTAAGTTTGAGACCATTGTTTTGGTGGTTGGGGCAAGGTCCAAGGCCAAACAGAACCTCTGGGCCTGTGGAAGGATGACATAAGCTTCATATGGGCTTGTGTCATCTGGGCCTGGATAATTCAGTTGACCATACCTGGTAAAAGTTTGATGTGTCCGGAGCATAACAGGATGACAACATCCCAGCTTCCAAAGTTGGTTCTCTCATTTACACAAATCATTACAAAGAATTTGGTTTTCCTCAGAACTGGGTTGCAAGATCATCTCTACAGTTCTGGGAATTAATCTTCAGGAAATGCTAAAATGCCTGCTCAACTCAACTGTGCACTGATTTAATTAATCAGTGTAGTAGAAATGACTGCAGCAGTAGAAATGAGCATTCTGGGCTCTGTGGCCTGTGGTAAATTGTTTCCTCTGGTGACTGGTCTTGACTACAGCAGACCTCCCTGATCTGCCCTGGACAGATGTGAAGTCCTGGCAGTCTTGCAGTGGAGGAGTGAGGGGAAGAGGAAGCAGATTTTGGGCAAAGAGCCATTTGTTTCATTAAACTCCATACCATCTCAATTCTATATTATTTTCCCTCTACTCCCTAAAGTTTGTTATAAAAAAAAAAGCAAGAAGTATTTGGTGAATGTGACAATGCGCATAGTATTGTTCTGGACTCTATATCAAATGTAGAAGGGGTATAAGATATGACTCTTTTCCTTCAAAGAGCTTACAATCTATTAGCAAATATCACATCTCACTATCATTTGGGGCTGGACTTGGAGTCAGAATCCCTAAGTTTCAATGCTGCAGGATGTGAGTCCAATTCACTACCTGGGTGGTCTTGGGCAAGTTGTTCTGTCTATGAAAAAGAAAGAGTTATGCTAGAACACCTCTAACATCTATTCTAGTCCAAATCAATGATCCTATAATCAATATGTAATAAGCAAACTGTAACATTGTAAAACCTTTCTATAATAACCTTGGACTAATTTCTAATGAAGGAGATAACTACCCCTTATAATGTCATTTTACCTAATGTGTCTTTTTCCTGGAACCCTTTAAAGATATAAGGTAGATTATATTTGGCAAATCAAGAATGGTTTAAGTAATACCTAGCTTTGACCAACCTGTGTGACCGACCTGACCACATCATTTTCCCTCTCTGGGCCTCAGAATGAATTTCGGGTTATATTTTGGGGCTTCTTTATCTGTCAGATGAGGGGGTTGAATTAGAAGACCTTTAATGTTCCTTCCAGCTCTATGATGTTATGAAGCAATAGCAAATAATATGAATAGAATCTAATTAAATGTAGGAGGTGTAGTTTGTGTGTGGGGAAAGACAGACGGACAGAGGCAGACAGACAGAGAGAGAATGGACTGAGGGATAAAGAAGGGAGGGAGGGAGAGAGGGGCAATGCACTTTAAGTGCTGAAGATGGAAATCCATGGAGGATGGAGAAATCAGAGAGGCCTGGGGAACAGGTGACCAGTCAGACCTTGAAGAATGGGCAGACTGAATAAGCAGAAGGGAAAAAAGCGAGCATGCCTGGCCTGGAGCATAATCAGAGCAAAGATCAATACTAACCAAAGTGACCTTTTTCTCTTGTAGTTTGCAGGTCTTAGAGC
The DNA here is from genome assembly GCF_900497805.2 of Vombatus ursinus. Lineage (NCBI taxonomy): Eukaryota > Metazoa > Chordata > Mammalia > Diprotodontia > Vombatidae > Vombatus > Vombatus ursinus. The sequence goes on along the minus strand of NW_020954562.1, from coordinate 14,297,849 downwards.
TGAAAGGACCTTAAAGGTCTTGGCCATTGTCATTCTGGTTTTTGAAATGATTCCCAGGAAGCACAGGGCTGGTCCCAGAGGATTCCTTTTTCTCTTCATTTCCCTCATCCTTCAGCTGGCCTCACCATCCCCTCCCAGGGTCACAGCCAGATCTTTATGCAGACCATTGTAGTGACTCTTTCCCAGCAAAGTTAGCAGTTACCATGGTGACAAGCCTCGCCTCCAGAGGGAGAGCAGCTCCTCAGCACACTGGAGGAATCTGCCCAGTTACTGCTCTCTTGAAGCACCCTGGTTTGGAATGGGCCACTACTACCCATCTCTCTTTTCCTCCTTGGTGGGCTGTCTTTCCAGTACGCATATCTAATATGAAAGCAAGCTTAGTCTGTGACCAATGATTTAAATTGGGGGAGAGAGAAGAGAATCAGGTTGGTGGGTGAGTTCCAATCCCCCTTCATAGAAAGCATCAGACCCATGATGCACACTCAAGATAATCCCCCCTGACTCAGGAGAGGAGCTACCAGGAAATGACTGGGCAGCACATAGCAGATCCTCAGCATTTCCAGGCATCCCTCTCCCTCTTGAGGTACTCCGGGAGAATGTCCTGGGGAGGACAAAGAGGTGACAGATGTTTCTGTTATGTAAAAATCCCATCTGTCCTCTCCTATTCCTCTACCACCAGCAACCCTGTTCTCCCTGCCCACCATCTTCCTTAGTGCCTTTGCCATTTATATAATAAACCAGATGGCATAGATTACCACATAATGCTTGGCAACTATCCCTTACAAGGCTTTCCAGCAAACTTTTCCAGCCATTTCTGAGTTTGAACATTTAAGCAACTAAAGAAAAGTATATATATGTAAAAAAAAAAAAAAGCCCATGAAGAAAGCCACCCTGATGTGGTGTGTAGAGGCCTTGTAGTCAATAACCAATGTCCTGTAAAGTGCCCCTAGGTGACCCTCTAAGACTCAGAGTTATGAATGATACCAATGTGCATTTGTGGAAGTATTGTCCACTCTGGGAGTTGCTTATCCTGATGAAATCAGAGTTTGGCTCCCCCCTGCAAACAAAAGACATGGATATTACAACAAATATTTATGAAGTGCTTACTATGTACATTGAAGGTACTGAGCCAGTCATTGGGGAATGATAATGTCACAATGATAGTAACATCAGTTTTGTACTCAAAGAAATATAACAGATCTAAGTTGGGGGGAAGCCATGTATACAAATATCTATGATAGAAATGAGACTGAGAGGTGGGTAGAGAGAAGACCCAAGCAAACTAGAAGAGAGCTATTTTAGTTACGGGCAAGAGACAGGACTTCATTAAGAAGGTCACACCCAATTTGGGCTTTTAAGGAAGGAAGGGGGGAACTTCATAAGGAGATTTGAGGGAGGTAAAGTCCAGACATGTGGGATGGCATGAGAAAAGGCAAAGAAAGAATAGAGTAAGTTTGACAATAGTCCCATTTGGTTAGAACATGATTCCTAAAGTTGGTGGGGTAGGCAGAGAGAATCATTTGAAATAAGACTGGAAAGGTAGGTTGAAGCTAGAAGAACCAGGTCTTCTTACAAGTAGGGGGGATGCATTTATTAAGCACCTACTATGTACCAGGCACTGTGCTGGCATGGTATTTTGCATTACATTGTACACAGTATAAATATTATATTTATCAATATTATTGCATTTGATCCTCACAACCTCACAACAACCTGTGAGGTAGATGCTATTTCCTCCATTTTATAGTTGAGTAAAGAGGCAGACAGAAGTTAAGTGACTTGTCCAGGGTCACACAGCTAAGAATTATTTAAAACCAGATTTGAACTCAGGTTTTCCTGATTCCATGCCTAGGGCTCTCTCCACTGTACCACACAGCTGCCTTTGTAATTCCAGTGAGGAATTACAGAGCAATTAAAAAAAATTCCTTTTAAAGCTAATGCCATCTTAGGTCACTTAAAGAAAGGTATAGTGTCCCGGAAGGGGGAGATGATATAGTCCTGTGGTATTCTGCCCTGGTCAGGCCACATCTGGAGTATTGTGGTGAGTTTGGGGAGTCACATTTTAAGAAGGACATTCACAAGATTGGAGACTATCCAGATAAGGGTAACTACAATGTTGAAGAGCCTCAACTTCATACCATTTCATTATCAGCTGAAAGATCTGGCAATGGTTAGCTTGGAGAAAAGAAAACTTGGGAGTAAGGGGGAAGCAAGATACTATCTTCAAGCCCTTGAAGCTTATTCTGCATGACCCCCAAAGGGTAGGACTAGAAGCAATGGGTAGAAGTTGCAGAGAGACAACTTTAGGCTTGATTTCAAGGGGAAAAAAATGCTTAAATTAGAGCTAGTTGTTGTTCAGTCATTTTTCAGTCATGTCCTACTCTTTGTGATCCTATTTGGGGTTTTCTTGGCAAAGATACTGGACTGATTTACCAGTTCTTTCTCCAGCTCATTGTACAGATGAGGAAACCGAGGCAAACAGGGTTAAGTGACTTGCCCAGGATCACACAGCTAGTAAGTGTCTAAGGTCACATTTGAACTCAAGTCTTCCTGACTCCTGGCTCACTGCCCAATTCACTAAATTCACAAAGGTGAAATGGTCATTGTTGGAAGGTGGTGGATCTCATTTCACTGGAGGCTTTCAAGCACAGGTTGAATGAACAACATTAGAAAGGGACTCATTTAGCTATGAGTTGAAGTAGGTTGAACACAAAAGCCTTCTGACTCAGATTAGGTGAGTAAAAGATTTAACTAATGTAAGAAATGGAGTAAAAAGACGTAGCTAGAAAAGGAGGTAAGCTGGGGATGTATGAGAATGGTAGACAGCACCTGAATTGTACACTGGTATTCCCAAAAAATCAAATGGTCTCCAGCACCCTGGATAGAATCTCTGTGAAGGACTTGTGAGAAAATAGATAAAAGAATCACACAGGATGAGGAGACAAGGAGGTTTGATGATTCTCATTGGTGGAGGAAGTATCCCCACCCATGAATTCATACATAGATCCAACATAACAAAGCCATAAGGGCCAATTGGCCCTTAGCAAAATTGTAAAGGCCATGAAGGTTCCTTATCTGCGTCTCCTTGAAGGTTGGCACCTCCTTCCTCAATTCCCAAGACCTATATGCTCTCCCTGACTGGCTAGAGAACTCGATAAGGTCAGGCTCCACCCAGGCCTGACCTTATCTGTAAAATAAGGAGGTTAGACCAGCTCATGGGATCACACATATAACAAATACCACAGTTGGGGTTCCATCCTAGGTTTTCTGAGTCCAATTCCAGTGTTCTTTGATCTCTAAGATTTCAAAAATAATTGCTGAAATTTATATCGTGCTTTAAGATCTACAAAATACTATTATACACATTATCTCATTCAATCTTTACAGTGTTGAGTTCTTTATCTGGATATGGATTACAGTATTGGTTTATGATTCCCAGTTTACAGATAGGGAAACTGAAGCTCAGAGAATTGACTCACCCAGGGTTACACAACTATTAAACAGAGAAGGCAGGGCTCCTAACCAGGTTTCACCAGAGTCCAAATTCAATCCTCTTCCCATTATAATATAATAATTGCCCTGAAATATCTCAGTCAAAATCTTACTAGCCTCTCCCTTTTAGGGTCTTACTATTTAAAATAATGTGATAATGGGTGTTTAAAAGTTAAGATGTTAACTCCCATAGGTAACGTATTTGATTATTTCCTGGTGCTTTCTGGAGACACGATATCTTAATCCAAAGGACTGAGTCTAATGATGGGAATTTCAGGCACTGAGCAGTGTAGGGGAAGATACTTGAGGGACTGAGATCATTTTGACACTTCTTAGTTAAGCCTTTGAGACAAGCAGACAGCAGGGACTTAGGCTATGCCAGGCACTGTGTTAAGCACTTGGGATACAAATACTATATGATCAAAAAGACACCCCTTTCCTTTAAAGAGCTTACATTCTAATACTGGAAGGGAATACACGAAAGGGGCAGAAAAGTAAGAGGATGGATCTAGAAGGGACCAACATAGGAGTATGCATAGTGTTGAAGTCCATGGAAAGTCAGACTCAGAGCCAGAAATAGAATAAAGGTTGGCCACCCTGGACCCCTCCCCAAAATGGAGGCCTCCAGGAAGAACTCGCCAATGGGAGCAGGGGGCTGGAACGGGGGAGTACTTTGTAGGGAGACAGGGCTGCGGGGGAAGAGAGACCCCCAGGAGTGAGGAGGTCCCAGGGGCTGAGGGAAGGTCCATGGTGAGAGGCCGTGGCAAAGTCCAGAATGTCAGAAGCAGAGCCGGGAGGGAATGATGAGAATGGCATATAAGGCAGAAAGTGCACCCCCTAGTGGGGATCTCTGTCCTCTTTATCCACATGTATATCTACACATATAACATATCTTCCATAAAAATAAATGGCAAGGCAATTTACAATTAACCAATTGTTGCAGCATCAGCAAAGAATTCAAAACAAAAGACACATGAATCCCCCAAATACATTAATGGATACACATTAACCCCTGTTATACTAGTGCTGGGACAGCCTTTTTTGGTAAATAGCCTGAAACATCTTCCGGCTTCACTGTAACTTTCGCACACTGTGGGGAGGTTGAAATGTTATTTTGTTGCTCTTCCAAATGAGAGGCTTGGGCCAGCTGATCTCTCACGCTGCTTCCAGGGCCAACATTTCTATTATCTGCTACACACTTTTATCTATTACTCCTTACTACCCTCAATCACAAATCTACTACATGAAGGAAGGAGTATTTTATGCCTACTTTTTTCCCCCAGGGAAGAAAAACGGGATACTCTCCAATAATCAGGAAAAATAATGATAAAGGGGACAGACAGAGGGTGCAGTGAATAGAGAACTAGTCCTGGAGTCAGGAGGACCTGAGTGCAAATGTGACCTCAGATACTTACTAGCTGTATGAACCTGGGCAAGTCACTTAACCCTTGATTGTCTCCGAAAAAGAAAATAATAGTGATAATTGACGTTAAAATCGCATTTTTGAAGTTTACAAAATACTTCATACACAGAGGATAGCACTAAGACTTTTGGAACACTGTATTTCATCTGAGTGTCACCACAACCCTGTGAAGTAAGTGCTCTAGGTACTATTATACCCATTTCACACAGGAAGAAACTAAAGCTAAGGGAGTAAATAACTTTCTTTGGTCATATAGCTAGTAAGTGTCAGAGGTGGGAATATACCAGTCTGATTCCAAATCTAATCCTGCTGCCACAAATCCTGATTTTAACCATCTTAAAGAGGCTAATTGGCTTCAATCTTTGTTGTTTGTCCTTTGTTTTAGAAGAGGACCATGCCATTCAGGAATTAGATTTAAGTGAAGCAGAATTGTACAAAGTCATAAGCCTCACTCTCTATCCCAGAGTCATCTCAAAATCCAGTGGCAAGACAACAGTCAGGATGACTGGTAATGGCCTGGGATGCAATGGATGACCTTGTCATCTTCAATGTCTGATCAAGCTCTAAGCACTCCACAGTGCCTGCATTAGTCACCATTTTACCGGGGAAGTCTTCACATGCTTGGGGTAGACATCCCCCTAACTCCCCCAAGGGTTCGAGGCCCATTGGTTACCTTTAATATGATTTAGCCCATCTGCTGAGGCAGTTTTACTAGGATTGTGGCTGCTGTGTGTGCTACAGCTTATTGGAGCCACAGATGAGAGTTGGGTGAAAGTTGTACACCAAAGGTGGTGGGCTTGGCAAGCCCTCACCCTAGAGGTGCTAGTCCTCCTGAACACCCCATACACCTGGCTTCAGTCTTAGGCTGCATTAAGAGAGGGACAGTATTCCACACTAGGGAGGTATTTAGTCTGGTCATAGTCTGCCCTGCTCAGATCACCATATTGAGAGGATTGTTTCAGCTCTGGGTGTTGGGTTTTAGGAAGGACACTAACAAGCTGGGTAGTGTTCAGAGGAAGAGGAATGCCATGGTGAAGGGCTTTATGAGCATACCACATGAGTATCAATGAGGCACCTGTGAATGTACAATTTGGAAAAGAGAAGATTTAGGAAGGAGAGAGTAATTATTTTCCAATATTAAGGCAGCTAGATTGCAGAGTAGATAGAGTGCCAGGCCTGGAGTCAGGAAGACTCATCTTTATGAGTTCAACTCTAGCCTCAGACACTTACTTGCTTTGTGACCCTGGGCAAGTCACCTAACCCTGTTTGCCTCAGTTTCCTTATCTGTAAAATGAACTGGAGAAGGAAATGGCAAACTACTCCAATATCTTTGCCAAGAAAACCCTCAAAGAGGTCACAAAGAGTCAGACTTGACTGAAAAATGACTAAATAACAAGTGTGAGGAGATTAAACTTATTTTGCTTGGCCCCCAAAAGCAGAATTAGAAGCAATAAAGAAAAATTGTTAAGAGATAGATTTAGTTTTGATATAAAGAGAAACTTCCTAATAATTAGAGCTATCCAAAAATGGAATGTGAGTACTCGTTGTTTGTCCTTTGTTCTAGAAGAGGCCCATGACATCAGGAAGGTGATGCCCTGACTTGCAAGTGAATTAGATTTAAGTGAGGGAGGGCTGTGCAAAGTTATTGGCCTCACTCTCTCCTCTAGAGTCATCTGGGTCCAGTGGCCAGATGTAGATCAGGACTACTCTTAGGAGATAATGGATTTTCTCTCAACGGTGGTCTTTAAGCAAATGGTATGTTATATACAAAAGGGAGTTCTTGTTTAGGGCTGGGCTGAACTAGACAGTTTCTGTGGTCCCTTAAAACTACATTATGTGATTCTGTGGCTTACAAATGGCCATAAGGCTTATAGGTACTTCCTCTTCCTGCTGGTTTCCAGTAAATATCATTTAAAATAATTAATTACTTTGTCTTGGGATCAAGAATTGTCAGTAAATCATGGTAGGAAATTCAGGTCCATGTGAGGAAGTGGGTGGGCAAGAGACAGGGGAAGAAAGGGGAAAAACATAGGAGGAAGCTAGTAAACTGGGCTCCACAGGTACCATCTTGTACTGGGAATAGAGTTATCTTGGAAGAGCATAACAGCAGGCTTAAGCCCTTCCTGTGGCACATTCAATGTGAAACGCAAAAGGGTTGGCACAAAAGATAAGATGGCTTCCTGTCCTTTCCCTGGCATGCAAGCTAGTGTGCAGGCCCATACTCTGGGCAATCTATTACTATGCCTTTGTCACTGTAGAAGCTAGGCGGCATAGTGAATAGAGCACTGGACTTGGAGACAGGAAGACCTCAGTCTGAATCCTTCCTCGGATACTAACTGCATGGCTCTGGGAAAGTCACTTAACCTCCCTCAAGCCTCAGCTTCTTCATGTGCAGAATGGGGATAGTTGCTGTGAGTCTCAAATGAGATAATATGCTTAAATTACCAAGCAAACTTTAAAGTGCTATATAAGGGTAGTTAATAGATACTTATTTGGGGGGATCTGGTTCTATCACTTTTTAGCTTTTTCTTGTTTATTAGAAAGAGATACTCTCTCTTCTTTCTTTTTGTAATTCATTCCATTTTTGAACAGCTCTAATTGTTAGTGCTGTGCAATCATTTAAAAAACAACCATTCCAACAATATATTAAAACATCCTTACAAGCTGATAATAAAACAGATTTTTCTCATTGAAGAAAGGAAAAGTAATCGACTGGTTTCAAAGTTAGCTATGGCCATTATCCTATTACACTCGATAAGATTTCTCCCACCAGGAAGAAACACAACATAAAAGGCTGGCTTTTCTAGTAGGTTCCTTGATAACATACTGGTTCCCCACATACTTATCTCCTTTACCTTTAAATGCCTTCAGAGGACAAAAGAATGAGCTGATTTCTCTTCAGGTTACCTAAGAAAGTGAGGAGGGAATGGGAATGGGAACTGGATAAACAACTTTGGCCAGGAATTGACCAAATAGTCCCTATGACTTAGGAAGTGACGTTCTCTCTGATTCTTCATTCCTCCATCTGTAAAATGAGGGGGCTAAAATATGTGATCTCTTTCCAGGTTCTTTCCAGTTCTGGCATTCTAGGATTCTAAGAAGTATAAACCTACAAGCCATGGAACCTGACTTCGCTAGCAATCTCCTTCATTGGGGCTCTGGAAAGAAATTAAAAAACTCACTGTTTTTGCCAAACTTGCTTTTACTCTCACTTGTAGAAATCGATCCATATATTTGTTTCAAGCTCTACCATTTAACAAAACCAAGGAATGAGCAATACGTTTTGATAACTGTTAGGAAACTCAGCAGGATGGTATTGAGGGGCAGTCTACATTCTGGCCTACCTCCAACTTTTAATTTTTTCCTTCTGGTGCCAGCTCCAACTCTCCACTCAAGCTACCAGAGTTCACTTGCTTTGGGAGGCAGCATGGTATGGTAGGATAAGCCCTGGATTTAGAGTCAGGTTCAAATCCCAGCTGGCTCTGCCTTGTACCCTCTGAGTAACCAAGTCACTTTACCTCTGTAGGTCCTGATTTCTTAATAAATAAAATGATTGAATTGGTATTCTGGAGAACAATTTGGAACTATGCCCAACGGGCTATACAACTCTGCATACTTTTGATCCAGCAATACCACTCCTTGGTGTGTATCCCAAAGAGATCAAAGAAAAAGGAAAAGTATCCATACATACAAAAAACCAAATTATTTATAGCAACTCTTTTTGTGGTGGCAAAGAAATAGGAAATTGAAGGGCTACCAATCGATTAGGGAATGGCTAAACAAGTTATGGTATGTGATCATTATGGAATACTGCTGTGATAAAAAAAAAATGATGAGGGAGATGTGTTCAGAAAAACCTGGGAAGACTTATATGAACTGATGCAAAGTAAAGTGAACAGAACCAGGAGAACATTGTACACAGTAACAACAGTGTTGTATGATGATCAACTGTGAAAGCCTTAGTTACTCTGATAAATACCATGATCTAAGACATGATGAAAAATCTTATCTTCCTCCAGAGAGAGAACTGATGAACTCTGAGTATAGATTCAAACTTTCTTTATTTTTCTTATTTTTTTTGCAACATGGTTAATATGGAAATATATTTTGCATGCCGTCACATGTATAGTGGATATCATATTACTTGCCTTCTCAGTGAGTGGGGGAGGGGCTGAGGGAAAGAATTTGGAACTGAAAATTTTAAATACGAAAATAAAAATAAAATATATAAATTGCACGAAAAAAATGATTGGGCTGGAGTAGACTACCTCTGCAAGGTCCTTTCTGGCTTTGTATCTAGGATCCTATAATCTCAATCATTTAAACTCTCTGAGCTTTGGCTCATCTATAAAATGATGGCGCTGGGATAGATGATCCCTAAGGTCCTTTCCAGCTCCAACTCTATGACCCTATGATTCAAAGATGAGGGCTGAGAATCAGCAAGAAAGCATAAGACCATACCACAGAACAGTAAAAGAATTCGTAATCTCAGACCCAGTGCCCAGGGAGGCTCTGATAGATTCACAGATCTTGAGCTGAAGGGGACCTTAGAAATCACCTCATCCAACCCCCCATTTTACAGATGGGAAAACTGAGGATCAGCAAGAGGAAGTAACTTGCACAAAGTCACACAGGTAGTCATGATATGAACTGAGGTCCTATGACTCCAAGTTCAGCGTTGTTTCCACTGTGCCATTTATTTAGCTCAGAGGAGATCTTTCTCAACAGAAAGAAGTATTTATGTCTGGAAGGTTTCCTACCTCTAGTCTATCTAGGCTTTATCTCAGCCTCCACACTGCTTTCCACACCTGATCTTAGCCAGAAGGTCAACAAGTGACCCCACTTGCTTTCTAAGAAATATTCTCAATGTACTTCTCTGACTATGCCAGCCCGTTACTAAAATCCTACATAGCTCCCAATTGCCTATTGCAGTAATAATAAACGACTGGTGAAAGAATTTAAGATTTTGTATAATCGGGCTGCCATCTACTTCCCTTGCCTCCCATTCCCCTTCACATATCTGAAAGATTCCTTATTCCTCATTCTGACCCATCTATCTCCTGGCTAGGTGGCACAATGGACAGAGTATTGGATGTGGAGTCAGGAAGATCTGAGTTCAAATCCCACCTCAGACACTTACTACCTGTGTTACCCTGAGCAAGTCACTTAACCTCTTCTGCCTCAGTTTCCTCAGTTGTAAAAAGGGGAAAATAGCTCTAACCTCCCAGGGTTATTGTGAGGTTCAAATGAGATAATATTTGCTAAGTGCTTGGCACACAGTTAGTGCTTAACAAATATTTGTTCCCCCCCCTTTCCATTTCTGGGCCTTTGTTCTCTCAAGTTCTATGCCTCAAAAGTACTGTTCCTCCAGCTTCACCTGATGATGACTTAGCCTTCCTTCTTTCATGGCCCAATTCAGATATCACCTCCTTCCCTGATTTGTTCAGTGGCACAAAATCAGGCTGGAACAGAGAAGAGATTTGAGCCCACATCTTCCCAACACTGAGGCTGTCTCTCTAATCACTGTGCTTTACCATAACTATGCTAGGAGCTTAATAAACACTCAATTGAATTGAAAGGTCATACCAAGTAGAAACAGAAAAGTATGTTTGGGGAGTAAAGAGCTCTCATACCATAGCTGACCTCCTATACTGCAAACTCCAGAGGCAAACAGTAGGAGTTCCCAAGATAATAGAGAAACAGGAAATGACCAACAAAGGATTTTTCAGTACTAAAAGGTTGAAAACCTGGCCACCCATATGCCAAAGGGCAGAGAAAAAAACCACTGCATCCTGCAGGAAGGGATTCTCAACAAAAGCAGGGCCCCTGGGATTAGAATGAAGATACAATTCATGAGAAAGCAGAGAACAGAGTCCAACTTCACATAGTTAAGAGGCAGCTTATCCCCAGAATGAGCTGGGCAGTAAGAATCTATCACTTGATGAAAACCCAGAGGAACAGGGCCAGAAGCATTACAAAACACACAGAATTAGGAAGAAAGGGGTGCCGTAAATGGAGAGAATAAACAAGAGTGAGGAGGAATCCTTTTGACCTACCCTGGATAATTTTTTAATAGGGTGAGCTAAGAAAAACAGATGATCACTCAAAGGTCTCCCCAATTATATGAGATCAAATGGTTCAACGATCTGGCCCTCCTTTTGCAATTTCCCTGCATGAGACTTCATTAGAACATAAAGATAATTTTCTAAAACTTGTTATAAGAGAAGTTGTGTGGTGTATTGTTTGGAGACACAGCCTTAGAGTCAGAAAGACTTAAGTCTTCCTGTGTGACCCTGGGCAAGTTACTTAACCTTTCAGTACCTCAGCACTTTAAAACTGCAAGTTGCACCACAATTACTGTCTTATTTTGGGAGAGGGAATTGCCTCAGTGGGAATTCCTCACACCAAAACAAACAAACAAACAAACAAACAAACAAATAAATGACAGGTCCAGTCTCACCCTCCTCTCCCCTACTCTTCCACCGAAGACAGTGTCCCAATTTAAGCATGGCCAAGTAGCTCATTAATTGAAAAATAGTTTATTGTGGTTGCTTTAAAAAAAATAAATTCCTTATTCTAAAGTGGTATTAGCACATGGCATGTGTTTTGGGGGGTTCAACTACCCTCCCAATAGCCTCTTGGCCTCTGCCAACATTCCTTCCTGTACTTCCCAGGCTTATTCTGACTTTTCTATAAGTGATGAACCACTTCATAGGTTAAAATACTGAGACTTGGGGCAGCTAGGTGGTGCAGTGGATAGAGTACCGGCCCTGAAGTCAGGAGGACCTCAGGTCAAATCTGACATCAGACCAAACACTTGACAGTAGCTGTGTGACTCTGGGCAAGTCACTTAACCCCAATTATCTAAAAATAAAATAAAATAAAATACTGAGACCCAAAGAATGAAAGAAACGAAGAGGTGGCCTCTTACCTTTTATTCGTTGCAAAATGAGTGAATGGGTCTTTATCAGAGAAGGGGGAAGTGACTTCTTCTTTAAGGGGATCACATATAATGCATTTGTTTGGGACACCACTTAGAGCTATGCAGGCAGCCCTGCCTTGGAGGGCACAGTCTCATTGACCAAGGAAGCCTCTGAAAAACCCGTTGTATCAGGGCCGCTGAATATTAGAGCTGGGAAACCATGGAGATAGGATCTAACTCCCTCACCTAGGGCATCTTTGAACACTATAAAATCAAACTTAATTAGTTTGAACTTCACTGATTTCATGATCATTTAACCAGAGGTGAAATTGACTTGTGCAACGTCGTTGCAGAAAAGGTTCCTAAGCAAAATAATATGCAAACAAGGTGACAAGAGGTATGTTTAACCTACTTAACAGGATATATTTAAGCTCTTTAACTTGTTCACATGACTGTAATCTCAAATGACCTAATCTACTCATTATAGCAGGCCTAGCAGGATTTACATTTGGCTAGCAGTTAGATGGAATTACTAATGCACCTGAGAGAAATAAAATTGTATTTCTTTTAAAATATTCTATAATTCAGACTACAAATTCAGACTTCTTTTATCACTAAGTTCTAGTCTGATCAACAAACATTTATTAAGGATCTGTGCTAGACCCAGATGATACAAAAGCAAAAATGACAAATGGTCCCAGTTCTCAAAGAGTTTACATTGTTATGGGGCTATATACTGTGGAAACCCTAGAGGATCAGGAAGGGCTCCCTAGGAGGTGCCACCTTAGCTGAGCCTTGAAGGAAGCTAAGGATTCTAAGAGGTAAAGATGGGGAGAGAGAACACCTTTCAGGCATGGAGGGATAGCTAAAGACATGGAATCAGGAGATAGAATGCTGAGCTCAGAGAAGAACAAGTTATGCCAGTTTAGTTGGAACATGGACTGTGTGAAGAGGAACGTCGTGAAAGATGTCCAGAAAGCTAGGATAGAGCCAGGCTGGGAAGTATGGATTTTATTCTAGAGGCAATAGGGAGGCACTGAACATTCTTGAGCAGGGGAGGGACATGATCAGATCTGTTTGGGAAGATTGTTTTGGCAATTGTATTGAGGATGGATTAGAGATGGAAAAGATTGGAAGCTAAGAGACCAATTAGGAATCTATTACAGTAGGTAATAAGAGCCTGAAATAGGCCTTTATTAACCTGAAGGAGTGAAATTTTACTGGTCTGCATATACACAAATGAACACAAATGTATTTTCATACTTGTGCTGCTAGATAACCTCCCACAGTCAGAGGTGGGATTGAGAGAATAACTCCTTTCTTTTTTTACTCCTATTCTAAATTTCATCTACTGACACAATAAAGAGTATCTTATTTTTCAGAATATTTTAAATTATTATTTTTTTTAACTGACGTTTAACTGAGGGAGGCATACTTGCTGCCCATGTAAATTCTGAAGGTAGTATCAGGTAGCCTTTTTGATGCTTAAGTTAAAACACACACACACACACACACACACACACACACACACACACCCCCTTCCAAAATGAGGAACTAAAGTCAAAAATGACACTGTGATGAAAAAAAAGGAAGTCTCAACACAGTGTTTTGATTATTGGACCTGAAATATCTATAGCAACATTAAAGAAAAACATTTTCAGAACTGAGCTTAGCTGTCCCTGTGAACTAACTGCTTTGGTAGGCACACTCATTTGCCTTCTAACAAACAGGAGTTATGGTTCTCATTTTCTCTTTATTCTGGTACACTTCACATCTGCAAACTGTCATGCATGTAGTCACGCATGTCCAGATCCAAACAGGGCTCCCAATGAAGGAGGAGGTGGCTAAGTAAGCCAAATGGGATTGCTTAAAGAAAATAAAGTGTTATAGTCTGATAAAGAGGGAGGGATGAGGAGATAAGAGGGGAGAAGATAGGGGAGAGAAGAGGAAAAACTACTTAACAGCTTTTTGTTTTTGAAACTCTATCTATTCAATAAATTTCTACTGAGAACCTATAATGTACTAGAATACACTGTGTTAGGTCCTGTGAAAAACAGAATAAATACATCTGGTGAACCCATTACTGTTGATAGTCACTGATATTTTCAAGGTTTTATTTTTCTGGGATTAGAAGTAAGTAGAAGGAAGAACCAAAATAAGAGAATAAAAATTCTCTCTCTCTCTCTCTCTCTCTCTCTCTCTCTCTCTCTCTCTCT
>NW_020954562.1:14264341-14283786 GCF_900497805.2 Vombatus ursinus | reverse complement strand
TCTCTCTCTCTCTCTCTCTCTCTCTCTCTCTCTCTCTCTCTCTCTTTAAAGGAGCCTCCTTCCCCTCCCAATAATGTTATAAAAAAGAGTCTATTGTATCTGAGGAAAATATAAATGTAGATATTACAATATATTCCTGCAGGTGGGAATCCCATTAAGTGTTTGATAATACAATAAGTCTCTTTTCCAACTACTATGTAAATAGAGATGGCATCTCCCAGAACCAGAACTAGCATTTTCTGTGGCTAGGGCAAGCTGCATTAAAACTAGAGATGGGAAGGTGGAAACCCTGGGACAAAGGGATTGGGGGAGCCTTTGGGATTGGGGAAGTCCTCATGTGTGGTATGGCAGTCAGAGAAAAGGAAGTTAGACTATGTGGTAGGATATGATTTTAGCTAAATGTCCTTGAGAACCAGATGCTAAGCTCAATTGTTTGTTTATATAAATACTGTTAGCTTGTATTTCCTCTTGGTTGCCCTATCTGAGTCACTTAAAAGTGACAACTTGAGCCAGCACCAGTCACTACAGAAAGATGAATGAACTCTTAGGTGGCTTCTTTGCTAGATTCTATTCTTTACCAGCGCTGCTCTCACACACACTGATTAGTAAAGGAGCATGGGGATTACATAGATGCTTCCTGCAAACACAGGCATTTTGTGCTGCTAGGAGCTACACTGTAAGTATATGGAACCTCCTCCTACTCCTAAAATAAAATTTATATGGTCCATCCTCTCTTCTGAAAGGAGGAATACAGTGCTCCAGATCATCTCCTAAGTATTTCTCTCCATGGAGAAAACAATTCAGATAGGGTGTTTTCTAGCCAGCATGATTCCAAGGATTTCTTTAAAATAGTGTTAAATTTTTAAAATGTAAATAATGGAATTTATAATTTTATTGAAGATGACTTTTTTGTATTTGAATGTTCATTTTTGTTGTTCTATTACTAAACAGAATAATAAAAACTGTGTAGTTAGTTTATTACTGAGGATACTTGGGTGAAAATATACATATGTACCCATATACAAATACATACACATACACATTCTATACACACACACACACACACACCACTCTATCTTTTGCAAACATTAGGAAAGAGGGAAGGTATAACCAAATCATAACAACATTTACTGTTCTGCCTTGAAGGGAATGAGATGCAAATCTCCTTCTACTAGTAAATTAAGACAAATACCTGGCATTTATAATGTACTTTTATGACTTCACTTAACTGTCAGATAAAACTATGAGATTGTACACACATTATTATTATCCATGTTTTCTAGAAATAACTGGGCATTGAACAAGGCATGTGCAGAGCTGCCTCAAGGACTACTAAGTTAGTTATAGAGAGTTGCAATTTGCACAAGTGGAAGTGATACGCACAACAAGAAAATTGGAGATCTTGCAAATTTCAATTTTTAAAATGTATCTTATTCATATGATGTTTTCCAAAAGTTGTCCCACTATTATACTTCTGTTGAATTATGTGTTGGAATTTTAGTATACAGACCTACCCTTGTATGAAGAATTTAACAACATAAGAAATCTACACTTTAGGGGCAGCTAGGTGGCACGGAGGATAGAGCACCCGCCCTGGATTCAGGAGGACCTGAGTTCAAATTTGGTCTCAGACACATAACACTTACTAGTTATGTGACCCTGGGCAAGTCACTTAACCCCACTGCCTAGCCCCTTCCCCCCCAAAAAAATCTATACTTTAAACAGGGATGTGCTGATAAATATTTAATGATCAGCTCTCTGTGGGAGGGAATACATTCACAAAACACTTTTAAATTTAATTTGCATTATTAACATTTTCTCCATAATTTTTTAAGTCTAGACAATCAACAAAACAATAAATCAAGATTTATAGCATTTGTCTATTTCTGAGGTATAAATTCTCACACTGAAGATTTAAAAATTGGCTTTCCAGTTGGAGCCAACTTTAGTACACCCTTGCCAGAGTCCTACAGCTAGGAAGTATCTGAGGCAGGATTCAAACTCAGGTCTATTGACTCCAGTAAGAAGGCCTGACCCTCTTCTCCCACTGGCGAGTTTTTCCTGGAACCTCATGAGGCAGCTGCAGCATGCCCTTTATATTAAGGGGTTGTTTATTTTATTGGTATGCACCAGCTTCATTTCCTAGAAACCCCAAAGAACAAAGTAATATTTTCACAAGCTTAAAAGGAACAAGAAGAAAGAAAAAAGACAAATTGCTTTTCACTAAATAGCCACCCAACCAACACATTTATTTAGAGTCTCTGCATTTTATCCACATTCCCTGCAGGGCCCTATGCTGTGTATAGGGACAGGCTATTTAATGAAAAGATTGAAGAGTTGAGTAGCTGTCACCTCTTGAAAGAAATCCCCAAATGAAAATTTCCAGGAACATCATAGCCAAAATCCAGAGCTTCCAGGTCAAAGAAAAAGTACTGCAAGTAGCCAGAAAGAAAGAATTCAAATATTGAGGAACCACAATCAGGATCACACAAAACAGTCACTACAATAAATGAATAGAGAGCTTGGAATATGATATTCCAGAAGGCAAAAGATATGGGCTTACAGCCAAGAATAACTTATCTAGCAAAACTGAATATAATACTAAAGGGGAAAAATGAACCTTCAATGAGACAGAGGAACTTCCAACATTCCTAATGTTGCCCAGAGCTGGAGAGAAAATTTAAAGTTTAAACACAAGTGAAATGAAGTATAAAACAGTAAACACGAATGAAAAATGATAAAGGATTAAACAAGATAAGCTGTTTACATTCAAATACAAAGAGATAATATATTTGTCCCTTAAGAACCCTATCATCATCAGGATTCATAGAGGGAGAGCAATTAGACATGACTTAGTAGTGGTTATATTTTGATGATCTTAAGAAAAGAATAGAAAGAAAGAGGAGGAAGATATACTTAGAGTGGGGAAAAGGAAAGGAAGGCTAGGGAAAATTATTTTTCATAATCAGGGTGCACAAGTAGACATCTGACTGGCACTTGAACCTCACTGTCATCTGAATTGCTCAAAAGAAGGAAAGAATATACACATATTCACACAGTTGGGTGCAGAAATACATTTCACTCAGTAGAGAGACAGGAGAGAAAAAAGAGAAGGAGGGAAGAGAAATAGAGAAAGAATAGATTAAGATTAGGGGCAGTTAGGTGATGCAGTACATGGAATGCTGGGCCTCATGTTCATGAGTTCAAATCCGGCCTAAGATGCTTCCTAGCTCTGTGACCCTGGGCAGGTCACTTAACCCTGTTTTCCTCAGTTTCTTTGTCTATAAAATGAGCTGGAGAAGGAAATGACAAACCAATCTGGTATCTTTCCCAAGAAAACCTCAAATGGGGTCACAAAGAGTCATATACAATGGAAACAACTGTACAACAACAAAAGATTAAGATTAGTCCTAAGCAAAACAAACTCTAAGGATGTACAAAAAATGTTTATAGCTCTTTTTGAGGCAGCAAAGAATGGGAATCTTAGAGGTTACCCATAAATTGGGGAATGAATGAGCAAGTTATGATATAGAAATGTGATAGAATAGTACTGAGCTGAACTCTTAGCAGTATAATGACCATCCAGTATTCCAGAAGATTAACAATGGAATGTACTACTCATCTCCTGATGGAGAGGTAAAGGACTCAAAAGGCAGGATGAGACAAATTTTTTTGACATGGCCAATGTGGAAATTTGCTTTGATCGACTATGTATATTTGTAATGGGTTTTGATTTTTCTTGTGTTCTCAGTTAGGGGAGGGATGCTTTGCATCAAGGAAAGTGAGAAGGCCGATCTTGGCTGATTAAAACAGATTTTTTTAAATTTAAAGTCAAGTAATAAATTAATCTCTTAAGTTTTAAAGACTAAGCAGTTGAATTTTGGAAAGTTATACCAGTGGGAGGTAGTGGGAGGTAATAGTGAGCTGGCCTTGGATCTAATAAGACAGAATTCAAGTCTCTCCTCTGATACATACTTGTTAGGTGACTCTGGGCATGTCTTTTAAACTCTGAATGCCCTAGGCAATTCTCTAAGATTATAAATTACCAAGACCATTACTGACCTGCTTTAAACTATTCTGTCTAAGGACCCCTGTAGGGCAGCTGGGTGGCACAGTGTATAAAGTGCCTGGCCTGGACTCAGGAAGACTCATCTTCATGAGTTCAAATCTGCCCTCAGACATTTATTAGCTGTGTGACCCAGGACAAGTCACTTTACCCTATTTGCCTCAGTTTCCTTATCTGTAAAATGAGCTGGAGAAGGAAATGTCAAATAACTCCAGTATCTTTGCCAAGAAAACCCCAAATGGGGTCACCAAGAATTGGACATGACTAAAAAGTGACTGGGGGAAAAAACCCTTTATACTTAAAAATTATTAAGGACTCTCCAAAGAACTTTTTGATTATCTATCGATATTTGGCATATTAGAAACTAAAACATCTTAGTACTACTATGAAAATAGTTTTGACCTTGTGGGTCTCCTGAATGAGTTTCAGATATCACCTGGGGCCTCTGGATCCCTATCCTTATACCTTTAAACAGATAGGGAGACTAGTTCTGGCTGGTTTTATCAGACAACTCCCAGAACCCATTTTCACTACTGGGGTGAGCGGGCAGTGCTATGTCTCTAGCTACCTCTGGAAACTGTTGCTACAGAAGTTGAAGCATTTTATAATGTCACACACATAGGGATTGAAGTCATTTTCCTCCATTTGGTTTTTCCACCATATAGTACAAGGCAAAATGCAGTTGTCCTTGCCTTAAGTAGAATTTTAGAATAATTTAACAATAATACTTGGGTAAGCAGCCAATAAAATATCAGCTCCAGGCATGCACTCTGCTCTCTGTAATTCCCACAGACTGTGATGCCAAGAAGCAAGAAAGAATGTTTTTGGGGAGGAAATTAGGGCATCTGGCCTTTAATGTATGGCTCAGGAGCTCTGGATTTGGAATAGGAGGGCCTGGGTTAAAATTTGCGGTGTCCTGTAGCCAGCCTACAAGATTCTCATTGCTAAATGTTCAGTGAGCATATACACCTCAGGAATTGGTAAACACAACAAATAAGGGCTGGATTTATTATTTTGTTGATTGTCTAGACTTAAGAAAGTGATGGAGAAAATGTTGACAAAACAGAATGAGCTTGAAAATGTTACCATGCATACATTTATTTTCCCCAGAGTGCAAGAAGCCAGTACACTCCTGGTTATCTCAGCTATCCGTGTGACTTTGGGTAAGTCACTGACCGTCTATGGGATATAGTTTCTTCAACTATATAATTCAAAGAGACCTCTAAAAACACATTGCTTTAAGCATATGATCCTATGATTTCACTTACAGGACTTACCTCAATATATCACTTTCCCTACAGCTATCTTCCAGCCTTCCCATCAGGCTAAAAGGAAAGAGCCTTTCCTCCTCCTTTCTGATTTTATTTTTGAAAAATTTCAGTTCCAAATTCTCTCCTTCCTTCCTCTCCTTCCCCCATCCCCTGAGAAATAAGAATACAAGAAGCAAGAAACAGAATAGCCATTATACATATGAAGACATGCAAAACATATTTCTCCCCCCTTCTGAAGTGAACCCCTTCACCTATATTCCTGATCCCATCTCTTCCCACTTCTTCCAGGATCTCACTCCAATAATTAATGCTAACTGTAGTAATTTTAATTTATCACTTTATAATGATCACTTTTTACTTCTGCCTAGTCTCCACAAAGCCTTCCCTCTAAAACTTAAAATAATAACAACAATAGTTATATGGGTCAGAGTAGACTTCTTAACATGCTCCATGTGGCAGACCATGTCTCATTTGTCTTTCTGTTTCTTCCAGCACTTAGCAGAATGAATTGTATACAGTATGGACTTGATTAATGTTTATTGAACCACATAAATTTCCAACTCTATGCCTTTTCTTCTGCTTTGGTAGTTCTTTCCCACCTCCAATCTGTTCAGATCCTAGTTGGACCTTTAAACTCTGCCTCATGTCACACCTCCTCCATGAATCTTTCTCAAGGGCATATGGGTCTCTTTCCTTCTCTCTGTCATTTGCAGTCTATATCATATAATTTAGCACTTGTGCCCCGTGGAACCTTAGGATAAGTACATGTTAGCTACTCTTTGGCTACCTAAAAGTCAAATGGAACATTATCATTGGATGGTATTCTTTCTTGTGTTGTTTTCTGATTTCCCCATGTGTGTTATTCCTGTTTCCCCAATCACTTTATAGGATGCTTGGTCCTTTTCCAAAAACAACTGGTCTCTGTATAACTTGATTCCAGCTGTATAACCATGAAATCATATAATCTTTTAAAAAATGGTTATTGATATCTTTTATTTTTATATCAGCTATATTTCACATTATATCCCTCTCTCCAAACTCTCCCAGAGAGCTATCTTTTATAGTAAAGAAGGGAAAAAAAGGAAGAAAAAATTCAGCAAAAATAACCTATATATTAAAAAAGATCTGATGTTTTATAAAGCATTTTAAACCAATGCCTGACTCTACAGAGAGATGCAGGTGCTGCTTTGGGGTCAAGCTTGGTCATTATAATTTTTCAGCATTCAGTTCAGGGAATCATATAAATTATAAGAGTAGGAAAGGACCTCAGAAGTCATCTAACTTCACCCAAAGCAGAAATCTTCTCTACAATATGTGTTTTCCACAAAAGAACATCCTTTTCAACTTTAGTATCTTCCTTTTCATGTATGATTCTAAGTTCATAGGATTTAGAACTGGGAGGGATCTTAGATATAATCTAGTCCAACCAAGGCATTTTGTAGATGAGGAAACTGAAGCCTAAAGCAGTTAGGTGACTAGTCCAAGGTCATTTCGTGACTAGCTGATATAGGACTGGCTTTGCTGACTCTAAATGCAGTGTTCCATCCATTATGCCATAAATCAATCAATAAGTATTTGCTGAATGCCTACTAAAGATATGTGGTTAGCTCAATTGTTTAGAGAACCACACTGATAAGGCAATGGGCCTTCTCCTTGGCTACAGACTAACTTTGGCCAGCTGCTTTGCAAACTTATGTCACTAGTCACAAAGACAGCTTAGCAAAAGAGAAAATCTATTGTGATGAATGCAAAGAAATAACTCACAAGATAGACTTATGGTTCAGAAGGGTTATCTTTGCATGTGAAATTTAGCCTATATTGTTATCCTAGGTCCTCATTAGGTCCTGATTCACAACATTCAACATTATTAGCTCTGTTGCAATGAAATCATGAGGCTATAAATTACATGTTAAGTCAAAGATTAGGTACAAAGTTTGGTTTTCTGTAACTGAATTATACTAAAAAGTGTATAGTTTTCAAGGCTAACCCCAAGTAAACCATAAAACTGTGAAATGTATCTCTAACACAGAAATCAAGTGTATTTTTGTGTATTTATAATCTCAGCATATCTCCTTACTACTTTATCAAATTACCTGAAAGAGAAGCAAGACTTTATTGTCAACTTCACATGAAGAAGAACATTAGTAGTGTATGGAATGCATATTTTTGGTAGGTCCTAATTGCTCTAAATTGCTGAACTTTTCCTGCAAAACTAGTCTCTTTAATCAAATTTCCTAAAATATAGCAGCCTTTATTTTTAAGTGGTTAAATTTCCTCTGTTTTTCTTTAAGGCCCTCAACCTTGGGGTTTTAATTCTTTAATTCTCCTCATACTGAACAATGTTGTGGGGGTGGGGAAGTGTGGCAATCAGTCGATTGAAGTTGTTAAAGAGAAACACAGGAATAACAAAGCATGCTTTATGGTAAAAAAAAAAAAAAACAACAACTTTATAATGAGAATATATAAAAGGGAAATATATCAAGGCCTAGGTTTTTGAGATCCATGTGTAGCAAGGGGTTGCCTTTCCCCTTAGGTTATAATTGCCAATGCTGAAAAATGCCAACATTAATTAAGTCTTATATTTTGAAGTCTTGAAAGTCTGAGTACATATAAGGGAAGCTGGTGGCTACTACCAGGGGAGAGACACTGACTCCCTCCATGTTCCTTGATCAAGACATTCCATCTCTCAGCTCTGGGCATTTTCTCTGGCTGTTCCCCATTCCTAGAATGTTCTCCCTCCTCACCTCTATCTGCAGCTTCCCTGGCTTC
Source organism: Vombatus ursinus (assembly GCF_900497805.2). NCBI lineage: Eukaryota > Metazoa > Chordata > Mammalia > Diprotodontia > Vombatidae > Vombatus > Vombatus ursinus. Next base: position 14,275,680 of record NW_020954562.1, on the reverse strand, counting down.
TTTCCAGTTGAAATTCCACCTTCTACAGGAAGCATTTTCCCTCTAGGAATAAATAGAATGAATTTCCTATTTATCCTGTATATTTATTTGAACCTTGTTGTTTGCAATGTTTTCTCCCCCATTAGACTGTAAGCTCCTTGAGGGCAAGGACTGTCTTTTGCCTTTCTTTGTATCCCCAGTGCTTAGCAAAGTATCTGACACATAATTGGCTCTTAATAAATGTTTATTGACTGAGTGCTAAGTACAAAAGTTCTCAAGTTACATCTGAGTGAGGGTAATGAGCTGGATAAGATAGAGGTTCCTAAATTTTTCCTGGGCTCTTTGAGTCAGTAGGGGGCTTCTGACATGGGTTATATACAGAATTAATTTAGAGGAAAAATATAACATAATGAGATAGGCAAGTGGAGAGTGAAAATCAGAACCAAATAATCGCACAAATGCACAGGAAGACCAACTAGCACTTTCCTATGTAAATCCAGCCAACTAGCTTATTAAGGAAGTGATTTAGAAAAAAAAATTACCTAGGAAAACAATTTTATTGACTTTCATATTGCCATAACTTTTGGTAGAAATTAAACCAACAGTATACACCCTAAAACAAAATATAGCCCAAATGGATGAGTGACTTTAATGTAAACAGTCACATCATTAAAAAAAAAAGGACTAAAAGAGAATGGAAAATGGTGCCTTTTAGATCTATGGTTTGCAGGAAAGTCAATAACTAAACAAGAGACAAAAGAGATTAAAAAAGGACAAAATGAACAATTTTGAGTATATGGAGTAAAAAAAATTGGCACAAAGTTTTAAAAATATTGTAAAAATTGTAAAAATATTTCTAATAGTGGTCTGATATTAAAGATATATATGGAGCTGATATAGACACATTAGAAAAAGAGTTCCCTAATGGAGAAGTGGTCAAAGTATGTGAACAGTTTTCAAAAGATGAAATGCAAATAATCAATAATTATATGAAATAATTAGATTTAAAAGAAATTAAATAACCATAACTATATAACTAAAACATGTAACTAAATAACTACAATAATAACTATATGATTTATTAGAGAGAGATGCAAATTAAAACAAGTCTTGGCTTTCACTTCACACCCATTAAATTCGAAAAGATGACAAAAAACAAATAGGCAATGTTCTCAGGACTATGGAAAAATAGATACTAATACATAATTGGTAAAGCTGTGAATTGGTTCAAGCTTTCTGGAATGCAAGAAAGTTAATCCCACTTCTGACACTTCTAAAGTGGTGACTGTAAGTAAATCACTTAAGTTTTCTAAACCTCAATTGCTTTGTCTGTCAAGTGGGGAACATTGTACTACCTATTTTGTGAGGTTGACCTGTGTATGGAAAACCCATTTATAAATCTTAAAGCACAGTTCAAAAAAAAAAAAAGAAGGTAATCATAATAAGTCTAAAATCAAATATGGCCCAAATCTCCTTCATTGAATTATGAAGGAAGAGCAGCCCCCAGACAGATGAGGTTTAGAATCACTTAATTCAACAATCTTCCTCTTATTGGAAGTTGTTTTGACTATTCAAATGTTAATTCTCAAAAATTACAGCCCAATTCTTGATATTGTGAAAGGATTTTAAGAAGGAATTATGAGATTAATTTTTAATGGACAAATATGTACAACCCTTATTAAGTATTGGAATTCAACCAGTTTACCTACTAAAGGGAAAATCCCTTCAAGGAGATCATAATTGTCTTGTCTTAGTGGACTTTTGTTGACATGTTACTAGGCATCACATATCCAGTATGAAATAACCAGAGAGAAGCAGAACTGATAACTAGTCCACTCCAGAGTGAACCAGCAAGTAAAAAGCAGGTCTAAAAGCCACAGGAGAATCATAGCATTATTGATTTAGAGCTATGTTAACAGGTAACAGCCCAGTCCTCTCATTTTATAAAAGTGAGAAGAGGCAGCATTATTGACCTACCTTAGGACCCACGTACATGGGACTTTAGAAGGTCATTTAGTCCAGTCCTCTCATTTTAAAGGTGAGGAAGCAAATGGAGGCCCAGAGGGTTTAAACAACCTTCCCAAGGTTACACAGGTAACAAATAACAGTCAAGAGTACAACTAAAATCCTCTGACTCCAAATTCAATACTCTTTCCATACGACTGCACAGTCTCCCACCTTCATTCCTATCATCTTTCCCCTCTAGTTGCCTGGATCTTATAATGTATAATGTTGTTTCAGTAATGGCTTTACCATTGAAAATTTATGTGTATGTATCCTTGTATAGGTATATTGGTTGTAACCAGATTAATCAAAACTTCATCAGGTCACTCCTGATAATGTGGTTAATACATAATGATCAAGCCCCATCATAATGGAAACAAACCACTCTGCAAGAGTTGCAGATCTGGGAAGATTCAGATCTTCTCTGGCCTCTGACTAGTGGAAGTCAGCGAATCATAAAGATGATAATCATTACATCTCACATTTACACAGGGGTGTGCTGGATCCAGCTCAAACCAGCTCATTTACAATGCAAGTATCTACAATTTGGAAATTAGCAAATGCTATAAATCAGGGCTTGATTTATTGTTTTGTTGATTATCTAAACTGAAGAAAGTTAATGGAGAAAATGTTAATAATGCAGATTAAGTTTAAAAATGTATATGTGCATAATTCTTTTTTTGAGAGCTGACTATTAAATATTTGCCAGTTATATAACACTTTATATATACATATGTATATGTATATGCGTGTGTGTGTGTGTGTGTATTTGTGTGTGTATTATTCTCAATGGATGGTCATAGCAATCCTGTGAGATAGGTATTGCATGCATTATTATCAGTGTTTTACAGATGATGAAATTGAGGCTCAGAGGTTAACTGATTTATAGAGATGAAATTTGAGTCCATGTTATAGGGTCATAGATTTACAACTAGCAGAGACCTTAGAGGTCACCTACTTTTTTTTTTTTTGCCATTTTCCAAATGAAGACCCAAATTCCATGCTGCCAGTTGCTGGTTTTTGATTCTTGGCCACTATGGGGACCTCCAGAGGAAAGACACTGCTTTGTGTATAGTCTCAGCACAACCTTAAGGGACCTTCTGGACCAACCCTCCTTCTACGGTCCCCATACATGAATGGGTCTGTGGGAGGGTGGGATAGCTCTTCTCATTTGCCATGTGGGAAGTTCTCTAGGGCAGGGTAGGGAAGAAGCCATGCAGAGAAGGGAATTAGTGTAACCATTAGAAAGATTATAATCTGTAGTCTTGGGTCCTATAAAAACCCATATTAAGTTCTTATAGTTTGAATTTCGGTCACTCAAGAATGTGTCTCCCATGTATAACAGTTCTTAGACAATTAACTGCCCCTCCCATATAAGGTTATTTTCCTCTGTCCACATGTTTTCATAGCTGTAATTAACTATATCAGATGGAGGGATGCTTAGCCTTTAGTTTTATTTGGTTGATTTGTTTGATCTTGGATTTATTTGTTTGATCTTAGAACGCTAAGAGCAGAGAAAGGGTAATTGCTTCTCAGTAAAGGAAGGAAAGAGCTGTCAGGACAGAAGAAATAAACAAAGACTCGCCTGAAGCCAGAGAGCAGCAACTAGCTTTGTGAGGATTATTTGTTGTGGGCAGAGGAACAAACCATTGGTTCTCTGGGCCATCTGATAGTACATAGAAATAGTTTTGTTAGGGGAAACTTCTGTATAACACGATTTATCACAACAACACTTTAGGCATGAAATATCCTATCCCTATTTTTAGTAAGCTTGGGTTTGACTAGTGACTTCATTGCAAACACCTAAAATGGGGAAAAAAAAAACAACTATCCATCTCATTGGTCATGAGATCTAGAGCTGGAAGGAGTGGGGAAGAAGTACTTATAAAGTGCCTACTGTGTACCAGGCACTGTGTTAAGCATTTTGCAAATATTACTTCATTTAATCCTCACAATAACCCTGTAAGGTAGGTACTGTTATTATCCCCATTTTACAATGGAGAAAATGGAGGTTTAGTGACTTGTCCAGAGTCACACAGCTGGTGTCTGAGGCTGTATTTGAATTCAGGTCTTCCTAAATCCTAGAGCAGCTAGGTGGCACAGTGGATAGACTGCCAAGCCTGGAGTCAGGGAGACTCATCTTCATAGTTCAAATCTGGCCTCAGACACTTACTAGATTCATGACCCTAGGCAAGTCACTCTTTGCCTCAGTTTCCTCATCTGTAAAATGAGCTAGAGAGGGAAATGGCAAACACCCCAATATCTCTGCCAAGAAAATCCCAAATCGGGTCACAAAGCATAGGACATGACTAAAACGACTGAACAACACCATCCTGACTCTAGGTCGACTGCTCTATCCACTATACCACCTAACTGCCTAAGGAAGAGACTTTAGATATCATTCAGTCCAATCATTTCATAGATGAGGAAACTGAAGCTCAGAGTGTCAGATGCTGAGAATGCCATGGAGTCAAGAAGCAAAGGAGGAAAGGAAGCTGCCATCTGGGTCTATTTAATCAATCAGTCAATTCATTAACATGCATTTCCTGCCCTTGAGCAGTTGACATTTTTACAAGGGGGTAACACGCACTTATTTAAGGGCATCAGGAAGTAGTCCTGGCACTGCAGTTAGCAAAAGAATGGGGAGAGACTAGCCTAGCAGGCGAGAAGGAAGGAACATGGAATGGACAGTATTTAGGCTGCGAGAGCATTTGGTTTGGTTTTAGAAGTGTGACAGAGGTTTGAGGGAGGGAGGACCCAGGAGTCCTTAGAGACTGTGACAGAGTGCACAAGAGAAGATCAAGGGAGCCTGGAAAGAATGAGGACAGAGTGGATTCAGTGAGTGTGTAAGGGAGAAAGTGATCAGTCCGTCCAGAATGCTGGAGAAAGTAAAAAGGTGGGTGAGCCCCAACTGGGCTTTGAGCACTGATCTGAAAAAGAAGGTGTAGGGGGTAGGATGGTGACCAGGGTTTCTGAGCTCTTCCTGCTTCCCTATGGGAAGGGGTGTGTGTGTGTGTGTGTGTGTGTGTGTGTGTGTGTGTGTGTTTGTGTGAGAGAGAGACACACACACACACACAGAGACAGAGAGACAGAGAGAGAGAGAAAAAGAGAGAGAGAGAAAGAGAGAGAGACAAAGACAAAGACAGAGACACAGAGACACAGCAGCAGAGACAGAAAGAGGGCAGGGGGGGTCCTGGGCCCCTAAGATCAGAAAAATCTCATTCTTGGGTAACGTCTCATCTTTGGTTCACTGTTTATAGCTTAATCTTCATTTTTCAATATGCAATCCTGAATTAAATCCAATGTGGCCAGCAACAAGGGACAATTCTGCCTGTGTTTTATACAAACAGGTGTTTTCATGGCTGAACAGGATCTGTTTTTAGCCCCCGAATGAAAGTAAGGTTCACTAACTATTCCTTCTCTCATTTGCCCTGGATCGCTGCCCCCAAATAAGAGACCTTATGTTTTACCTGGGGCCTTTCAAGTCACCTTGTTTCACTTAGGTTCAAAGTTAGACTAAGTAGAAGCTAGGGAAGGGTCTCTATCAAGTCAGTCAGCTTTTAAATGCTTACTATATATAAGGCACTGTTTTAGATGCTGACTATACAAAGACAAAAGTGAACAGTTGATCCTCAAGGGGCTTGTGTTCTAACAGAAAAGACAACAAGGACATATATAATATATAAACAAAATGAATACAAGGCAGTTTGGAAAGCAAGGGTGCTAACGCCTGGGGGGGAAGAGGAAGGCTGAACTTGAGTTGAGTTCCAGCAGAAGCATAAACAGAGAGACCCTTCCTTCTATTCAAAAGGTGCCTATTAAAGACACAATGGGTAAAGGCTTCCTCAGACTGAAGCAAAAGCCACTCTGCCCAGGAGAAGATGATAGGGAGAACAACATTCATTTCCAAAGATGAGCTAGACCTAGGGCTAGATTCCCTGCTGAAGTATTGGCAGCTGGTTTTACAATGTCGCATCTTTGTTCTACACATGAGACAACCCCCAAAGTTAGTGCTGCTCAGGAAATCTCCCTTCTCTTACTAGAAAGCTAGGTTCTGGTCTGATGCTACCCAAGAAAGTCAAAATCCCTTCTCCGCACATAAGGCATAGGTTCAAGTACACTATTCTTTAATTCCCTTCTCGGGCAAATCCATGTTGCCGGTCATGAGCTTGGGCCAGAAATCACCATAAACTTCTTACCTGACAAATGTCAAAATGTTGCACTTTAAGGTTAAAAAAAAAAGCTTGCCTACATGATCTCATTTGATCTTCACAGTAAACCCACGAGGTGGCTACTATAGGCATGACTGTCCCCCTTTTATAGAAGAGAAAGCATGAAATGGTTTCCCATAGTTCCACACCTAATTGGTGTCAGAGAAGGGATTCAAACTCAGGATTCTTGAGACTGACTACAAAGACAGCTACACAGTGGTGGCTAGAACCAGCAGATTCTGTCAAGTACACAGAAAAATCTGTTATGTTAGGCTGATGAAGAGACAATGGCTATACTCAAACACTCACTTGCAAAACATTTTGCAAATTGTGAAGATATGAAACACATTATTATTAGAAGCAGTTATTATTTAAATAGTAATAAAGGAGCAAATAAATTTAATATTTCTATATAAATACTAATCAAGACCTTGTCCTAGTTAGCACAAAAGACCTGAAGGGGTCAAAAGAACTTGATTTGAAGAGAAAATGCCAAATAAAGATTAATGATATCATACTAGATGAAGTATTTAAAACTGGGAAAGAATTTGCCACCTAGATATAGTTATTTAAAACAACAATCACTTCCTAGACCTTCACCTCCCTCCAGCAGTTTCCTGTGATGTGGCTCTTGGTCCCAAAAATCTGTCTGTTTGAGCTGAGTCATTTTGTTACAGAAAGGAAGCCATCTTGTCTTCCCCGGTTCAATTTAATCACTCCCAAATGCCCTGTGTTTCTAAACATACAGAGATGGTGGTGATTGTGTGTGTGACTCAAGGACAAATTCGAACCCTCAAAGACAGACCTTTCCATCTAGAGGAAAAAGAGTACTTTAGGGAAAAACAAATGCATTTAAAGTCCTAGGGGGAAGGTGTACCTTTTAGAGGATTGAGACGAAACTCAAAGACAGGATGTGCAGAGACAATAGTCATCTTTACCATTTGAGACTTGGGTATCTGAAAGACGAGTATGGGGAAATAAAAGCTAATGCTCTCCAGTGGAATTTTAAGTGAGCTTTCAGAAAAGACAGAGGGCTTGATTCTGCAAGTTCTCATCCTCAGGAGGGAATTTACTATCACTTTGACTAATTTCCCCTGTGCCTCCTTTTCTCCTAAGGATATGCTTGGCAGTGCTGTCAACCCTGGGACAGAGCTTGTCTCAGGCCGATAAATAAGCTTTACTGCTTTTCTCATGGAGCACAAGAGCAATCATGAAATTTCCAAATTAAACACAACTTGCAGATGCCTTCTAGAGACTTTTTCTGGCATGTCGTTTTGTGAATGAATGAATGAAAAGACATTTATTAAGCAATTTACTATGTGTCGAATACTGTATGAAGTACTTGGATACAAAGAAAAAATATAAGAAAGTCCCTGACCTCAAGGATCACTTTCTTTTTTTTTTTCGAGGCAATCGGAGTTAAGTGATTTGCCCAGGATCACACAACTAGTAAGTATCAAGTGTCTAGTCTGAGTCTGGATTTGAACTCAGGTCCTCCCAAATCCAGGGCTAGTGCTCTATCTGCTGCACCACTTAGCTGCTCCAAAGGAAACATTTAAAAAATAATTTTTTTTTGAGGCAATTGGGGTTAAGTGACTTGCCCAGGGTCACTCAACTAGTAAGTATCAAGTGTCAAGCCAGATTGGAACTCAGGTCTTCCTGACTTCAGGGCAAGTACTCTATCCACTGTACCATCTAGCTTCCCCTATATTCTATTAGGGGAAGGAAGCATATATAGGAAAGCGGCAGCCAAGGAGGGATGTTTTGGGGAGTCACAAGGATGTCACAGGAAGTAGAGTCATAATACAATTAATTGATATATTCTTTCCAGGATGGAAGTGTTCATTTATGAATGTTTCCAGAGAAAGAGTTGGAAAGGAGGGAAGCATAGAAGGAATAACTTAGAAAGGGCCCAGCATTTGTGGATGTGTGAAATGTGTTACCAGAAAACTTGAGACTTGTATGAACGGATGCAGAGTAAAGTGAGCAGAACCCGGAGAACAATTCAAACAACTTTGACAAAAGTCTGATCAATCAACAATGAAGGATGCTATCTATTCCCTGAGAGAGGTGTTAGACTCAAGATAAAGACAAAGACACATTTTCACATGACCAGCTTGGGAATTTGTTTCACTTGATTACACATATATCTACAAGACTTTTTCCTTTTTCTTCTCTTCAATGGGAGGAGAGAGAAAATACATACTTGTTAAGTAAAAAAAAAAAGTACTTTAGAAGAAGACATGGTCTTTATTCTCTAGGAATACAGTTTTATGTTCTAACCTAATTTGCCCAGAATTCAGACTATACATGAAACAAACTTGATTTACAATTTTTTAATACAAAAGCATTTATATTTTGTATAAACCAAGGACTTGGGAAGGTAAGAAAAGAAGGAGTACTGATTCCTTGCTGTTTCAATAAGACTGAAGACTTGGATTTCTGGGAGGCCTAGAATACAGTTACCTCCAGGGTTGAGTTAGTACCCTAAAAGAGTCCAGACCAGTTCTCTTTAGGCCACTGTACTATTCAGAATTGATAAAAGAGTTGTGGCTTTCTCCTATCTTAGAAAATTGAAGATTATCTCAAAAGAATTAGACAAATGCCAAGTAATCTAGTATAGCCTGTGCTCATATTAATTAAATTAATATATTATAAATAAGTTAATCATTAATTAATTGAATATTAGTTAAAAGCATAGATAATAATGATGACACACCTGGTATACAGCAGTAGGTGCTTAACTAATAAATGCTTGCTGATGAATGAAAGCTTTTCAAGTCCTTTACTTTCTCAGTATCTCATTTCATCCTCACAATAACAACAGGAGGACAGTATTACAGCTATTATTATCCTCATTTTACCTAAAAGAAAACTGGCACAGAGAGGTTATATAACTCACCCATGAACATATAACTACTGAAGTGTCAGGGAAAGGATTTGAACCTACGTCTTTCCTGACTCCAACAAAGTCTAGCACTCTTACTATTATACCACACTGTCTTTTGATCCCAGGAATAGGTTGAGGCAAAAACAATTCATTTCCTCAATGGGATTGCCTAGGTTCTTTGGGATTTCCTTGACTGATCAGGCTTTCATTCAATTTGAGTTTGGTATATGATAGAAAAATGGCTCGCTTGCCTTTTGTGGTCAACCAGAAAGGCAAATGAGTGTAGAATGATAATGGTGGGAGTTAGAAGGGCAGAGGAGTCAGGATGGAGGCTCCATATTTCCTTCCTATTGCGGCAAGGAAATATGTGTTGGCAGCATGCCCTCAAGAAATGAAGGCAGGAAATGAAAAGAACATCAGAGAATATCAATAAAAAAGAACACTTTCTATTATCTATAGAGATTTTCATACTCAGAGGAAATAGTTTTTTGGATTCCATTACCTATGTTCCTTTTAAGTGAGATATTACAAAAAAGAGAGTCTGTCAAAGTTGGGAGAAACAGAAGACAATTCAGGAAAAAATACACAAAAATATCCTTGCAATAAATAATTAGCCTTGTTCATTCTTGCCCATCCAAAGTCCCACAGTCATCTTTATCATGAAAATTAGCCAAATGTGTCTATTCCACACTTAACTGTGGTGAAGGAGAGGAGTATTTAAGCCAGGTTTTCTATGTGCTTTATAATTATTCACCCAACACATGCTCTATGGTTTGAGAAGAAGACCCCCAGAGATGCAAAGGCTTCGGAATCATTCTAACCCTTTCTGTCTTTGGGCTAGGGTCTGGTTTTGCCCTAAGTGGAACCCAATGTAAATCATAATAAGACAGGAGTCTTGATGGTTCTAGTGGATTCTGAACAAAGCAGATTTGTTCTCACTTTCTGAAGTAACTGACAGCAAACAAAATGTTTCAAAGAAGCAGAGAATTCAAGCCAGGCTGTTTATGAGCACTTATTAAAATACAGTTACATAAAGATGAGGGAGGTAGACCCTCAGCCCATTATCTCTCTATTCTTTAAAAATTAAACACACAGAAACAACTGTAGACTCCTTCTAATGGGGGGAAATATGCTTAGACGGGTGTGGTGAAGAAGAGTGGGAGGGAGAACCTAATTGTATAAGCACTCTCTCTACCTTGAAGGTGATGAAACACCAGTCTGCCCGGGGTCTCTCAAAATGCAGGCTTTCTTTTTTTTTTTTTTTAATTTGGAAAAAACTCAGAAAGTATAAATTAGCCTTTATTTCCTTGTCTGACAGTGGGGATTCCTTGAGGGGACAGTGGAAACGGGAAGGTTGACTGCCTTGGGGAAGGATGGGATGGCTACAGGTAGAATTAATTTGGAGGTTAGAGAATGCTAGTAGGCCTCACCCTTAAAGGAGTCAGTCTCCTTTCCCAATCTCTTCTCTTCCCTCCACTCAGCCCCCTGCCAGCCCAAGGCTTTTCATTATTTTGCAAATAGCAAGCATTTTTAGACTTCAGTGTTTATCTTCAAAATAAGTGTTTCTGGTGGGTTCCTGGGTTTTGTTTTAAGTCCACAGACACTTCAAGGTCAACATCTTCCCAACATTAACAACCGAGAGATGCAGGATGGATGTGGGGTATAGAGTGGGGAAAGGATGGAGGCAAAATAAATTCAGTTTCTGATAATGGATGAACTACTGAAGTTAAAAAAAAAGGAGGGAAAATACTTTCAAAGTTATAAAATCTGCCTGTTTAAGACTCCAGGGTAATTTTTTCCTTGGAGTAAATGACATATCAAAGCTCCGCTTCATGCTTTTCATGTACATAGATCACATATTATTATTTTTTAAAACATAGGGTGTACTTGCTTCTCCTTCATTGCCATCCCTCTTGGCTCAGCTTCAAAGCTGCTTAATTTGGAGTCTTAGCACTTCCAACAGTCTGGCTTCTGACATGAACACTAGAGCTGAACTGGGCTGGGCTGTCAGAGACCTTTCTCTTGTCTTTTTGCCAGAGACTCTGGCTTCTAACCACTGCAGTGACAGGTTCGGAAATGGATTACTTTACAGACTTCTTAAACATGCTAACATTCACCCAGGAGTGAACAAAAAAAAGGTACCCAAAATAGACAGAAATTGGCAGCCCCCATTGCCTGACACAAGCAGAATAACAAATTAAGCCAGCCACACACACACACACACACACACACACACACACACACACACACACACA
>NW_020954562.1:14236010-14264331 GCF_900497805.2 Vombatus ursinus | reverse complement strand
ACACACACACACACACACACACACACACACACACACACACACACACAGAGTCAAATTCCACAGCAATCTGGATGCATCTCAACCTTCTGCGGAAGTACTTCTCAGAGCTCAATAGCACAAGCAGGCTAATGAATGATTGTGAAATGGTGACTTACTGCACTTAGGAAAAAAAACCACATACACACAAGTCCCCAGAAGAAAGCTGTTGCTATCTTCTCTTTCTCTCTCCTTCTTGTCCCCCTGCCTGCTACGGAAGGGTTGTATGCTGCTTTTTTCAAAAATCAGTCAGACAATCATTCCTTTTCTCTTCTCCTTTCATTCTTTCTTTTCTCTCTCTCTCTTTTGGGTAGCAGCTGCAATCTCTCCTTCTGATGGTATCTCAAGGTGAAGCTGCGCTATCCCCTCCCATTTCAGAGTGAGAGGGATGGACTGAAGGAGGGAGGAAGGTCGGTCCTTGGACGGCTATCAGTTACGCAGTAAAAATAGACAAGAGGAGGGAAAAACCCCCTTCTGGCTGGATTCCGAATTGTCTTAACTCAATGTTCTCAGTCCAAAAGGCTGTCTAGTTGGCAATTTCCATTCTGTGTGAAGTTCCAGAACATTAAGACATCTGTTTTTCATAAGCTGAGAGGCAACGGCAAATCTAGGATTATATTTTGTCAAACTGCATCAGCCTTCCCAAAGCTCAAGTACTACAGCTAATCCCAGGCACAAAGAGCTAGGAGATAAACAGCCAAGTTTGTGCCCAGTCCCAAAGAGATCTCCTGAGTGCCGATGACTAAGTGTTCCTATAGCCAGCCTCCAGGAAGGACCAATCACATCACAATCCAGCTTATTAAGAGGTGTTTGGCTCAATTTTCATTCCTTCCCCAGAAAACAAGTTTATGGCCCCACCCAACCCACACACCCCCCCGCCCCCAAACACCACCTACTATGAACACACATGCAAACACTACCCCTCCAGGGAAAAGAACCTGAGATGAATGAGGCTGAAACAGGGCTGAAGAGGACTGGCCGCTGCACTCAGTGCTAACAGAAGCACACTGATTAGACAGAGGCAAAGATCACTTCATTCTCTCTGAACTGACTCAACCAGTACTAGAGACATTCTGTGCTCATGGAGACAATCTTGATTCCTTTTCCCAGCTGGTGCAGCATCTCTTTGGCAGCCAGAGCTCTGGGGCAGCACCTCATGACTAGACTATATAGCAACAGCCTTTTCTAGTTGGTCTCCTTGCCTCAAGGCTTTCTCCACTAGAATCTATTCTCTGCTAAGCCAACAAAATAAATTTCCTAACAGGCAGGTCTGACCATGTCACCCCTCTACTCAATAAATTCCATTGGCTCCCTATTACCTCTAGGATCAAACGTAACGTGCTCTGTTTGGCATTTAAAGCCCTTCATGTCATTGCCCCTTCCTATCTTTCAAGTCTTCTAGCAGGTTGCTCCTCTTTGGATGTATGCTATGATCCAGCTCCAATGGCACCCTTGCTGTTCAATGAACACACCAGCCTGTCTCCTGACTCTGTGCTGTTTTCACTGGCAGTCTCCATGCCTGGAATGTGCTTCACCTTCACCTGCTGGGCTTCACTGGCTTCCTTCAAGACTCAGCTCAAACCCAGCCTTCTCCACCAGGCTTCTCCCTACCTTCCCTTTCCCCCACTTCTAGTGCTTTTCCTCTGAGATTACCTGCTATCCACTCTGTATGCATCTTATATTTACATGGTTATTTTTATGTTGTCTCCCCCATTAGAATGTTCACTCCTTGAGAGCAGCGATTTTTTTGCTTTTCTTTGTATCCCCAGTGCCTGCAACAAAGATGGCTCTTAATAAATGTTTATTATCTGACTGACTAGATCTTCATCTTGGAGCTGAATTGTACATGACAAGGCTTGTGGGCGATGTAGCTGGAGAAGTGGTCTATTCATCCATCCAACCATCCTTCCATCTAACAATCCATCCATCCAACTTCTACTAAGTAAAAAACAAATCAGTTATTTCCCCCATGTCTAGAACGTTCTTCCCCCTCACCTATGCCTCTTAGAATCATAAGATCATAGATTCAGAACATGAAAAGATCTCAGTGGTCATCAATTCCAGCTTCTTCATTTTGCAGATGAAATAACTGAGACCAAGGGGTTAACTGATTTTCCCAGAGAGACACAGCCAGTGTGAGGTAGAATTTGAACTCGGGACTTCCTAACTCTCTATTAATAAATGCTTATTGGATTAGACTGGATGTACTCAGAAGAATAAGACATATTCCTACCACATTATAATAATAACTGGCATTATACTATTTGCTCTTTTTTTCTTTCTGTTTTGTTTTGTTTCTTCTTTCTTGTGATTCCTCCTATTGATTCTAATTCTTCTTTACAACATGACTAATGTGAAAATATGTTTGATAGGAATGTATATGTAGAGCTTATAACAGATTGAATGCCATCTTGGGGAGGGAGGTGGGAAGGGAGGGGGAGAAAATTTAAAACTCAAAAGCTTACAGAAGTGACTGTTGAAAACTAAAAATAAATAAATTTTAAAAATAATAACTGACATTTATATGGCACTTTAGCTTTGCAAATCATTTACATACATTTTCTCATTGGTTCTTTTGCAGCTAGGTGGTGCAGTGGATAGAGTGCTGGGCCTGGAGCTCCTGAGTTCAAATCTGGCTTCAGAAACTTCTTAGCTATGTGACCCTGGGCAAGTCACTTAACCCTGATTGCCTCAGTTTATTTATAAAATGAGTTGCAGAAGGCTGGAGAAAAATGGGAAACTACTCCAGTGTCTTTGCCAAGAAAACCCCAAATGAGGTCATTGATATTTGGCAGCCCTTTAGAAAATTGTATCCTTTGACTATTTATTTATTGGGGGCATGGCTCTGGATCGTATATCTGTGTCAAATCCTTATGTATCTTGAATAACAGATATTTTAGGAAATATTTTGATACAAAAATATTTCCCACTTGAATTTCTCTTCTTATTCTATCTGCATTGATTTTTTTTGTACCAAAGCTTAAATTGTATACAATCAAATTGTTAAATTGTATATAATCACAAAAATTTATCTCCTCTATCCCTTTGGTTATGAATATGTACCTCTAGCCATAAGGCCCTAATTAGGTCTTACCTAAACTGAGGCAGAACCCTCCTAACTGGTACTCCCCTCTCTAATTTCCATATTGCTGTCCACCCCTTTCTCCCTTCCTCTCTTCTAATCCATTGTGAGCACCTCTGTCAGATTAATCTTCTTAAAGGCAGGTCTGATTATGTCACTTCTTCCCACCTCCTTGATTAAAAACTTTCAATTGGACTTTCTTTTCATAGAGAAAAGGTCAAACTCCCTCACCCAGCATTGAGAGTCCCGCCACAATCTGGCTCTTACCAATCTTTCTTTCAAGGCTTATCTCATGTCACTCCCCTTTAGGTATGTTATACTGCAGTCAAACTGGGCTCCTTCCTTTTTCCTAAACAATCTCCTGCCTCTAGGGCTTGTCTTTCTTACAATTAAATCCTCTCCTGCTATTTTACTGCTAGTCAAAATCCTACCATTTTTTATGACTCGTTAGAACACCAAGTTCTCTATGAAGTAGTCCCAAATTGGGTTGATCAGATGGAATAATCTCCTGCTTCTCTGAATTTGTTTTGTATGTTTATTGCACCTCTCATGGCATATATTACCTTCTAACATTATAATTATTTGTATATATGTGTCATCTCCCCCTTCTAAATTGTGTACTCCCAGAGGTTGGGGAATGTCTCTTATTTTTTGTAACTTTGACAGTATCAAGCACATAGCGCTGCTATGTATCATTTGCCCGTAGTGTGGCTTAATAAATATTTGTTGAATGGATGGGTAAATAAATAGGAGAGGACGGTAGTACTGACAGGGTTGGGATCTAGACCCCAGAAAGGAAAAACCCTGGACTTTCCCACATGGCCAAATCTCTGGCATTCCGCTGAGGCTATAATCCCATCAACTGGCCTTTCATTGTGGACCTCCCTATGGCCCCAGGCCACTCCCTTGGCCTTGTGGTCGGCGTCCCTGGAATTCTATTTCCTCATAGACTACTTGGCCACTCCTAGATCCCTCCCATGGTCTTTCTATATATAAGGTCCACCTTGTCTCCATTAAGAGGCTGGGATTCTTATAATCTAGCCAATAACTTACTAATATTTAGACTCCTTAAGAGTCTGCCCGATATGATGGATGTTCTAATAAACCTTGTCTTTGGCTGAAAGAAGGCTTGGGTCGAATTCTTTTGGGCAGGAAACACATGTTGTGATTTTGGGGTCCCAGCACCCCTGAACTCCTAAATCGCATCAGTACCATTAACTGAAGTACATCACATATTGTCTCACATATTCCCATTTATCTAGATACTGTTCCCTGACCCACTATTAGAAAAAGAAAAAGAAAACAAAAACCCTTGTTAACTAATATACACAGTCAAGCAAAACAAATCCCCACATCCACTTTAAGAAACATTTATTAAACACCTACTAGGCACTGGAAATACAAAGACAAAAACCAAACTAGTCCCTACCCTCAGAGAACTTATATTCTATTTGTATACTTTCTTCCCATCCACTGCGGTCTAGTTTAATTGGCACTTCCTATGTATAGGTTTCAGGAATCCCTCCAGTTAGAAGTGATCTTTCCCTCATCTGATTTCAAAGGATTTTGTACTATTGTGTACAAATATTATATATTCTAACATATTCAAAAATTACATATTCTAGAAAGACAGACACACATAATGGATAGAGCGTTGAATTTGGAACTAGCAACCCATGGGTTGGGATATGTTGTCAGACACTTACTAGCCATGAGATAACAGGCAAGTCACTCACCATTGTCTGCTTATTTGTGAAATGAGGCTAAGACTGTCTATAATACTTACCTCACAATTGTGAGGATTGAATGTAATGAAATGCTTTGCAGACTTTAAGGAATATATATACATATATATGTATATATACACATACATATCCATTATTATTACTATTATTAATTATTTGCATTACATTTATTTATGCTTATGTCATATCACCTCCACTAGACTGTAAGCTCCTTGAAGGTAGATTCATATCCTGTTTATCTTAGTATCTCTTCAGGGACCAACACACTGTTTTTCACAAGGTAGGCACTTAATAAAGGAAGGGATAAAGAAGGAAGAGAGGGAAGAGAGAAGGAAGAAGATGAAAAAAGGGAAAGAAGGGAAGATCAGTACAAAGTCTGTACTTGCTACAGGATATCCCAAAGCACAATGTCTTTCACCACCCAGCAAGAGAAGGGATTGAAAAATGTACTTTTAGTTGGTTTGTCATGGTGGATAGAGACATCCAGTATAATTTATTTTGAAGTCTCCAAAGTCCTTTAAAAGGAAATAATGAAAGATGATAAAAATCACAAGTGGAGAAGAACAATTTAGTGAGTGTGTGCATGTAAGGGAATGACGTAGAGAATCCATAATGAATTTTATTATGAATTAGGATTCAGGAGGAGCAAAAAGCATTTAAGGAATATTTCAAAATAAGAAGGCTGACAAGAAAATAGCTTCTGACTTCCATTAGCTCAAAGATATATTTTCTTAAAACAATTTTCTAAAATAAGTAATATATTGATCCTCACAGGCTGATGCATTTGACATAGAGAGAAGGTCCTGAGTCTCTAGGGATGCTTACTCAAAAGAAGTATTAAGAGATAACACCATCAGGCTTTAGCCTCTAAAATGAAGCATTAAGAAAGACTACAGTAGGAAGCCAGGGCAAAAGCCAAGGGAAGGAATGACCCCTAAGGTCAGGAAACTTTTTTTGGGGGAGGGGCTAGGCAATGGGGTTAAGTGACTTGCCTAGGGTCACACAGCTAGTAGGTGTTATGAGTCTGAGGTCAGATTTGAACTCAGGTCCTCCTGAATCCAGGGCCAGTGCTCTATCCACTGCACCACCTAGCTGCCCCAGGAAACCTTTCTTTCCTGATTATAGTTTGCTAGCTCTGGATGGGAGATACACTCACTTGAAGTATTAATTTCTTTTTCTGCCCTGAAGTAGAAGCATTTTAAAAAAGTTTCGGATGAACAAGGATGTCCATTATCACCACTGTTGTTCAATATGGTACTAGAAACACTAGCTTTTGCAGTGTTTTTTTCTTTTTAGAAGAAAAAAAGTTTTAGAAGAAAAAAAGTTGAAGGGATTAGAATAGGCAAAGAAACAAAGCTATCACTCTTTGCAGATGTTATGATGGTGTACTTAGAGAATCCTAAAGAATCAAGTAAAAAATGACTTGAAATAATAAACAAATTTAGCAAAGTTGCAGGATATAAAATAAACCCATATAAATCATTGGCATTTCTATATATTACTAACAAAGCCCAACAGCAAGAGATAGAAAGAGAAATTTCATTTAAAGTTTCTGTAGACATTAAAAAATATTTGGGAGTCTACCTGCCACAACAAACCCAGGATGTCTATGAACACAGTTACAAAACACTTTTCACACAAATAAAGTCAGATCTAAATACTTGGAAAAGTATCAGTTGCTCATGGGTAGGCCGACCTAATATAATAAAAATGACAATTCTACCTAAATTAATTTACTTATTCAGTGTCATACCAATCAAACTATTATTTTGTAGAGCTAGAAAAAAATAATAACAAAATTCATCTGGAAGAAAAAAAGGTCCAGAATATTAAGGAAATTGATGAAAAGAAATGCAAGGGAGGGTGTCCTAGTCATACCAGATCTTAAATTGTATTATAAAGCAGGAATCATCAAAACTACTTGGTACTGGCTAAGAAATAGAGTGGTAGATCAGTAGAATAGGTTAGGTACATAAGACACAATAGTCAATGACTATAGTAATCTACTGTTTTATAAACCCAAAGACTTCAGCTTCTGGGATAAGAACTCACTGTTTAACAAAAACTGCTAGGAAAACTGGAAAACTAGACATAGAAACTAGACATAGACCAACAGCTTACACCATATACCAACATAAAGTAAAAATGGGTACACAATTTAGATATAAAGACTGATACTATAAGCAAACTAAAAGAGCAAGGAATAGTTTACCTGTCAGATTTATGGAGAAGGGAAGAATTTACGGCCAAATAAGAGATAGAGAACATTATGGAATGCAAAATGGATGATTTTGATTACATTAAATTGAAAAGTTTTTGCACAAACAAAGTCAATGTAACCAAGATTAGAAAGGAAGCAGAAAACTGGGAAACAATTTTTATAGCCAGTGTCTCTGATAAAGGCTTTATTTCTAAAATATATAGAGAACTGAGTCAAATTTATAAGAATGCAAGTCATTCCCCGATTGATAAATGGTCAAAGGATATGAAGAGGCAGTTTTCAGATGAAGAAATTAAAGTTATCTATAGTCATATGAAAAAATGCTCCAAATCACTATTGATTAGAGAAATGCAAATCAAAACAACTCTGAGGTACCACATCACACCTCTCAGATTGGCTAACAGGACAGAACAGGAAAATGATAAATGTTGGAGAAGATGTGGGAAAACCAGAACACTAATGTATTGTTGGTAGAGTTGTGAACTGATCCAACCATTTTTTTTAAGGCAGTTGGGGTTAAGTGACTTGCCCAGGGTCACACAGCTAGTAAGCGTTAAGTGTTTGGTCTGAGGCCGGATTTGAACTCAGGAACTCCTGACTCCAGGGCTGGTGCTCTGTCTACTGCACCCTCTAGCTACTCCGATCCAATGATTCTGAAGAGCAATTTGGAATTTTGTCCAAAGGGCTATAAAACTGTACACACCCTTTGATCCAGCAATACCACTTCTAGGTATCCCAAAGAGATCATGCAAATGGGAAAACAACCCACATATACAAAAATATTTATAGCAGCTCTTTTTGTGGTGGCCAAGAATTGGAAATTGAAAGGAAGTCCATCGATTGGAGAATGGGTGAACAAGTTGTGCTATATGAATGTAATGGAATATTATTGTACTATAAGAAATGATGAGCAGGTACTTCAGAAAAACCTGGAAAGACTTAGTATGAAGTGATGCTGAATGAAGTGAGCAGAACCAAGAGAACATTGTACACAGTAACAGCCACATTGTGTGATGATTAACTTCGATAGGCTAACTTTTTAGCAATGCAAGGATCAAAGACAATTCCAAAAGACTCATGATAGAAATGCTGTCCACATCCAGAAAAAGAACTAGGGAGGAGTCTGAATGCAAATGGAAACATAGTATTTGCTCCCTTTTTTTGGTGTTTTGTTTCGTAACTTCTTTCTTTTGGTTCCTTCCATTGGTTCTAATTCTTCTTTACAACATGACTAATGTGAAAATATGTTACAATATGAATGTATATGTAGAGCCTATATAAATTTACATGCTGTCTTGGGGTGGGAGATGGGGAGAAAATTTGAAACTCAAAATCTTATGGAAGTGAATGTTGAAAACTAAAAATAAATAAATTTATAAAAAAAAGTTTCAGATAAAAGATCTAACTTTGCAAAAAAAAGAGAAAATAATGATAAATTATGAAAACTGAACGCAAAGTATTTTCTTTTCACTGATACACAACCAGTGACATCGTGCAGCTATGAATCATGGAATGCTACCATATGCAAAGAAATAAGATGTGTGAGTGACACACTAGTGAATGGAAAAGTGCATGATGCATATAAGCAGCTTGGAGTATGTTACCAGTAATGATTCAGGCCCCCCAAAAAATAGGGTGAAACTCTCACAGAGAAAGGTCAAATAATTTGCCTGGTGTCCCACAGCTAGTACACATTTAAGACAGGATTTGAACTCAAGTCTTCCTGATTTCAGGTCCAGTGTTCTCTATCTACTGTGTCACCTAGCTGGGTAGAGGGGCGGCAGATGTTGACTCAGTGAAAGGGACAACTTTCTAAGACTTAGGGTTAGGCAAAAGTACAATGAATTGCCCCAGCAGATTTCTAGAGGTGTTTACACAGATGCTGGATGATCACTTATTGAATATTTCATAGAGGAAGTTCTTGTATAGATGCAAGTCAGACAGGAGGCCTCTGAGACCCCTCAAACCATGGAATTCTGTGATTTTTGCACCTTCAGAAGCATAATTAGTCAATCAAGAAACATTTATTAAGCACCTACTTTGTAGCAGGTGCTGTGCCAAGCAGGATGTAATTTAAAGAACCCTGGACTAGGAAACAAAATGTTTCAGATATTGCACATAACTCTGCCTTGTGCCTTTGGGCAAGCCGCTTTACCTTGCTGGGTCTCAGTTCTTTTAGCTATAAAACGAAGGATTCAGACTAGATGGCCTTTAAGGTCCCTTCCAGTTCAAATCTGTGTGAGGAATAGTTACATTAGGTTGTTTATTATAAAGCTAAAGTCTCATCTATTCAGCTAACATAAGGTTAATGTAATAAAATGAGGGCCTTATGACAGGTATTTCCTGATTAACAAACTATTTATGCTCCAAAAACTCATTTGTAAGTTATCTGTCATTCAAAAGGCATTTCCCCATAAATAAAAGCTATAAAAGGTCATTAGACTCCTACGCCAGCCCACAAAAGCCAACCTAATCAATGTATCAATAGTGCAGTGTACACAAAACAATAGAACCCAACCACCATATATAATCAAATTGTTATGGGAAAAAATGCCTTCTATTGTCTGACTTCCAGGAATGCCAGGAACACATTGTCTCCAGTCTAGCCCTGGAAGTGGGAATGGGGACTCCCTGTCCTTTCCACTCCCCATATTTGCTTAGCATTGAAAACAGGAACTAGTTCCCCCAATGCCAAGCTACTCATGGTGGTTCTCATGGTCTCTATCAGAGGCCACACAGCAGGGTGAGATCCCCGGGAAAAGTAAATGACCAGTTATGGTTTGGAAGGGGATAAGAAACTGTATGTATTAGACAATGGGTGTCATGACCATCACTGACTTCCACATAGGCCGGAACATACCTAACATTCTTAATAAATTGTCAGTCAGCCCATGCTTGAGGACTTCTAGGGATGGGGACCTCACTACCGTATGAGATTACTCATTCAACATCTGGTCTGACTTTCTCATTTTGTTGAGGAAGAAAATGAGGCCCAGTTTCTTTTCTTATGAGAGTTCCAGGAACGGGCCGCCCTGTTTCCCTTTTTGCTGACATTGACTGTGGCTCCTAACAAAGTTTCTCTTCCACTGAAGAATGGAATGCAGCCTTGCAGTTCTGTCCCTTATCCCCTGAAACAAGTATACAGCCCTCATGAGATGTAGGTGTTTTTTTTTTAATCGCTTTAAAACAAAAATGTCCCAATGATATCTTCCCCTCACCTTCTTCCCACCCTACAGCAGAGAACCCTCCCTTGGAACAAATAAGTAGGATTAATTGAGACAAATAAACATATTGGCCACATCTGACAATGTAGACCTAATCTCCTCATCTATATTTCACCACCTCTGCTGAGAGGAGGGTCACAGATTCATCATGAGGGCTTTGCAGTCAAGATTGCAGGGTTCTGAAGTCTTTCAAGGTTGTTTTTCTCGTCTTTACTGCGGTCATTGTGTAAATTATTCTACTGGTCTGCCTCACGTTGTCCTTCATAAGGTCACACAAGATTTGAGATTATAATAAAAACAACAACATTTATATAGCACTTCCTCAGTGCCAGACATTGTAATAGTGCTTTACAATTATTGTCTTATTTCATCCTCACAACAGAGCTGGAGGGGACTCTTTAAGCTTCAAATTTCTCTGAATTCTTCACACTCTTGTTTCTTAGAGTGCAACACAATTCACATGTTGCAGTTTATGGTCATTTCCTAACCAATGGGCACTATTTTGTTTCCAGTTTTTTTGCTACCATAAAAAGTTCTACTATTAATATTTTTATACATATGGAACATTTCCCTCTGTCTTTGATCTCCTTGGGGTACGCACCCAGTAGTGTTACTGATGGATCAAAAAGTAAGTACAATTTAGTGACTTTTTTTGCTTTCCTCAATGTCATTACTTCATAGAAAATGTCCCATGTTTCTCTGAATGCCTCATATTCATCATTTCTTCTGGCAAATGACACATGTACCACATTTTTTTTAGCCATATCTCAATTGATGGGCACCTGTTTAGTTTCCTGTGTTGGTTACCATGAAGAGGGCTATTAAGTGGGCCAATATTTTGTTTCACATAGGATCTTTATGTCATTGAACTCCACATGTCCCTATGCCCAATCAGTGGGACAAAGGACATGAATAGATTGGTGGCTTTACTTTTTATAATTCCAAACTGTTTTCCAGAATACTTTCAGCTTCACTAACGATGCATTAGTGTAGCATTTATTTCTTCAGGAGCTGTCACCAAAATTCTGAAAATTCACCCTTTTCTAACACACTTATCTGTTCTGGCTAACATGAGTTAACAAAATTCAATAATAAAATGATGTTGATTGATGATGATGATGATAGCTAACACATTTAGAGCTTTAAGAAATGCTAAATATGATTCACATATATTATGTCATTTGACCTTCACAATAACTCGATAAAGCAAGTACTACTATTATGCCAGTTTTACCAATAAGATAACTGAGGATGTGAGAAATTAAATTACTTTCTCAGGGTCACAAAGTCACTGAGTGCCTGAAGCAGAATTCAACATCAGGTGTTCCTGATCCCATATCCAATACTCTATCCATTACCACCCAGCTACCTGTTGTGGAGACTAGATCTCATTCCTAAGAGTTTTAAACCCATTTTCCTCTATGCTTTATGCTTAGTAATCTGAATAAATAGCTGATTCTGCTATTTATGGAATGGGAGTTCCAATCTTCTTAAATTATCTGTTAAAGCAGAAACTCTCCATTGCTTTAGCTGATTTCTTTCAGGTTTTCATAGCCTCTGACTCTCAGAGTTGGGAGAGGTCCATTTTTCCAACTGCTACCTGAACAAGGATCTCCTTACATCATACCTGACAGGTGATCATCCTGTCTTGCCCCTGCCTACACTTCTAGTGAAGTGAGACCTCCTTCTCCCAAGGCAGAGCATTCTTCTTTTGGATAGCTCTGTTGGGAAGTCTTTCCTTCTTTTAACATGGTTTATATTAAAGAAGTGAGGGAGTGCAGTGGATAGAGCACTTAACCTAGAGTCAGGAAGACCTGAGTTCAAATCTAGCTCACTTACTAGCTGTGTGACTCTGGGCAGGTCACTTAGCTAGGGTCTACCTCAGTTTCCTCAGCTATAAAACAGGGATAATAACAGCTCTCTTGAGGGATTGTTGTGAGGATAAAATGAAATAGTATATGTAAAGCACTTTGTAAATCTTAAATCACCATATGAATGCTAGCTGTTATTATTCTTAAATTTTATTTATTTTGACATTCATTTTTTTTATTGCTAGTTAAATGGAAAACCACTCCAGTATCTTTGTCAAGAAAACCTTATGGACAGGATGGTTACTAAGAGTCAGACACAACTAAATGACTGAACAACAATAACAACAATGATGATGACAATATTGTTTTTGTTTTAACAGTAAATAGTTCTGTAGGCAACCTCCTTTCCCACCACTGCCCTTTAAACTACTTGAAGACAGCCAGTATGTCCACACTGTCTTCTCTACCTAAATATCCCCAATTCCTTCACATTGCATGGTGCAGTGGATAGAACTGGAAGGGACCTTAGAAATCACCTCATCCAATCCCTTCATTTTACAGATAAGGAAGCTGAGGCCTAATGAGGTTAAATCACTTTCCCAAGCAAGATCACAGCTAGTAAGAAGCAAAGGCAGAATTTGAACCCATGAGGTTCTGACTTCAAATCCAGTGTTCTTTCCACTTGACTACCTTTTCCCTTTGACTTCCTTTGGGTTGCCCTTCGAATAGCTAAAAAGAATGTTAAAAGCTTTTTTTTTTTTTAAATCTGCACCTATGGTGTTAGCTTTCTGATACTCATTTCCAAACCTGACAGACATGAGGAAGAGTGAGTCATTCCTGTTTTTTCAAGGCATCAGAGCCAAGCTACAGTGTCCTCATGATATGGGCTGCAGCCAGAGAGGGGTTATTGAAAGCGTGTAGTGTAAGCAAAGGAAGAAAGCTGGAGGCCTCCTGTGTTCAAAGAGCAAGGCAGACACACCTGTTTTAGGTCATTATTTTCCTTCAACCCTACAGTAGCTTAGTACTGTGGCACACACAGTCTAAGGAGGAGTCAGCCTCCAGTGGCTCATGGTTGAGAAAAAAACATGTCTCAGTGGCAAAGAAAGTCAATCTGGAACAAAAAGTAAATCCCTGTTTTATCAAAACAAAAAGAAAAATTAGGAGCCTGAGCTGGGATGCTATGCATAGTGACTGAAGAAACTGGAAAGAATTGTTTCAAGGAATGAGTCAGAATAGATTGTTTTGACAAGAGCTTGGAGGGTTGGGGTGAAGAGGGAAGATGTAGAATGATTTTCCTTTTCTCCCACCTAATTTACACACTCTTCCTCCCCCTCTCTATCCGCCATGTGTGATAGTGGGTTCCCCTTCCCTTACCCCTTCTCTGCCCATCCATAGCTCCCACATTCAAATACATACTTAAGATTTGGCAGGGATGGAGAAGGGGAAAGGGAGGAGGGGAACCTAGAGAGAAATTTTTAAAAGGGGAAGGAGCTCAGGGAACTTGAGTTTATAATGAAATGGGGATAGAGAAACAGCTAGACCTGTGATTTCATTGCTCTAATGATCTCCCAGGTAAGGAGACATCCTCTGCTAATGCAGGTTGGCACTTTCTCTGAAACTTATATAGACTGTTAAAAAAGTTGCCTGGAGCAGAGGTGTCAAATATAGGTGCCACATTTAGTGACAGCACCTCCCCCTACCCAGTGTCTCCCGAAACAGATTAAAATATAATCAGGAAGTATTTAACAAAATAAATTTTAAAATAGGATACAACTGAGATATTATTATTAATCTGTGGCTTTCCAAATGAACACGCAGCCTGCAGGGATCCTATGTATGGTTAGTGGCTGTTTCTTTTTTTGGAGGCAATTGGGGTTAAGTGACTTGCCCAAGGTCATACAGCTAAAAAATATCTGAGGCTGTATTTGAACTCAGATCTTCCTGATTCCAGGCCCCCGCTCTATCCCCTGTGCCACCTAGCTGTGCCAGGAGCTGTTTCTATTTGAGTTGGACAGCACTGTCTTAGAGCACTGAGAAGTAACTTGCTCAGGGTCTTATAACCAGAATGGGTCAAAGGCAAAAATGAAAGGTCAGTTCTTCCATACTGCCTTCATTTCATTGCTATATAAATGTCTTAAAGAAACTGGTAGATGAATGCAGAGACAGTCGGTCAATCAACATTAAGTGATTACTAGAATCTGGGCATATAAGGGAAGGCAAAAGAGAGTCCCTGGCCTCAGGGAGCTTACAGTCTAATGGCAGAGACAAGAAACAAACAACTATGCAGAAACAAACTACAGACAGGATAAAGAGGGCACTGTCAAGGATCTTTGAAAAATCTTGGGAGATTGAAAGAGGAACCAAAGGATTAGTGAAGGAAAAAATGGCTCAATGAAATGGAGTCTGGAAAAAAAAACCAATCAAATTCAACTTCTTAAAGAGGCAGGTAGATTATATCTCCAAGTACAAGGTAGAGTTGAAACTCTTGGATTTTGAATAGGAGGGAATGCAATCAGGCCAGATTTAGTTCTCAAAATGTAATTCGAATCAATTCAACAAGCATCTATTAGGCGCTTACTGTGGTAAATGCTGGGGATATAAAGACAAAGAAGGAAAGAAAAGAAAAGGAAAGAGAAGAAAAGAAAGTGAAAGGAAAGAAGAGAAAAGAAATGACAGCTCCTTCCCCTCAAGGAACTAAGAATCAAGACTCTTTTTGTTTAAAAATTTTAAACTGTCTCTGTGACCTTGAAAGGATTAGGGACTTGAGAGAACCCCTGGATTAAAAGATCCAGTTTCCTTCGCATTCCTCATTAGGCTATCATTTTCCAAACAGGTTCCAAGGGATTGTTGAGTTAAAAGCTGATGTCAGAGAATGGGTAGTCTGTGGGGGTGGGAAGAAAGGACAAGATTTCTGTAAGGGTTCAGGAGTAAATGTTTTCTGATGGATTTGAAGTTTATTTACACAGCAGTGGTTAGCCAAATGCCAGGCTTACTGTTGCCTTAATTTTCCCTTAATTTTCTCTTCAGTACTCTATGGGAAAAGGCAGTCCGTTGTTTGGCAAATACACTTAATGGTTTAAAACCTAAATACCAGGAACTACTTGGCCTTGTGAAAACTGAGCAGGCCTGAGACAGAGATAAGGGAAAAGTGTGTCCTCAGCAGGTATAGTTTCCAAGTAGGGCAATGACCGGGAGTCTATTCTTTTTTTTTTTTTTAACATTTTTATTCAAAGTTTTGAATTCCAACTTCTATCCCTCTGCTTTTCCCTCTTGCCCCCCCGACAATAAGCAATCAGATATAGGTTATACACAAGTAATTATGTAAAACACTTCCATGTAAGTTATTTTGTACAAGAAGACTATAATAAAAGAAAAAAATGAAAGGAAGTGAAAATAGCACGCTTCAGTCTGTATTCAATCAATATAGTTCTTTCTCTGGAGGCAGACAGTAGGCTTTATCATTAGTCTTTTGGGATCATCTTGGATCATTGCATTGCTGAGAATAGCTAAGTCATTCACAGTTTTTCATCGAACAATATTGGGGTTCCTGTGACAACAGTCCTAGAAGTCTATTCTACCTATCACTTCTTCTGTGCTGATGGCATTTGACTGGCTGAGCAGGTTCTTCTGTGCTTACATTAAGCCTTCACAGGGCCTCGCATGATATGGCTTTCATTTAGTCATAGCCAGAAAAAAAGAAGAGGGAATGAGCTTTCTCATTAACAATGACAGAGATCACATAGGGCCCACAACACTGCCAAGTGTGGACCAAACCAGATTAAAATGCAATTGGGAAACATTTAACAAAATAAATAAAAATACATCAAAAGAGAGATCTCTATAATATGTGGTTTTCTAAGTAGACATGTGGCCCGAAGGGATCCTCATGTATAGCTGAGTGGCCCCATTTCTATTTGAGTTTGATATCACTCACCTGAATATATGTTCCTCCATCCAGAGGGCTCTTAGATGCTTGACTGTAATTTAGGAACAACAGCTGAACACTTAGATTAAGTGACTTCTGTTTTCTGGTTTCAGATCTTGCCTTCTTCCTGTGGCCTGAAGAATGGATCTAATGCCATTCAGGACCCCCTCCTCCACACACACCCAGACCGTCATTAAGAAACTAGCCATTTAGAACTCCTTCCTACCTTTGTAGCCTTGCACATAGTTTATAATTCAGGGACTCTGGCCTCCTTACAATCCATCTTTTCTTGATTCCCAGTCGCAAATTCCCTCCCTCCTCATCTTTACGTGTTAGCTTCCTTCCAGTTTTAGCTAAAACCCTACCTTCTATAAGAAGCTTTTTCTAGTCTGCCTTAATATGAGACCTTGCCTTTGAGATTTTTGTTAAGTGTTTTTTTCAGTCGTGTCCAACTCTTGGTGACCCCATTTGGGGTTTTCTTGACAAAGATACTAGAGTGGTTTGCCATTTCCTTCTCCAGCTCATCTTATAGATGAAGAAATTGAGGAAAACAGTGACTTGCCCAGCTAGGGCAAGCTAGGATGTGTCTAAGGCTGGATTTGAACTCATGAACTACGTGTTTCTGGTACCAAGCTCAATCCTCTATCTACTGTGCCAACCAGCTGCTGTCCCTTCGAGACTACCTCCAATTTACCCTGAAGCATTTCTATATAGTTGTTTGCCTGGCATTTCCCCCATTCGACTATAATATCTTGGGGACAGGCAAGTGCTGCTTTTGCTTTCTTTCTGCCTCGCGTGCTTAGCTCAATTCCTAGACACATTATAGGCATTTAACAAATACTTGATAACTTGCCTTGACTAGAAATAGAATGGTCCAGCTGTTTCTTTATGAAGTCAAAATCTAGGTTAAGCACCCTTGGAATAAAATATAATGATAATCATAAAAAATTTAAAGTGCACTTAAAAAATGAGCCCTTGCACATCTTAAGCAGTCTCTTTCAGCCCTCGTGTTCTGATCTTTTAAAATGGGCCAATCTGAATTTTATTCCTTCACTTTCCAAACAAGGTACTCGAGGGCAGTGCAAGCTCACAGCAAGGAAGAAAAGGACTTCTAAGGAAGAGAACTTTTTAATCAGTCCCTGGATAACTGATCGATGACAGCACTTGTTACAATTACTAAGAACTACTTACTCTCTGGCTCTCTGGGCCCGCTCAGAAAAGAGACCTCTCTGGGAAACAGAATCTGTTTGACTTTGTTATCTAATTATCCTCTAGCACACAAATGGGTATCGGAGGAAAGTGCTGTTGTTACTGCCCAATGACAGGCGACTAGGAGCTGGACTCCACAAACACGCTGGGGTATTTTCCGCCTTGGCACACAAAAACAGGAGGCTCATTGAGGGAAGTTGCGGCCATCTTCAGCAGAAGCACCTCCTCCCTGTTCTACTTTGAGAGAAATGCACTTTGTAAAGATGAGTTTTTCTGAAGTCCTCCGAGTTCTTTTTAAGCCTTAGCTAATTAGTGCTCACAATATCCCTGTGAGGAACATCTGGGGCAGGTAGCACAATTTCCCTTTTGCTGAGAAAGAAATTAAGCCGAAGAAAAATGCTGTTATTGCTCAGCTTTCATTAAAGCCACTCGGCTAGAAACAAAATTAAACTTCTCTGGTCTCTGTTGGGGAGCTCATGCTATCTCTTTTGCACTATTAGCTAGCACATATGTGTGTGTATGCACATTTATACACACACATGTGTATATGTATATACATATACATTTACACATATGAACAGGCACATACACATATATATATATATATATGTATATACACATATATGCATATGTGTGATACGCAGAATGTTACAGGAGACAAGTCACTCTGACCGGCCTGCCCATCATCAACCATTTTTATAATTTGGTTCAGTAAGTTAAGACAGGGAAAATGTTAGCAAATGAGGTTTTCACACTTTGGCGGATGGACACATAAAAGGGAACTCTTCTTGGCTTTCTATGTAGATGCCAATTAACTCCCAGCAGGGTCCAGCACCTCAGTAGGACTGTCTCAATGAATTCATGAAGAGCTAGGAATATAACTTGCCTACTGTTTGCCAAAGTAAACTCCAGTTCCATAATACAATGGCATGTACCTTTAGCAGCTATACTCAGATTTTCATTTTCAGTTATGTCATCTAGAGGTGCTGGTCCCTTGAGTTTCACAAACCTGTTAGATAGTTAATGAGTCTAAAAAAGCTCAAAGAGAATTAAAAAAAAAAAAAGATTAACTCTACCAGTATGATTTCATCATTAGCTCCAAAATGTAACCTCCTTGAGGGCAGAGACAACTTTATTTTTGTGTGTGCCTAGCACAATGTATAGTGCAGAGTAGGCCCACAATAAATTTTGTTGTTTTTGTTATTGATCAGTCATTTCAGTCATGTCCAACTTTCAATGATCTCATTTGGGGTTTTCTTGGCAAAGATACTGGCCCTGAGTCATTTTCTTCTCCATCTCATTTTACAGATAAGGAACTGAGGCAAATAGGGTTAAGTGACTGGCCCAGGGTCACACAGAGGAGAAGTGTCTGAAGGCAGATTTGAACTCAGGAGAAAGAGTCTTACTGGCTTCAGGCTTGGCACTTTATCTATGGCATATACTTCAAATTGTCTGTGATACCTATTGCTGTCTGTAGGACCAAATGGTACTAACCATCCCCAAGATATGCTTCCTCGAAACCAGATATACCAACACTTTTTTATGCCATTGGCCAGGCATTTGTAGCACCCAAGAGGTGAAGAAATTGTGCTTGTGATGGGGGGTGAGGAGCCCATAGTTTCTTATTTTGGGGGGGGCAGTTGCTAGGCAATGGGGTTAAGTGACTTGCCCAGGGTCACACAGCTAGTGAGTGTCATGTGTCTGAGGTCAAATTTGAACTCAGGTCCTTCTGACTCCAGGGCCAGTGCTCTATCCACTGTGCTACCAAGTTGCCCCAAGCCCATAGTTTCTTGAATGAAAAAGGAAGTGGGTGATGGGAGAGTGAAGTTAGTGGTACTAGGTGGGATCTTTGCTCCTATTTCTCCTTCCAAGGTCCCCTCTTTTTGTGGACAACATTGAGGGTAACTAACCTTTGCCCTCAAGATCTTTCCTAACTGGCTTATAGCCATCTGGATGCTGCATCTCTAGGCTCTCAACCCTCTCTGACAAAGATACTTTTGTAGTAAATAGAGTATAGAACGAAAAGCTGAGAGATCTGGGTTCCAATTCAACCCAAAACATTTACTAGCTCTGTGATTTTGGGCAACTCACAGCTTCTCTGGGACAAAGGTTTGTAAAAGAAGCTAATAACACTTGGTGTAACACACTTCTCAGGGTTGTTACAAGAAAAAAGCACTTGAAAAGCTTTCAATGCTATAGAAAATTTTGTTGTGATTCTAAGAGGCAGAATGCAAGGGTAGGAGAAGTATGCTGGACTTGGGGGTCCAGGGAAACCAGGGTTCAAGCCCTGACTCTGCAAGCTCCCCTTTATACAAGGTGTTCCAAAAGTCTTAGTGCATTTTTAAACTATTTAAGCTTAAGCTGTTTGGGACACCTTGGACAGCGCTTCAACGGCCCTCCAAGGGCTTTACCTATATACTTTCATTTGGTATTTAGGAGCTATATGCCCACGGGCACCTCTCTTTATCTCTCTGACCTTTGGCTTTTGCATCTGCAAATAATACAACCTGCTTCACGGGATCATAGAATCAGAGCTGGAAGGAGACCTTAGAGGTCACTGAGTTCAATCACCTCATTTTATGGAGGAGGAAACAAAATCCCAGAGAGCAGAAGGGACTTGCCCAGAATTAGACGGCTGGTAAAAGGGCAGGATTCAAATGGAGGTGTTCCTGACTCCAAGTCAGCCATATCATGATGTCTCTTCATAGTTTTGGGGAGAGAAGTAGATGAGATGACATATATATATATATATATATATATATGTAAAGTGTTTAGTCAACATTTAAGCACTGCATGAGCATCCACTAATATCATTATAACCTTGACTAGAAACAGCTTCGTGGGGGTAGCTAGGTGGCAAAGTGGATAAAGCTCCCGCCTTGGAGTCAAGAGGACCTGAGTTCAAATCCAGCCTCAGACACTTGATACTTACTAGCTGTGTGACCATAGGCTAGTCACTTAACCCCAATTGCCTCACAAAAAAGAAATAGCCTTGTGTATTCTCAATATGCAGTAATATATTCTTGTTGCCTTTCAATTGAACCCTAAATTTTAATAACTTCTAAACTCCAATTTAATTACTCTAGGACCTATGAGAAGATGATGATTTTGTATAAGGTGGAAAGAAATAATGGAGGAATACCTACAATTCCATATAAAAGATGCATTAAAAAAAAGCTCACTTTAGGCATACCTAAAGATTAACCCAGACTTCTCCACTTTGCTAGACTTTTCTAACTCCCCAGTGCAGGCCTTGAGTTCATTCACTTCATACCTCTGCAAGTCAGGAGATAGATCAGAAATGGAATGAATGAATGAGCAAAAAAAGAACTTTTTAGATGCTGATCAAAGGATTATAGATTTAGAGCTTGAATTGACCTTAGAGGTTATGGAGATAAGGAAAATATGGCCCTGAAGTTATATAAATTTCCTGTGGTCATGCAAGTTAGTATCTGAGTCAAGATTTGAACCCAGAGGACAGCATTCTATTATATCAGCGTTTCTCAAACGTTTGGGACTCAAGACCCCTTTATATTACTAAAAATTGTTGAGGACCTCCAAAGAGCTTTTATGTGGGTTATCTGTATCAGTATTTATTGTATTAGACATTTAAATATCTTAGCTTTATTATGAAAATCATTTTAACCTTGTGGACAGCCTGAAAGTGTTGAGGGGCCCCCTCAGGAGTCCCTGGACCATACTTTGAGAAAAAATGAATTATACGACGCTAATTTTCACTTCCAATGCGCCAGGCCCTTTGGAAGGGCCCAAATGCTTTGACCAAATTGCTATAGACCACTTCTCAGTTCAGCTCGAAACAGGACATTCCAGCCACATTCCAGTGCCTGGAGTTAGTCCCCTTAGATGCTAATCTCTAGCTTTGAAGTTCCAATTGAGCACAGCTAAAGCAAACCTCCTTGCTGAATGCACATGGTTCTCATGACCTAGCAGGTGTTTTCCCTAGTGCCAACCAGGTGCCCGGAAAGGATGATGATGAGGAGGAGGAGGATGACAGTGAAATCATAGGAGATGCTACTAGAGTCAAATTTTGCCTTCTTGACAATTTTCTTCTGCCCTTTCCTTTGATCCCAGAAGTTATTTTGCACCCTTCCCTTCCCAATCATTAATCAGGACTACCAGAAAGCTACCTGAGGTATAGCTGGCCAAGCCAGTTTTCAGCGCTTCATCCCCCAGCTCACATGAAGAAAAAACTCTTTGCTTCCTGACTTAGCACACTGGCAGTCAAGGACAATTGCTATAATTGCTCGGCAGTTCTTCCTTTATTACCAGAAATCCATCCTGTCCAACCATAGCAGCCTTTGAGCACATTTACGGGGCAGTAAAACTTTACTGCAGGCCAGTCCCAGCCCTTTCCCACATTTCTGAATAGATCCTCTCTGATTAGTGTCTGCAGTAATTTGTCCTTTGAAATGCTAGCATCCATTGGACTATTTTTAACGCGGCGAACAAATTTTAAAGTGGCAAGAGGGAAGAAGTCCCTCAAGTCCTCACTGAAAAAGGCCAAGGTGGAAACCCCCCAAAATACCACATTTGCCTTTATGCCTTTCTCATTGTGGCTCTCCCAATTTTTTCCCCTTCCTTGCTCTCTTCCATCCAAAATCTAGTTGGACACAACTTGGGGACACAGCTCTAGTTCATTTCTAACCCCTTTAGACTTGCACACAAACTGGCAAAAATAAAGCCAATCCAAGCCCACCCCTACTCTCCTGTCATCGCAATGAATGAGCAGTGAAGATGCCCCAACCACCTGAAGAAAAACTGGAAGGACACACTTAGAAGCCTACTTACTGGCTTTCCATAGCGACCGTGGCTGGGCACCAGGGACGGAGCCCCAGCCTCCTCCTGCTCTGGGGCTTCAGCAGCTAGTTCCCTGCAGCAGACACTCACACAAGCAGCTCCATTCTAGTCCCCAGGCAGCTCAGTGAAAGGGTGGCCCTTGCAAAAATATAAACAGCTTGTCAGCACAAGCCAAAGAGGCGGGACTGCAGTATCAGGGGACGAGGCCGGCCAATGATTAGCCTCTTTGGATTCTGCTTGTTCAAGATACTGGGTTTCATTGTGAAGTAGGGGAGCAAGAAGAGGGTGTGTGTGTGTGTGTGTGTGTGTGTGTGTGTGTGTGTGTATGAAACAGAAAGAGAGACAGAGAAACAGAGAGAGACAGAGACGAGAGAGACAGAGACGAGAGAGAGAGAGAGAGAGAGAGAGAGAGAGAGAGAGAGAGAGAGAGAGAGAGAGAGAGAGAGACTGTCCAGGGAAAGCCTGGGTCTCACTGCTTCAGTCAAGCAGCAAGAAACAATCCATGTTGAAAAGTTAACCAGTACCTTCCAAAACCTCAGTCTTTTCAGGAAAGTAGAGTAGGAACATACTTACATGAATCATCGTTCTTTTTTTTTCTCCCCTTGCCACTGGCATGTTCCCACCCTCTCTGCCCCCTCCCTCCTTTGCTTTCTAGCGTTAATAAAGAAGTTGGGTGTTTTCAATCCAAGAAGGAAGTTTGGAGAAAAGCCTTGGAGGCATGAGAACGACTCATCAAATTATGAGGATCTAAGAGTTGGAAGGAAGAAAGGACATCAGAGGCTGGCTGATACCTGACCAAGAATATATTTGTTGGATCCGTTTTCTGATGAAATTCTCACACTTGCTACCTCTCCCATCTGCACCAAAATAAAACAAAACCTATATAGACGTAGACATACATAAACAGTCTGAGAGATGGACAGACAGGACAGACAAGACAGGATGCTTGTTTTCTTGGCAAGGTTTCAGGGGGTGGAGAGAGTGACTGTGCTCTCTGTATGGGCCTTACCTGCTTTAGCCCAGGTAAGTTCACAGCAGTTGCTTTCTGAGGGAAAAGGCCCAGACAACCCAGCACGAATTTAGCCAATCAAGGAGACAGTCTCAATAGCTTCTCACTTCCCATTCTCTCCTTGCACTCCTTAATGCTCCTTAACTTTTCAATAAGAAAGACCCAAATCAGGCCAAGCCCTTTAACTCTCTGTGCTTGTAGGAGCTCACCCAGATAAAAAAGAGGAGTCTGGGATTTCTGTATTGAAAAGACATACCCTGTGTCTACCTTCTCTATGGCTTGTATAGGTGGGCTCTTTGTTCACTGTGCTTAGAACAGCCTCCCTTCTTACCTCAGACTCTTGGAATCTCTAGGTTCCTTTGAAGCTCATCACAAGGACTATCTCTTACATGACATCTTTCTTTCTACTCCCCAACCTTTCTCAGTTGGCTTTCTGTCCATAGGAAAGGAAATAAATGCTGAAGTTTTCTATGCATGTTCATATAAGTAATAAAATAGAGATTAATTTCCATAGGATAATGGAGCTATTTGCCAAATACTTCATACCCCTCGACCCATTCTCATACCCCATGGGAGTACACATATTCCAACTTGGGAACCTCTGAGCCACTATTGCTTCCATTGCTCTAAATCACCTTGTATTTCTCTTATATTTAGGTCTAGTGTATCTAATTATTTGTGCACATTCTGTCTCTTCCCCCACCCCTCCAAAATGTAACTGCAGAGACTTTTGGTTTTGACTTTATATCATACACAGTACCTAGCACAGTGCTTGGCACATAGTAGGTGCTTAATAAATGTTGATTAATTAATTCCTATTTAGGTGATACTATGTAGTCATGAAAAAAGAGTAGAAAAAAACTACTTACTGATACATACAGTGTACATCAATTTTGTCATCTCTAAAGTGAAGTACAGAAGCCATCACAATTATGTACAAAAAGAGGAATGCTTGAAAATCATGAACATACACTTATTTTCTAAAAGGCTATTCAAGGCTCTCAGGCCTAGAGTTAAAGGAGAATTGTGCTTTCTAATCTAATGTTAGGTTGAAAAAAAAAAGACTTGATTCTATCATGAAATGCTATGAAAACAGATCTTTCCCTCGAATCCCTACTGAACTCAGAAAGACCCCTTGTGTTCCTCTAGCCCCTTTTCCCTGCCATGACTCTAGATAAAATTCAGGACAGTGCTGACTCACCAACTGGGATGTAACTGTCTCAATTCTTTGATACTTCAGGGCACTAATGATACTCCCCATGTCATCATCCTTGACTCTTCCCTCTCTCTCATCTCTGACTCATCCCACATCTGATAAGTTGCCAAATATTGTCAATTCAACTTCCCCAACCTCTCTTGAATCTGTCCCTCTCTCATGGCTACAATCCTCATCCAGGTTTTCATCTATTCTTTCTTAGACAACTATATTAGCTTTCTTATTGGTTTACTTGCTTTCAGTCACACTCCTCTGATACATCCATACTCCACCCAGATTCTAAGATAATTGTCTTAAGACAAAGTTCTGATACCTCGCTTCCCTGCTTAAAAGCCAGATGAAGAAATTAAAACTATCTATAGTCATATGAAAAATGCTCTAAATAACTATTGATTAGAAAAATGCAAATCAAAACAACTCTGAAATACCACATCACACCTGTCAGATTGGCTAACATGACAAAACAGAAAAATGATAAATGCTGGAAAAGATGTGGAAAATTTGAACACTAATGCATTGTTGGTGGGGTTGTGAACTGATCCAACCATTCTGGAGAGCAAATTGGAACTGTGCCCAAAGGACTTTAAACCTGTGCATTCCCTTTGACCCAACAATACCACTTCTAGGTCTGGATTTCAAAGAGATCATACAAATGGGAAAAGGACCCACGTATAAAAATATTTATAGCAACTCTTTTTGTGGTGGCCAAGAATTGGAAATTGGGGGAATGCCCGTTCATTGGGGAATGGCTGAACAAGTTGTGGTATATAAATATAATGGAATACTATTGTGCTATAAGAAATGATGAGCAGGCTGATTTCAGAAAAACCTTGAAAGACTTATATGAACTGATGCTGAGTGAAGTGAGCAGATCCAAGAGAACATTGTACACGGTAACAGCCACATTGTGTGATGACTAACTTTGATAGACTTATCTCAGCAATGCAAGGATCTAAGACAACTACAAAAGACTCATAATGGAAAATGCTGTCCACATCCAGAAAAAGAACTATGGACTCTGAAGGCAGATTGAAGCATGTTATTTACACTCTCTCTCTTTTTTTTTTTGCTTCTTCTTTCTCGTGGTTTCCCTCATTGGTTCTAATTCTTCTTTACAACATGACTAATGTGAAAATAGTTTTAATATGAATGTATATGTTGAGCCTATATCAATTTACATGCCATCTTGGGGTGGAGGGAGGGGAGAGATGGGGAGAAAATTTGGAACTCAAAATGTTAATGGAAGTGAATGTTGAAAACTAAAAATAAATAAATAAATGTATTATTAAAAAAAATAATAATGCTGCTCTCCTTTACAAATGCAACATTTTAGCCAGAATGGAGTCTTAGCTCCCCAAACTCAACATCCCATCTCCCACCTCCATGCACTGGCACAGGCCATCTCCCATATCTAGATTTTGCTCCCTCCCTATACACAAAATGTTTGTCATCCTTCAAGGCTCAACTCAAGGCTCAGCTGTGTCCTGGAGCCTTTCCTGATTCCCCCAGTTACCAAATACTTTCTCTTTCATCAAGTTGCTTTGAATCTTACTTATTTGTATAATTGCTGTGTCCTTCCAGTAGAATTTAAGCAGCTTGAAGGCAGGGACTGTTTTGGTACTTTTCACCTCTATTACTCATCATATATTTTATTGGAGCTGGAAGCTAAGAGACCAATTACTTGTAAAGTGCCAAGCATGTGTTATGCATGGTGAGTACTCCTGTCAATAGTACAAATTCCAATCCATCCAGATTCCTTTTCCTATGTGATTCTTGTTCCTGTCCTTTAATAAACCCTCCACAGTGAGTCCAAGCAATAGGGGCCATCCTATACATCTCTTAACATTACATGGATATCAGAGCAAGATTTTTAATTCCTTTTAATTCCTATTTAATTTCTTACTCTTGCTTCACTATTTCCTCCTTTTCTGATCATAAATCTCTTTAATAATAACTGGTCTACAATTTATCTTTGCACCTAGGTAACAAAGTGGATAGAGCACTGGACCTGAAGTCAGGAAGACCTGAGTTCAAATCCAGCCTCAGACACTTTCTAACTGTGTGACCTGGGTAAATCAATTAACCTCTGTCTGCCTCTATTTCCCAAACTGTAAAATGGACATTTCCTACCTCTATTTTTCAAGGTTGCTGTGAGGATAAACTGAAATGATATTTTAAAGTGCTTGGCATAATGCCTGGCACATAGTAGGCACTTAATAAATGCTTCTTTCCCTCCTTCCTGTTTTATGCTTTGCTTGATAATAGTATTCAGAAGCTCACTCACTGAATAAAGCTATCTCTGTTATTGGGTCTTTCAAGGTCTGATGATTCTTGATATTTGCATAGGAGGACAGATGCCTTATTAAAGAATAGCCTTTAAGGCAATGTTTTGCTCTAAATGCCTTTTTCAAATAGTCAACAAAGAATGTGAACAGTGACATGTTGCGTTCTCTGTATCTTTCTTATCTGTTCATTAAGGATGAGTCAATTATACCCGTAAAGATTTTGTGTTGGTAGTAGGCACAGACAAAGCACTAAAGAAAAGTTTCCTGAATTTGTTGAATTGAGTCAGTTTGAATGACTTTCCCATCTAAGCCCTTAGACTATGTATCATCCTATGAAATTTTTGTCTATTTCCCTAAATCCTCTATGAAGAACTTACTCAACACACTGGAAACATCCCATGTTCTTTCAATATTTCTCCATGTAGGTCTCAATGCCCTGTCATGCCTCACTTTAACTACATGACAGGTCCACCATCTTCTCTGTAATGCTTGTCTACAATTGTGCTTTTTTTTTTTTTTTTAGTTTTTAAGCAATTGGGGTTAAGTGACTTGCCCAGGGTCACACAGCTAGTAAGGGTCAAGTGTTTGGTCTGAGGCCACATTTGAACTCAGGTCCTCCTGACTTCAGGGCCAGTGCTCTATCCCCTGCGCCACCTAGCTGCCCCTACAATGGTGCCTTTTACAAAGTTCTCATGCATACACAAGTCATTGTTTGGTGATACTATACCCACTATACAATTTTCCAGATGTGATCTAGCCCAATCTGGCCCCAACTCACTGTCCATCTACATTGTTTCTATCTCTCTCTGTCTCTCCCTCCCTCTCTTTCTCTCTCTCTTCCTTTCTCTCTTTCTCTCCCTCTTTCCCCTTTTCTCTCTCTGTCTCTCTTATCCTCTCTCTCTCTCTTTGTCTCCCTCTCTCCCTCCCTCCCTCTCTCCCTCTCTCTTTTTCTCCCTCTGTTCCCTCTCTTTATCACTCTCTTTCTCTCCCCCATCTTCTCTCTCCCCCTCTCCCCATTTCTCTTTTCTCTCTCCCTCTTTTCCTCTCTCTCTTTCTCATCCTCTCTTTCTCTCTGTCTCCTTCTCTGACTCCCTTTCTTTTTCTCTGTCTATTCCCTCCTCCTGTCTCTCTTTCTCTCTCCACATACTGATTGATATCATTGGATTTAGAGTCAGAAGACCTGGGTTCAAATCCTGGCTGTGTTATTTACTACCTATGTGACCTTTGGCAAATTCCTTAACCTTTCTAGTCCCCAGTTCCCATCTATAAAATGAAGGGGGTGGAACAGGATGATCTCTTAAGTTCCCTTCACCCTCTAAAGCATTTTAGTATATTTCTCCATAGTCACAGTTGAAAGGAACCTCAGCAGCCATCTCGTCCAACCCGTACATGAAATGAATTTGCCCTGTAACATACCCAATAAGTGGTTGTTCAACCTCTACTTGAAGACTCCCAAGAAATGAGAACCCACCACCTCCCAAGGAAGCCCACTCCACTTTGGGGCTGCTTTAATTGTTAGGGAGTTTTTCCTGACATCTAGCCTAATGATATCTCTTTACAATTTCCACCCATTATAACTGGTTCTGCCCTGCGGGCCTCTTCTACAGGAAACTTGTTCAGACACTTGAAGACAGCTATCATTTCCCTCCTCCTTGAATCTTCTCTTCCCAAGGCTAAACAGTCCTGACTCCATATAACATGGACTCAAGGCCCTTCACCATTCTGGATCAAATGATCCTC
>NW_020954562.1:14223787-14236000 GCF_900497805.2 Vombatus ursinus | reverse complement strand
GGCCCTTCACCATTCTGGATCAAATGATCCTCACATAACATGGACTCCAGGCTCTTTCACATTCTAGTTAGTCTCCTCTGGATGCTCTCTAGCTTATCAATGGTCTTAAACTGTAGTGCCTAAAACTTAATACTACACTTCTGATGAGATCTGATGAGGACACAGTACAGTGGGATTTTGTTGTTAAGTTGTTTCAGTAGTGTCCAACTCTCCATGACCCCATTTGGGGTTTTCTTGGCAAAGATAATAGAGTGGTTTGCCATTTCTTTCTCTAGCTCATTTTACAGATAAGCAAACAGGATTAAGTGACTTGCCCAAGGTCACACAGCTAGTAAGTATCTGAGACAAGATTTGAATTCATGAGGATGTCTTCCTTATTCCAAGCCAGTACTCTATCCACTGTGCCACCCAGCTGCTCCTATATTGGGATTATTGCCTCCCTGTTCCTGTCTTGTGGATCACTGATAATACTGTCAGATACAAATAAGAGGTATCTCATATTTCTAGGTTGAAGGGGAAGGGAGGATGAGAAAATTTCAAGAAGAATCAAGTTTATATTTAAAAGCTTACAGAATAGGTATTACAAATGACTAAAAAATTAGGAGTTCAGTCTCTTAAATAAGTTTATTAGTGATTTTAAGCTGATCCTATGATAAAGAATTAGTTACTACAGAGTAGACTAGATAAATTCACATGATGTTTTGCTATATCTGGAAAGTATAAAATGTAAAAACTCTCTCCAGGCCACCAAGATAATGCCCAATTTTCCAACCTTGTCATCACTGTGCTTTCAGAATTTCAAATTGCACAAGAACCATTCTTGGGAGGGCATTTTTCTATTAGGTGATTCTAAAGAAGGCTCCCCCTCCCCCAAATCTAAAGAAACAAATCTCCTAAAGATCTGAGGATAAATGATTTAACAGAGCTCCCTTGTTCTTCTCTGGTCAAGTTGAGGAGGAGAAAGGGCACAGGGTGGAAGGGTAGGATCTACCCTAGATTCAATAAGGAAAGAAAAATTCACTTTCCCAAGTTAGAGGGGAAAGCAAAGCTTCTTTTTGTTGAAAAGAAATGTATGGTCCTTTGTCTAGGATAGCATAATAACAGTGTGTCAGAGTAGAAGTCTTTTCTGGGCAAAACTGAAATGAAATCTGTTGCCACAGCTGGTGTCTCAGCAATCAGCTAAAAAACCAAACAATGCCTCCCCCCTCCAAACAAACCCTATTCTATCTCCTATTTCCAAACCATTGCCCAGACTGTCTCCTGTGTCTGGAATGAACTCCTTCCTTCTCTTGGCCAGTCAGAACCCCTGGTCTCCTACAAAGCCCACTCCTACCAGAAGCCATTTCTTGATCTAGCCAGCTGCTAGTGCGTGCCTACCTACTACCAGCAAATTACCTTGTATTTCTTTCTTATGTACTATGTATATATACGTGTGTGTATGTGTGTGTATGTGTGTGTGTATGTTGTTTCCCTTGAGAGAATGTAAGTTCTTTGAGGGCAGGAACTGTATGCATCATTTTTATCTTTGTTCCCCCACCCCTATCCCAGCACCTAGCAGGGCTTGGCACATGGCAGGTTCCTAATCAATGCTTGTTGATGGATTAATTGCAATCAGAACTAAAGAATTTCAGAGCAGGTTAAAGACCTTAGAGTCAATCCAGCCTAACCCACACCTTTTATTGTTGTTTTTCAGTTGTGTCCGACTCTTCGTGACCCCATTGTGGGTTTTCTTGGCAAAGATACTGGAGTGGTTTGCTATTTCCTTCTCCAGCTCATTGTATAGATATGGAAACTGAGGCAAACAGGGTTAAGTGATTTGACCAGGGTCACACAGCTAGGCAGTGTCTGAGGCTAGATTTGAACTCATGAAGATGAGTCTTCCTGACTCTGGGCCCAGTGCTCTATCCACTGCACCACCTCATATTGTTTTACAGTTGAGGAAATTGAGGTGCAGAAAATTAACTAATCTGCTCAAGATCACATGCTAGTAAGGAGAAGAGTCATTTGGGTCTCCTGATTCTAAACGCATGTTCTTTTTACCATTCCATACCACCCTGTAAAAGGAAGCGCAGCAAGGTAGACAGAAGCAGCAATGGAGCCAGGAGGACCTGGATTCAGATCTTACCTCTGACACATATTGGGAGTGCGACATTTGACCTTCCAGTAATCACTAAATTCAGTTCTTTGAGACTTTATGCAGAGAAAGTCCTGACCCACTTTAGTAGATGATGTTTCCTCACCTTGAAATTCCCTATAGAAATAGGTCTAGCCCAGGGCCTTCTAGATCTTTGGGTGTGGTTTTTTGACTGAGCCTGAGTTTTACCGAACAAATCCTTTTATTAAGGGGATTTGTTCTGTGAAGTTTGGATTCAGTCAATGGGCCGAACTTGAGGACCTAAAGGGCCATATGTGGCCATCCAGACCACATGTTCCCCACCTCTGGTCTAGTCTCTACTGGACTCAATGATTAAAAGTGCTTTTCCAATCACTTTTTTTTGTTTGTTTTTGGTTGGGCAATGGGGGTTAAGTGACTTGCCCAGGGTCACACAGCTAGTAAATGTTATGTGTCTGAAGCCGAATTTGAACTCAGGTCCTCCTGAATCCAGGGCGGTGCTCTATCCACTCCAATCACTTTCAAAGAGATTTTTCACTTGCTAATTGTATGATTGTGAGTGCCACTCACCTTCTATAAGACTCAGTTTTCTCATCTTTAAAATGGGCGTAATACTACTACCTACTTCATATAGTTGTTGTATTATATCTAGAAGAATTACAAGTAACCCAAAAGACAATAGGAGGACTTTTATAAACAGCAAGACACTACATAAAGATGAGTCATTAGTAAGCCAATTTTAAACTCTCCACTGCCTCCCTCAACAGTACCCCAGACAGGGGAAGCTAGGTGGTGCAGTGGATAGAGCACTGGCCCTGGAGTCAGGAAGACCTGAGTTCAAATCCGGCCTCAGACACGTAACACTCACTAGCTGTGTGACCCTGGGCAAGTCACTTAACCCCATGGCCTAGCAAAAAAAACAAACCAAACAAATGGTACCCCAGAC
Source organism: Vombatus ursinus (assembly GCF_900497805.2). Lineage (NCBI taxonomy): Eukaryota > Metazoa > Chordata > Mammalia > Diprotodontia > Vombatidae > Vombatus > Vombatus ursinus. The sequence continues at coordinate 14,232,941 of NW_020954562.1, read as the reverse complement.
ACAATTCTTTCCTCCCATAAACTTATAGTCTGAGGACAGATAATATTTAACTATCTCTTTTTCATTCTTATTATTTCTTTTATCACTTATGCTTTTCTTTTTTAAATTGGAAGTTAGGAGAACATGTGTGTATGTGCTGTGATCTATGCTTTTGTGAAGAAACAACTCTGCTCTGGGCCACTTAATCCACACAGGTTTCCTAGAAAAGGTGGGATATAAGATGATTGTGTAAGTGGATTGAAAGGAAGTGGAAGTTGAAGTTAGAAAAGGAAGGCATTTCCATTCAAAATGGCAGCTCTGGGGCAGCCAGGTGGCACACTGGATAGAGCACTGGCCCTGAAGTCAAGATGACCTGAGTTCAAATCCAGCCTCAGACACATAACACTCACTAGCTGTGTGACTCAAGGCAAGTCACTTAACTCCAGTTGCCTCACAAAAAAAAAAGGCAGCATTAAGTAGAAATGTGCTTCACTAACAAAGGTGCATCTTCCCAACTGTCCCTGAGGCCTATTTATTTCCTGACCACCACACCCCTTGTAGCTGGCTTAATACTATTATTAAAAATAATATGCCGAATAATTACAGAGGTAGATGTGTACTTTAAAAATGTGGGCAGTTGACATCACCACTTTCCACATTTTAAACCACCTGATTATGCAATTCTGTCAATGACTATGTGCCTTTTGAGAATGGTCATCATCCAATTAAAGGCCTTTCCTTGATCCAAAACAGGGTGGATCTTAGTCACCCAAATCTTGGCAACCTGAAACTTCAATTATCCATAAAAGCAGAGCTTTACTTAATCCTTCCAAATAGCTAAAGCTTCAATTAACTGGGTTAATTCAACGTTCTACAGCCCACTCAGATGATCCAGAGGGTCTTGGCTGCTTGGATGCTAAACACATTGTGGAAAAAGAAGGCTCACAAGTTATCGGTTTTTCAGAAATTGACACAAGCTAAAGGCTCTACTCAGATATCAAGAAGCTATCAAATTATGCATCTTAAGAAAGAGCTGAAGTTACTTTTAAGTCATTGGCCATCAATTTTGAAAAATTGTGGGAGACTGATGAGAGGTAGTGCAGTAGATAGAGTGCCAGTCCATTTTCCTGAGTTCAAATCTGGCCTCAGACACTTCCTAGAAGTGTGACCCTAGGCAAATCACTTCACCCTCTTTGCCTCAGTTTCCTCATCTATGAAATGAGCTGGAGAAGGAAATGGCAAACTCCTCCAGCATCTTTGCCAAGAAAGTCCCAAATGGGTTCACGAAGAGTCAGACAGGACTGAACAAAGCCTGAAATTCTCTCTCTCTCTATCTCTCTCTTTCTAGCCCTCCCCCCCCTCCAGTACCATGGTATAGGTGACAGAAAGCACAGAATTAGAGAGACCTGAATTCAAGACTCTGATTCATATTAGCTGTGTCACTAGAGTCAAGTCTTTTAATCTCTCAGTACCCAGGAAGCTCTCTAAGGCTATTGGTAGAGAGAATTTCCATGCACTGATGAAATCCTAAGCCCAGACCTCCACCTTCCCCTTCCCTCCTCTGGTTTAGAAAAGGAAACCTGGTAATACATGGTAAGCCTGGAAATGGTATAGATATTCCTGGAAAACACAGAATTACACATTTAAGTTATATTCTTTAAATGGAGAGACAATTGGTGATTTTTCTAAAACTGCAAATAGGATGAGATTCTCTGGCAATATAACTTAAGAAAGAATAAATGCTCCAGACTGAGCTGATTTGTACAGCGACAGAAGACTCTGCAGAGGAGAGGACAGAGATGACTAATCTCTCTAGACCATGCTCGGGGCTTAGATTTTGTTTACTTGGATATTTTTCAGGAAATTGAAAATTATGGACAAAAATGATAAGTTCTCTTAATGCTTGTCTCTATGTGCCTCAGACCATAAACCTCTAAATGTTAGCATCCATAACTATCTAAATCATTCTGTGCAAATATGGGCAACTGAGCCTAAGATCACAGACTCATAGAATTTTAGTCAAGAGAACTGACCAGCCAGCCAGCCCAGGCCCCAAAAGAAGCCCAACTATAACATATCAGAAAGTAAATTCCAACCTTTGCTTAAAGAACCCCAAGGAAGAACTTGCTGCCTCACTCCTTTCCGCTTCCAGATAGAAAAGGTTAGAAAGGCTTGGGAATTTTTAAAAAATGTCATTAAGTCTAAATTAATTTTTTTGTAAATGTCTATTACTCCTGGCTCTGTTATCTGGAGCCAAGCAGAAGGATAGCCTTTTTGCATAAAGATGATTCTTTTGACAAGTCATCAATAAGCTATGCATTTTTGAATTGCTTTTCTGGGAGTGATGATTAATTGTCAAAGAGAGAGAAGGCAGAAGAAATGAGCATTTACATAGTTTAGTACAATGGTTCTCAAATATTCTGGCCTCGGGACTCCTTTACATGCTTAAAAATTATTGGGGAGCCCAAAAAAGAGTTTTTATTTATGTGGTTATATCTATCAATATTTATTACATTAGAAATTAAAATGCCTTTGCATTATTATGAAAATTGTTTTGACTTTATAAACTTTCTGAAAGGGTTTAGGGGACATTCCTTCCCAAGATCATCAATCTCAATGACATAAAAGCATCATTGGCTTAGTAGAGGATTCTGATGATGGCATCCAAGGCATACTTTTCAAAAATTCAAAATCAGCCTGAGAAAATGTAGCAAATAGTGTTCCACCAAACATGAGTCAATCCTGGGTTGAAGTGTTACTTAGTATTTTCACCAGTGACCTTGATGATGGAAGAAAGCATCCTTATTAAGATGGCAGAGACCAGAAGCTTGGTGGAAGAAGTCATCAGCTCCTTGGACGATAGGATCAGAATGCTCACAGACATTTAGTTATCCAAACACCTCAAACCTTTTGAAACCACAAATGTTCTTGTTGATTTCTCCTGTAATCTGGGTCTGTTGTTTTAGTCATTTTATTCAGGCAGTAACATTAGCACTTAGAGAGATTCATATCTCCCTTTTATGATTTCTCAACTCATGTTAAAAAAAGGCATCCAGAAAATTGGAGAAATGGTCAAAAATCAAATGAGTGGCACTCCATAAGTACCTGTATGGGGCAGTACAGCAGATAAATAAAAACAAATGACAGAAACATAAGATGGGCAGGGACTAGCCGTGACAAATGTGGTTTAAAGGTAGCTAGAATTCTTAGGCTAAGAAGTGAATACACTGATTAAAATTTATAAGGATAAGAGCCATTTCCCAATTCATAAATGGTCTAAGGATATGAACAGACATTGTGAAGAAACCAAGGCTATCTATAGCCACATATCACTTCTAATTAGAGAAATTCAAATTAAAGTGATTCTGAAATTCCATTTCACACCTATCAGAGTATCAAAGATGTTAAAAAAAAAAAGAAAAATGATAAGTGCTGGAGTAGCTCTGGGAAAACAGACACATTGATGCACTGCTGATGGGCCTGTAAATGGCTACAACTTTTCTGGTAAGCAATTTGGAATGAAACACAAAAACTAACTAAACAGCTTGTGCCTTTTGATCCAGCTGTACCACTGCCAGGCCTATACCCAGAAGAGATAAAACAATCAGGAAAAAGTTCTATCTATCTACAGCATCTATCCATTTACAGCACCTCTCTCTCTCTCTCTCCTTTTGCAGTGGCAAAAAAAAAAAAAAATGAAATTAACGAGATCCCATCAATTGAGGAATGGCTAAAGAATTATAGTATATAAATATAATGGAATACTATAGTGCTGTAGGAAATGAGGAAATAGATGATTTCAAATAAACATGGAAAGACTTATATGAACTCATGCAGAGTGAAGTAAGCAAAACAGAAGAACAATTTATGCTATTAGTATCATTATTTGTAAAGTGAACAATGTTGGTGACTTTTATAAACTGAAGAATGGAATAAGCAAAATCAGCAGAATAATGTATACAATAACAACACCGTAAAGACAAACAACTTTAACAGTGATAAGAACTTTGATCAATACAATACATTGACTATCCATGATTCCAGAGGAGCAATAATGAAACATACTATCCATCACCGCTGTGAGGTGATAGATTTAGGATGCAGAATGAGATATGCCAATTTTTATAATACAGCTAGTGATGAAATTTATTTTGTTTTATTACACATATTTGTTACAAGGAATTTGGTTTTTTTTTCTTTTCCCAATGGGATGGAGGTAGTAGGAGGGAAAGAAACAGATTTCTGTCAATTTTATTAAAAAACATTTTAAAAATAAAGGGGGGGTGTCTTACAGAGGTGGATTGTTGTATGCACTTTCAGATGAAGGAGGTCACTGTATTGTTCATTACACTTAATTTTACTTTATTATAAAAGATCTCTCCTGGAATGTGTGTGTAGGGGAGTGGGGGGTAGGGTAATCTGGAAAGAGTTGTAATGTAAAAACAAAACACTCTCAATAAAACTGAAAAAAAATACTGAAAAAAGAAGAGTGGGCACACCAGGAATAGAGGAGTTTCCATATATAAAGGAAAGAGACAGGACACAATTGTATTCAACAAAAAATCAATTTAAAATAAATAATCTGACAACATCATAGTTCAGGAGTGAGACATAGTACCCAAGAGTACTGACCACCCTTAGGACCTGGTCCTGTCTTTTCCTTTCCTCCTCCCACAAACATTTTCATTGGACCAGGTGCCCACCCACAATGCCTTTTTCCAACCTTGTTTTGCTTCCCTCCATCTGGCTTTATATGCTTGAATTGGCCTGAGAATTCTAAACAAAGGTACCTAGGAAAAGGAGTCTAATTAAATCTAAGTGCTTGCCTGCTTTTCACATTTTTTAGCTCCTCGAGGATTTTCAGTCTTGCGGTTCTTTCCCCCAGGCCTCCTCCACCCTCTATTCCCACGAGTCTCTAACTCTTTTTCTTCATTCCTAGTTCTGTGGTCCCTTTCTCTGTCACGTTGGGGTGTTCTCCTTTCTGTCTCCCTCAAGCCCTTCAAAACATAATTTAACTCATCACTTACCTCCTTCAGGGAAACCTGCTAAGATGGACTGCCCTGATGCTGTTCCCTTGCGTTGCCCTGTCCAGGCACTCCTCAGTGGTATAATATGTGTGTTTGCAAGCTCCCCTAGGGCAAGAACCCTGGCTTCTGTTTTGACCCTATTTTTCCTGAACTCCCAGGCTGCAAAGACTGCTCAGCAAACACTGCTGCTGACTGAAAGGTGTCTAGTTGTATGCAGCACCGTCACTCAGAGTCTCACCTGTTCATTTAATTTAATCCTATGTAATTGGAGTTAGAATCTCTTGACCTGGGTATGCAACAGTATTTAAACATGCCAGTGATTACAGCTTAGCCTTTGAGAAGAAAGCCCTAGAACTGCTTTTTTCTTTAATAGAGCTGCAGTTCTAGTTATATTCAAAGATGACTGTGAGTCACCTGGACTTGAAAAAGGAAACAGATTCTTCAGGATGCCTAAGCAAGAGGAGAGCTTTCCAGAATCTTCTCCTGACCCTCCAGCAGGAGTACTGACCATATCTGTCCTTCACAATAAATGGTGGACTTGGAGAAGGTAGGGAAGGCTCCAGAGATAAAACAAAAGGGCCAGGAAATAACGACATTGTGGAAAAGGTCAGAAAACGGAGGAACTGGGCTTGCCGAATAAAAGATCACAAATATTTGTGAACTCTCTGTGACAAGTGGACACAAAATAAGGGGGAAAGGGTTTCCATTGGAGCACAATGAATTTAGGCTAGTTCACAGCACAAGAGAGCACAAGATTTGGATCTAGAGTATATGTCCACTTGTGCAACCCCCTCATTTAACAGATGATGAAACTGATGCCACAGAAGTTCAGTGACTTACCCACAGGCATGCAGATGGTGAGTGGCAAGCTGGGATATGAATCCAGCACTCACCAAACTGCCTCTTCGCAGACAGGGTATGCCAAAAGGCTTCATACAATTTTAAGCTTTAATCGCTTTTTAAAAATAGCTTTAATAGACTTCAAACTTTAACATTTAAAACTGCACTAAAACTTTTGGGGCTCCTTGTTATGGAGAGCTGTAAAACTTGGGGACGTGTACAATTAGATTCTCATCTCTTCTGAGACCTTGCTTCAAAGTCCAGCTCCAAGGCCATCCCCTCCACAGGGTCTTGTCCAATTCTCCCCATCGCTGCTAGTGCCTCATCCACTGAAGTCATGCTGTATTTGTGTTGTGTTTATTTTAATACAAGTACACATGTACAGGTTGTCACCCTCAATAAAACAATCAGAAGCTCCATGAGGGCAGGAACTATTTCATTTCTGTCTCTGTATCTCGTGCCAAGTACGTATTGGGTATAAATGCTTTTCAATTGTTGAAGTGACTGAAATGTGGTCTTGCCTAGAGACCAGGGCTTAGAAATGGTGACCTCTCAAAGTTCCTTTGGCCCCATGAATCCATCCTTTGAAATTAAGGTAGAAAAAAGCTTCTGAATCTCAACTTGATGGATTTCAAAATTTTAAAAAAAACCTACGTTAGAGGTTCTTAACCTCTTTTTTAATATTGTAAACTCCTTAGAGAGTCTGGCAAAGTCTCTGGACCATTTTTGAGAATAAAGTTTTTAAACATATAAAATAAAATACATAGAATTACAAAGGCAACCAATTTTGTATGTTGAAATGCAGCTACCAAAATATATATTAAAAAGTTCAGAGACACATATATTTATTGTAATACTTCAGTGACCTGTGAGTCAGTGATTACACTATGATATTCTCTCTGACAGTACATATCATGCCTTCCCCAAGTCCCCCACTCCCACCTGCAGCTCCCCAGCCAAGTTATGCCCTAGTAACTAATCTCCATCATCTGGCAGCCAACTGTGAGCCTCGCTGAATTTAAGCAGATTGGGGATGTCAAATGTACAATCTATGACTGGGTCAAGGAATGGATATTTCTATGTGTAATGCACACACACACACACACAAACACACACATGAACACACACTCACACACACACACACACTCACATACACATACACCCCCAACATAATACATAAGATTTTTGAAACTCGTTAGCAAGTTTTAAGAGCTCTCTGCAGACTTAATCATGAGGCAAATCCATTTTTAAAAGCCAAAAATAGACTGCTTTTACTAACTAACACCAGTCTCCTGAGAGTTGTGTCTAACAACAGAATACATTTGAGGACATTTTCTCAGAGCCAAGCTTGTTTGCTTTACATACAATTTTCAAAGTAGAGATTCTCAGCAATTAATCACCACTGCTTTTGCATTGCTAAAGTGCTACAATGACACATTTCTAGTCAACAAATGTTAGGCCTAAAATAAGCTGTCTCCATTATTAAGACTTTTTAGAAATATTAGATTGTAAGCATCTTGCGGGGGACTTTTTTTCATCCTCAGTACCTAGCTCAGTAGACCTGGTAGGTGGGTCATGAATATTTGTCAATTGTAACATGTTCCATGTCTTTCCTCTCAACTCCAGCTGACTTTCTTTTTTTTCCCACATTTATTTTATTGTTAATTTATAGAATAAAACAAGCATTTCTATAGCAAAGTATAATAAGAAATGATTGCACATGCAATTGCAAATCTATTATGTACAACTTGCTATTCCTTTTAAATCTGTAATGAAGTTATTGTGTAAATTTCTTTTTTCTCTTTTTGCCTCTTCCTTCTCCCCATTCCCCACCTTAGAGATGGCTACCATTAGACACAAATATATTCAAACTTTTATTTATCAGTTCTTTCTCTGGAAGCAGACAGCATCTTTTTTATATATTTATAATAGCCAAAATGACTTATTCACTCAGTGTCATTCTTAAAACAATATTACTGTTGCTATATGCAATGTTTTCTTGGTTCTGTTCATTTCACTCTTCATTATTTCATGCAAGTCTTTGCACTTTTTCTAAGATCATTGAGCTCATAATTTCTTATAGCACAGTAGTATTCCATCACAATCATACACCACAACTTGTTCAGCCATTCCCCAACTGGTGGGCATCCCCATTTCAGTTCTTTGCTGCCACAAAGAGAGCTGCTATAAACATTTTAGAACATATAGGTTCTTCTTCTTTTTCCCTAGTCATCTTTGGAGGTGGTTTGTCATAGTGGAGAATCAGCCTTGGAGTCCATCCTCTGGTACATCCTGGCTGTGTGACCATGGGAAAGTAACTTAGCCTCTCAGTGCTCCAGGTGGCTCTCAAAGACTATAAGCTATAAAACACAAGCTGATCTTCATGAGTAGAAGGCATTTCCTGGGAGAAGGGGGTGGGGGTGAGGGTGGGGCCCACTCTACTATGCTCATTTCATCCTGGGGGAAGTTGATTTACATGATTCAATCTATTTAAATCATGTTATAAAGCACTAGTCTGGAAGCCTCCTTCTAATACAACCTTCTATAAAAAGTGCACTATCATTCAGCAAAGCCTTTGTAATCTTCTTTGCAATTAATTTTATTTCACAGCTGTATTGGTCCTCTTGAGATTTTTACTTCTGCTTCTGCCTCTGTTACAATAATAGGGTCTGATAAAGTTTATGACTTCTCATTTCCACATATTCCTGTTAATAATCTTCTGATTTATGGAGGCAAAAATTTACAGTGGAAAATAGAAACTAAGCACTTGAATCACTATCCGAGGATCTGGGATTCAGTTCCAGTTCTGCTCCTCACTAACTGTGTGACCATGGGCAGGTCATTTAATGGGCAATGGACCTGCAATAGACCTTCATTTCCAACCAGAGGGTTGAACTAGAAGATGTTATTAATTGTCCCTTCTACCTCTGAATCCTATGAAAACTATGATATGGTTTGGTTTGTTTTTTTGAAGGGAGTGATGCTTCACAGAAACTTCTAGACCAATCAATCCCCAACTCCATTGGGGCTTTTCTTTGACCTATCTGAATGAATCTCTAGAAGTAACCCTAGAATTCTACAAAATTGTGCCCTTAATAGAAACAGCTGCCATCAAAACCACAGCAAACATTTGTTAATGGATTTAAAGGTCCTGTGATAAGCACTGGGGATACAAAGACAAAAATGTAGAAGTTCCTGCCCTCAGAGAACAACATTCTGCTGGGGAAGGCATAAGATAGATAGATAGATAGATAGATAGATAGATAGATAGATAGATAGATAGATAGATAGATAGATAGATAGATAGA
>NW_020954562.1:14197835-14223777 GCF_900497805.2 Vombatus ursinus | reverse complement strand
AGATAGATAGATAGATAGATAGATAGATAGATAGATAGATAGATAGACAGACAGACAGATGGAGATAGAGACAGATCTAGATATATATTTTATATTTTATTATGTTATATGTGATATATATGATATAATATATACACATTATATATTCCATTATATATGATATATAATACATAATATATTTAAGACATATATCATATTTTATCATACATAATATGTTTTATATGTATTTAATTACTTTGTGTGTGCTTTATATACACATATGTAAATCAAGCATATACAAAGTAATAAAAACAAATTTGATGAGTTAGAGGTAACTCAAAACTGAGGAAATCAAAAACCACTTCCAGTATAAGGTAGCATGTGGAGTGTGCTTTGAAGGAAGCTGAAAGGCTGAGCTAAGGAAGGGGTGCATTCCAGACATGGGGGAACACCTATTCAAAGGAGTGGAGGCAGGAGGTGGAAATATGTGTACAGGGAATATTCAACAGACCTGGAATGGAGAGTATGTAAAGTTGAGCAATATGAAAGAAGATTGGCAAGGTGGGTGGGATGGGCAGTCAAGTAGCACAGCAGATAGAGCGTCGGGCCTGAAGTCAGGAAGACTCAACTTTCTGAGTTCAAATCTGGCCTAGTAAATACTTACTAGCTCTGTTACCCTGGGCAAGTCACTTAACCCTGTCTGCCTCAGTTTCCTCATCTGTAAAATGAACTGGAGAAGAAAATGGCAAACCCATTGAAGCATCTTTGCCAAGAAAACCCTAAATGAGGTCATGAAGAGTCAGACAAGACTGAACAACAACAAGGTAGGTGGGCGAAAGATGGTGAAAGACTTTAAACATCAGCCTGAAAATTTTGTATTTTATCCTAAAATCCCTGGAGAGGCACTGAAGATTTTTGAATAAGTGAGTAACAAAGTCAGATCTGTGCTTTAGGAATCAATCAATTCATCTGCAAGTATGTGCCAGGCAGCAGCATGGAGGATGAATTGGAGAGACTGAAAGACATGGAAACAAGGTAGGAGGCCATTGCAATAGAAATGACGCAGGCTGGAACTAGGATAGAGGCTTGTGATAGAAGAGAAGGGGATGGATATAAGAGGTGTCATAGATGTAGAATGGACAGTATGGAGCAGTGAATATGGAGAATGAGAGAAAATTTTCTGAAGATGCTTAAATGAAAACATTCCCTCAAATGCCATAGAACTAGCTAGCGAAATGTATATTCCATTATGATCTCCTTGACTTTTAATCTGTCTTTAGTTAAAATTCTCTTCATATACACTTTTCTTTTTTTTTAGTTTTAATAAAGTTGTTTAATGAGCTTAATAAAGTTTAGTGAGTTGTTTTTAAAAATAATCCTTTAAAAATAATACTGTTGGTTTCAATTAGTTATCAATAAGATCAGTGATATCAGAGTTTGCAAAAAAAAGATCTGCATTTACTTCCTTTTCTGGGATACAGATTTCGGGGGGAGTAGATTTTTAAAACAACACCATTTTAGGAAACAAATGTTATTTCAGCCAAGTTTAAATATAAATTACCACCAACTGACTAGTTTTTCCAAAGTACTACCTGAGATCCAAAGCTAAACATACACTTTTCCTTTTATAAATAGTAGTTGAACGACCAAAAGTATACAAAGGTTTTAAAGCTTATTTCAGAATAAGAAAATCTCTATTTTTAATGCATCCATTTTTGTCCTGGTGAGCCAAGGTCAGAAACTATCACTTTTTTCTGTTTTTCAAAGTACAAGAAATTCACAAACAGTGTAATAATGTACCTGCCAGCGTTTAACTGAGCCAGCTTCCCCAGTATCCCAGAATCCCAGAGCTGAAGAAGACTGAGAGGTCATCCAGGCAGACACACACCTAATCAAACACCCTCCCTAGACCCTACCTGACAAATGGTCATCCAGCCTTTGCAAGAAGAGATAGTGTTTTACCCAAGGAGCTCAACTGAGGGACCTGTCCAACAGAGACCTTGCGGGGGAAGGTGGGCAGGCCCAGAAAAGTGTGAGGACACCATGAGAAGAGAAAGAATATGGGGTCCTATGGTGCCAGAGACGTGAAGTCACATGTGATCCCTATGTTGGTGCCTCATTCTATTTATGCATATATTCTTCCCACTGTTGCCTGTGTGTATTTTGGGAGAGTTCACCCCAGGTTTATGAAGGAAGAATTTTTTTTTTTTAGATACTGTTCTTTAATTGTCAGTCAGGAGACATAATTAGCCCAGAGCAAAGGTATTTACTGAGTTTCAGTTTCCTCATCTATGCCAGGATGATAATAATATTTGTACTGTCTACCTCACAAGATTAGAATAAGGACCTACTGGGCTAATGTGTGTAGAAGCACTGTGTAAGTGTGAATTATTATGCTTGCTACCTTCTCATAATGCCTTGTATTTATCTTATATATACTATTAATCTATTTACATGTTGTCTCCTCAGGTAGGAAGTAAGATCCTTGAGGTCAGGGATTATTTCATTTCTGTCTTGGTAACTCAAGCACCTACCACTCTGTTTGGCATATAGCAGTTATTTAATAGTGCTCTTTTATTATTGTTATTCAGTTAATTTAGTTGTATCCAACTCTTCGTGACCCTATTTGGGATTTTTCTGGCAAAGATACGGATTGGTTTGGCCATTTTCTTCCCCAACTCATTTTATAGATGAGGAAACTGAGGCAAATAGGGCTAAATGACTTGCCCAGGGTCACTCAGCTGGTATCTGGTGCCTCATTTGAATAATGATTAAAAGAAAAGAAACAGTATCTTGTATATAGTAGTAACTCAATTACTTTTTAAATGAATACACGAATAAATGAAGTTATGATGTGGCTATAATAAGGGTTTTCCTTTGAACTGATGGCCCTTGAACTTGTATCAAAGCTTTTATGATATTGAAGGTCAAATTGACTAGAATGACTTTAATTGGATTTCTGTAGTCCTCCTTCACCTACAAAACTGATTTGAAACCCTGAGGCACTCTTGGGATTGGGCTTCACCATTAGAACCCTCCCTTAAAGATCATCTCTAAACCCTCTTGTGCTGTCAACCTCTAAAATATTCTTTTATTTCTCATGTTCTCATGTGCTCATATTTACACTTACACATCTCATCACCCTTTCACTGTGTAGCTCACACCTTGATAATATAAAAAAAGACTGCATGACACAGTAGAAAGTACACTGGTTTTGGAGTCAGAGAGATTAAATTAGAATTGTGTTCCTACCTGTGTGACCTTGGGTAGTCACTTAACCTTACTACCCTTTAGTTTTGGCTGGATACTGAAGGAGGTCTGGAGGGGAAGAAGGACTGGCTGAATTTAAAGGTTAATGCTCTGAGTTAAAATCCCAACCAGCCTTGCCACTTACTACCCATATGACTTTGGGCCAGTCATTTGAACTCTCTGGGTCTTAATTTCCTCCTCTATAAAATGAAAAAATGGGACTAGATCACATCTAAAAGTTCCTCCTAGCTCTAAATCTATAATCCTAAACATGGCACATTAACAAAAAGCAACCCAGCAATACCACTATTAGGACTACATCCTGAAGAAATAAAAGAAAAAGGGAAAGGTTCTATAAGTACAGAAATATTATTGCAGCTCTTTTTGTGGTGGCAAAGAATTGGAAATTGAGGAGATGACCATCACTCAGAGAATGGCTGAACAAATTGTGGTAGATGATTGTGATGGAATACTATTGTGCTATAAGAAATTATGAGGGGGATAGTTTCCGAAAAACCTGGGAAAACTTCTACGCACTGATGCAAAGTGAAATGAGCAGAACCCAGAAAACATAGTAAACAGTAACAGCAATATAAAGATGAGCAACTGTGAAAGACTTGGCTACTCTGATCAAGACAATGATCCAAGTCTGAAGGACTTATGATGAAAAATGCTATCCATCTCCAGAGAGACAACTGATAAAGTCTAAGTGCAGATTGAAGCATACTTTAAAAAAAATGTTTTTTAATTTTTCTTGCTTTTTTTTTGGAAACATGGCTAATATGGAAACATGTTTTGCATGACTTTATATGTATAATGTGTATCATAATGCTTGCCTTCTCAAGGGGGAAGGGCTGGAGGGAAGGAAAGAATTTGGAACTCAAAATTTAAAAATGAATATTTTTTAAAAAGGTAGCATTTTTTTAAATGCTATCTAAGCCTTTTGGATGTTCCCTCATTCTAAATAAGGCAGAGCGGTATAGTGAAAAAAGAATACTGGACCTGAAGTCAGAAAACATAGGTTCAAATCCTGACTCTTCCACATGCTATCTGACTTTGGGCAAGTCATGAGCCCTCAGTTTCCTTATCTGCAAAAATGAGGCAATTGAATTTTATGACCTTTAAGGTCCCTTCCTCCTCTAGATCAATGATTTTTGCTGGTGCCTCTCATTTCACCATCAACTTTTCCATTGTTGAGAATTTAATATATATCTTGTATCTTGCATGTACCTATTTATTTACATATTGACTTCTCCATTAGAATGTAAGCTTCTTGAGGGAAGGGACTGGTTTTGCTTTTTCTTTGCCTCCCCAGGGTTTATCATGGTGCCTGGCATAGAATAAGTGCATAATAAATACTTTTTTGATTTATTGATCAATTGACTGATAGATTAAAAACACATCTATGTAACAAAACACACTCAATTAAAAAATGTCTTTATTTATAGATATTTCCTCTCTCCTCTTTTATCCTCTTGTTAAAAGAAGAGAGAGGAAGAGAAAGAGAGAGAAAGGGAGCTCTAAATAAGGAAAACATTCATACATTTGTATGTACATCCATGCCTACAAACAACTAATACAATCATCTTTAAAAAAGAAAACTGTTTACTCTTAGTGAGTCATTGCTATTCTGTTAGGTTTTCTCTAATTTATATTTTCAATTAGTCCCTTGAATTTTGATAGTAGCTTTCCTTTTGAAGACCAACCTAATGAAGTAAAATCACTCTACCTGCTCTTTTTCCTTTCCATCACTTCCTAGGCTCTATAGCGACAGCTTTTTCTTTCAAATGAAGGGAGAAGGATGACAAGTAGTGAAGATGGGTCTAGTCTAGTCTGCTAATAATGGGGTATCAGCCTGGGAAAGCTGTGCTACCTGCTCCCGCCCTGATCAGCTACCTTGGAACACTGGGGTTAATACCTGCAGAGAGGCTCTCAATGTACCCTGGGTGCAATCTTTCCCTTTAATTGGAGGAGATGATTTTGTTCAGAGTGCTATGCCTGGAGGCCCCAAAATAAATCTTTACTAGGCTACAAGGATGAGAATCAGGATCATTCAGGAACATCAGCATGGGCATGAAACCATTGAAAATTCTAAGGATGCCCCAGAAGTGTGGCATATAGTATAAAGAACATTAGAAAACAAATAGAACAATCTTTTCTTTCTTCCTTTTCTTCTTCCTTCCTTCCTTCCTTCCTTTCTTTCTTTCTTTCTTTCTTTCTTTCTTTCTTTCTTTCTTTCTTTCTTTCTTTCTCTCCCTCTAATACTTCCATGAAACCATGACCTTACTAGTATTTCTGCTTGCAAAGAGAGTATGTCCTTGTCTTCACCTTCCTCTAGTTCTCCTAATGATAGATACCAGTAAAATCTTCCAGCAGCCCACCTTTTATTAACCTTCACTCTGAATACATGGAATCATTGAATTTAGACCTTGAGAGCACCTTAGAGTTCAATTAGTCCAACTCTCTCATTTTCCAGATGAAGAAACTGAGGCATAGAGACATGAAGGGACTGGCCAATAGCCAAACAGGTACTAATTGGCAGACTGGGTCCTCTGATTCGAAATCTAGGATTTTCCATTGTACGACTGAGTGATCCATACAGTAAATGCCACAAGAGCCAGATTTCATAGACTGGCAGAATTTTAGAACTGGAAGGGACCTTAAAGATGATCTAATTCTAGTTTATAGTTAATGAAATTGAGACTCAGAGTATTTTTTTCTGGAATCACAGAGTTAAATAGAGGGGAAAAAACTTTGAGATAGGAAACTGGTCCTGAAGCTAAGAAGATCTGGGATCCACTCCTATGAGAAAGAGAGACAGAGAGAGAGACAGAGGGGGAGACAGAGGGGGAGAGAGACAGACAGAGGAGAGAGAGAGAGAGAGAGAGAGGAGAGGGGGAAAGGGGGGGAGGTAGATAGAAAGATAGAGATAGATTAGATGAGAGAGATAGATTAGATAGAGAGAGAGAGATTAGATAGAGAGAGATATACAGATATACAGATAGATATGATGCAGTTTAGGGGTTCAGGGGTCTTGGGACTCCAATATCACAACATGCAGGTCCTGCCCAAAAGAATTCGACCCAAGCCTTCCTTCAGCCAAAGACAAGGTTTATTAGAACATCAGTCATATTGGGCAGACTCTTAAGGAGTCTGAACATTAGTAAACTATTGGCTAGATTATAAGAATCTGACCAGTGGCTAGATTATAAGAATCCCAGCATCTTAATGGAGACAAGATGGACCTTATATACAGAAAGACTGTGGGAGGGATCTAGGAGTAGCCAAGTAGTCTACAAGGTAATAGAATTCCAGGGAAATGGAGCCTAGATAGGACCAAAGGTAGGAAGTGGTCTGGGGCCATAGGGAGGTATGACATTATAGCCTCAGGAGAACGTGGGAAAGTCCAGGGTTTTTCCTTTTTGGGGTCTAGATCCCATCCTCATCATTCCCCCCTCAAACAAATGGGACCCAAATTCTTTTGGTAAGGGGCTAAGGTCTCAGCTTCTGAAACTGCTTCCTGCTGGCAAGGGGTGTAGAGCTGTCCCTGCCTCAAGGGGGTCTCAAAGAAGAGGTTGACTGGATCCAAGCACAGGCTGCATCCAGGGAACAATGGGTGGACATTGGCTGGTACTCGTTGTTACCAACTGTAGGTGAATGGCCTGTAGTCTGGAAGACACAAATCTGACAGAAAAGACTGCAGGGCCCAGATATAAAGCAGGGACTAGGTTTAGGACCCAACTTTTAGAGGATAAAATATCCTTAGCTCTGTTTGGATTCAAATAATTCAGTTTTCCAACCATGCAGTATCAAATCCACTTCATAGCCAGACTCAGGAATAGCCAAGTGGTAACATTCCCTTTCAAAGCAATATAATGGAAATACTGAGCTAGGAGGATCCCATCTTAGACTGAGGCTAAAATTATCCTCTCAGCTTTTCCCGACACTGATTTCCCACCAGTATCACATTCTCTGAGTAGCTTGTGGCATTTCTATGGGATTATAGCCTCAGGTGAATGCCAGAGATCTGACCATATAGGAAAGTCCAGGGTTTTTCCTTTTTGGGGTCTAGATCCCATCCTCATCGGACAGACAGACAGATAGATAGATAGATAGATAGATAGATAGATAGATAGATAGATAGATAGATAGATAGATAGATAGATAGATAGATAGATTAGATAGATAAAGCATTTATTGAGCTCTTACTATGTCCAGGTACTGTACTAAGCCTTGGGAACATATACAAGCAAAAAAGAAAAGAAAAGAAAAAAAGGACAGTCTCTACTTTCAAGGAGTCAATATTCTAAAAGAACAAGACAACAGATAAAAAGAAGGTGGAAAGGAGAGAGGGGCAGAGGAAGGGTGCCAAGGACAAGGTGGAAAAGTGAGGAACAGAACCAGGGGAGAAGTGAGCATGGATGACTTGGGCACTTTCTGAAACCATCATCCCAGGCTGCAATCTGGCTTCCTGAGTCTGAGCAAGGCACATATGTGGCCCCACAGTGAGTCTATATGACTAGAAGTTTGCAGAAAAGGTGAAATTCCTCAACAGGGAGTTACTTATCCAGGTTTGTTTCCTCTCCCACAGGAATTCTTAATAACAGAGCCAGTCCTCCCACAACTAATTGGGTCTAAGACTTTGGACAAATCATGCCATATCTTTGGCCTCGGTTGCCTCATCTGTAACATGGCAGAGTCCACATAATCATAACTTTAGAGCTGAAAGGATTTCAGAAGCCATCCAGTCCAACCTCCCTCATGTTACATACAGATAAGGAAGGTAAAGCCACGGGCAGAGTTTGAACCCTTGTACTCTGACCCTTCCATTGCACCATGCTATAGGCCCCTTATATTGCTGATATTTCCTGTGGTTCTGAGACTTCCCCAAATACAGGAGCTCAGGGGTCCCTCTACTCTGGCAGGCAGCTTCTCAGTCTCTGAGGACTAGGACTGCATCTCATTCACATAAAGAGAGCAATCAGTCCAACCAGAAGAAAGGTTGAACTTAGTACCTCTCTAGGCCCTTAGTTGGCTGCCCCAAACCCTCTTATCGGCTTAATTCAACAAACACTTATCCACTCTTCCCCTCCTTGAGATAAGGCTCTTGTGATAGCCTACAGCAGGAGGCAAAGGGTCAAACACCTCCACAGTCCATTGTACTTCCCCGGGGAACTCACTCGGATAAAATGCCTTCAAGATCGCTGAGTGAGCTGGTTAGGGAAAAACCAGAGATACTAGGGAGGAACCATGGGCAGACAAAAACGCAAGGCACGTGCCCAGGTAAACAAGGTATTGTGAATGGGCCAAGATTCTTCCTAACTCCCAGGCACATTTTGGGTGGAGTCTAGACGAGGAAGTTAAAGAAGACCCTGCCTTTCTGCCAATCCTGGGATATCCTGGTTGTTGCCAAATCTCCATAGAGGCAAAACTCCTCCCTTCTTGTTAGCCATCTCCTTTGTGTGCCTGCTATGGCTTTGATAGGTAAGTTCTAGGAAGCTGCTCAGATCCAGTAGAGGGTAAAGGACTTTCCCAGGGACTGAGAAGGCTGAGAAGGTGTGGGGGAGCAGAGCAGGGGAGAGCTAGGTGGAGCAGTGAAAAGAATGCTGAAGTCAGGAAGACTCATCTCATAAGTTTAAATACAGCACCAGACACTTATTAGTTGTGTGACCCTGAGCAAATCACTTAACCCTGTTTGCCTCATCTGTAAAATGAGCTGGAGAAGGAAATGGAAAACTAGTCCAGCATCTTGGCCAAGAAAACCCCAAATGGCGTCATGAAGAGTTGGACACAACCGAAAAATAACTAAACAAAAATTTTTAAAATGGCAGATGGAGCTCATTTGTTGTCATTCAGTCTATGTGTTCAAGAGTAAGGAAGAGTCGATTGATGTGGCAAACTTCACTGTTGTCTTATTTTTTAAAATTACCAGAGCCACCCCAACCACTATCCTGATCAGTCAGCAGCCATCAACATCGAGGCAACACCCCCCACCAGCAGAAAGATTACAACTCACTGAAGATTCAGATGATAGTTAGCATTTTTTAGCAATAAAATATTTTTAGATTCATGTATGTACATTGCTTTTTTTAGATGTAATACTATTACACATTTAATAAACAACAGTATAGTGTAAGCATAACTTTTACATGCACTGGGAAACCAAAAAATTTGTGTGACTTGTTTTATTGCAATATTCACTTTATTGTGGTGGTTTGGAACCATGCCTCAGTATCTCTGAGGTATGCCTATATTTGTCACTGTATCTCCCGAACTTAGCCATATACCTCAAACCTTGCACATAGGAGGTATTTACTAAATGTTTTTTGAATGGAATTATAAGCTTCATTTATCTTAGGCTCCAGTTTCAAGGGGTGGTATGTTCTTTGGACAAAGGTTGGCCAGAGACTGAGACATGGGAAATCTCATCTCTGCTTCTGGCTCTGTTCCCAATTAGATGGGGAGGAAGGGGGTAGGGTTAATGGTACCTACATCCCAAGGGTGTGGTAAAAACTAAGAGGAAAGCACCTGTGCAGCAAGTTGAGCTTCCTAGAAAAGAGACTTTACATTAATACAAAACTATGTTATTAGAATAATACTACTTTTAACTACAGAGATTTAATGGGGCAATTTACTAATTGAAGACAAATAATTGACTTTGTTTAGCTATAGGCAGAGAGGAGAGGTGAGTAGACAACGACGACGTTTCCCAACTGAAAGCAAATCCATTTGATTTCTCCCCATTTTTAAATGGAAAGAAAACATGATCTTTCCTGGGCATCAAACACATGCACACACACGCACGCTGATAGTTTATGAAAGCTCTAATTTGCTTCTTTCCGCCCTCCCCCGCCCCAGCAATGGATGCTTTCAGAATTTGGCATGGTTTAGGAAGAATGCCTAGGCCTGCACCGCATGGATGTTTATCTAGTGAGCAACACAGATCTAGCAATAAAATCTCCTGATTAAAGATTGTCCTGATACCCCACAGGCACTAAATCAGTAGCAGCTGAATGCCTGGTATGACAGGCAAATGGAAATTTACACCAGGTATAATTACCTTCTGGCTTCTCTGGGATCATTTCATATTTAGGTTGACTACCATTTTTAAAAAAATTAAGTGGTCCAACACCCCACTCCCAACACATACATATTCTTTCTTTGTGTGTGTATGTTTGTGTCTTTCTGTCTGTCTCGCTTTATCTTTCTGCTTCTGTCTCTGTCTCTGTCTTTGTCTCTCTGCCTCTGTCTCTCTCTCTGTCATACTGTCTCTGTCTCTATCTTTCTGTCTCTCTGTCTCTTTGTCTCTGTCTCTCTCTGTCTCTGTTTCTGTCAGTTTGTCTCTCTCCTCTCTCTCTCTCTCTCGGGTTGTAGTGGTATCCAACCTTTCTCTTCATATTTAAGCCTCACTTTAAGATTCTCCCCCTTCCTCCATGGCTGTGACACCTAAGCCCTTTCTCTATGAAATTAAGAACTTGAACCTCCTCCCTGGGAGACTTTACAAAACAATCATGCTCATTCCATTATGAGTTAGCGCCAACCAAGCATTTCTACCATCTCTAGGAGAAACATACTAGCTCAGCACAATTTCTGAAAAGGTTTGCTAAGCACTGCTCTGATGGCAAAATAAATAAATCTCTCACCCTCTTGCTATGTGGGCAGCATTTAGATTTATTAAAATAGAAGAAGGGATGCAGCAGGTAGGAATGCTATCTTATTTTCTGACCTTTGCTTATTCTCCACTTCCTTTTACACTTTGTCCACATGGACCAGAGTCATATGAGCAATTTAACCCTCAGTGAACGCAGGAACTGATCTCCAGCAAGTGGGTGCCTCCTATGGCTAAAAATTTTAAAATCATAGGGAACTACTCATACTAAAATATAGTTATCAAAATATTGGGGGGAAATATCATAGTCCCCAGGTTAAAACCTCTGATCTAGAATAAATCTCTCATTTTATAGATAAGGAAACTGAGGCCTGGAAAGGTGAAGTGATTCATCCAACGTCACACAGGTTACTAATTGGCAGAGTCAGGATTCAAACCTTGGTCTTCTGACTCCCAATCCAGCACTTTTCTTGCTACAGTAGTATTATCTTAAAGTGAAGCATCTCATGGAACCCACAAGGCTCCAAAAACCTGCAAATGGCACCAGGTGAATGAACACAACCTACTAGGTAGGGGGCTAGGGCTCCTCAAATAACAACCCTCATTTTACAGCGCTTGAGATTCACAAAGAACTTCTCTCACGACATCCTTGTGTGTAAGGTAGTGCCGATGTGATTATCCCCATCGTACAGGTGGGAATGCTGAGGCTCAGAGATTATCCATGGTCTTACAGCTAGGGAGAGACAGAGCCTGGATTTAAACCTCCATCTCCTGACCTCAAGTTCAGAGTTCTTTTTCTTTTATTCCACCATGCAGTGGCATATTATGTAAGAGTGCTTTACCTGGAGTCAGGAAGACCTGCGTGCAAATCCTGCCTCAGATATTTACTAGCTGTGTGACCCTGGCCAAGTCCCCTAATCTCTCTCAGCCTTGGTTTCCTCATCTATAAAATGGGTATAATATTACCACCTACTTCCCAGGGTTGTTGTGAGATTCAAATGAACTAACATGTATGGTACCTTGCAAACCTTAAAGTATTACATATGCATATATATGTATACACACAGATATATATATATATATATAATGTATACATACATACTTATACAATCTTTATTGTACTATGTTATGGAAATGTTTGTTTTATTCCATAAATTAAAACTAAAACAAATAAAAATTAAAAAAATAAAACATGCAAAAAAACATTATATGAATGTGCTATCATTATTATTATTATTACTCTGATGAGTTTACCTGAGCAGTGGTTAATAATGATAATGATAATAATGACAATTAATAATAATAAATTATACAGTACCTTATGGTTTACAGCTAGGTGGTGCAATAGATAGAGTGCCAGGTCTAGAGTCAAAAAGACCTGAGTTCTAATCCAGCCTCAGACACTTACTAGCTGTGTAACCTTGGGCAAGTCACTTAACCCTGTTTGTCTCAGTTTCCTCATTTGTAAAATGATCTGGAGAAGGGAATGGCAAACCACTCCAGGATCTTTGCAAGAAAACCCCAAATGGGGTCACGAGGAGTCAGACATGACTGAACAGCAATGGTTTGCAAAGGACATGATGTACATGATTTCATTTAATCCTCACAACTACCATGAGAGGATTGTAGATATAAATCTTTCTATCATTTCCATTTTACACAGGATGAAACTAGTTTGGAGAAGTTAGATGACTTAGCCAGGGTCACCCAGTTAACACATGTCAGAGATGGGATTCAAACCTAGACCTTCCTGACTCTAAGACCAGCATTCTGTCTACCACTACGTGTTGCTTCATGATAGAGCTGCGGCTGTGGAGTCATCATACTAATGGGTCTGAATGCCACTTTTAAAGAAACTATTTTCTTCAAAACAATAGCCCATAAACTGATTTTTGGATTCTTATTCTCCTATGCTCTGCCCCTCAGACCCACCTCTCTCCCCTTCATATTTTCCCAATCTTCCTCTTCTTTCCTTTCTTAGAAGCCCAGCTTAGCTTCAGGCCTTACACTGTTGCAGTCTCCTTTTGCTTGAATTTTCCTTCATCTTCAAGACCATCCCCACCCCTCTTTCAGTCACTCCTCCCCTAGTCCACTTGAGGCCTTCCCAACAGCTTCACACCCATAATGCTGGTGACATTTGTAGCAGCAGGGGGTGTGCATCTGAGAGTTATAACAAGCTAAAATACTTTGCCAAGAGGCAGCTAGCTGGCACAATGGATCTCTATCTTATCACCAGCCTTAAAGTCAGGAGGATCTGAATTCAAACCTGGCCTCAAATCAGACACTTTATACTTACTAGCTGTGTGATCCTGGGCAATTCACTTAACCCCAATTGATTAAAAAAAAAAAAATAAATAAATAAAATACTTAGCCAGACCCAGAGCTCCTGGTGACTTCCTAGGAATAGATAGACTTGAACAAATTATACCCTTCTGACTTTTAAAAGGTAGGATGAGAATCTGTGGCATGGCATAGTCAATCAGTCAATAAACCTTTATTAAGCACCTACTATGTGCAGGGATTGTGCTTAGTGCTGGGGAGACAAAGAATGTCAGAAAATAGTCCCTGTTCTCAAGGAGCTTACAGTTTATTTGGAGAGATAATATACAAGCAACTATGCACAAACAAGGTGTTGTTCAGTCATTCAGACGTGTTCTTTGTGACCCTGGGGATCATACTGTCCATGGGGTTTTCTTGGCAAAGATGCTGGAGTGGTTTGCCATTTCCTTCTCTAGTGGACTAAGGTAAACAAAGCTTAAATGACTTGGCCAGGGTCATGAGGCTGGATTTGAATTTAGGTCTTTCTGACTCCAGACCCAGTGTTTTATCCACTGAGCCCCCTAGCTGCTTCTTAAACAAGATATAGAGGATTAATTGAAGATCGTCTATAAAGGGAAGACATTAACATTAAAGAGGATTGGAAAGACTTTCCCCAAACAACAGAATTGTAGCTGGGACTTGAAGGACTGGGAAGCCAGGAGGGGGAGAAGAGGGAGAGCATTCCAGAAGTGGGGGGTACAGCCATGTAGAGTGCTAGACTTGGAGTCAGAGAGATTTGTGTTCAAATTCTACTCCCAGATATTTGTTAGCTGAGTGACTTTGGGCAAGTCACTTAACACTGAAATTAGCTGACATGGAGATAACTGATAAAGCCTTTTAAAGTTTGCAAAGCACTTGATATACATTATTTCATTTGATCCTCACAATATCCTCATCGGGTGAATGTCATTATCATCATTATTAGATCTATTTAACCTCCCTGAGCTTCCATTTTCCCTTCAATAAAATGCCCATAGTAACTACCTCCCAGATTTGTGGAAGGGTTCAAATGAGATAGGAAAAGGGGGGTAGTGGTGGGAGGGAGCAAACATTTGTTAAGCTCCTACTATGTGCAAGGCATTGTGACAAATGCTTTACAAATATTGTCATTTGATAATGTATATACAGTACTTTGTAAACTTCCAAGTCACTTGATATCAAGATAACAAGTTAGAGAGTTTGCAAGTTTGCAAAGTCTTTGATAAACATAATCCCATTTTACCCTCACAACAACTCCTGAGGTAGGTGCTATTAATAACACCTTTTTTACAGAGAAGGAAACTGAAAGAGACAGCAGTTAAGTGATTCATCCAGGGTCACACAGCTAGTAAACATCTGTGGCCAGATTTGAAATCAGGTCTTTCTGACTCCCAGTCTAGTGTGCTATCCACTGTACCACCTAGCTGCCTGGACCTTTAGAGGACTCATAGAAATTTTCTAATTCAACCTCATTATTTTGCACATTAGGAAATTGAGGCCCAGAAAAAAAAAGTGACTTGGCAGAATTGGCATTGGCACTTGTCTCATTAAGGCAGAGTTAGGATTTGGATCTACCTTCTCTGACCACAAATCCAGTGATCTTTCAACTGGCCTATTGAATCGTCGTAGGGTACCTTGCCATGTGGCAGAACCAAGATGGCAGAGTGAAGGCAGGGACTTTCCTGAGCTCCCCCCCAAACCCCTCCAACTACCTTTAAATGAAGGTTCTAAACAAATTCTAGAGCAACAAAACCCACAAAAAGACAGAGTGAAACAATTTTTCCAGCCCAAGACAACTTAGAAGATTGTCAGGAAAAGTCTGTTGCACCAGGGTGAGAGAGAAACACAGTCCAGGGCAGGCCATACCAGAATAGACTGGGACCCAGCAAACCAGGAGCAGGCCGTGGGGAGACTGAATCAGTGGCAGCAGGGGGCGTTTCTAGACCTCCAAACCCACCCATGAGAAGGGGATTGGATCACAGGTCAGAAGAAGATTTATAGGGGTCCCTTTGCTGGCACCAGGGGCAGGATTCTATTCATTGCATTGTCTGTTCTTGGATCTGGGCTGCAGTCCTGGGTCCTAGTCCTAGTGCAAGGAGGAACATTAGCACAGCAGAGTTTGTGGCTGCTGTGGAGGGGAGACCCTAGTCACAGTCCCAGGGTTGAAAAGAGTGCTTGGGGCAGCTAGGCGGTGCAGTGGATAGAGCACCGGCCCTGAAGTCAGGAGGACCTGAATTTAATTCCGGCCTCAGACCAAACACTTGACACTTACTAGCTGTGTGACCCTGGGCAAGTCACTTAACCCCAATTGACAAAAAAAAAAAAAAAGGAGTGCTTGTGGTAGCTCACAAACCAGTGCCCAGTACAAGAGAATAATAAACACACCTCTGCCTAGATCATACCACCTTAGAAGAGTCAAAAACTTAAAGGTCCCCAGAAGTATTTCTGAAACAGCTGCACAAAAAAACCAGAAGCTTGGGACATTGCTCCCTTCACTTGGGAAGCAGAGCCCCACTTTTGCATAACGTTAAAAATCAAGAAATAGGTTGGAAAACAAGCAAATGACAGAAAAAAAAATCTGACTATACAAAGTTACTATAGTGACAAGGAAGATCAAAAAGGATTTTAAAAATCAAGTAAGAGAGGTACAGGAAAAATTGGGAAGAGAAATGAGAGTGATACAAGAAAATCATGGAAAAAAGAGTCAATAGCTTGATAAAGGAGGCACAAAAAATACTGAAGAAAATAACACTTTAAAAAACATAATAGTCCAAATGGTAAAAGAGGCATAAAAATCCAATGAAGAGAAGAATGCCTTGAAAAACAGAATTGACAAATAAAAAAAAAAGATATACAAAAGTTCTCACTGAAGAGAAGAGCTCCTTAAAAAATAGAATTGGCCAAATGGAAAAGGAGATACAAAAGCTCACTGCAAAAAATAATTCCTTAAAAGTCAGAATGGGCAAGTGGAAGCTAATGACTTTATGAAACATCAAGAAACAATCAAAGAAAATCAAAAGAATGAAAAAATAGAAGAAAATGTAAAATATCTCATTGGAAAAACTACTGACCTGGAATGTAGATCCAGGAGAGATAATTTGAGAATTTTAGGATCACCTAAAAGTCATGATCAAAAAAAGAGCCTAAACATCATTTTCCAAGAATTTGTCAAGGTAAATTGTCCTGATTTTCTAGAACTAGAGGGTAAAATAGAAATTGAAAGAATCCACCAATAACTTCTTATAAAAGATCCCAAAATGAAAACTCCCAGGAATATTATAGCTAAATGTAGCTCCTAGATCAAGGAGAAAATACTGCAAGCAGCCAAAAAGAAACAGTTCAAGTGTAGTGAAGCCACAGTCAGGATAACATAAGATTTAGCAGCTTCTACATTAAAGGATCAGAAAGCTTGGAATATGATATTCTGGAGGGCAAAAGAGCTAGCATTACAACCAAGAATCACCTACCCAGCAAAACTGAATATAATTCTTCAGGGGGAAAAATGGATATTCAATAAAATAGAGGACTTTCAAGCATTTCAGATGAAAAGGCCTTGACTTTCAAATACAAAATGCAAAAAAAGTATAAAAAGGTAAACAGGAAAAAGAAATCATAAAGGATTTGATAAGGTTAAACTATTTATATTCCTACATGGGAAAATGACATTTATAACTCCTAAGAATTTTCTCATTATTACGGCAGTTAGGAAGAGCATACATAGAAAGAAAGCAGAGGTGTGAGTTGAACATAATGATGTGATTAAGTAAAAAAAATGAAATTAAGGGATGAGAAAGAAGAATGCTTTGGTAGAAGGGGAAGACGAGAGGTAGAATAGGATAAATTATCTGACATAAAAGAGACTTGGAAGAGATTTTATATAAGAAGGGGAAATAGGTCAAGCAGGGAGGGGAGCACATGAGTGTTACTCTCATTCAGTTGGATATAGAAATCTATCTTGTCATACAGGAAAGTAAAAAGGGAAGGGGACAAGAGAAGGGGGGTAATGGGAACTGATAGAAGGGAGGGCAATTTGGGAGAGGCAAAAGTCAGAAGCAAAACACTTTTGAGAATGGACAGGGTAAAAGCAGAGAGACTAGGATAAACAGGGAAAGTAGGATGGAGGGAAATACATAGTTGGTAATCATTACTGTGAAAAAAATTTTTATAGTGAGTTTCTCTGATAAAGACTTCATTTCTAAAACATGAAAACTGAGTCAAATTTATAGAAATAAGAGCCATTCTTCAATTGATAAATGGTCAAAGGATATGATCAGGTAGTTTTCAAACAGTAATCAAAGCTATCTGCAGTTATATGAAAAAAATACCCTAAATCACTATTGAAGAGAAAAATGCAAATTAAAACAACTCTGAGCTACTACCTCACATCTCTCATATTGTCTACTATGACAGAAAAGGAAAATGACAAATGTTGGGTGGGATGTCAGAAAATTAAAACAGTCATGTATTATTGAAGTTGTATACTGATTCTACCATTCTGGAAAGCAATTTGGAACTACGCCCAAAGGGCTATCAAACTATGCATACCCTTGGACCAAGCAATACCACTACTAGGTCTGTATCCCAAAGAGATAAAAAACAAAAAGGAAAAGGACTTAGGTGTACAAAAATATTTATAGTATTTCTTTTAGTGGTGGCAAAGAATTGGAAATTGAGGGGATGTCCATCAATTAAGGAATGGCTGGACAAGTTATTGTATGTAATTGTGATGGAATACTATTGTGCTTTGTGCTTTAAGAAATGATGAGCAGCATGCTCTCAGAAAAACATGGAAATACTTACATGAACTGATACAAAGTCAAATGAGCAGAACCACATAACATTGTACACAGTAACAGAAAAATTGTATGGTGATCTACTATAAATAACTTAACTATTCTCAGCAATACAATGATCCAAGACAATTCTGTAGGACTTATGATGAAAGGTACTGTCCATCTCCAGAGAAAGAACTGGTAGAGCCTGAATGCAGAACAAAGATACTTTTTCTTTACTTTCTTTACTTTTCTTGTTTTTTTTTTTTGTCTGTGTTTCCTTTCACAGAATGACTTACATGGAAATGTGTTTGCATGACTACACATGTATAACCTATATCAAATTGCTTGCTTTCTCAATGTGGGGAGGGAGGGAGAGAATTTGGAACTCAAAATTTGAAAAAAAAATGGTAAAATTGGTTTTGCGTGTAATTGGGAAAAATATTAAATTAAATTTTTTAAAAAGGTACCTAACCATGACATTGATTCCTGTGTCTTTTTCAACTATGTTACTGGTTAAAAAAAAAAATCAAGAGGAAGGGGTGGAGCCAACATGGTGGAGTAAAAGCAGTGACTTGCTTGAGCTCTTCCCCAAACCCCTCCAAATACCTATAAAAAATCACTCTAAACAAAGTGTAGAGCAGCAGAACCCACAAAAAGACAGAATTAAACAAATTTCCAGCCCAAGACAGCCTGGATGGTAGACAGAAAAGGTCTGTTGTGCTGGGTTGGGAGAGGAATGCAGTTCAGTGTGGGCTGCGCAGTCAGAGACAGGGCCATCTGGAACAGGCCTCAGGGGACTGAATCACTAGTAGCTGTGGCAGGTTCCAGACTTCTCAACCCACAAATGCCAAAGACAACTTAGAAGATCAGTAGGAAAGGTCTGTCAGACATGGGTAAGAGAGGAGGGCGGCACAGCCCTGGGGCAACAATGGAGGTGGTTGTTTTCACAGATGATGAGGGGATAGAGTGGCTGATCAGAGGAGGATTGCAGGAATTTCTTTGCTGGAACTGAGGCAGGATTCTCTTGCTTTGCCTGTGCTTGAATCTGGGTCACAGTCCTGGGTGGCGATCCTGGGGCAAGGAAGAGCACTGGCATGGGGGAGTTTTTGGTAGCAGTGAAGAGGGAATTCTTCCCACAGTTCCAAGGCAGAAAAGAATGCTTGTGGCCACTCATAGAGCAGAGCACACACCAGGAAAGGACTAAACACCTCTCCTTTGATCATACCACCTTGGAAGAACTGAAAATTTACAGGTCCCTAGAAGTATCTCTGAAAACAGCTGCACAAAACCCCTGAAACTTGGGACAATACGCCACACTAGAAGTAGAGCCCTACCTTAACAAACAGTTAAAAAGTCAAGTTTTGCTTGGAACATGAGCAAACAGCAGAAGAAAAAACCCCTCAGTATAGAATCTTACTTTGGTGACAAAGAAGATCAAAATATACAACCAGAAAAAGACAACAAAGTCAAAGTTCCCACATCCAAAGCCTCCAAGAAAAATATGAATTGGTCTTAGGCCATGGAAGAGCTCAAAAAGGATTTTGAAAAGCAAGTAAGAGAAGTAGAGGAAAAATTGGGAAAAAAAATAAGAGTGATGCAAGAAAATAATGGAAAACAAGTCAACAGATTGCTAAAGGAAACCCAAAAAAATACTGAAGAAAATAACACCTTAAAAAACAGACTAATTCAAATGGCAAAAGAGGTCCAAAAAGTCAATGAGGAGAAGAATGCATTAAAAAGCAGAATTGGCCAAATGGAAAAGGAGGTCCAAAAGCTTACTGAAGAAAATACTTCCCTAAAAATTAGAATAGAGTAAATGGAAGCTAGATTCTATGAGAAATCGAGAAATTATAAAACAAAACCAAAAGAATGAAAAAATAGAAGACAATGTGAAATATCTCATTGGAAAAAAAGCTGACCTGGAAAATACATCCAGAAGAGATAATTCAAAAATTATTGGACTACCTGAAAGCCATGATCAAAAAAAGAGCCTAGACATCATTTTTCAAGAAATTATCAAGGAAAACTGTGCTGATATTCTTGAACCAGAGGGTAAAATAGAAATGGAAAGAATCCACCAATCACCTCCTGAAGGAGATCCAAAAGAAAAACTCCTAGGAATATTATAGCCAATTCCAGAGTTCCCAGGTCAAGGAGAAAATATTGCAAGTAGCCAGAAAGAAACAATTCAAGTATTGTGGAAACAAAATCAGGATAACACAAGATTTAGCAGCTTCTACACTAAGGGTCTGGACAGCTTGGAATATGATATTCCAGAGGTCAAAGGAGCTAGGATTAAAACCAGGAATCACCTACCCAGCAAAACTGAGTATAATCCTTCAGGGGAAAAAATGGACATCCAATGAAATAGAAGACTTTCAAGTATTCTTGATGAAAAGACCAGAGCTGAATAGAAAATTTGACTTTCAAATACAAGATTCAAGAGAATCATGAAAAGGTAAACAGGAAAAGGAAATCATAAGGGACTTATTAAAGTTGAACTGTTTATATTCCTACATGGAAAGATGATTATTTATAACTCATGAGACCTTTCTCAGTATTAGGGTAGTAGATAGATAGATAGATAGATAGATAGATAGATAGATAGATAGATAGATAGAAAGATAGATAAATGATAGGGGGCACAGGGTAAGTTGACTATGAAGGGATGATATCTAAAAAAATTAAATTAAGAGAGAATTGTACTGGGAGAAGGAGAAAGGGAGAGATAGAATGGGGTAAATTATCTCAGGTAAAAGAGGTAAGAAAAAGTTTTTAGAGTGGAGGGGAAGAGGGGGGAATGAATGAATCTTTCTCTCATCAGATTTGGCTTAAGGAGGGAATAACATGCTCACTCAATTGGGTATAGAAATCTATTTTATCCTACAGCAAAACAGGGGGAAAAGGGATAAGAGAGAGGTGGGGATGATAGAAGAAAGGGCAGATTGGGGGAAGGGGTAATCAGAAGCAAACACTTTTGAGGAGAAACACGGTCAAAAGGACAGAATAGAATAAATGGGAGCAGGATAGGATAGAGGGAAATATAATAGTCTTTCACAAATATTTTGCATGACTACATATGTATAACCTACATCGAATTGCCAATGAGGGTAGGTGGGGATGGAGAAAGGGAGAGAATTTGGAACTCAATGTTTAACGAATGCTAAAAACTGTTTTTTACATGCAACTGATGAAATAAGATATACAGGCAATGGGGTATAGAAATCGATCTTGCCCTACAGGAAAATAGAAGGGGAAGGTGATGGGGGTGGTGATAGAAGGGAGAACAGATTCGGGGAAGGAGTAATCAGAATGCACACCATCATGGAGTGGGAGGAGGGGAGAGATAGGGAGAAAATTTGGAACTCAAAATCTTGTGGAAGTGAATATTGAAAACTAAAAATAAATTAATTAATAAAAAATAAAAAACCCAAAACAACTTGCTATTAATGAACTTGCTATTATGAGAAGCAACATAATTTAGAGCAGTGATTCTTAAACCAAAGGCCTGTGGGGGTCCCTGAGACTCTTTGAGAAGGTCTGTGAGGTCAATACTATTTTTATAATAATGCAATGACATTATCTGCTTATTAAAAAATTCTCTTCTTTTGTCCAACTGCATATCTGTGTGAGTCTGGATTTTCTTCAAATACTTCATCCAAAATAACGTAAAGCAATTGATTGAACACAGAAGCAGCTATGAGAATCCAGCTGTCTCCTATTAAGCTAGACATTATAGAGACTTGCAAGAATATGTAAAATACTGCCACTCTTTTCACTAATTGTTTTCATTTTAGAAAATAAAGTTATTTTTCATAAAAATGTGCTCTTTATGATAACTTGTAATGTTTTATTATTGTTCTTTTTAAATGAATTAATAAGTAGTTTAAAATTTTATCAGTTTTAATTTCTAATACAGTAAGTATCAATAGCTCTTACCCACATAAACAAAAGCCCTTTGGGGTCCTTAATAATTTTCAGAATGTAGAGGGGTCCTGAGACTCCTTGAGAACTGCTGGTAGAGAAGATAAAGGGCCATTGGCCTTAGAGGCAGGGAGGTCTGCTTTCTTTCTTTCGGGCTATGTAATGGGCACCCCCAAGGTCTCTTTAAAGTGCTCAATTGGATTTGGTGGAGGGACTTATTTCCTACACCGAGGAAATCACGGGCCTAGATGCTCTCCCTTCTCCCCCTCAGAAATAAATCTATACATTGGACAAGGATGTTTTTCTACGGTATGTTAACGAATGCTAAAAACTGTTTTTTACATGCAACTGATGAAATAAGATATACAGGCAATGAAATAAATTCATTTGCATCATGTTTGACTGTTTGGCAAGGGCCAGACTTCATGGTATTTGTTTATTCATTTCCTTTAGTCCCATGCTGCAGCATCCTTTCTGTCTATATTTTAAAACACTTAAAATCTAGTTGCCCCCCATCTTTTGAGGGAGGGGGCACTGAGTTAGTAACTCTCACATCCTGGTGTTTGTCAAAATCAAAACACCTTTGTAAAACCAATAATAAGGGAAGTTCAAAGCAGCGTAGACATATGTTACCAAAATGACTGTCATCTCCCAGGAAATGTAAACTAAGAATTCAGAGGAAAGGAAAGCTATGATATGCCACTATTTGGCAAATAAGCATGTCTCACCAGTACTTACTGATTGCATGATCCCTGTCAGACCCACTTGTCTGGCCTGCTGACCAGACCCAGTCAAGTGATGGCACCTAGAAGGGATCCTGCCTGCTGGGGGAATTGCAGTGGAAAAAGTCCTCTTCTCTTTGAAAACCCTTTTAAATTTGGGTCTCACAGCAGATTCCCAGAGCTTGGAGTCAGTCACCTGGGGGCCTTTGAGTCATAAGGTTGGGAGAAGAAGGGAACAGAAGTCCTTCTGTTCTAGTGAAACCCATGACAGCACATTGAGGGAAAACCATTGTCTGAGACAGTTGCTGCCAAGTCTTCAAACTGGAGTCCCATGGATTGGCACCCCTCCAGGTCTGGCAGGAGAGTTGGACGATAAAGCATGTGAGCAGCCAGTATCCTGGTGCCTGCTGAGGACAGATCCAGCATTGAAATAGCTCTCACATGTGACACCAAGACTGCTAAGGAAATTTGTCCTCAGAGCAATTCTATTTGCCTTACTTTCCAATGACACCACACTTAAGATTTGGTGGTGGCTAAAACCGTTGTGGTTTAGTGGAAAGAGTACTAGACTGGGAAGTCAGGAGGTCTGGATTCAAGGCTGCCTTGTGCCCACTTATTAGCTAAGTTAACTTAGAAAAGTCACAATTCTATGAAATAATGAAAGTTTTCTTCAAGATTCAGTGTTCTCAACTGTCTTCTGCCAAGTGTTTCTGGAATCAGTTAAAAAAATTGTTGAGCTTAGGAGAGTATGGATAGGTGGTCTCAGATTCCTGAACCATGCTAGTCATTCATTCACTCATTCATTCAACAAATATTTACTGAATGCCCATTCTAGGACACCATTAGGACTGACTCTCTCTCTCTCTCTCTCTCTCTCTCTTTCTCCATATATATATATATAGATAGATAGATAGATAGATACAGATATAGATAGATATAGATAAATAGATATATAGATATATCTATATATATAGAGAGATATGTATATATATAATATATACACATATATGTGTGTGTATAGATACACATATATAATGTAAAGGAGTACACACACACACACATACACATACATACATACATACATATATCCATACATATATATATGGAGATTAAAGTTGAGTAAGTGAGATGCCACATTCTGTATATGAATATGCATAGCATTATTTGGTAGTTGTCACAATTATAATAAAAAAGTTCTAGGGATTCAGAAGATGGAGAAATAATGCTCATCTCAGATGATCAGAAAAGACTTCATGGAGGAGATGACATTTGATCCTGGGCTTGAAGAATGGATAGGATTTTGACAGGTAGAAAAGAGGAAAGGTGGGGCATTTCAGGGAGATGGCATGACATGAATGAAGGCATTAAGATGGGAAAGGTCAAAATCTGTATAGGAAATGGTAAGTAGAGCCATTGGGCCACAACTAGCCTCTGGCATTCCTTCCAGCTCTATATCTATGATCTGTTTGGCTCCGGGGGTAAAACCAGGAACCAAATGTTGGAAGTTGTAAAATGGTGTATTTAGGCTTGATGTCAGGAAAAACTTCCTAAGCATTAGTTTTCCAGAAATGGAATGGGCTACTTTGAGAGGTGGGCTCCTCCTTCCTTCAAGCAGAGGCTAGAAGACCTTGTCAGGTATGTTCTATTAGTGATTCCTTTTAGGTATGGGTTAGATTAGACAGTTACCAAGGCCACCACTTAAATTCTGTGATTCAGTAACAGAACACGCCTGCTCAAAACGTTATGAGCTCAGTTGGAGCTGGAAAGGGTATCTGACGTCATCTATTCTAACATCTTTTTACAGGTGAGGAAACTGCCCCCAGGAAACTGAAGCTAGGTGTTGAGATGGATAGAGTGCCAAGTCTAAAAGTCAGGAAGACTCATCTTCATGAGTTCAAATCCAACCTCAGACACTTATTAGCTGTGTAACCCCAGACAAGTCTCTTAACCCTGTCTACCTCAGTTTCCTCAACTGGAAAATGAGCTGGAGAAGGAAATGGCAAACCACTTTAGTATCTTTGCCAAGAAAACCCCAAATGGGGTCATGAAGAGTTGGATACAACTGAAACTACTGAACAATAACAAACAGGTCATGGGGTTAAGTGACTACTCAAGGTCATACTGATTAGAATAAGTACCAAAGTCCAAAACCAAGGTTCTCTTACTCCAAATCTAGTCATTATAAACAAAGTGAATGAACATTACTTGAAGAAATGATTAAACAAACTTTGGTATATGAATATAATGGAACAATTCATAAGAGGAAGATAACTTGTTTTTATCTTTCGTTTTCTAAAAGTACCAGTGACATCACAGGTGATGTCTTAACTCTTGAGCAAATTGGATTTAAGTGAAGCAAAGTTGCACAAAGTTGTCAGCTTCACTTTCTTTTCTAGAGTCTTCTAAAAGTCCAGTGGCAGGACAAAAATCAAGATGACTGGCAGTGGCTCAGGATGCAATGGGCGACCTTGGCATCTTTGATGCCTGACTGAGCTCTAAGCTCTCTACAATGCCTGCTTTGGCTGCTTTCATGGCTGTTGGAATAAATTGTTCCTTTCCACCAATTCCACAAGGCGATGTCTTCACGTGCTTGGGGTAGACATCCTGCTAACTCACCCACAGGTTTGAGGCCTGTTGGTTACCCTCAACCTGGTTTAACCCATCTGACCAAGATGGTTTACCAGGGTGTGACCAATGCACATGCTTTAGTTTCTTGGAGTCACAGATGAGAATTAGGTGGATCAGGTGAACACCAAAGGTAAATGAACAACTCTGAAAAGGGCTTGGCAAGGTCTCACACCAGAGGTGCTAGTCCTTCTTGAATACCCCATACATCTCAGGGTTGGGGAGGGGGGAGGGATAATATAACATAGTGGAAAGAGTACTTCTAGGTACCAGTCCTGGGCTTGAATTCTGACTCTTACAACTCATCAACTGGAATTCATAGTCATATAGGATTTTAAGGTAGGTGTTTTCTTCCTAGTCAACATATGCTACAATAGTATAAACAAAAACAAATTCTGACAGGCAGCCAAACTCTGATAAATTTTAATTATCAGTCCCAGTTTCAAACAGGTAACAGAGCTCACTTTTCTCACTAGAAAAGTAAGAGACTGCAGGTACAATGGGTGTCATACGCCATCAGAAAAGATTTCTATGTTTTTTTGGTTTGGCTTAGATGTTTTCCTTTGTTACAAGGCTGGGTTCATGGATGGGGGAAAGGGGACAGTCATAGGAAAATAACTATTGTATAAAAAGCAAAAGGAGAGAGACAGAGACAGGCAGAGAGACAGAGAGAAAGACAAAGAGACAGAGAGAGAGAGGGGAGAGAGAGAGAGGAGAGAGAGAGAGAGAGAGAGAGAGAGAGAGAGAGAGAGAGAGAGAGA
>NW_020954562.1:14188151-14197825 GCF_900497805.2 Vombatus ursinus | reverse complement strand
AGAGAGAGAGAGAGAGAGAGAGAGAGAGAGAGAGAGAGAGAGAGAGAATGAGCTTTATGCTAAATCACTTGTGTTTTTCTGGGTGATGAGGGGATCTGGAGAGCAGCTGCCATGTAGCTAATCAATATGGACCTTCTTTATCCCTCTCCCTATTTCTATACAATTCAGAAGGAAAGTTCAAGATAATTATGTGCTAGATCCTATGTTCTGAATAACTGCTGATGTTTAAAAAACTAAGATATTACTAAAATTTCCCCCTTTTCTTTTCTTGTGCCAGCAAGGCGGCAGGTAATAATTGTATTTTCCTTGTTTTACTTTAGATGAATGATCTATTGTCATTGTGTTGGGGTGAAAACCATTCCTTGGTTTGTCTTATTCTTATGAAAGGTTAATACTGTTAGTCACAACAAGTGAGTCATTCAACCCAGCATATATTTTCCTGAGCGGTGGACAGAATTGTACCAACCCTCCCCCAGCAGCAGCCTTCATTAATTCTCCCACGTGCTGCCACCATCTGTTTTATAGATAGAGACAAAATGGTCATTGCTGGTTCCCATCTCTCACCCATACATAAGTTTGCATTATAAACCTTATACACACAAGCAGGATGGTGCAGGGGAGACCATGCTGTACCCTCCTTCCAGTTAGGAGGCCTGGGTTTGAACCTTACCTCTGCTACTTCCTATCTGTTTAACCTTGGATAATTCCCTTCAAATCTCTGGATCTCAAATTTCCAAACTAAAAAAATGAGCAGGTTGGGATAAATGACCTCTGAGGTCTTTTCCAGTTCTAAATCTGTGACACTCTTCTATGTTTGAGGCAAAGATTTCCTGCATCCACTTGTATTTCTATGTAAATACAGGTGCCACTTGCATCTAGGATGTCCCAAAAGTCTCAGTACAATTTAATGCTTTTAACTGGGCTCCTACCTGCACTGAATTGTCTGTACAAACTAGCCCCCATCATATGCACAGTTCACAAAAGTGATTTCCCTTTAATAGTTCACAGTTGTAGCCTTAAGCATCAGTTCACTTTTACAGCTACTAAATTACTCATACCCTTTGACCAAACAATCTCACTACTAGGTTCATACTCAAGGCCAAAGGCAATAAGTAAGGGCTCATATGGGAAGAAATATTCCTGACACAGGGCAGCTAGGTGGTGCAGTGGATAGAGCACCAGCCCGGAAGTCAGGAGGACCTGAGTTCAATTCCAGCCTCAGACCAAACACTTGACACTTACTAGCTGTGTGACTCTGGGCAAGTCACTTAACCCCAATTGCCTAAAAAAGAAAAAGAAAAAAGAAATATTCCTCACAGCACTATTTGTAAGAGCAAAAAGCTAGAAACAAACCATCTACTCAATGACTGTGGAATGATAGAATAAAATGTGGCATATGAATGTGATGGGCTCTTGTGCTCTAAGGAACAGTGAATACTAATAATTCTGGGAAAGATTTGTTTAAAGTGGTGCAAAGTATGCAGAACCAGGAGAACATACCCACAGTGGCTGCAGAAATGTAAAGGCTCCAACAAATGGTGACAAAACCCAGGTCAAATACAATGGACAAAAGTGGTAATAAATCATTAAGGTTCGTGCCCACATCCTTACTGTCTAGTCTGTTAACATTTGGCCAAAAAAAGAAAAAATGTCACATACTATGATTATGTCAAGTATTATTGGCTGCAATACCTGTATCAGGTATTGATATATATATATATACACATACATATATTATATATAGTATATATATGTGTATATATATGTACTATAGCTGTTGTATAGCTGTTTTTAGGGAATATTCTTCACTATGGGGAGTATTAAGTTATGTTTGTTGGGTCAAAATAAAATGTATCAATTTATTGAATGAAAAAAAAACAACCCACAAAGCAGTCAGGCTTTGCTAGATCTATACCATAATCTTAGCTGCTATTTCATAGCAGCCTCAAGGTTCCTCTTCCATTTAACAAGCTTTAAGTAATATTTTGTCTTTTAATGATGCAAATCATCAGAAAGTGACAGATACAATGGGAGTTCTGCCTCAAAAGTAAAACCAAATTTGGACCAAGTTCATCACACACACACACACACACACACACACACACACACACACACTACATCATCCACAACAATAAAAATAAGAGAAGTCACCATGTGACAATTTCTTTAGTCATCGGTCCCAGAGTCCCATCATCCTCCAGATGATAAGTGACAGATTTAGAGGATGAAAAAACTGAACAACCACAATGAATTTTTTACACTAAATATGACTTCAGGGTGATCAATGAGTTGACATTTCCTGAAGCGACCAATCAAAATGGTTCATTAGAGCTCATTTATTTCAAGTACCAGTACCTGCTTGGAAGACAGGGTCAAATTGAACCACTAGCTTTGTCCTTGTTATGATAGCCTGCAGTGGCTTCCATGTGCTCATTAGCACACAGAATTTTTTTTTAAAGGAAACTAATTTCCTCTGTAACATATAACACGCATCTCATGAGCTGTTCTTTTAGACATGTTTAATGGGTACTCAAGAACTTTAAAAAAATTCAATAAACTCTAATATGATGTTATTATAGCTTTTTAATCATCAAAGTTTAATAAATCATACCAATTATTTTATTTTTACCACAGTAATTTCTAATTTTAAAAATTCATTTTCATCCTTAAACAGCATCAAATAGATTTTATTTTATTATTTCATTTTATTTTTTAATAACAAGAATCTATTTTCTCTCCCTTCCACTTTCCCCAATTTAGAAGAAAAAGGAAAAAAAAAGCAAAACAAAAGCTCCATAATAAATAGTCATAGTCAAGTAAAACAAATTTCCATACTGTGCATGCCCCGAAAATGTGCATGTCATTTGGAACCTTAAGTCCACTTCCTCTCTATTAGGAAGTAAGTAGCATAGATCACTATCATCAGCCCTCTGGAATCATGGTAGGTCATCAGCAGATCAGATTTCTGAAGTCTTGCCAAGTTTGTCTTTACAATGTTGTGGTTGTATAAATTGCTCTCCTGGTTCTGCTCACTTCACTCTATATCTGTTCATACATGTCATCTCAGGTTTCTCTGAAACCATCCCTTTAATCAGTTCTTACAGCACAATAGTATTCCAACACATTCATATGCCATAATTTGTTCAGCCATTCCCCAATCACCTTCTTTATTTTGTTTAATGTTTTCTGTTCTTCAGTTTTAGAAAGAAACATATCAGGTCATTTGGTAGATGAGGAAAGCTAGAAGAAGGCTCTCTCCTCATCTCTGAGAGATTTATATTATATAGGGTTTCGGAGAAGAGTACCCACTTGAACAGTAGCAACTAAACTATTTTGTAGAGAGGGCAATTCCTAAGGGAGGTCCATTGAGATGTTTATCAGTAAGCATAAACATTCTAATTAAAGTGGATGGAGATGTTAACATCAACATTCAGACTTGGGGAACCCAAAACACAAACATTGGGTAGACCGAAGACCAGACCTGGGGATCAATCTCTTTGTTTCCAGTTCTTTAGCATGTCTAAAAGAGTCCCTATATTGAGTAAATAGGCCTTATTCTAGAAATCTAGTAAATTAGTAAATGGCTGTGGAAGAAAGATGCTAGAGAACATTTTCAGTTATCAAGGGCCTGATTATCTAATTTGTATATAATCAGGTCACTTCTTTTTCCTTTTCTCCTTCCCATTGGTTGCCTTTTTTTTTTTTTTTTTTTTTGGCCATGTCTCTCTGTACATTGGAAGGCAGATTGAGACTACCTTTGGAAAGCGAGCCTAGCAACTGGATAGAATTTCCAGAGACAGCAGGTCATTGTTGCTCTCTCCTAGTGCTGAAAAAAATGCAAATAAACTATAAACATCAACACAAAAGTCCATTACCTCAGAACTGGGATGCTTAATGTGGAGTTTTGTGAACTTTTAAAAATATATATATTTTGAAAACTGTATTTCAATATAATTAGTTTCCTTTGTAATCCTATGTATTTCATTTAATAAATTTAAAAATATTCTGAGAAGAGACCCAAAGGCTTTGCCAGATTGCCAAGAGGTTCATTGAAAAAAGGCTAAGACCCCTTGCCCTGGGAGTTACCTTGAAAATATTTACCTATGTTAAAAAGGAATCTCACCTTGCCATAAAGTAAGCAGAAAAAACTGGAAGAGCTGAAACTCTAATCTTGTCTCATATTTTGTGCTGTATTACAATTATTATAGTATAGGGGGTTGATCAGAGGAGCTGCCTGATCAACTTGATAAGATCACAGGGAAGTTTGGGATTTTGACTTAATATTTATCTGGCTCTTCAATTCAGTGTAGATCAATCGGGTTGGTTTGGACTGTTACAGATATTCCAGTATCTTTGCCAAGAAAACTCCAAATGAGGTCATGAAGAGTTGGACATAGCCAAAATGATGGAACATCTACCACATTTGCCTTTTTCAACAGAGAGATCATGAGGGAGCAGCAGAGCCAAGAGCATTTCTTGATTTGTATATGGTGGGTGGGGTGGGCGTGGCCAGTACTTCCCCCCAGCCCTCAACAAATACCTCTAATAGCTATCTTGGGGCAGATGAGCTAACAGAGAATCATGTGCTCTCACCCACACAGCTGTGAAGGGGAGCTCCTAGATTCTGAGGAACTGGACCCAGCAATGGCAGAGGCATATATCCTCTTAAATAAACAGCAGCCATAGAAAGGGAAACTGGGTGGTCCTGGTGGTGGGAGTAGTTTCAGCCCAGGGCTCTGGAGTGTTACTGATAATTCTTGGACCCAAGCTTCCTGGATAGACTAGTGGAAGGGGAGTATTTCCTGAGCTCCATATCTCAGAATTCACCCTTCTGGGATGAGAGGAGGAGTTCCCGGACAGTGCCAGTCTCAAAGCTGACTCATTAGCAACTTCAAACTTGAGACTTCTGGAACCTAACTTTCTGGAAAAAGAACAAAAGTTCCTGGGCAGAGCCAGCCTCTTGGAGTGAAATGAGGATTGCATGATCACCCTCACATTTAGAGGAGCATCAAGAGACTAAAGTCAAGATATGGAGAACCAAAAGATTTGCACTTTGAGTTCCACCATTTTGGTGAGTTATTCAGATGCTATAGGTCCAATGGGAAGAAGCTTGCCTTACTACCAACCCCAAGTGAATATTTCTTCTGAAAGGAGTTCAAGCCTTCAGGCTAATACCATAAGGCTATCTGCCTTTTTGGGTCTCTGGGTAAAAGGGAAATTCATTAGAATGTTATAATTGTGGTTGCCCTAATAGTAAGATAATTTCCATTTTTTTTTTCCTTTCTGGAGGGTGATGTCCAAATCATAGAGTAGTATTATTCATCAGGAGGACAATGGGGTTCTGGGACGATGTATGTATCAGTGGAGATGGAGTAAAATTTAATCAATTGTTTATGGGCTACTTTGAATCCTTTTTTGCTTTGTTTTGTTTTTGGTCTTTTCTGTGGGATGTAATAAAATTGATCTGTCCTATGCATGATACGGACAGCTAGGTGAATGGTTGGCTGTTGTCCTTCATTCTCAATGAGGACCAAAATGATATCACTATGCTAGAGTCAAGTTATGGTGTGCCTAACTATGGCTGATCAGGCCATTACAAGCTCAGAATGCTCTACCATAGGTCGGGCACAAATCGTCCATGTGAACATTTGGGGTGAATTCTCTAAATTTGCACATCTCGTGTCTCTTTTGAGCTACTTTACTTCTGCTTTACTCTTAGAGCACAGCGTGTTCTCTAATATGGACATGCCATACTGAACGGTTCTGTGACAGTGTCTCCCATGTCACACAATCAATTCTAAAGTTCTTAAGTGAGACCTTGAGAGTGTCCTTGTATTGCTTCTTCTGACCACCATGTGAACACTTGCCCTGTGTGAGTTCTCCATAAAATAGTCTTTTTGGCAAGCATACATTTTGCATTTCAACAACGTGGCCAGCCCATCAGAGTTGTGCTCTCTGAAGTAGTCTGAATGCTTGGCAGTTTAGTTGGAGAAAAGACCTCAGTGTCTGGTATCCTATCCTGCCAGGTGATCTTCAGAATCTTCCTAGGACAATTCAAATGGAAATGATTCAGTTTCCTGGCATGACTCTAACATAGTGATGTCATTTTGGTCCTCTTCAAGAATGAAGGACGACAATCAACTGTCTACTTAGCTGCCCATTTCATGTGGATAGAGAGGTACATTGGGTAGAGTGTTTGACTTGGATGGAGTCAAGGAAGACCTGAGTTCAAATCCTGTTTCAAACATTTACTAACTCTGTGATCCTGACCAAGTCACTTAACCTCTTTATAGCACCTACTTCAGTTATTGTTACAAACTTTAAAGTACTATAAAAAATGTCAGCTATTATTTTTGAATAGTTGCAGAAAACAAAGAGCAAGCAATGAAAGGACAAAGCATTTTCCAAAAGTAACCTCGCTAAAACCCCAGAAGAGCCCCATAGAACATATCCTTATAAACTTATGAATAATGAACTTATTTCAACATTTGAAAGGATTTGTGACCTTGTTGGTATAAATTCTACCTTCATTAATTACAACCTTTCTATACTTTAGTAGAAAGACTATCTTTGAGAGTTCCTGTGACTAAAAAATAATTCCCCTGTGGCCAAAATCATTGGCCCTGCGGAGATCACTGGCCCCCTATTCAAAGACTTTCCAACTTGATAAGATCTATTAGATCTTGTGCTCCAATGACATAATTTTCAAGAAGCAAGAGTCATTTCCAACACCCAATGAGGCATTGGAGGTCTTTAGTCATAACAAAAATCTTCACATTTTGAATCTTTCTGTTCTATGACAAGGCAAGAGAGAAATGGTGATTGAACAGACCTGAAGCCTTCTTCCAATAGCCACTGCATGTGTAACCCTTCTGAGGCAACAGTTCAAAGCACCTTCTGGGTCACCCTGACTCAACTGCTTTTTATATCTTCTTCCATTAAGAAGGTTCTATCCCCATTCAATGCATTTTGGGAATCTGGCAGTTTCTTTTACCCCAAGGATGTGCTCAGAACACAGGACCAAATTATAACAATGAAAAAGTTTCTGTACCAATCCTAAAATTTAACAGAAAATATTAAAATGCACCTGGACATGAATTGCTTTTAGTGCAGGGTCAATAGGTGAAAAAAACATGAGAACTGAACAAGGACACAAAATCAAGATCATTCCTTTGCTATTGCGTTACTTTTCCTTTACCTATTCTGCATGACACATGGCCAGCTAAGTGGTACAGTGGATAGAAAGTGGGACTTGGAGTCAGGAAGACCTGAGTTTGAATTCCACCCTGGCCAAGTGACTTAACCTTTGTCTGCCTCAGTTTCCTCATTTGTAAAATGGGGGTAATAATAGCTTCTACCTCACAGGATTGTTGTAAGGATCAAATGAGATAATATATGTAAAGTACTTGGCAAACCTTGAAGTGCTATATAAATTCTAGCTATTATTTTTTATTCAAGACTTCTTTACTTGGGGATATCTGAGTGACCTATGACTAATGCCATGTTGTTTTTCTTTTTTCTTTTTTTTCCTTTTTTCAATAAACCATTTGTTTAGAGGTTTGTGCTATTTTTATTGGCAAACTGTGAACAATGGATTGCTTCAGGGGGTGACTCCACCAGAGCTTGGCAGAAACTGTGGTTACAATTGTGTTGTGATCTGTTTGGCCGGAGGTTAAAACTGAAAATATTTTAACAATATAAGAATAGATGACATGGGGAAGGGAGGACAATTTCATTGCCTGCATTTGCAGCGTACCATTGACGCCAAGCCCAGAGACACTCACTGCTAGTTGCTCAAGGAATTAATACAGCCTGCCTTGATGAGTAACGTAATTCTGCATTGGAGAGATACAATGGGGTACATTTACTGAGGTAGCAGAAGGTCCTCATTGTTACACAGTCTTTTTATAGGAAGTTGGATTTCACAGACATACATCAAGGTTCTGTGATGTCATCAGCATAATGAACTCCCTCTACCAATATCCAGACATTTAGACATCATAGATAAGTATGAGGGAGTCTAAGACTCAGATAGAGGAATTAGCTTGTTCCAGGTCAACTACTTGGTAAGTGTCTAATGAGGGATTTGAACCCCTCCCTCTGGCAATATGAATCTGACTTTGCTGAATAATGCATAGAATTATGGATCTAGAACTGGAAATGACTTAGCGGCCGTAAATGGGGTAAATGGACCTGCCTGGATTTGATGAGCCACAATCTGATCCAAAGCTGCACATGCAAAAATCTGTTAGGATGTGCTGCCTCTAATTATAGCAACCAACATTAAATGAGGCCAAATGGATGAGAGAATTACTTGTAAACCATGATCTTGATTCATAATGATAGTGTTGCCAAGATCATTCCAAATTCGGAAGTCTCTGGATAAGGCAGAACAATGGAAATTGAGATTTGCCGTGGATGGTACCACAGAAATGATCTCTAAGATGAGCATCTTCAATGACTTAATTAACTGAGTCCTGATTTTTAAAAATACCTATGCCTTTTTTCCTTTTTAACACTACAATCATTTTCTAATATACCCTCTCCTCCATTAAGTCCCCCTTTATAATAAGGAAAAGCCTAACTAAAACCTAACCAGTCAAGAAACTGCAACTGACCACACATCTACCACTTTGTACCTGCAGAGCCCCTCCCCCACCTCTTTATTGGGACGAGGTATCTTTTATCATCTGTTTTCTAGTTATAACATTAATCATTTGAGTCCTATTTTTAGACTAGGGTCTAAAAACATTTTACCCTAATGTTATATTCCAGGTTATCAGATTAGAGAATAACATAAGTACTAGGGACTTGTTATAACCCTCTGATTGGCTAAGTCCACAAAACAGCCTTAAGTACATTTTTTACTACTGTACACATAGTGTGGGAGCTTTGCTACTTGTCAAGGTGGTGCGGGGAGGGCAATGGGCACCAGATTTATAGTATAATTACAGCCAAGGAAAGTCTCTTCTCCTCTCTGAACTTCAGTTTCCTCATCTGGAAAATAATGGCATGTACATGTACGTGTGTGTGTGTGTGTGTGTGTGTGTGTGTGTGTGTGTGTGTGTGAGAACAAGGTAATTTCTAAGGGGAACAGAGTTCTGGGTTTGGAACCAGGAAGACCTGGTCTCAAATCTTGCTTCTGACCCTTACTAGCTGTGTGCCCAGGGACATGTTACTTAAACTCTCTGACCTCCAATTTTCCCATCTCTTAAATGAGAGTAATAACACCTGTAGTTCTACTGGACTGGGCTGACGTGAGGCTCGAAAGAAACCGTTGATATAAAATGCTCTGCAAACTTTAAGGCACGGTGTTAGTTTCTACTGCTACTATTTTTATTTCTTGCTCTAAATCTTATGGTCTTGGCCACTTTAAGCA
Organism: Vombatus ursinus; assembly: GCF_900497805.2. Taxonomy (NCBI): domain Eukaryota; kingdom Metazoa; phylum Chordata; class Mammalia; order Diprotodontia; family Vombatidae; genus Vombatus; species Vombatus ursinus. The sequence continues at coordinate 14,188,446 of NW_020954562.1, read as the reverse complement.
TTCATTTCTACAGTGAATTAATTTCCTTTTGATAGCTTTGGCACATGGCATCACATTTCAGTATTAAAAGCACCTGCAGGCTACATTTCAAAATTCAGCCTGGAATCCTGGAAAAAAAGTGCTAAACAAGAGATATAGCAAAGCTTTGGGAAGGAGGATGTTGGGGACTGGGTAATGAGAGAGAAAACAAAGATTTTGGCTTAACGAGATATTCACTCATATTGCCCAAGAGGGTCTCTCTCTCTCTCTCTCTCTCTCTCTCTCTCTCTCTCTCTCTCTCTCTCTCTCTCTCTCT
>NW_020954562.1:14186757-14188141 GCF_900497805.2 Vombatus ursinus | reverse complement strand
TCTCTCTCTCTCTCTCTCTCTCTCTCTCTCTCTCTCTCTCTCTCTCTTTCTCTCTCCCTCTCTCTCTCTTATTCTTTCCTCCTTACCCTTTTAGACTTAAAAGGAATTGAAAAGCTGTGCTTTCAAGGAATCATAGTGTCTGAGGCTAGATTTGAACTCAGGTCTTCCTGATTCTAGGCTCAGCACTCTACCCACTGTGTCACCTAGCTGCCTCGTTTACTGCAGAAGATACATAATCCATATGGTATGAAAATAATTTTACCTTTTCCTAGGAATCCAGCATACTTTGGGTTCTAATCCAGTATTGTTTACTGCTCTGCCCACCAATCACTGCCTCACTAGCCAGCCTGCTTTTCAGTCCATTTAAATGTATTACTGTTTACACCTGGTTCTGGCTACGCACAAAAGGACAGAGCCATATGGCCCAGTCCCTAAAGCAAGGCAGCCCGTAGAAGGGACAAGCCAGTTGGTTGGCCCTTTCCTGATCACCATGCCCTCTCTCTCTTCTATTCAACTTCAGACCTCCCCAAAGGCTCACATCCTTCCTCTGAAATCTGGGGCCACCCATCTGCAAGCTAGGCAAGTGAAGCTGACATTAACACACCAGGGTTGCTAGTAGGGATGTTACAGACATGTTGAATTGGATTAACTCTAATAAATTCTTGGGGTTTTTTTTGTTTGTTTGTTTTTGTTTTTTTTGGTGAGGCAATTGGGGGTAAGTGACTTGCTCAAGGTCACCCAGCTAGGAAGCATCAAGTGTCTGAGGCTGGATTTGAACTCAGTTCCTCCTGACTCTAGGGCTGGTGCTCTATTCACTGCACCACCTTACCACCCAACTTGGGTTAACTCTAGAAAAGGCTCTTTTTCAGGAATTGCCAAAGATAATCTTTATGGATCTAATCTAAAATGGGAAGAATTTGACATTCTAGGGCCTTGGAACAGACAGTTGAGGGTATTCTGGCAGAAAGGCATCTGGCAGAAAGAAAATTTAAAATTCAAACAGGGGCAATAGGAGGCAAGTGTTATACAGGACCCAATGCCTGAAAAGGAAATTCAAAAGTACTAAATACAAGTAACAGAATCAGGCCATTTGCGGTCAAGAGCCCTGAAGTCTTGAGGAATGACTTGATACTTGGTGAATAAGATTTAGAAGGCCAATGTTCATTTTCAGGACCCCACCACATGCTGGCCTGGTACACCACTGTGCGTTTCCATGGCCCTTGCCAGGATCAACTTACAGCTGAGGCCAGAGACACTGGCTGGGAATCAATGGCATGCGATTCAGAATAAAGGAATCTAACCATGTTTTTCCATGCCATAAGTTGGAATTCTGAAATTAAGCTCTGCGGGGATGAAGAGGGTATCTGGGTGGAAAAACCTGGCC
>NW_020954562.1:14172523-14186747 GCF_900497805.2 Vombatus ursinus | reverse complement strand
CAGCAAAGTCTGTGGCGCCTTCATTAACACACCCTTGGACTAGACCCCAAACTGCTTTGTGCTTTCACTGCAGAACAGATAGATGGACATCCTCCTAATTCAGGGAGGGGACTTTTCAGTGAGTAAAACACTTTCATTGTTCAAGGCTGATTTCTTCTCCTATCAAATGTCTTCTTCTATCAAATGGCGCAATAGAGTCTCACTGTTTCTAGAAGGCATTCTATCCCAGCAACTGTCTTTTTGTTGTTATGTGTACAGACGCTGAGAGAAATCAAAGACATCTTTTACCCTGTACAGAGAATTCTCCTCTCTGAGGCACAGCAAAGTAACAGCGGCCAAGCCCCCATGTTGTAGCCTCCTGACTTTTTGCCTCATAATTGAGGCAATGCACGCACCCTTAAAGAAGGAGTATTGATAGTGGGAACTGTGCTGTGGAAAGCCGTCTCTCTAGCCTTTACACTGAGAACCATGATGATAGTGAAGGCAGCTGTTGTCACCGGGGCCCCCTGGGACTCCAATGGCCCTGCAGATTCAGTGAACGCTGGAGCTTGAAACCTCAATTAGCCCTCAGTAAAAGAGGTCTAGAATACTTACACGTATAGGTGGTGTGGGTGATGTCTGTGCCCTCCTCCCCCAGCCTGTGACTATAAGGTGGAGAGAATACTTCTCAAGCGTCTCCATCAGAGAGAAGGCAAACACTGGCTGCCATCAGAAAGACGCTCACTTCTGTGCAGCTGACTCTGCATGCTCCTCATGTGCCCTCGACACAGCTGCCAGACTCAGTAATCATGTCAGACAGTGTGTCCCCTCCCCACTCTAGGAGCAGACACAGAGACACACAGACATGACAGCATGAAGTCAGCTAGCCACATGCTGAGCCGGTGCAGAAGCTCCAATAACTCTTGCCCCCACCCCAAACCCCGAGAATGTCACAGAGTTTGTCTGAAGGCAAAAAATCAACGAGGAAATATGCCGTCATGGACTGAAGGGATGGAGGCCCACAGACATTCAGAATTCAACCATCTTTTGTCCTTTCCTAAATGCCATGAGTATAAAGCTCATTCTTGCCCTGATAATTATCTTCTCAGTCAAAGCAAGAAATAAGTACTTTCAATTCAATTAAGTTCAATACAGGCACTGTGCTAGGTACTGGGGATACAAAGATACGTACATGTGTGAAAGGAAGAAAGGAAGAGAGGCAGGGAGAGAGGGAGGAAGGAAGGGAGGGAGGGAGAAAAGAAGGAAGAAAGGAAGGAAAAGAAGGAAGGAGGAAAGGAAAAGAAAGAAGGAGGGAAGAAACAAAGGAAGGAAGGGAAAAAAGAAGGAAGGAAGGAAGGAAAAGAAAGGAGGGAAGGGAGGAAGAAAAGGAAGGAAGGAAGGAAAAGATGGGAGGAAGAGAGGGAGAAGGGGAGGGAAGAGAAGAGGAAGGAATGAAGGAGAGAGAAAGAGAAAAAGAAACAGAATGAGATTCAGACTCTATTTTCCCACTGACGTATCTTCATGCAAAGTGATTTTTATAGAGTTAAGTCTTACTGTGTGGGGGAGCTTGTTCTTAGTTCCTGGTTAGTCTGGACCATTTCCAAAGCACAGGAGAGAGAGAGAGAGAGAGACACCAGTTCCTTGCAGATGATTGGAATTTATCTTGCCAGGAAGTGCTAAAATGATGCTGGGGGAGAGGGGAAAGAAAAAAAAAAAGCCCAACTAGATTTGGGGGTGTGTGTATGTGTGTGAGGGTGGGGGTGTATTTTTGGATCAATACAGGAGTATTTGATAAAAATGCATGGATGCTGCCACGATCATGTGACTCGTGCTCCCTGTCCCTTGCCTCCACCCGTCCCTACCTCAGACTCCTCCCTTCAGCCTTCATTGCTATTCACCTCACTTTCATTCCAGGCACCTGTCTCAGCAGGGAGTGGTTTCTGTGGAAACTAGAGAAAGCTCTTTTCCCTTTGGAGATGGTTACCATGGCAATGGCAATCCAGTCTCCAGTGTGTACCAGATCAAAGGAGGGTGTCAATTGATGTTTAATTTAAATAGAGACTTTAAAGAGCCCCTCCCCTACCAGGGGGAAGAAGTGAGCAGAAGTGATGGGGAAATTCAATTTGAGACTCAGAGAAGAGCTACCCTGCCCATACTATTCTGGGGGGGCGGAGGGTGAAGGATGACAACTTGAGTCCCACAGATCAATCAATCCTTGATTATCAGCGCTAATGAAGGAGACAATTTTAAGAATTTTAAGAATTTTGTTTTTGAATCAATGATACCCTTTGGGCAGCAACTCTACTTTCCTACATTTTGTGTCAGAGGATTAACAAAGTTAGTTTTCGATGTCTGAGCACCCACCAACTGGGCTGTAAGACTGCTGCACCCCGTCTTTCTGCTGGCTCAGCTGTTCTAGGATTTTTCCTGGGGTGATATTTTCTGGGCTTTCGGAGGTCAATAAGGGAGGGTGAGAGTGACTTACTTCTTATTCTGCCATCTTGGCTCCCGGAAGTCCACCCACCAGCTTAACTGGGGTTGGGTGGGTGGGTGGGTGGAGGTGACCATTAGAGAGGCAGCCCAAATGCAGAAATGGCCCAACAGCAAGCTGGAGGGTAGGAAAAGCCAGTCTGGAATGAGCGTTTTGCAATGGGGGCTCTAGGTCCAAATGTTAGGTTTGACCCAACACTGTTCAACAATTTTATCAATAACTTGGATAAAGGCATTGATAGGGCATGTTTATCTAATCTGCCGTAACTCAAAGTTGAGAGGGATAGCTAGCACACTGATGGCTGTGGACGCAGATTAAAGACCCCTCTCCCCTTTCCCCAAATAATAAAATAATATTTTTAAATTATCTTAGTCTGAAGCCTTTGGGTTAATATGAAAGAAAAATGTTGTCAGTCTTTCTTTAACTATCGTTTCTGAAAAAACAACTTGCTGCCCTCAGGCTAGAGGCAAAGGGAAGGGAACAACTATTTATTGGCTAGGTTAAGTGGCTTTGACCGCTTAGTGGCAGAAATGTTAGGTAGTCATGGTCATAGTAGTGCCAATAGTAGTCATGACCATAATAATAATGCCTTGCATTTATCTATTAGAGCTTTAAGGTTTACAAAGACCCTATAAATATTATCTCATTTGACACTCACTGTAACCATGGAAGGTTGGTGCTATCATTATTCTAATTTTTCCCATAAGGAAATTGAGGTAGATAGAGGTTAAGTGACTTGTCCAGGGTCACACAGCCAGTAAATGTCTGAGGCTGGATTTGCACTCACGTCTTCCTGTCTCTAGGCCTAGCACTCTATCCACTGCTCCATATAGCTGCCTCTGGTTGGTAATAATTTACTACTAATAATAACTTTTTTACATAGTACCTTAAAATTGGCAAAGAACTTTATATATTTTGTCACTCAAGGCTTGTGGCAGCCCTAAGTTAACTGTACAGGTATTATTATCCCTGTTTTACTCAGTAGGAAACAGAGGCTTGGATAAACTAAGTGATTTGTCCAGGGTCACCCAGCTAGTCGGTCAATAAGCATTTATTAAGTGCCTACTATGTCAGGCACTGTGCTAAGTGCTTGAGATATGAAGAAAGGTAAAAGATAATCAAATAGAACAAAATATATCAATATAGCAAGTAAAATGCAGTTGCAAACAACTATATACAAACAAATTCCATACAGGATAAATTGAAGATAATCAACTAAGGTAAGATGCTTGAGATAAGCAAAGACTTCCCCCATAAGGTGAGATTCTAGCAGGGACTTAAGAGACCCCAGGAGACAAAGGTGAGAAACGAAAGCATACCAGGCCTAGGGGAATCCAGTAAGTATAAGAAGAGAGGAGTTGAATTCAGGTCTTTCTGACTCCAAGTCTATCTCCTCTGCCATGCTGTTACACAACCTGTTATGCAGGTTTACCCTGCTTTATACCATAGGTGTATAAAAAAACAAAACAAAAACAGCGGTGTTTTATTCATAGACACTTCTGCCTCTCTGGATTCAGCTTTTATAAAATCAGTCTTATTTCAGATGCACTTAGGGAGTTTTCCTACTTAAAAGAATCATTGTAAATGCATTTTAAAGAAAAACCACTGCCCCAACTTTTGTCTACCTATTTTTAAAAAAAATTTACACATTCAAATACTGGGTCTGCCAGGAATGTGGGTACTGGCCAACATTAAACAAAAGTGTTTATTTTCAAAGGTAGCACCTGGGACACTCTTCTTCCATGTGGGCTCCAAGAAAAGCTATCTAAGGTTCAAGGTGTTTTGGGGTCAAACCATAACTCCAGAGCCCTCACTGATGTGTTTACTTTTGCCAGTCAGCCAAAGGATACATTTGTTCAAAACAAAATATGTTTAACTAAAAGGTACATGTAAAGAAGACAAGGAGATTTTGCGCAGGCCAGAATACACGAATAAAGATCACCAGGGCAAAAAAGAATTTAAAAAAAAACAAAACAAAACAGGTCTTACATTCCATCTCTCCCAAGATCTCATGAAGTCATGGCATTAAAACAAATTAAGCAAATTATCTTTACTCTCAAATTAAAGATGGCTCACACTATTTTGGGTAAAAATCATAGTGGAAGATGAAAGGACAGGAAAGCACTTAAAAGAGTATCACACAATCCCAAAGAAACTCCGCATTATTCATGCCCGGAAGCCATTCTGATTCACTGAATCAGACAGGGTTGGCTCTCATGCCTTCCATTTTCCTCAGCTCTCTGAAATGAAGAGGGTGAAGGTCAAAGAGAGAAAGGGATGAGGGAGTAGATGAAACTACCACACAGACCCCGAGAAACTGGGAGACCGAACCACTCCAAGGATGGAAACAAACGGCCTTTAGAATCTTTGGCCAAGAGGCTCTCGGCTGAAAAGAAGCGTCTTTCTTAGTCCAACATTAACCACAACCCAACCTAATTAGTTGAGTTATCTTAGGCAAGTCACTTTGTTTTCATGAGCCATAGCATGCATAACGGAAATAGGATTAACAACATTTGTACTTCTTGCCTTAAAGTGATATAGAAATGTGCCTCATTATTAATACTAGTAATCATAAATTCTGTAAGGGCAAGAAACTGTACCTTTTTAAATCTTTGAATCCCCAGGACTTAGCGCAGTACTTAATAAAATGTTTGTTGTACTTGTTCTATTGTAGCAATCATTATTATTGCTATTCCTGGCCAGCCAGACTCAAGTCCTTGCTTCCCACCGGCAGGTGTCTTTACATCCCTGAAAATGGCCCTAATTATCACCTTGGTTGGAAGGCTTTGCAGAGAGATGGCAAAACACAGAAATCTCAATGCTGCTGGAATTAGACAAAGGTTAACTGTGCACATAGTCCAAGAGTCTGCTGGGGCAGCATGAAAGGGAGGAAGTCTGGAATATTGTTGTGTCTTGGTACACTTCCTATGGCAACAGAACCAAGCATACCCAAGACCAAAGGGACTGGGGAGGGGCAATGTGCACAAGCCACTCTGGGGGTTCCTAGTGAGAGGAGAGAAAAGCCAAAAGTAGTGTTTCTGGGTGATAAATTATACTCTTACAATGCCAAGATGGAGAGAAGTGGGAAACACATAAAAGGGAGCATGGTATAATGGAACTAGAGGCCTAGACCCAAGTTCAAATCCCATTTCGGTCCCTCACTAGCTCTGAAAGTAATTTAACTACACTGAACAGTTTCTTCATCTGCAAAATGGGTTGGACTAGTTAACCTCAGAAATATCTCATTTTGACAGGCATTTATATATTTAGCACCTTCTATGTGGAAGTCTTTGGGCTAGGTGCTAGGGCTACAAACACAAAACTGAAAACAGTCCTTGCCTTCAAGAGGCTTATTTTTTACATTTGCAGATAAGTGGCCACAAAGTAAATGCAATGTAATCTCTGGGCAGGTGAGAGGTAAGAACTGGGAGGCTCAGGAGAGACGTCATGTAGAAATGGCGCTTGGCTGAGCTTTGACTGTAGCAGAGGGGAGGAAAAAGGGTAGTCCAGGCATAGGAGACAGTCTGTGCAAAGAAAAGGAAACAGGAAACTGAATATTGTGTACGTGATATAGCCACAAGCTACAACATTGGGCTAGGACGTGGAGTGCAGGAGCTCTGAGGACCCTAAATCAGAATAATGTTATTGGTTGGGGATGTCAGGCCAAAAGAAGAGGAGGAGTAATTTGTTGCTGCTGTTCAGATGTTCTTTATTGACCCCATCTGGGGTTTCCTTGGCAAAGATACTGGAGTAGCTTGCCATTTCCTTCTCCAGCCCATTTTACAGATAAAGAAACTGAGGCAAACAGGGTTAAGTGACCTACCCAGGGTCACACAGCTAGTAGGTGTCTGAGGCTGGATTTGAACTCAAGAAGAAGATTTTTCATGACTCCAGGCCCAGCACTTTACCTACCCCACCACCTAGCTGCCTGTTGTGATAGCCTCTGGTAAAAGGGAAAGTAGCAGGACATTGTAGGACCTCCCAAAATATATATATATGTTAGACATGACTCTTAATAAGCTATAGCTATTTATGTATTCTTTTCCCGCCCACCCCCCCAATTAGGCCATACTCCCCTTGCACAATTTTCTGTCTATGGGTCCTATTCGTGGTAGGTCTGCGGGGGTGAGAAGGACACATTCACCACCATCAAAAGGGCTCCTCTGAGAGTCTTGATGGCCTTAGAAAACACTGTTCCTTCTCACAAAGGACTGTCCCAACAAGGCCCCAGGACAGACTCTCAGAGAATGATTTAGTCACTGGGGAAAATTTGACTTCATATCTTTCCATCAGACAGCTTCTGATGACCTTTCATTCCATTTGTCAAGACCTCTGGTAAACCATGATTGCAGTGAGGGGACTGGGAAACCTCTTATTTGATCCCATTACATTATTGCAGAGACTATGTCTCATGACTGGGTTGAGAAGACCCAACTTCAACCACAGCCTCACAACGCAAGAGGGTTCTTTAGGGTAAAGAAACAGCCAAGGAAAAGAGACCCTTGTGGTTTGCTGCTGTGGTTTCTTTATCCTTTTAACCCCAGTCATCCCCTGGAACCACAGGCCCAGTTCTGCTTAATTCAGAGGTCAAAGACTAAACCTTTATTGTCGGGGCACAGAGAATTTGCCAAAAGATTTTTGATGATTTTTCAGCCCTGTTTGAAAATAGCTGAGAAAAATGAGCAGCTAGGTGGTGAAGTGGATAGAGTATGAAAGCCAGGAGCCAGAAAGACCCCTCTTCATGAGTTCAAATCCAGCCTCAGGCACTGACTAGCTGCGTGACCCTGGGCAAATCACTTCACCCTCTTTGCCTCAGTTTCCTCATCTGTAAAATGAGCTAGAGAAGGAAATGGCAAACGACTCCAGTATCTTTGCCAAGAAAACCCCAAATGGGGTCATGAAGAGTAAGAAACAACTGAACAATAACAAGAAAATGACAGAAAGGAGCGTAGGGCCATTGAATAGAATTCTAACAGAACATCCTAGCCTAGTGGATAGAATGTTGGACTTGATGTCAGAAAGAATTCTTTCTAGTCCTACCTCAGACAGTTACTAGCTATGTGACCCTGGACAAGTCACTTAACCTCTTAGCCTCAACTTACTCATTTTAAAAAGGAAATAATAATAGCACATAGTTATTATGAGGAACAAATGAGATAACATAGGTAAAATACCTTGTAAACCTCAAAGAATTATGTAAATGTTAGCTGTTATTATTATTATTATTTTTTTTTAGACCAGACCCTGCGACTTCAGTGGTCTGTGGAACTTCTGATAAGGAAACTCCCTTTACTAATGCAGATCAATATTTTCTCTGGAACCTAAAGTCCTAGAAAGTTACCCAAGACACTGAGACATCAAATGACTTGCCCAGGGTGTGCAGTCACTATGTATCAGAAATAGGAGTTGAACCCGCATTTTCCTGGCTCCAAGGCTAGCTGTTTACATCACCTCTCATTCTGAACATCACCATTGTCCACAGAAGTATCATCATTATTTCATTCTTCTCATATTTTTTTGATGGAGCCCTAGATAGAAATGGATAAAGTGACTGGGCCAAGTCGCTCTCTCCTGCTATGATTCTTTTATATTTTATGTTCTATGGTTGACTGATTTTTGTTGTTCAGTCATGTTCAACTCTTCACGACCCCATTTGGGGTTTTCTTGGCAAAGATACTGGAGTGATTGGCCATTTCCTTCTCCTGTTCATTTCACAGATGCAGAACTGAGGCAAACAGGGTTAAGTGACTTGCCCAAGGTCATACATCTAGTAAGTGTCTAAGGCTGGATTCGAACTCAGGTCTTCCTGAGTCTAGGCCTGGCACCCTCAGCACTGTGTCACGTAACAGGTGGATAAAAAAAATGTGACGTGTGTGTGTGTGTGCGTGTGTGTTTGTAGTTGAATAAAAAAGCTCATCTTCTGCAGGCTTAATGGAAACACCTTTGATATAACAACAGCAACAGAAACCCCTCATCGGTATAGGACTCTCTCCTTATTGGTGAAGATGAATGCCCTCCCAGTTGATATTGGATTCAGTCACAGAATACTAGCTAGAGGGAGGCCATGGAAGGAAAATGACTTCCCAAGATCACATAACCAGTTATTGGGGGAGTAAAAACTAGAACCCAGATCTCATGACTTTCAGATAGATAGATACAGCATTTTCTAAATGGATATTTCCACTGTACCACATTTCCTTAAGTGATAAGAGACAAGGGCTCCAACTCCCATTCTCAGGAAGGTCTTGACTTTGGCCTTCAGAATTATAATAGGGAAAGTCTTTTCTAAGACTCTCAGAGTCTGGATCCAGAAATGCTGATCAATAAAACACTTTTCATTCTGAACCCCTTCTTGTGATTCGTTAACAGAACAAGTCACATAAAGAGAGGGACTTCTTTATGGCTTTCCTCTCTATAAGCATAAGCAGGTGCTTGAGCACTTAAAACAAGCGACACAAATGTTTACGCTCCATGAAAGCAGAGGCTGTTTCTTTCTTCTCCCTGTGCCCTGTCTTTTTTTGGGGGGCGGCATTTGGGGTTAAGTGACTTGCCCAGAGTCACACAGCTAGTAAGTGTTATGTGTCTGAGGCCCTCCTGACTCCAGGGCCGGTGCTTTATCCACTGCACCACCTAGCTGCCCCCACCCTGCACTATGTCTTAAGCATAATGGGCACTCAAAAATTTCTTGAAGTAGCAAATGGTTAACTTCACATGTACCTAACACCTTGGCAAGGTTTGATGCTATCCTTGAAAATTCTGGATTTCAGTTTCAAGGTTCTCAGTTTCCCAGCCAGATCACATTGGAGCCCTCTCTGTGCAGAGAGAATTCCATTCTGCCTGAATTCTCAAAGGTCTTTCGTGATAAGTTGTGACTCTTTTCCTTTAGTCTTCAGTCTCTTAGCATCAAGGTACCAAATTAACTATTACCTAACATCCTTCCAGTCAGTGATCCCCTTTCACTTACCCTTTTGGAAGCCAATTCCAAAGAAGATAGGATGTAATTCCTCCATTTCTTCATGTAACAATATTTTTGCTGATTCACTTTGATAAAACTGTAATATAAGGCAGGACAATAAAAGAGGAAAATGGCGACAGCTTATAATTCAATCTGACCCATGTAGCCATTCCAGTATCTTTCCAACAGATATACAAATGCCCTCAGCAAATATTTGTAATAAAGAAATGATGTTTGTTTTGCCACTATTACCTTTCCATTCCACATCCAGCTACCCTTCAAACATATACACACCCATGAAGAAAGCTGACATCATCTCCCAAACAATAGGAACAGTTAGAAACAACAATGTGTTAATTAACTTATTTCTTCCTTCTAGTGGGTCTCTAATGGTGTTTCATGAGTCAATTGCCAAAACTGGGTGATGCAAAGTCAATGCCTGAATTTGAGCCAAATGTACTTGTTTTGACCACATTTAAAAACTAGAATACTTTTCTGCCATAAGAAATGATAAATACGAAGAATTCAGAGAAGCATGGGAAAAGTCATATGAACCAATGCAGAGTAAAATAAGTAGAATCAGGAAAATGATGTTTATAATGACTGTAACTAGGTAAATGGAAAGAGGGCAGCTAAGTGGTGCAGTGGATGGAGCACTGAGTCTGGAGTCAGGAAGACTCCTCTCCCTGAGTTCAAATCTGGCCTCAGACACTTAGTAGCTGTGTGACCCTGGACAAGTCACCTAACCCTGTTTGCCTCAGTTTCCTCATCTGTCAAATGAGCCGGAGAAGGAAATGGCAAACCACTCCAGTATCTTTGCCAAGAAAACCCCAAAAGGAGTCACAAAGAGTCACATATGACTGAAACGACTAAACAAAATGATCATTAGAAAGCTAAGTTACATAGTGCTTTAACATTTTTAAACCTCTGTTTTACATATGTTGAGACTTACAACCCTGTGAGATAAGTGTTGTTATTACCCCCATTTTACAGCTTAGGAAATTAAGGCTGAGAAGGGTCAGGTGATTCACACAGGGTTCCATAATTGAAGCAGTCTTTGAACTTTTGTCATCCTAATTCCAAATCCAGCTCTTTACTGAATAAAATAGCTCTATGAGAAATGTTTGCATATGTTGGACCTATGTTTGCAAAATCTTTGTCATTGTCATGGAGGATGCCCAGCACAGAGTCCAGATGTAAGCAGAACCAAGTAAACAATACACACATGGCTATAACAACGTAAATTGTTCAGTTGTTTCAGTCATATCTGACTTTTTGTGAGCCCATTTTTGGGATTTTCTTTACCAAGATACTGGAGTGATTTGCTATTTCCTTCCTCAGCTCATTTAACAGATGAGAAAACTGGAGTAAACAGGGCTAAGTGACTTGCCCAGGGTCACACAGTTGTTAAGTGTCTGAGGCCAGATTTGAACTTAGCAAGAAGAGTCTTCCTGGTTTCCAGCCCAGTGCTCTATGCACTATGGCGCCATTTAACTGCCCTGTTTAGATTTTTTTAAATGTTAATAATTCAGATTAAACTTAAAAATGTATGCACATACATTTTTCTCCCATAGACGGTGGTCCACAGAAGGCACCACCCTGCGTTGACATGGCAAGTTTGCTTATCCAAAGGTTCTCAGGACCAATGAACTCAAAGTCTGGTTCCTATCCCAGTCCTGTAATAACATAATGACTTTAACCTGGTAGATGAATCTATCAGTCTCATCCTCAATTAAAAAAAAAAAAAACTATGTCATGATGGATGGCCCCATCTCCTTTCTGGGCCCATCTACAGATACTCGTTTGAAATTGTGGTGGTTTGCTGCTCTATCAGTAAAGGCCAGCTACAATGTCCAATCTGGTTGTGGAGGTGACCCAGAATTCTCAAAGCCTTGGTGTGGAGGTGACCTGGTTGAGCACAAACTTTGCCAAGTGCTACCATGTTGGAAAGATCTAGATTACAGATCAGCTGATGATCTGTAATGTGCCTGTTATGTGACAAATTGCGTAGTCAAAGGTAGATAAGTTCTCTACCCAAAGGTTGGTCACAAGGTGAGGTATTTCAGCCACAGAAACTCCTTAAAGGGTCTACAAAGATAAGCCAGGGTAGGGGAATGCAGCGCAGATACTGATAATGTTAGCTGGAATTAGCAATCTATAACTTGCTGGCCAAATCAGCACCATCACTTGCTTTTGTATAGACTATGAATTAAGAATGGTTTTACAATTCTTAAAATGAAGGATTACATTTTGAAATAAAGTTCTATTGTATTTAAAAATGTAAAAAACCATTCTTAACTTGAAGACCATACAAAAATAGGCAGCAGGCTAGATTTGGCCTTTGAGACATAGCTTGTTGACCTCTCCATTAAGAAATTGAAGTAAATGGTTTGTTGTTATTGAAGCCACACTTTGGGACTTTAGGGCGTGTTATATTGAACTGGGCCTCACCCCATTCCAAACTACCTCTTTTATATTCCTATAAGAGTGTGAGGGAAGGAGATATGGGGTGGGGGCTAGTAGGTATGAGAGCAGGAGTTATTTGCCATCTGAATGTGAGGAAAACAGCCCTCTGGCAGCTGTTCTCCCTTCTGTCATGGGTGAAACTGTGTTTTATGAATTTGGAATAATAATTTAAAATCAAGATATTAACATGAATTCATGCATAGATTCTCAGCACTTAGAGTACAGAAGCATTTTTGGCATAATAATGCTGGGTACAAAATGATAGCATTGTGAAATCTAGAGTTAGAAGGATCTTTGTTACTCAGTTGTCCAACTCTTTTGCTTTTTGGTGAGGCAATCGGGGTCAAGTGACTTGCCCAGGGTTACACAGCTAGTAAGTGTCAAGTGTCTGAGGCTGGATTTGAACTCAGGTCCTCCTGACTCCAAGGCTGGAGCTCTATCTACTGTGCCACCTAGTTGCCCCCTCGTCCAACTCTTTGTGGCCCCATTGGGGTTTTCTTGTCAAAGATATTGGAGTGGTTTGCCATTTCCTTCTCCAGCTCATTTTACAGATGAGGAAACTGAGGCAAACAGGGTTAAATGACTTGCCCCAAGGGTCACACAGCTAGTAAGTGTCTGAGGCCAGATTTGAACTGAAGTCTTCCTAACTCCAGGCCTGGTGCTCTATCCACTGCACCATCTAGCTGCCCCAGAAGTCATCTAATACACCCCTTTCATTTTGCAGGTAAGAAAACTCAGGTCCAGAGAGTTTAAATGGGGCGAGGTCACAAAGTTATCATGGCACATCATAAAGGACACAAGCTTCTGTAATCAAAAGACCTGAATTCAAATGTCACCTTTGACTCATGTAACATTTGATGAGTCATTTAGTCAGTCAATAAGTATTTATTTATTTATTTTTGTTTACATGATAGTTTATTTAGATAAAATAAGCATTTATTAAGCTCCTACTATGTGCCAAGCACTATGCTAAGTTCTGAAGCTACACAGAAAGGCAATAGAAAGTCTCTGCCTTTGAGAAACACACAATCTAGTGGGGGAGAGCCCATACATATATATTGAATTAAATGGCTCCTGAGGCCCCTTCTACCTCTAAATCTATGATTCTTTGATCCTAGGTAGGAGAGTCCTAAATGACTGATGATCATTTTCTCTGAAAGCTGCTTGCTGTCAGTGTAGTAAGGAGGACAGCATGCTGTAGGGCATGGTGGCAAAAGAGAAACAGGAGGTGCCTTGTATAGATCACAGGAGATGCCCCCTGACACACTGAGGCAAGACTATGGCATCTGTCCCAGTGTCTTTAAGAGACCTCAGTCTCTTTAATACCTCAGGCTATGTTTTATAATGACAGAATGCGATGAGGAGAGTAAGGTGAATCCCAGAGAGAGGATGTTTGTGGCCAGGAAGAGAGAGAGGGGAAATTGCTGCATTTGGTTGTGGGTCATTCTCTTCTTTTGTTATCAAAATTTGTTTTGATTCAACAATTATTTATGAAAGTATGCATAGTCCTACACCAGATATTGGAGGCAATGTGGTAAAATCAATGGGGTTAGAGACTGTGATAGTCCCAAAAGCCTCTCTGAGATCCCTCAGGCTTATTTGAAGCCATCAGTCTCTGTTATGAGCACACCTCCTCTCTCTGCCCTTTTTTTGGGGGGGGGCTAGGCAATGGGGGTTAAGTGACTTGCCCAGGGTCACACAGCTAGTAAGTTTCAAGCGTCTGAAGTCAGATTTGAACTCAGGTTCTCCTGATTCCAGGGCCGGTGCTCTATCCACTATACCACCTAGCTGCCCCTAAATTCCTCTTTCCTAGTTGCCTAGGATGTTAATTATATGGATAAAAAGAAGGGAATAGATTTGAATGACATTATGGACATTTATACAGCTGTGTTACATACTACCTAAAACATTTTGGCCACTATGCAAATTTTTAATATTACCGTAACAATAAAAGTAATATAATGATTATTAGAACTTAGGAGATATGGTTACATTGTCATTCATTTTTGCATCTTCCACAGAGAGGGTATCATGCAGTATTGTTCATATAACATAGTCAGCATCTGATGAATGAATAAATGGTATAGTTGCTGTTTTCATTCATGTCCAACTCTTTGTGACCCCCATTATGGGTTTTCTTGTCAAAGATATTGAAGTGGTTTGCCATTTCCTTCTTCAGAGAATGTTTTAGAGCTCACTAGAAATGGAATATGCTTTGACTTGGGGGAAATCAAGCCAGTCCCTTCCTTCCTTCCTTCCTTCCTTCCTTCCTTCCTTCCTTCCTTCCTTCCTTCCTTCCTTCCTTCCTTCCTTCCTTCCTTCCTTCCTTCCTT
>NW_020954562.1:14100085-14172513 GCF_900497805.2 Vombatus ursinus | reverse complement strand
CTTCCTTCCTTCCTTCCTTCCTTCCTTCCTTCCTTCCTTCCTTCCTTTCTTCCTTCCTTCCTCTCTCTCGTTCTATAAGAACCAATTGACCCCTCCTTGCCTTCTTTTCATCTCCCCTCTTAGCTGAGAAATGGAGGAGAGGAAAAGAGACAGACAGAAAGGGAGAGAGGTAGGAAGAAAGAGATAGACAGAGACAAACAGATACAGAAATAAAGACAGTGACAGAGATAGAGAGACAGAGACACAAAGCCCAAAAGAGAGAAAAGATAAAAGTAAAGAGAGACTGACAGATAGGGAGGGGAAGGGAAAAGAAGGAGGAAGGGAGAACAGATGGAGAACAATGAACAGCTTTTGGTACCATCCCAAGAATGGAAGAAAAATGAAACTTTCCACCGCTCAAAGCTAAGCAAAAAGGAGAAAACAAAATGAAATTAGCCCTGTGAGACATAGAAAGCCTGCTGTCATTTTAGATAAGCCTCGTGCCTCTAACCAGAGCCAGCATCCAGCAGCTGCCTTCATCATCAAGATAAGAGCCCACAGATGAGTTTAAGCAAGCATGGGATCCTTTGTAAGAAGTCAGCCCTTATGGGAGCTGGAGTGCTTCTGGTGATAACTGGGATGCTGATGAAAAAGAGGTCACTGAGTTCGTTTTTCATTCCCAACAAATACTAGTTGCCAGTGTTGCTTGCCAGAGACTCTCAATCCCGTGATGTTTTTGGTCAGTGGTTCTTGGCTAGTCCTGGAACCTGGGCTCTCATCCAGAGCTAACCCTGCAGTGCAGTATACTAAGGGGCAATCTGGTACCAGGGACCTGCTGTTCTGAGACGGGAGGCAGTCCTGTTTTAGGACAGAGACATGAAACGGTGACCTCATGTGCTTTTGTAGATTATATCCAGCATCTCCTGAACTAGAGGTCTGGTTCACAGGATCATCCATTTTGAGTTGGAATGGACCTTAGAAACCATCTGGTCCACCCCTCTTATTTTACAGATAATGATGCTGAGGCTTAGAGAGGTTAATTGATTTACCCAAGGTCATACATCTAGTAAGCATCTAGGATCCAAAGGTGTTCCAAGTCTTTGGTTTTGATGCCATTTACCTGAGCTCTTCCTTTCTTTCTTTCTATCCTTCAGTATGACCCTTTCCTTTAGGTCACATCTTTCTCCTATGATTCAGACTAAAGTTATCTTCTGAGAGTTAGAGTCCTGACCCCCAACCCCCCCCCCAAGTCTTTTCCTTTTTTTTTTTTTTTTTGGTGAGGCAATCATGGCTAGGTGACTTGCCTAGGGTCACACAGCTAGTAAGTGACAAGTGTCTGAGTCTGAATTTGGACTCAGGTCCTCCTGACTTCAAGGCTGGAGCTCTATCTGCTGTGCCACCTAGCTGCCCCCTGAATAAATGTTTATTGATTGAAAAAAAAATTAAGGGTTTTTGGGTTTTTTTTTAAGGAAATGAAACAACAGTTCAGTAAGATAGTTGCGCAAAAACCATCACTGCTTAGATACCACACTTCCCCACTCCCTCTCAATCACAGTAAGCTTTTTAAAAAGAAGCTTCTTACATGAATATAAAACAGAATTTGCTTCATAAAAATTTTAATTCTTCAGTAGCTCATTAGTTCCCTTAATTGAGATACTTTTGTAATTTGGTCAAGAATTTAAAGCCAAACTGGTATTGGATTCTGTGTGTCCATCTCCCAGAGGTCACATTGATCACCTTCGTTTAGTCCTCTCAGTGCTTGAGGAAGAGCTTGGTGAGAAGAGTCAGGGGAATTTCTGATGGAGAGTACTAGATTTCCAGGGGATTTTTGTTTTCATTTATTGACAGAGCTGCAATAACATGAGGCAAATGAGTCCACTCACACTGGGGAGGAACACACTTCCTCCCTATAGCCCCATGTCAGTTTGCCTTCTTCCAGCAGCCTCCACTGCCACTTGGTAAGACCATGTCCAAACCTGTTTCCCAGGGTTCTCTGGCAGGCTGTCCTCTTGAAGGCTTCTTTCCCTTTTATCTTCTTGGGAGTGAAGGGCAACTCTCTGAAGGTGACTTCATTTGAAATTGGACTGTCCTCTGCTCTTCATATTTTGAGGAAGAGCTGAAAGAGTGAAGCAGGACTTCTATTCCCTGCTTTATCATTCCTATTCTCACAAGTAAGCAATCAAGGGCTTTCACATTTTTCCTGATCTCAAGTAAAAATTAATTCATTTAAAAGGCCTGTAAAGTGGTCACAATAAAATTATTTTAAGGCAAATGATCAACAAACATTTTCTCTAACTTTTCTTGCTGAAGAAACTTAAAGAAACAAAAACACGTCTGAGCTTTGATTGAGGGTATACTTGATCTAAGTTGCTGTTAAGTTGTATTATGTTCATTCAGTCTTTGACCAGGATCAATATTTGAGGAGAAGGAAAGTAGAGCCTGTGACTCTTTCACAAAATATACCCATCGCACAGATAATGAGATGCATTCAACTAGCACGGGTGAATTGCAATGCAGTGTGGAAGGATGACCCAAGGACTATACACATTAAGCTTTGAATGAAGGCTTGCCAAGTATTCCCTGCTGAAGATGAGCTGAGAACCACTGGTAGTTTGAAAGAAGGTATCATCGTCCTACTAGATGTGCAGAATGAGATGCACAGTTTTGGACCTGGACATTATAGGAATTTGTTTTGCTTGACTATGCATATTTGTTTGTAAGGGTTTTCTTTTTCTTTTTCTTTTTCCTGGGAAGGAAGGGAAATGGGAGGGAGAAAAAAAAATGTTTGGTATTTGAAAAAAAATTCAATGAAAATTAAGTATCATAGTCCTAGAAACAAATGACGATCACTGTTTGGAAAATGGCTAACTAAATTATGGTACACGACTGCAATAGGATATTACTATTCTCCAAGAAATGATAGGGTGATTGAAAAATTCCAAGAAATGTGGGAAGACAGATTAGCTAATGAAAAATGAAGCAAAACTAGGAAAAAAAAGCAACACAATGATGAAATAATAGAAACAGGAGGAACAATAACTACACAACAAGTGAAACTGAATGCTGTGAAATTATAACTGGAAAGTTTGGCCCTAAATAAGAGATGGGAGAAGGCGCATCACCCACCTCTTTCCAGAGCAGGGGAGCCATGACTGCAGAATAACGCAGATAGTGTCAAGGTTTTTGATATGTTGGAAATTTTTTTCTCTTTTTTTCCCCCTTTATTACAAGAGATTGCTTTTGGAAGTATGAATACACTGGGAAATCTCTAGGCGAAATAAAAACAAAAATTCAATTAAAACTTATTTTAAATAAGAATTTATTGTTCTCAAAGGAGTCAATGTCTAGTCATCTATAATAATAATGAATATTTTTACACACAGAACTTCACCTATGATTATCCTGGGGAAGAAGGGGAAATATAATGCAAATATTATGTCCATTTTAAAGATGAGGAAACTAAGGATGGGAGAGGTTAAGTGACTTTCCCATAGTCACAAAGTAGGTTTCAAACCTAAGCTATGGATTGTTGAAATCTACCCCACATCCTTAAGCCTCGTTTCAGTTATCAACCTACACCTCCAACCAAGCATTTTGCCAGAACCAAAGAATACTTAGAAAATGATTTGTGGAAACAACAGCCAAATGGCCAAAGCTGGAGAGCCAGAACAGAACTATGACCAGCAGTGTTTGTCTTAGAAGCACAAAAAAAACACCATGAGACCTCTAAAAACAAATTCAGTTGGGGAGGGGGAGAGGCTCTAGCATACTATCCCATGAGGAAGACAGAAAAGGACAGGCAACAGAGTGCAACTGGGTTATCTTGGTGGGGAAGCCTCCTATTTTAACTAATTATTCTTATTAACTAGGTGTTAAGCTCATACACTTCTACTGATGGACTGCAAATGTTAGCTTCTTCTGAATTTTAGCACCCTGGGACAAGGTGCTAGTGACCCTACCCTAATTACTGCTCTGAGCCAAAGAAAGAAAAGAAGAGGAAAGACAAGTAATCTGATCCACAAAATGGATAGCAGGCTCTGAACACATGAAAGAATGTGGCTCACTTTGCAAAAATCAAGAATTTATAAGATTGCAATTAGAATGTCTGGGTGGAGAGAGGAAAGGCTTTCTCCTCTTCTCTATTGAGTTGTGAGACCCCCCCCCCCAAATTTAGTGCTGTTGTTCTGCTCCCCTGTATATTATGTGCCTTAACTAATCTGTGTATACATGGTTTCCCCCAGGTAGAATGCAAAGTCTTTGAAGGCCAGAAACTGTATCATCAATGCTTAGCACAATTACTGGCACATAGGGATAGCAACTGAAATTGATTTCATTGGCACCAGCAGCTTTCAGATAAGGAAAATAGCTCTATCAATGCAAGCTGGAAACTTGCAGTCTTGGAAAGTTGCCTAGAGCACTGAGAAGTTAACTGAGAGCTTGTCCAGTGGTCACACAGCCAGGATATGTCAGAAATAGAACTTGAACCCAAGTCGTCTTCCTTCTGAGGCCAGCTCTCTGTCCGTGACACCACTCTACCTCCTGCCTTGTCCATAGTAGGTATTTAATAAATGCTCACTTCATGCAATGAAAGAACAAGGGAGCATTTAGCATGTGACTGGATGCATTCATTACTCAACAGCTCCCTCAGGCAATATGCTGAAGGACGCTCTTTTGTCATCACTATCAACAACAGTAATAGTCATTAGGTACCCTCCGGATGTGTGGGACCACATTAAGACTTCTATGATATACTTAATTCATTTATTAAGCACCTATTGTATGCCAAGTGAGAGGCAGATGTGAAATAGTAGAGGCAAGGATACTTGGTTTCAATATAGTGAGTATGACACTAGGCAGGACATTTTATCTGTCTCTGCTCTACACACCTTTCTCAAGCTAGCAGTTCCAGAGAAAGTGCTGTTTTTCATTGGTAGGGGGAGTTTCCCAATTGGGAGTCCACATGCCACATCAAGCAGTATAAAGGGGGAGGCACCCTGTGCAAGGGGATACCTAGATACGGACAAAAAAGTAGAAGAACATTGCAATGATTAGGAACTTGAAAATTAGGACCTTTCCTCTGTGGTGATTTCACAAATACATTGCTGCATTTGATAAATAACCCTCTCTACAGTGGGATTTGGGATGCCTGTGTTTTTTCCTTAAAAGGAATAAGGAATTAAACCACTTTCCTTGGAAGATGGTTTAAACATAGAAGAAAAATGTGACAACTAAAAATACTAGATTTTTGAAATGGCAAGCCTAGAATGGAAAATAAGTCCACATATTCAGGAATACTTTTGAAGGATCTGAGATTTCACTGAGGCAGGAACTTCATCCATGGGTACAGATTGCAGCATACCATCCACAGCTTCTTGTCCTATGAGACTATTGTACCTGTCCTCCTGTAAGTCATCCGTGGGATGTGAGAGGAAGGTCCACTGAGAATTCCGAGGGGTTCTCTCTCTGTCTCTCTCTTTCCCCACTCTGCCTCTCCCTCTGTCTCTGTTCTCTCTCCTTTTTTGTCTCATCTTTTGTCTATTTCTTCTCTCCTCTTTCTGGTTGTCTATCTGTATTCTCTCTCTCTCTCTCTCTCTCTCTCTCTCTCTCTCTCTCTCCCTCTCCCCCCCCATTCTTTCCCCTCTCTGTCTACCACTCCCTCAGTCTCTGTCTCCCCTCTCCCCTCTCCTCTCTCTCCTCTCCTTCCCTCTACCTTTCCCTCTCTCTCTCCCCGTCTATCTGTCTCTTTCCCTCTCTACCTCTCTCTATGTCTATGTTTCTGCCTGTCTCATGGATTATCACAGACAACTTCAGTAATGAAGTTTGAATTGCCCAGCAGATGGCACTTTCCCTCAAGTTACCCAAAGAGAAGTTACAAGCAACAACAGAAATGAAATCTGATTTAGAGCTACAAGACGTCAGAGCCAGAAAGAACCTTAGGTTTAAAATGATGCTCTCTGTGATACAACTCCCTCATTTCATAGAGTAGAAGACTGGGACCCATGTGGAGGATAGGACATGCTCAAGGTCACAGCTTAAGAACTAATGCAAGAAAGCAAATTATTCCAGAACGGGGGGGGTAGTACTAAATTTTTAAAGAAAGAAAATCTATCTGCAATAGAAGCCATTTTAGATTCTCTTTTGTGACCCTGTCAGATACCCCGGGGCACCACGATAAACCCAGTACAGAGTGGTAGTAAACAGACTGGGTGTTACAGAGAAAATATTAGATATGTATATGTACACGCATATGTATATACATATATATACATATATGCACGTATACACACATATGCCAGTACATCAGGGATCTGTGCTTTCAGAGGTGCAAGATCTCTCTCCACCAAGGCAGATACTTCCTTCTTGTATGTAGGGCTGGTACGATAAAAGTAGCAGACATTTTTACCGTGCTTTAAAATTTATAAAGTATTTTACACAGAATATCTCATTTGAGTCTCAAGAAAAAGAATCAGCATTATCATTATCCCCACTTTATGGCTGGGGAAACTGAGATTCAGGGAAATAGAGTGACTTATCCATTGTCACACAGCTAGTGAAGGTCAGAGACAGCATTTAAGCCACATTGAGTTTTGCCTCTCACACATTCTGGTCCCCGTGAACCAAAAGTGACCAGACGCTAAAGATCTGAGCAAATTGTGTTATCCCAAGGAATAAGTATCCAGCTCTCTCCCAGTCAGCAAATACCTGGTGTTTTCCCAGGCTGTTCTCTAAAGTCATAAGTTACAGATGAGCTATTGATTGGCTTTTGTGAAGGGAGTTTCTCCACTGGGAATTCTCTTATATTGATAAAATCACTATCTGGACCATCAGTCTAATAATAGTCAGCACTGAAGTTCAGTGGAAATAGTCACTGGATTTGAGTCTGGGGATCTGGGTTCAAATCCTTACTTTGCCACTCACTACCATGACATTTTAACCATAATGTCACAGTACTGTATATGTATACTGTAATACTGTAACATAATACTGTAATGTATTACAAGTCCGATATGAGTATTCTGGTCATTTGGGACTGAGCTGGGTTTCTTCTGATGCTACTGACCTTCTGATTCTATTTCCTTTTTTTATTTTTTCCCACCGAGGCAATTGGGGGTAAGTGACTTGCCCAGGGTCACACAGCTAGTGAGCATCATGTGTCTGAAGTCACATTTGAACTCAGGACCTCCTGACTCCAAGGCTAGAGCTCTATCTACTGCACCACCTAGCTGCCCCTTGGGTCTATTTCCTTCTGAAGACAGTGAGTAATAGTGCCTGAAACATTGTAGATATGGAATTGATTCATTGTGATACTGAAATAGGGATGTGTTGGTATATGTTTAATAATCATTTCTCCAGGAAAAAAAAAATGTAGTCGTGACACACTTTAAAGTTTAATCTGCATTATTTTCTCTATCATTTTCTTAAGTCTGGAAAATCAACAGAACAATAAATCAAGCCCTGATTTGGAGTGTTTGCCGATTTCCAAGGTGTAAATATTCACACTGAAAATTTAACAATCAGCTCTCAGGAATTGGTTTGAGCTGGCTCCAAGTATCCCTACCTCAGGGGCAGCTAGGTGGCGCAGTGGATAGAGTTCTGGCCTTGGAGTCAGAGGACTGGAGCTCAAATCTGGCCTCAGACACTTGATATTTACTAGCTGTGGGACCCTGGGCAAGTCACTTGACACCATTGCCTAGCCAAAAAAAGAAAAAAAAACCACAACATATCCCTACCCAAGGCCTGAAAGAGCACAAGTCACTGGAACTGGTACAAAGTTAAGATGTTTCATTTTTTCAAGATAATGATTGAATGTTCTCCCTTCTCTCCCTGCACATCCCCTTCCCCCAATGGTTAACTGTTTCCTGTAAGCACTGGGCTTACTGGTTTTTCCATTCAAAGTCATTCTCTTTTATAGAAACAGCTCCACTCCAGGGTGCTTGCTTTCAGGACTTCCACTCATTCTGATAGACGTTCCTTTGTCAAAGTAAAGAAAGAAATCACAAAGAATCAAGCAGCTGGAAGCCAACATGGAAAAGGAAGGCCCACCTGGCTCTGTACTGACAGACTTTTTAGCTCCTAATATTGACATTGGGCACATAGTTTGTCCTTTTTACAGCAAACAGGAGATTTACTGGATCTCCCCAGAGTCTGGATAGAATTCACACCTTCAGAGTCTTTGACTAGATGTCTCCATGGACCAAAAGAAGTGATCAGAGGCTAAAGGTCTGAGCAAATCGTGTTAACCCAAGGAATGAGCCTCCATTTCTCTCCTGGTCAGCAAAGTCTGGGCTGCTTTTGTCTAAGCTTGTAGAGATCCACAGAAGTGGGGAAAAAGGGACAACAGAGGAAAGTTTCTTCACAGAGACAAACATTCTAAAGATTACCGTCCTTGAAAAGGATGGGGCTGCATTTTCCTTAGGGCCTCTTTGAGGGCATTCAATTAGGTTGCACTCTTACTTTCCAAAAAAGTTATTTTTAGAAGCAATTATGTTAAGGGCTTTGAGCTCCTTGGAGTCTGATCTCTAAGGATATCTCCAGGCTTAAAGCACCCTTAAAGTACTAAGTAATATTACCCTCCCAGAAAAGCAAGATCTCTCCCACACAATAAGAGAAGGAACCCTTGTATTTAAAGAGGGTTAAGGTTAATTTGGAAAAGGCAGGGTGTGTCTGAATGTCTTCTCACAAGGATTTTTCCTTTCAGTGTATAAGATCATAAAATCTTAAGAAGGTACATTAGAGATCATCTCATCTAAACTCCAATCCTTGCAGAAATCCTTTTGTAGATAACATTCCTGATGGATGATCATGTAGCCTCTACTTGAGTGCTTCTAGTAATAAGAAACTCAACCACCTCATTTGTCAGTGTTCCAATATTAGAATTCTTCCTTGTATTGAGCTAAAAATCTTTCTCTCTGTACCTTCTATCCATTGGTCCCAGTTTCTTCTGGTCTTGGAGAGAATAAATCTATTGCCTTTTCCTTTTGTAATGGAAAGAATCCTAGATTGTGTATAGGAAGACTCGGGTTGGAATTATGGTTCTGACACTGGGGTAATCATGAGCAAGTAACTTCTAAGCCCCAGTTTTCTCATCTGCAAATGGGGGGGCAAATTATGGCCCCATACCTCTGGGAAATCAAATGAGGTGATGTATCCAAAGTACTTCGAAATTTTTAAAGTGGTGCATAAATGTGGACTACTATTGTTATCATACATTCAAAGATAGTGACCATTTATTTTGTTATATTGTTTCTGTTATCTGGGTCAAATCTCACTGATTTCTTCCACTATTCTCCATGGTGGGGTTTCTAGTCTTTTCACCATCCTTGTCACTGTGCTCTGAGTTGAGGAAGAGTTGTCCAGTAGAAAGAGCACTGACTTTGAAGTCAAAAGAACTGGTTTCCAAGCCCAACTTTGCTCCTTCCTACCTGTGTGACCTTGATCAAGTCACCTCTCCTCTTCCTTCACTGAACTTTATTGTCTTCATCTGTAAAATGTCGAATTTACACAGCTTTAGATTCAATGATATGCTCCAGTTTTTTTAGTTTCTTTTATACTATGGGGCCATAGGTGGGCAGACCAATATGGAGTATGGTGGCCTTGCCATCTTGCCTCCCTTTTTTTTAAGCTAGGCAGTGGAGTTAAGTGACTTGCCCAGGGTCACACAGCTAGTAAGTGTTATGTATCTCAGGTCAAATTTGAACTCAGGTCCTCCTGAATCCAGGGGCAGTGCTCTATCCACTGCGCCACCTAGCTGCTCTGCCATCTTACTTCTTTCAGATTATATCCTTCTATATCAGCAGCCTAAAATTATGTGCATGTTTTAAATGGTCACACTACACTGTTAATTTCTCTTAAATTTCCAGTCAACTAAAACCTCTCAGTCTTTTTCACCCAAGTCTTCAATGACAAAGATCTCTCTTCTTGGGCTATTTTTGCCTTAAGTGTGAGACTTTACATTTAAGCCTCATCATTTCATCTTCTTAAATTTGGCTTATCATTGAAGCAAAGTCTTTTTGGGTTATGATTCTGTCATCCAATATATTGTCTATCATCCCCTGGTCAGCAAAGTCTGGGCTGCTTTGTATAAACCTGTAAAGATACATTACCTACAGAATCTGGGATAAAGGGACAACAGGGGAAAATACCTTCACAGAAACAAACACTCTTAGGATTATAGTGTTTGAAGAGGATGGGGAAGTATTTTCCTTAGGGCTTCTTTGAGAATGACCTCTGTGTCAGCTGAAAAAATTGATAATTATGTCTTTTATGTCATCATCATTAGCAAGCAGCTAGGTGGTGTAATGGAGAGCTGGGTTCAAATCCAGCCTTGGACACTTACTAACTGTGTGACCCTGGGCAAGTCACTTAACCTCTTTTTGCATTTTCCTCATCTGTAAAATGGAGATCATAATAGCACCTATCTCCCAGGATTATTGTAAGGATCAAATGAGATAGATAGGTGCAAAGTGCTCAGCATTGTGCACATAAGTAGGTACTTATTAAGTTTATTTATTAAATGATTATTTCCCTCCTCTCCCTTTTATCCAAGTCCATGATGAAAATGTTGACTAAGAGAGCCTTTTACCCCCAATTTGACGTTCATCGATCTGTTAGTCAGTGCTTCTGCACGGTACACATGGAAAGGACTCTAGATTTAAAGTCAGAGAATATGGGTTCAAGTTCTGACTCTGACAGTCACTACTTAAGTGATCTTGGGAAAGTCTCTGTATTTTTCTAGACTTCAGCTACATTACTTGTAAAATGAGGTTCTTGAATCAGGTAAACCCAGGGCCTTAAGTTCCCTTCTAGCTCTAAATCTATGATTGTTTGCCCTCTATCTCCAAGGCTCATGACCTTAAAGTCATCTTGACTCCTCTCTGTCTCTCTGTTTCCTCTCCTCTCCTCTCTGTCTCTGTGTCTCTGTCTCTGTCTCTCTCTTTCTCTCTGTCTCTCTGTCTCTCTTTCTCTCTCTCTCTCACACACACACACACGCACACACACACACACACACATCCAACCAATTATCAACTTCTATCGCTTCTAGAGACCCTATGAGGGACTGTCTGATGTTGGCAGCTACCAGGTTGGGCGCTGTGGCAAGGGTAGGGTAAGATCTGGGTATTTTGGAAGTCGAGGCAGGGGCTGTGGTAGGCAGAGTCGTGGGGAACTGGGATGGGCTGGATACAGAGAAGCCCTGAGGCAATGGGCAGTGCTTTGTGAGATAAGCTGGGTGCAAGGAAGTAGCCAAGCTTGAGCTCCTGAGGCAAGGAGCGGTGCCACGTGGGAGTGGGACAGCAGAGGACTGAGTTCCCTTTGCTTAGTCCCCTCCCTATATGCAACGTCATCCCCAGACGCCTCTTGTGACCTTCCTGACCTCCTGGGTCCCTTTGTGCAGCACTGACCCAGACCCCTCCTCCCAGTGTCTGAGCCTGACTTCCTAGGTCACGTACTCTTGTCTATGCACCATTCCCAGATGCCTCCTTCCTATATCCGGTCCTAGCCTCCTACGTCACTCCCTCCCCCTTGGTGTGCTAAACTCAGACAGCCCCTTCCGGTATCTGACCCTATAATCATTGGCTAGTAAGTGGGCTGGGGAGGAGGGGCTAGGTAGGTTTTTAGGAACAAGCGTGGTCAGATCACACGCGCTATCTCCTGGCTCCTGCCCTGTTACTCTGGCCTTGCTGCTTGGGCTTGCTATGATGGCTTGCTGTGTTGGCCTCTGAATAAAGCTCTGGTGTTGGCGCCTCCCGATGGCTCGTCTCTGTGTGGTGATCCGGCTGAGGACCGAAGACTTGGGTGTGAGTAAGACTCTGGTAGTGTGCTTCTTATAAGAGAAGTGGGTACCGGCGTACGGCTGGCAGAAGGTCGGCGTGCGACCAGTATAAGACCCCTCATGTACTGAGAGGCACCATGCATGGCAAGGGCTATTTTTGTGTGGCTTGATGGGAGGCAGAATAGATCTCTCTAGCCTCTTTTCTCTCCACCTTTTTCCTAGGGTGGCTAATTCCTGTCAGGAAGGAAAGCAGGACATAGGGGCTGGAGGTCACCACTCTGTTCTCCTCATAAAGAGGGTTAGAAGTATATCTGTTTGCTCCCTTAAATATTGCTCCTCTAGGACATATGATCAAGTTCCATCTAGCTTCTGATAGAAGTTTCACTAAATGGGGAGAAGGAGGAGCACCCTAAGCTCTATATCTAAGGCTTGACCCCCTTTCCCACCAAATAACCAGTTCCACGATGAACACACACAGCTAATTGCAAAAAACCCCATTTATGTGAATTATAGCAAAACAGAAAATTAATAAAATATCTGGGAGTCTATCTACCAAGATACATCTGGAACTATATGGACCCAACTATAAAACACTCTGCAAAAATAGAAAATTAAATAATTATAGAAATATTAATTATTCATGGATAGGTCAATACAATGTAATTAAAAACAAAATATCACCTAGATTAATTTACTTATTCAATGCCAAACTACTAAAGGATTATTTCATAAAGGTAGAAAAATAATAATTAAATTCATATTGAGGAACATTTGTCATTGACATTTGTCTTGACATTTGTCAAGGATCTCGAGAGAAGCAGTGGGGGAAAAAAGTGGTAAAGAGGAAAATTACAAATGTGGGAAAGGCTAAAGGAAAACAGGCCCACTAATCACTGTTGGTCCAGTCATTCTGGAAAGCAATTTGGAGCTATGCCCTAACAATGACTAAACTTTGCTTTCCAAGGATTTGACCCAGCAATGCCATTACTAAGTCTATAACCCAAAGAGATTCAAGAAAGTAAAAAAAAAAAAAAAAAAAAGGAACCTAAATGTACAGAAATATAGTAGTTCTTTTATAGTAACCTAAAACTGTAAACTAAGATGATGCCTACCTTTTGGGGAATGGCTAAACGAGTGGTGGTAATGGAATATTATTATACTATAAAAAAATGAAAAAATAGACTGTTGAAGAGGAAATTGGGAAGACCTCTATCAACTGAGGCAGAATGAAGTAAGCAGAACTAGGAGAACAATTTATATAATGACAATAATATCATAAAGAAAAACAACATTTAAAGACTTCAGAACTCTGGTCAATGTGATGACAAACCATGAACCCAGAGCACAGAAGATGAAATGCACTACTCACCTCCTATTGGGGGGGTGATAGACTTAAAATGTATAATGAGACATACATTTCTGGATATTAACAATGCAGGAATCTGTTTTGCTGGACTATGCATATTTGTGATAAGGGTTTTACTTTTATTTTACTTTTTTCCTGCTCAATTGGGATAAGAGATTGGGAGGGAGAGACAATAAATGCATATTAAAAATGCTATTTTTTTTTAACAAGAGATGCAACCAGAAGTCTCTGACAGTGACAGAGCACTTAATAAGTACCACAACCAGATGACAAGAATTTCAATTTGCACTGAAACCTGAGTCCATACCCTGAGTTATGAGGTATCTTAATGCTAGAGTTCCTGAGTAAATTAGCCCAATAATCAACCCTACTGGATGACCTTGTAAAACATCAGTGGTGAACTGAATTGAATTGTCTGCACTCCTTGCTTGTTTGTAGGAGAAAGGGTCATGGAGTCAAAGCAAGCTGAATTGAGCATGTCCTAGAACTCTGGGGTTCAGAGTATCCTATATATCATTTGGAAACTGCTAAGGTCTGCAAGAGACTCTAAGCAGGAAACTATGCAGTTTTTTTGTTTCATTATTTATTGTGTATACTTTATTACATTATCAAATATAGTTTTATTGCCTTGATTTATTTTATGCCAAGAATAAAATACTGTATACAGTATCAAAATCTGTTTTGTCTA
Source organism: Vombatus ursinus (assembly GCF_900497805.2). Taxonomy (NCBI): domain Eukaryota; kingdom Metazoa; phylum Chordata; class Mammalia; order Diprotodontia; family Vombatidae; genus Vombatus; species Vombatus ursinus. Next base: position 14,158,710 of record NW_020954562.1, on the reverse strand, counting down.
TCACTAGGAGGAGGTGGATCCATTATGGGAAGGCCAGATGATTAAGGCTCAGTGAAATACAGAAATTTTAGGGAGAAGACAGGCTTTTAGAGTAGGATAGAGGCTCAAAGTTGATTCTGATTCAGTAAATTCACAATAATTAATGACTTCCTGGATAGTTAGTTGGCATAGCCACCCATAAAGAGGATACTAGGGAACAGAACATAATCCGTCACCTGAGAACCAATGAAAACTTGAGACTTCTGCTTAGAGGGATAACCTCATAACCACAAAGGTGAGCATGGGTCCTCAGGTCCTGATTTATCTTGAAGAGAATCAGGTTAGTGGCTAACAGTGACACCTGGTGGTTAAACTAGCACAAACTGTGACTGCTCAGAAATGTATTTCCATTTACAACACAATCACTGAATAGCTAAGTTCCCCTGCTACATATTTTTACCCAAAGTTTTCTTTTCTTGGAATCAATAAACACTACCAGGTAAGACATGCTTACATAGTGACAGGGACCTCCAAAGCATCCACAAAAGGCATTAGAATCAACTTCTTTGAAGGTCACAGAAACCCGGACCACATTAGAGCACATTTTGTTTGTTACCAAACACAAAACCAAAACACCTTCCCATTCTGAGAAATCTGGAATGAGAACAGATTGAAAGAGTACTGCCCCTTTCCCTAAGATTGCTAACTTTAGGAGGCAATAGGCAAAAAAAAAAAAAAAATCATATAGCCACTTTTGCTCCACACACACTAACCTTGAGCCTGTTGACTCATACCTCAGACCCACCCAATCACAAGGACTCCCCAAACACATTAGGAGCCTCATATAATACAGAGTGACTTTATATTACATGCATGGGCAGGGTTTTGCAGTGGGAAGAGGGCTAGATAAGAGAGCAAAGACATGGATTCCATTTCCTGCACAGACTTGCTATATCGCCATGAGTGAGCTCTCTGTAGTTTATATTCTTTCTCAGTGAAGTAGAAGCTCCCTAAAAACCCTCCCTGTCCTGACCCCAGAAGCAGGTTGTGAAGGGAAATGACATGGCTGGGGAAATGCAGCAAACTCTGAAAAAAACAAAGTCTAAGTAAAAGCTAACGGCAATTTTTAAGCAAGTCCCACTGAAGAGAGGGGACTCTTGCTTTGTTCCAGTATTTGTTTCTCTAATTCTACCATGTTTGTATTTAAGCCAGCTTTGCTCTGCCCTTCAGGCTGGTGTACTCTGGTCGGGTGAGCCAGGTGCCACAATGGTCAGAGCACTAAATCTAGAGTCAGGAAAACTTCATTTCAAACTGACCTCAGACTCTTACCGGAAGTATGACCCTGGGCAAGTCTTTTAACAACTTCAGTTTCTTCATCCGTAAAATGGGGATGATAATAATACCACCTACCTCCCAGGGTTGCTATGAGGGATAAAATGAGATATTTGTAAAGTGCTTCGGGAGCGCCGTATAAAAGCCAGCTACTGTTATGAAGCACAGATGTTGCAAGAGTTAAAATGTAGTGTATGTCGGGGTGGGTAAATCTTCAAGAAGCTGAAATCGTTTTGTTATGACCATCTACGGCAGAGATTCTTAATCTTTTTTTATGTCATGGGCCTAGGCTGGTAAAACCCATGCACTTCTTCTCAGAACAATTTATTTAAATAAATAAAACAAAACACGTAGGATTACAAAGGAAATCAATTATATTGAAATAGTTATTATTATTGTTGTTAATTATAATACCAATCGCATCATTTTCACTATATGCTGTCCTTAACCCTGACAGATGCTCCCCAATTTAGAAAAACCAGACCTAGTGAATAGAAGAGAACTCTTTCTTCCTCTTCCCTGGCAAAGCCTACAAAAAAATAGGCCTAGAAAGTAGCAGACATGCAGAAGGGTTTGGTCTTGGGTTTGCAAAAAGAGCACAGCATAGGTTTTTAGATGACTGACTGTAAAAAAAATTTACCCACACAGACATTTTATGAAACCCCAAATGCCTCAAAGTGCAAAGAATGCACTAGTTGAGCCTTTTTTGTAACGAACTCATCCGGCCAATGAAGTCCCGTGGTCTCCTTTGCCGGCTGTGGGCCCAAGGATCGTCTAGCCGGGGACTGGGGTTTCTAAGTGTTCGGCCCATGACCACACAATGGCCTGATGTTATTGATCAAGTTTAGACTTCCATTCTGATCTCAGCTCATGCAGCAATAATAGAATAATAGTTTTAGAGCTAACCTATCCATTTACAGATGAGGAACTAAGGCCCAAAGAGTCTTAAATGACTTACATTCTTCATGTAAAAAATGAGGAAGTTGGATAGTTCTTAAGATCCCTTTCAGCTCCAGATCTATCATTCCTCACTTAGCAGATGAAAAAAACTGAGGCCCAGAGAGACCCCTATAGTTGCGTTGACATGTGACAGAGCCATTGATCTCAAACCCAGTGCTCTTTCAGCTATGTTACGCTATAACCGGAATGTCAACTTCAAGATGGAAAGTTTAAAAAATTAGAAGAATAAATGTGTATTTTTGCACAAAATTTAAAATAATCATTTATTAAGTGTAAGCCCACTCCCACACTAAGGCTGGAGCAGTTTGCAGAAGGGCAGCCCTGTGATGCTAATCGTTGAGGAAGTAGAGAGAGATGTGACCCCGATTGACTGAGAAACCTCTTGAGTCCAAGGTGAAGAGTAAGTGTGGAAAGATTTCAGAAGGGAGATTGAGAGGGGACAGCAAACTTGTGAATGGTAAATAAGATATCCCTCCATAGCTAGAAGTAGGGAAGCCAAGCCTCAGCATGTCCTTGACTACCAGTGCCTGCAAGCCCAGAGATTGCTAAGAACAGGCTTTCCCGGTGAGACCATGCTCTCTTGGGTCAAGCTGAGAGTGTATCGCACTCTCAGTGAAAGAGCTCACCTACTGCTTGGATAAATGGGTTTGCTAACTCTGAGATTGCTTAGAGATCAGCAATAAAGCATATGGCAAAGCATCATCTTTAATGCAATTTCCATTGACAAAATCTTATTTGTTTCTGATGTCGAATCATTTGAAAGTGGCAAGAAGTTAGGGGTGGGGGAGGGTGTCACCGCCCCCAAAGGATTCTTGGGTTTACTTGCCAATGGGTGGTTAGAAGTAGGTATTGGTGGTGGCAAGGAATGTAGACCCTTTCTCCACAATGAGACCTCCTTTAATTATTGTTGTAAGGCCTGAGACTGAAATAGGACCAGCCATCTAGAGGGTATTACTATTCCAAGGCTATTGAGTTCAGGGTCCTTAACTATCTCCATCATGTTCTTAGGGGAGATAGAAGTTGAGGTAGTAGTGGTGATTTGACTTGTCTGGCACATATCGACTCCTATCTCTCAGGGGATACTTCAGCTAGGCTAGCTTTTCTGTCCCATAGATGGCAATTGACTGGTAGTTAGTATGGATGGCTGACCACTTCTCCATAGGACTTACTGTCCTGTATTATGATTGTGGAGGCTGAGTTGGAAGCAGGACTGGTGGTCTGGGAGGTACTGCTATTCCCAGGGCTCATGGATTTAGGGCCTGGACTGTTTCTATCTAGGTCTGAGAAGACTTAAAAGTTTGACTTGCCTGGTATATGCTACTCCCTGTCTCTCACTTAAGAAATGATGAAATGGATGATTTCAGAGAAACCTGGGAAAACTTATGTGCACTGCTTCAGAGAGAAATGAATAGAACCTAAACAACAATTTATACAATAAAAACAACTTTGAAAGACTTAAGAATTCTGATCAGTCGGGTCAGCTAGGTGATACAGTGGATAGAGCACCGGCCCTGGAGTCTGGAGAACCTAAATTCAAATCTGGCCTCAGACTCATAACACTCACTAGCTGTATGACTCTGGGCAAGTCACTTAACCTCAATTACCTTACCAAAACAAACAAACAAACAAAAATTCTCATCAGTGCAGTTGACCAAACCCGATACTATAGGATTAATGATAAAGCATGCTACCCACCTCCAGACATACAAGTAAGAGATTTAAGGTACAAAATGAGACATACATTTTCATAGATGGTAATTGTGTAGTTTGGGATTTTTTTGACCATGTGAATTTGTTACAAGGGGCTCGTTTTGGTTTCTTTTTTTTTCTAATGGGAAGGGAATATAAAAGGGAAGTTAATTAAAAGGTTGTAGAAAAAGAATCAACTGTCAAAGACTTAGTTACTCTGATTAATGCAATGAGCCAAGACAATTCTAAAGAACTCATGATGAAAAATGCTATCCATCTCCAGAGAAAGAACAGATGAACTCCAAGTGCAAATTGAAGTATAATTTTCTCACTTTCTTTTTCTTGTGTTTTGTTTTTTGTTTTTGTTTTTTTATTTTTGCAATACTGCTAATATGGAAATATGTGTTGTATGATTTCATGTGTATAATTGATATGATATTTTGAGCCTTCTCAATAGGCAAGGGAGGAGCTGGAGAGAGGGAGAGAATTTGGAATTCAAAATTTTGAAAAAGTGGTAAAATAATAAAATTTTAAATTAAAAATTGAAAAAAGAAGAAAAATAATTTTTATTGAAACATGTTTTAGGAAATAAAGATAAACAAGTCAAATTTGACAGTTATAAGTTGAATTTATTTTATGCTGCAAAGGAAAAGCAAATTGCAATAAAGGTGTGAAATTTCACATAAAAAATTTTCATGTAAAGCCTCTTTTATTGTTTTACTTTGTATATGGAAATGCTCATTTTATTTGATGTTTATTAAGTTCAGAATAAAAATAAACACAAATTTAAAAACAAATAAAGCAAAGAATTGCCTTGAGCAAGCAGCTCTCAAACTTTTTGATCTTTTAGACTCTTAAAAATTATTAAGGATCCCCTCCACACAAAGATCTTTTGTCTACGTATATCTATCGATATGTAATATATTAGAAAGTAAATGCTTTACTTGATTGCATATGTATAACCTATATCAGATTGTTCACTATCTCAAAAAGGGGGGAGGGCAGGGAAGGAGAAAAGAATTTGGAACCCAAAACTTAAAAAAAAAAATGAATGTTAAAAAATTGTTTTTACATGTAATTTGGGGAAAAAATAAAATATTATTTAAAAAAGAAATTAAAATGTCTTAGAACTATTATAAAAATAGTTTTGACCTCATAGACCCCTTGAAAAGGTATTGTGGAGCCCAGAGGTCCCCAGACCATACTTTGAGAATGCTGGCCCAGAGGACCTGTTCTTGCAAGAGCAACACTTTAGCAGAGCTTCCAGAAATAGCAGCACTTACCCTACCCGGCCAACTAACTACCTTGCCTTCCTTGTCTTTAGGTGAAAAAGATGAGCACTCTCGGGAGGCACGGCTGACTGTATGGTGAATGTGAATCCTCAGAAATAAGGTCACAGTTAACCAGCGAGCCTCACTGGAAAAAAAAACCCACTGGTCTCGTCTCCACAATGGGGCTAGATTACGTAAGCTGGTTAGAAATGAAGTCAGCCGGTTTCCACCATCTGTGCCAGTGGTGGTAAGGCAATGCCTAAAAGAAGAGGAGGCAAATCCCTTCCCCCTAACTTTGATGAGAGGAGGGAAAGAAGCAATTAAGCTACTGACACAGAAAGTTCTTCCTGATTTATTCACAGCAATGTGCCCGCTTCTTATCACTTATTGATATTTGCAAAGTGCTCTGAGTCTCGCTGATACCACTCGCCTGGCAGGGGCCATTTATTTGTGACTCCCTCACCAAAAAAGCAGGACAGCACGGACCTTTATGTGATGTTGGCCAGCAAAGAGCCAGGGCTCATGAACAAAGACAGGCAGGCAGACAAGCGCCTGAAACCAGAAGGAAGGAAGCAGGACATCTTTTGGTGCATCTTTGCTTCTGCTTTGTCCCATGCCACATGCCCCCAAACCACTGCCTAGGAGACCAGCTCACTTGTCTCAATATCAGTATCTTTTCTCAAAGTGAGAAGGACTTCAAGAAGCCCCTCAAGTTGAATACTGCCAAATAAGGACTTTGTTCCAAGTACAGAAAAGTCACTGTCATCAAAACCAGACCAAATCCCTGGAATGCACCCAGACTTGAAGAGGTAATAGGATCAAGAACCAGAGCTTGATCTGAAAACAACCTTAGAGGGGCAGCTAGGTGGCACAGTGAATAGAGCACCCACCCTGGAGTCAGGAGGACCTGAGTTCAAATCTAGCCTCAGACACTTACCATTTCCTAGCTGTGTGACCCTGGGCAAGTCACTTAACCTCAATTGCCTCACCAAAAAAAAAAAAAAAGAAGAAAATGATTTTAGAGGTCAATCTAGTCCAACACCCTCATTTTACAGAAAAAGAAACTGAGGCACAATGAGTTTTAATGACTTGCCCAAAGTCACAAAGGAAGTAAATATTAGAAATAGGATTTGAAACCATGTTCTCTAATTTTGAAGTCAGGGGCTCAATTCATTGATTCTTCAAATAGTCAGGACACAGTGTGTATTGGAGAAATGCTGCAGCACCTTACCCTTCTAACACATTTCTTGTGGGTGGATTTAATATATCCTTGATGTATTCCTAGATGTTTCAAGTTATATTTCAAAATGGAGCTGATATGTCAGCTAACTGGAACATTCCCAGAACACAACATATTAGACACACCAGGCCCCTGAACGATAACAGATGAAATATTGAATAATGAGATCTTGAGAAAATGGCAGGAACTAATCCTGTGGGCATGGACATAAGATTGAAACTGTGAAATTGTTCTCCAAATCAACCCCCTTCTGATTATTAACTGCCTTTTAAAAGCTGGGTATTATGCTAGGCCCTGGAGACACAACAACAAAAATGAGACCGTCCTGCCCTCATGGTGCTTCCATTCTACCATAAAAGCCTGCACCCTCTGATGAATAAAACTCATCTATGTTTAAAAAACAAATAAAAACCCTTCCCTAAAAACCAAAACAACATTCTTGCAGCCTTCCACTTCCCTTTTATCCTCTCCCATTTTCATAATGGGAGGAAAAATAAAATTATATTCATCATGAGCAACCTTCATTTATATTTCAGATTCTCATTCCTACTTACTAAAGAAATATGTGCCTATAAAATGAAGCCCAAAGTCCTCAGGTTCAATCATTCAGTAAGCATTTACTAATCCCCTCCTAGCCGCTTTCTGAGGCAGGGAGGCTTAGTGAATAGAGAGCACCTGCCTCAAAGCCAAGAGGATATGGGTTCAAGTCCTACTCTGACATATGCTGGCTATGTGACCCTGGGCCAGTCACTTGACCTCTCAGTATTGCAGGCAGAAAAAGTGATGACCTGCATTGCTAGAACTGTGTTTACCTGGGAGTTCCTCAAGACATTGAAATAACAGTTCTCATACCTATCCCTAAATGCCAGACCCTGTGCCAGGTGCTGGGGTTAAAAAGACTGGTCCTTCTTACAGCCTAGCTAGAGAGACAATCTGTGTATGTGTGTGTGTGTGTGTGTGTGTGTGTGTACAACACACATATGTACATATACACCCACTCATACATATATGCTTACATACCTACATATATGTGAAAGTATGTGCATGTACTTTGGGGAGCCAGGCACTAATAGCTGAGGGAATCAGGAAAGGCTTCATATAGGTAATGCTTGAATGGAACCCTGAATGAAACAAATGATCCTAAAAGGTGGAGGTGAGGAGGGAGTGCATTTCAGGCAGGGGGGACAGAACGGTCCAAAAGTACAAAGGTAGAAGCTGAAGGGTCACACCTAAGGGCCAGGAAGAAGGCCCGCTTAGCTGAATTGTCCCGTGCGTGGAGAGGGGCAATGTGTGATGAGGCTAGAGAGACAGGTTGGAACCAGGCTGTGAAGGGATTTAGATGTGCAACGGAGGGGTTTATATTAGATGCTAGAGTTAATGGAAAGCTACGGAGCAGGGGAGGCACAAGGTCAAATCTGAACTTCAGAAAGGTCACTTTGGTAGGTTGCATTTGGCAGCAGGGGCGCACGATGAGGAAGGCACTGCATAGTCCAGGCGAGGAGTAATGGGCCCTGAACTGGGGTGGCGGCTGTGTTGGCCCAGTATTGGAGGCCCTCTACCCTCTGCTCAGCCCCACCTACCTTCCCAGTTCTATCTCACGCTGCTCCCCTACACACACCCCCTTCTTCAGCTGAATTGGACGACTTCATCACCTAAAAGAAGCCTTGTTTCCTCTGATCATTTCTTGTTTCTCTCCCAGCGTGGTCCCAGGAAATAGAGCCTGAAGACTAAGGGATGTAGACCCTCAGTCAGTAGGCTGCCTTCGTCGCCACCTGGTGCATTTCCTGGATACGTCTCGGAAATCTCAGATCTGCCCCTTTCTCCCGCCGCGACCTTCCCTTGTCCATCAGCAAGATAAGGATGGAGACTGGACCTCTAAGGCCCCTTCTGGCTCTGCATCGGTGATCCTGAGTCACTTCAACCGTTCTGAGTTTCCCACAAGTGTGTAAGATTCATCCGCCAAGTGACTGACAGCCAGCTGCCGTGTTCTTTGGTGGATTGTAGTTACAGAATCACAGGATCGTTCAGACTTCAGGGCCTCTTCTGGGCTGTATGGGGTGTTCAGGGAAGACTAGCACCTCCGGGGCGAGGGCTTGCTGAGGCCTTCTCGGGCCCGCTCACCCACCTTTGGCGTCCAAACTGTCACCCAGCTCTCACCCGTGGCTCTGAGAAGCTCCAGTATGTGCAGAGGCCACACTCCAGTACCATCTCAGTAGATGGGCTAAATCGGGTTGCCGGTAACTTGTCGGTGAGTCAGGGGGATGTCTACCTCACAGATGTGAAGACTTCTCCCAGCAGAATGGGTGGATGACAACAATTTGTTCCAACGGCCGTGAAGGCGGCTGAAGCAGGAGCTGTGGAGCGCTTAGAGCGTGGTCAGACAAGATTGAAGATGCCAAGGTCATCCACAGCAGCCTGGGCCGTCGCCTGTCATTCTGGCTTTTGTCTTGCCACTGGACTTCAATGACTGAAGAGAGAGCGAGGCTGATGACTTTGTGCGACTCTGCCTCACTTAAACCCAATACACGCACAAGTCAAGATGGCATTGGCCCTCTTTGAAAATGAAGGATGAACAACAAGGTCCTTTCCTGTTCTATCTGGTCCAATCTACACATTTTATAGGGATTGAGAGGTTGTGTAATGGAAGACAAAGCCTCCCAAGTACTGAGGGAGGCAGAATTTGAACCCAGGTCTTCTGGCTCCAAATCCATTGTTTTTCTCACTGTACCATGCTACCTCTTAGATCTTTGATGTATTAATATTACTTTGATGTATTAATGTTAATATTAATATTAATAAAGTCAATAGACTTTACATTACCTGTGTTACCTTGGATGAGTGTCTTTACTTCTCTGGCCAGAACCCCATCATCTAGAAGATGAGTGGGCTGTACTATTTGATCTCTAAGCACCCTATGAACTGAGCTCATTTTGAAAGCCTTATTAGCTTGGCAGTTCTATAGTATTTTCACTACAAGGCCAAGTGCACTGGGGATTTTTGCAATGACCAAGTTATTTTATTTACTACCATTAAAAAGCAGAAGGGAATTCTTAGATGCCTACCTTGGCCTCATCTTCTTCCAGCTGAGCTCACTTGTGCAGGACTTCCCTTGGGAGAAGGATTCCTCGAGGCCAGAGACGACTGCTGCTCTGGGACAGACCCTGCTCCCTCCTTCTGCCAGCTGCCGGTGCCGATTACTATCTGTGCCAACTGTCTTCTCTGGATAGCATCATCAGGAAAGCCAGCAGACTGAATCACGATTAGAGATGGATGTGGCTGAGTTATGCCCCAGTCCTCCACTTAGCCATACCAGGGAAATTCAATTGGCCACTGGTCCCAGGCCATAAATCACTCTGAGGAAGGTGTCAAGAAAATCTCAGTGTCTCATGGAAAAGTAATCCTAGGAAGAAAAAGTGAAAACCAGAGTGGGGGACTCTCAGTGCAGAATGTTGCAAACCCAGTCAGTTCAGATCAATTAATCAACATGTATTTATTGTTGTTCAGTTGTTTCAGTCATATCTAACTCTTCATCACCTCTTTTGGGGTTTTCTTGGCAAAGATACAGAAGTGGTTTGCTATTTCCTTCTCTAGCTCATTTTACAGATGAGGAAACTGAGGTAAACAGGGCTAAGTGACTTGCCCAGGGTCACATAGCTATTATGTATCTGAGGCCAGATTTGAATTCAGGAAGATGAATCTTCTGATTCCAGGTCTGGCATTATATCCACTGCACCACCTACCTGCCCCAAAACATTTATTAAAAGTCTACTATGTAGGAACAGCTAGGTGGCGCAGTGGATAAAGCACCAGCCCTGAAGTCAGGAGGACCTGAGTTCAAATCTGGCATTGGACCAAACACTTGGCACTTACTAGCTGTGTGACCCTGGGCAAGTCACTTAGCCACGATTGCCTAAAAACAAAAGAAGAGCCTACTATGTGCCAGGCACTGTTAAGCACTAGATTTTGATTCATGTGTTATTTGGTTTTGGTGAAATACTTAAATTTAAAAAAAAAAGTTTTTTTGCTAAATGAAATGGCTAACTGGGAAGGGAAGAAAGAAGAAATATATTTAGAAATACAGGTGAAATGGAAACAAAAGATATCAATAAAATTTTTTAAAGAAAGATTGCATAAAAAGCCAACTATACTGTAAGATTGAAGAAAGTCAAATGTGTTGATTTCTAAAAAGGGAAGAGGAGGAAATCTGTAAACCATCGACCAATGGGCTTGATTTTCATTTCCGACAAAATTCTAGAATGTGTAATTAAATAAAGTGCTATCGAGAAAAGAAAACAATAATCACAAGGAGTCAGCATGACTTCATCAAGAGCAAGTGGTACTAGACTGACCAAATTTCATTCGGAAGACGAGGGAAATACTGTAAGTGCAGCTCCTCTGGATCTGGTTTGAGAAAGTATCTCATGAAATTCTTAAGGAGTAGAGGGACGTGTGAGCTAGATAGCAGTGTAATTGGGTAGATTCAGACCTGGTTAAATGACACTAGACCCTCAGTTTACTCATCTGTAAAATGACTGACCCAAAGAATTAATTAATTAATGGTTTGATGTCAATTTGGATATTTCCAGTAGAGTACCCCAGTGATTTGTTCTTGGCCTTGTGCTGTTTGATATTTTCATTTATGACTTGAATAAAGGCATACATGACACGGTTATTAAATCTGTAGGTAACACAAAGTGAGAAAGGATGGCTGACACTTCGATAAGGCAGGCAGAATCCACAAAGATCTTGACAGGCTAGGTTGCCAGGCAGAATAAAATAAGGTGAAATTTAAGATGAATAAATGCAAAGTTTTTATGGTTGGGTTTAAAAACTCAACATCACAAATATAAAAGAGGAGAACAATAGATAGAACTCAAGGGTATGCTGTTAAATATTTAACAACCAGCCTTCTAGGCAGCGGAAATGTATGCTGGATACACTTTTAAGTTTGATCTACATTATTAACACTCTCTGTTACTTTCTGAAGTTTAAACAATCAGTGGAACAACAAATCAAGCCCTGATTTGTAGCCTTTGCTGATTGCTCACACTGAAGATTTAACAATCGGATACTTCAAGGTGGCTCCCAGAACTCTCTAGGAGAGGCTCTTTTCAGTTATCTATTTGAGAAATTGCCACTTGTTGAAGACAACTGGCATCTTTGTTTAAGTTGTTGTTGTTCAACTGTTTCAGTCATGTCCAACTCTTTGTGACCTCTTTTTGGTGGTTTTCTTGGCAAAGATACTAAAGGGGCTTGCCATTTCCTTCTCCAGCTCATTTTACAGGTAAGGAAACTGAGGCAAACAAGGTTAGGTGACTTGCCCAGGGTCACACAGCTAGTGAGTGTCTGAGGCTGGATTTGAACTCAAGAGGAGTCTTTCTGATTCTAATCCCCGTGTTCTATCCACTGTATCACCTAGATGCCCCTCTTTGTTTAAGTACTGGGGACAATAATGAAATAAATTGAAACAGGCAGGAACTCTAAGCACCAGCTAGCCTAGAACCTTTGGTATGTAGACCCCATCTTGAGCCTCATTTCTGTATTTTCCCTTCTGTTTTCCAGCCTCTAATTTTCTCAAATCAGACAGAAAGACCTAATGAGCTTTCCCAACTTCACTGCAAAAGAGTCTTTGATGACTTTCTTCTCTGTTCTGATACTATTGGCAAATAAGTTTTGATTTCCAAGTGACCCATTAGTGGAAGGCTGTACCCGCTAAATTCAATTCAGGTACCTTATGGAAAGGCAGATAGGTGGTGCAAACAGATAGAGCACCAGGCCTGGAATCAGGAAGACTCCTCTTGAGATCAAATCTGGCCTCAGACACTTACTAGCTGTGTGACCCTGGGCAAGTCACTTAACCCTGTTTGCCTCAGTTTTCTCATCTGTAAAATGAGCTGGAGAAGGAAATGGACAAACCACTCCAACATCTTTGCCAAGAAAATCCCAAATGGGGTCACAAAGAGTTGGACACAACTGAAAAAAACTGAGAAGTAGCCCCTTATGGAAACAGGTCAACAAAGTTGAAAGAAGCCGTAGACATCAGCTAGGCTAGCCCTTCAAGTAACTAGTTAGTCTACTAACTTCAACTTACAGCTGGGGAAATTGAGACCCAGAGGTGAAGAAACCTCCTCCAGGGAACTTTATTTTTCAGGCCTTCGCATCACATTTTCTAAAACACCAGAATTTTAATGATCATAGATTTAGATCTGGAAAAGATAATGAAGGCCGTCTTGTCCAACCTCCTCCTTTTATTTCTGAAGAGAAAACCAAGGCCCAGAGAGGTTAATTACTACACATAGTCATGCAGGTAACAAGTAACAGAGCTGGATTCTGCATCCAGATTCTCTCACTTCAAACCCAGCATTTCTTCCCAACATACCATACTATATTTCATGAATTGCTAATAATACTAATTGCCCATCACAGAGTTATCACCTAATTAAGGCAAAGTTCATATAAATATGTGTATGTATTCATATGTGTACATTTGTACACACATGTATACATATTATGCACATACTACATGTGTGCACATACAAATTTGTACGTGTGTATACCTATTACATTATAGCATACATTTATACATATGTCCAGTTTCTTTTCCTGAACTTACCTTTTCTTTATTATCTCTTACATTCTTCTTTCAAAACAGAATCATTGAAAATCAAGAGATGCAGCAGTTTATTACTATATAATTTCCCCCTTTTTATGACCAGTCCTGTGATTACATTTGTACATGGACTTCAGATCAGGAATTCCCTCCACCAATGCAGATCACCACCTGCTCTGCAGCTTAGAGTCTTTGAGAGTTACTTGGGGACTCAAAGCGGTTAAGTGATTTGCCCAGGGTCACAGAGTTAATCTATGTTAGAGATAGGACTGGAACTCAAGTCATTGTGACCCCAAGGCTTGCTCTTGAGCACTACCCATTTTACCACACTGCCTTTCATTTTACTTTAAGGATGGTTAAAAAGAAACCTTCCAAATCAACCGAACATCCACAGTTCATTCACAGCTCTTCACTCTCACTATTGTAACGGAAGCAGACACCAAATCAGCGATCCCAAATCAAACGTGGCCGAATAGGGAGTAAATCAATCTTACTCTATTGCACAGTGTAAAGGTGCCCGGTTCCTCCTGGTTCCAGACTTACCAACAAAAATCTCTGAGTAAGCTCAGAAAGGATCCGCCTGAGATCAGCCATGAGACGGAGGAAGGAGTTCCCAGACAGGATGGTGTGTTGGCCTTTGTCCCATTACAGGACTTTCCTCACCAATCCACTTCTACGGGTTGGGGCGCACTGGAGAGCCAGGACATTCAATAAGCAAGCTAGGCAACCGGTCAATCATAAACTCAGAGAGCTGGTTGAGTCAGGTGGGTGAAACGTGTTTTAAGTTCACTGGTTCTGCATCAACCCACTGGAGGAATTTTTAAAGAGAAAGGTTTAAACAAACAGTCAAGAAAGAAAAATCCAGGGTCACCTTCATTTAATCTGCTGTCAGCCAAAAGCATACTTTTTTTTATCACCTTCACTCCATGCTCTAAGTGTTCTGAGAAAAATAATTAAGCTAATTGATAACTAAGATAACTGATAAATAATTTAGAACTAGAAGGGACCTCAGTCAGAGCCTATCTAATTCAGACCCTTCCTTTTACAGATGAGGAAACTGAGACCCAGAGAGATGAAGTTACATGCCCAAAGCTCATGAAAGAAATAAGCCTCAGAGATGGGATTTGAACTCATATACTCTGATTCTATAGGCAGTATACCTTTCACTGCACCAAACTCTCTCTCCAGCTTAAAAATCTATAAGCAATACATTTTAAAGATCTTCATCTAATCTTATTTCTACCTAGAAATGGAGTTCTTAATTTAGGGTCCATGATCTTGTTTTTAAAAAATTCTTTAATGGATTTAATTCAATATAATTGATATCGAATCCAACTTAGATCACTTACTAGCTGTATGAGCCAGGGCAAGTCACATAACCCTGTTTGCCTCAGTTTCCTCATTTGTAAAATGATCTGGAGAAGGAATTGGTAAACCACTACAGAATTTTTGCCAAGAAAACCCCAAACGGGGTCACAAAGAATCAGACATGGTTGAAACTATTGAACAAATTTTAAAAACATTCTGAGAAGGGGCCCACAGGCATCACCAGATTGCCCAAAGGGCCCATGATACAAAAAAGCTGAAGAGCACCCCAACTTGGAGTTTCAAGGATATGCCATTTCATTCAAGATAAGTATTCAAAAGCTTTTGTCTCCTGAAGCATTTTTTAAACGCACAGGAAAGAACAGAAGGAAGATTAGAAAGAAATCTAGACAAGCAAGACATCTTGAATTCATTATGTACTTTTTCTTTTTTTTCTTTTCTTTTTTTTTTAGGCAATTGGGGTTAAGTGACTTGCTCAGGGTCACACAACTAGTAAGTGTCAAGTATTTGGTCTGAGGCTGGATTTGAACTTGGGTCCTCCTGACTTCAGGGCCGGTGCTCTATCTGCTGCACCACCTAGCTGCCCCACATTATGTGCTTTTTTTAAAAAAGCAAACCATACATAAGAGATTCATGATGTTGCATACAATCCTCTTTTTTTTCTGTTCTATTTTGTATATGGAAATGTTCCATTTTGGAGTTTGCTAAATTCAGAATAAAGAAATAAGATTTTTTTTTTAAATAAAGGGAAATAAAAACCAATGATTGTTTGACTCTAGCCCTTTGACAGAAACTTATGTGCAAAGACCAATACAGAACTGGAAGGTTTTTCCTTTGCTACATTATAGCAATGGATCTCTGATGTTACTGATCTGGGTACTCTCATCACATATACAGATTTCAACCTACCTGTGCCTGTCTATGACTATAAACCCACCATGTGGATTGGTGGGGAGGGAAGCATCCCATGTACTGTGGGCCTTCTCAATTTCTTAACATTGTGTGGACTCCAGTGGAGCACACAGGTAATTCATTGTTCTTACAAATGTCCTGTTTATCTATAGTACTCTGGGAGATTTCCCTAGTGATCCTTTATGCCTTTCTTCCTTCATCTTGTTTATTTTGCCTTGGATTCTAATCCAGTGGAAAAAAATCCCCTAACAAGCATTCAGTGACCCCAGATTCTGAGTCCAGAGTCTCATAGGATGTCTCTCAAAGTAGAATCCTTTGTGACTTAGCCAGAAATTCTTGAAAGGTTTCTCAAAGGTCCCCCAAACACATTTCAGCCTCCAAACTCTAGATGTAGGGCAGGAGAGAGTTGAGGCATAATATTGAATGAGACATTTTAAAAAATGATTAAATGAAAAATGTATGACTCCTGCTATTTCCTTCCTCCCAAGAATACACCCACCAACTAGTGCCTTCATGTTCAGTTAGCTAAATGATCAAAGACAGTTCTTTTTTTCAAACTTTTCCACAAATGAACGAATTTTTGATGTTAGGAGAGGACAGTTCTCAACAGTGAGTTTTAATACCTTTCAATCACTCTACAAATACAGTCCAGTTTTAATGTCTATACCTGTCATGTCCCCTTCCTCATCTCTGCTTTTGGCTTCCATTCATCCCCATCACTCTACCAGGGCACATTTCAGGTCACTCAACCATTCAATCTGATGATCTTTTCTTATTCTTCATTGGTCTTAACCGCTGCAGTTTTTGCACCCTCTTACTGGATAGTCATTCCATCCTTACTCAAATTCAATGACAGCGCCCCTTAGTGGCTTCACCTCTTGCCTCTCTAACTGCTCCTTCTGGGTCCTTTGCATTGATTCCTTGGACTCTTCCCAAACTTTCACCATGGCTATACCTCCCACAGTGCCTGCCAGAGTGTGCTGTGCACTGTAGGGGATGTGTTTGACAGATGTTTGTTGAATTGAATTGATTAAAAATCTGAGCTCTGTCTTATCTGATTTTTATAGCTCCCTGAACACCTACCCAGGTGCCCAGCATGCAACAAGCTACTCCCAATCCCAGCAGGTCAGCCCCTTCTCAGCAGCTCATAGTCTTAGAAAGTCATCAAGAACACTGACACATTACATGACTTGCCAAGGATCACATAGCCAGGATAGGTCACAGGTAGAACCTGAACCCAGTTTTTCTGGTTTTTCCTGTAAGCTGAATTAAACTGAATTCATTTTATATAAAGCTAAACTTCTAGTTATTTATGATAGAAACGGATCTGGGTACTTTTCCCCACCAGCTCTTTTTTTGAGGGTGGGGTGGCAGCAAGTATAGGTCTTTGGAAATCTATGAATATTTTCTCACCTTCCTTCTTTCTAAAAAAAAAGTTTAAATTCATGAACACCTTATTAAAATTGAGAGCTACATAAGTATCCTTACTTGTTTCTGGGGTTTTGGGGAGTTTCTGGAGTAATAAATCAAACCCCAGATATTAAAAAGCTCCCATCCTGTGCCCCTCCCCTTACTCTACTGCTTTCCTAATCCAACCTTCTTTTTCTCTTGGTATCACCATCAGTACCAACAGCTTGAACCTGAAACCTTTGAAATTTTGTGGAGAATGGGCCTGACCAAAGAGAGAACATACACTTTGTCTGACTCTCTGTCTTTTTCCTGCTATGACCCCAGTGATGCCAATAATCCTCTACTCCAAGGTTTGGAGAGATCTTGGGAATCAGAATGACAGTATAATGATCGTCTCTTGTCTTCACAGTTCACCTGCAAGGTAGGTTGAGTGTGATTTCATTTATGTTAGTTTATGAAGAATTTTGTGTTGCTTCAGGAAGCCCTTCCAGATCTGCCTCAATAGTAGTGCCTTCCCTCAGTTAATTATTTACAAATTATCCTGTTTATAATTCATTCGTAAATAGCTGCTAACAAGCTGCCTCCCCCATTAGACCATGAGTTCTTTGAGAACAAAGGCAGTCTTTTGCCTTTCTTGGTAACCCCAATGGTTAGCACAGTTCCTGACACTTAATAAATATTTATTGACTAACTGACTGGTCTCCTCAGGAAAGAGTCACACGCTTTCACCCATAATAGAACAATATTCTCTCATTTAAGAGAGATTGTGATATAGCAGGCTTGTCTTAGGCTCCATGCAAAGGTGTTTATTGGAGGATCGTAAGACAAATAAGTCTTGTGGTGAACCCAAAAGACTGTAAGCTCTTGGAGGGGAGGGACTGTCTCATTTTTGCCTCTGCATCCCCAATGCTTGGCATAGTACTTGGTGAATAATAGGCCTTTAATAAATACTTGTAGAAGTCAATATTATGAGAACACTTATGGTTTGTGTACATATAATAGAACATATATTTATAGTCATATGTACATATTTAATTCAACTGCATATACACACATATCAAAGTCAGTACAGTTTTTAGTTATTCAAGCTTAAAACTATATTTATATTTATACATGCATGACCAAAATCATAGGAAAGATCTGTGAGTAAGCTTAGGGAATGTTTAATTAGGGAAATTCCTCTATCAGATTAGACAATAAAAGTAACATATAACCTATGTCAAATTGCTTGCTTTCTCATCAAAGGAGGAGGGAAGAGAGAAAGAGAACATGGAACTTAAAATTTTTTAAATGTTAAAAATTCTTTTTACACATAATTGAGGAAAAATAAAATATTAAATAATTTTAAAAATAGTAATACATGTATTTATGCATATAAATATGAGACTTGCAGGGTTGGGTGGGTTATTTTTTGGTTCACATGTATGACTTCATCAGTGTAGGGAAGTCCCTAGCAAGGAAACTCCCAATCCCAGCAGGTCAGCCCCTTCTCAGCAGCTCATAGTCTTAGAAAGTCATCACAAATACGGATATGTTACATGACTTGCCAAGGATCACATGGCCAGGATAGGTCACAGGTAGAACCTGAACTCAGTTTTTCCTGGTTCCAAGACCTCTCTCTCCATTGCACCATGCGTCCTTTGCTCTTCCTCATCCATAGCACCCCACCTCCCAACTCTGGGCATTTTCCCTGTCTGTCCCCCATACTGAGAACACTCTCCTTCTTCATCTCTACCTCCTGGCTTCCCTGGCTTCCTTCAAGTCTCAGTTAAAATCCTACCTTCAGCAAGAAGCTTCTCCTTTTCCTTTATCCTGTGCCTTTCCTCTGAGATCACCCCTAGAATTTATATTATATATAATTTAGTAAAATTATGCACCTGTATATAAATATGTATATTTATTTATAGATATATGTATATTTATATGGAGACCAATATGTCAACACATCTTGTTTTTACATAGTTGTTACCGTGTGACTATGAGCTTCTTGAGGGCAGGGGATGGGTTTTGGGATTTTTTTGCCTTTCTTTGAATCCCTAGTTCTTAGCATAATGCCTGGTACATAATAAATGCTTAATAAATGCTGGTTAACTGACTAAATATAAATTATGCACATATATGCATATATACATGTGCATGTATGTGTATATATGAATACACATATGCATGTATACACACTTTTATGTGTATACATATGTATGAATTTGTATCTAGTTTGGGATTAGACCGGTGATTTCAATGATATGAGGAAACTCTTGGATGAGGAAATTCCTTCCGCCTGTGCAGGTTGGTACCTTCTTTATAACTTAGAGTCTTCTAGAGTTGTCCAGAGCATGGGGAGGTTTTCCAGAGTCACACAATCAGTATATATTAGAGGTGGCTTCCTGCCTCCAAGGGTGCCCTCTACCTGCTAAGCCATGATGCCTCTCAGTTTTGGGAATATATTATACATAGACACATATACACCACCTCTGGCAAATACTGGCTCCATTTCCCAGGTCCATGACTTTGAATGGCCTGTCCCCACTCCCAGAGTCAGGGGCATGGAGGAACCAGCTCAAACCAATTCCTGAGAGCCAATTGTTAAAGTTTCAGTGTGAGCATTTGCACTTCAGAAAGCAGCAAATGCCACAAATCAGGATTTGATTTATTGTTTTGTTGATTTAGATAAGTGATGGAGAAAGTGATGTTAATAACTCAGATTAAACTGAAAAGTGTGCCATGTGTACATTTTTCCTGGAGAACTGGTAGTTAAATATTTACCAGTATACCACTGCCCAGAATAATCTCCCTCCTAATCATTACCTCTCAGAATCCCTGACTTCTTTTAAAATTTGGTCCAAGAGCTATCACCCGCAGAAGGCCTTACCCTCTAAAATTGTCTCCCATCCACTCTGTATGGATATTGTAAATACTGATTTACATAAATATTGTCACCCCTTTAGAAGATAAGGTTGGCAGCATGATACAGAAAAGGTGCTAAGAACCCTTGCTTTAGATATGCCTAGAAGGTCCTTTCCAACTTAGAAAGTTCTGAAATCGATGCTCTAACTCCCATGACCAGCAGATGGCACAAGGCCTGCATTAGGACAATTTGCTGGCAAGTTTGATTTTCCTCGTGGTCCTGTCTAGCCTGGCCATCCTGTGATCCCGCTCTCATACCTTATAACCAATATCTGGGATCTGAGGGATAGACAGATGAATGGATGGCTGCCTCATCCACAGAGCTCTCAGAGCAGTGTAAGATCACAGCTGGCTTTCTGACATCATGAAATTGACCCCAAATAACTCACTTTGCCAATCATTTGTTAAGCCCCTATTGTTTGCAGAGCACTCTCCCAGCTCTGGCAAAGACAACCCCTGGCTTTCAGTAATCTTATAGTCTAGGAAGGAGGACATGATGCATAAACAGCTAACAGAAATACACAGAAATAATGTGATGAGTGAAGAATTGTTGTTAGGATTAAACTCAATAGCCTATGTAAAGTGCTTTGAAAACGTTAAAGTGTTTTATAAATGCTAGTAATTATTTCTGATAACTGTGTTTGAGAGGGGTCAGATAAATTATTTCTAATGCGGCAGATTCATATGTGATATCATCCTGGCACTGCGAGACAAGTGATGGCAGTGGAGTCAGAAGTCCAATTGTCCAGTTGTTTCTGCCATGTCCAACTCTTCATGACCCCATTTGGGGTTTTCTTGGCAAAGATACTGTAGTGATTTGCCCTTTTCTTCTCCAGCCCTTTTTACAGATGAGGAAACTGAGGCGAAGAGGGTTAAGTGACTTGCCCAGGGTCACACAGCTAGAAAGTATCTGAGGCCAGATTTGAACTCACAAAGATGAGTCGTCCTGACTCCAGGCCAGCACCCAACACCCGACACCCAACACCTTACTGCCCCATGAAGTCAAAAGACCTGGTTTCATAGCTTTGCCACCTATCTGTATAACCTTGAGCAAAATATTTAGTCTCTCTGAGCCTCAGTTTCTTCATCTGTGAAATGAAGAGAAGTGGAGGTGGAGTAGATGGCCCCTAAGGGCTCTTCTGGGTCTAAATGATGATCCTGTCATCCTGATAGCCTCTGTTTTCTCCAACTGACTGGCTACTTCCCCTTTGTCCCCATCCCTTATGAGATTAAGATAAACTCTTGAGGGTAGAAGTAAGGTTCTGAGGCCTTATAACTAGAGATAAAATGTAGACTTCCCAAGGGGAAAGAGAATACATTTATTCCTCCTTCTTATGTGTTGTGCTAAAGGGTTTGATGTACTAAATAAAACTGACAGGTGTAGTCAAAAAAGGTCAGCCATCAAGCATTACCAAGGAGAACTGCAGAATCAATCATCTCAGCCCTGCAGGAATTGTGAGAAGGTGCAAGGACTATTAGGGCCAAGGTCATTTCTTGATAGATAGAACACACCCCCTCCGCCCCCATCTACCGCAGTGTTCTGGAAATGGCCTATCGGAGGCCCAGAGGCTTCCTAAAGGATAAAGCATGCTCTCTAAATCTAGCTCTGAAGGGAAAGGCAGATATCTCAATAATTCAGCCAGACCTGGGCAACCCTTGAGGGAAGAGAGAGAAATAGAAATGACTGCCTTGAACATAAAGGGTTAACACATATACAGAAATATTTAGAACAGCCCTTTTTGTGGTAGCAAAATATTGGAAATTGAGGGAATGCCCATCAATTGGTGAATGGCTGAACAAGTTGTGGTGTATGAATGTAATGGAGTACTATTGTAATATAAGAAATGAGGAGCAGGCAGATTTCAGAAAAACCTGGAAAGACTTATATGAACTAATGCTGAGTGAAAGGAGCAGAACCAGGAGAACATCGTACACAGTAACAGCAACATTATGCAACGATTATGATAGACTTAGCTCTTTTCAGCAATACAATGATCCAAGATAATTCCAAAAGACTCATGACGGAAAATGCAAACCACATCCAGAGAAAGAATTATGGAGTCTGAATGCAGATTTAAGCATACTATTTTCTCTTTTTTTGTTGTTTTTTGTTTCTTGTGTTTTTTCCATTTTGCTCTGATTTTTCTTTTACAACATGACTAATTTGGAAATATGTTTAACGTGATTATACATGTATAGGCTATATCAGATTGCTTGCTGTCTTGGGAAGGGGGGAGGGGAAAGAAGGAGGGAGAAAAATTTGGAACTCAAAATATTACAAAAATGAATGTTGAAAACTATCTTTACATGCAATTGGGGAAAAATAAAATGCTATTAAGGAAAAAAAAGAAAATAGAGGGTGAATAAAAAAATGAAATAGAGGGTTAAAAAAAAATCACAAAACCACTCAGCTCATTTTGAATAGTTTTCTAAAAGGGGCATCATTTTTCCTGTAGGAGGTGAAATAATTTCAGCAGTCTTTCTAATCAAATTTTAGGGAAGTAGTCTAAATTTTTTTTTATCAAAATGACTGAAAATTAATGAATTAATTTAGAAAGGCTACTGGGGTTTGGTAAAGATAGTTCCTTATAAATGAAAGGTTTATCTATAGTGTTGTTTTTACTTATATCATTCAACAAGCATTTATTAAGTGCCTATTGTGTGTCCTATGCTAGGCCTTGGGGATACCAAGCTAGAAAAAGGAAACACTCCTTGCCCTGAACAGAGCTAACTTTCTCTACAGATTGAAAAGTAAATCCAAAGTAATTTGAGGATACATTCTTCCTCTTGTTGTTCATCTTTCCTCTTGAAGAGGATCAATGACATCACGAGGGTGATGTCTTGATTTGCTGTAAGTTGGATTTAAGTGAGGCAAAGCAGTATAAAGTCATCGGCCTCCGTCTCTCTCCCAGAGTTATCAAAAGGGTTGACAGTACCTGGGTGATGAAGAAAGGCCTTATGAAAGAGAAGAGGTGAGGAGGAGGTACATTCCAACTATGGGTCTATGGAGGGCTCTTAGAGCTAGGAATCCTGGTTATAGAATAATCTATAATTATAGATTATTATTCAGTGTAGACATGTACTTCTGAAACAATTAAAATGGAATCAGATGTATATGTGTCCTGGTGGGAAGGGATTTTAGAGGTCATCCAATATGGACCCCTCCTTTTAATAGTTAGCATTTATATAGTGTTTTAAGATTTACAAAAAGCTCTATCAATATTATCTCATACATTTATATCTGTAACATATACATGTGTGTATAAACACATGCATACAGAGATATGTATGTGTATATATATATAAATATAATATGTAGATATATAAAAATATAGATACATATATATGTATATTACAAATTAGGAAACAGGCCCAAAGAGGTTGTGACTTCTCTAATGTCACACAGGTCTAGATGTTCCAAGGGTAAAGTGCTTCCTACTGCCTCTTGCTTTAAAGAGTTTCATGGACCTCCAGCGACCCCAGGAGAAGATAGCAGCACCTGACGCGTCTAGGATGCTTCAGCAGGTAAACTGCTTCACCACTTCAGTGGGCAGACCATTTGCTAAACTCATTAGGCCTCCAATTCAAATGTACAGTCCAGAAGGTCGATAGGCCACTGCTCTTTATTCTGCTGCATCTAAGCAGAATAAATTGGATGTGATAGAAAAGGAGTTACTCAGAGTAACAAAACTTTTGAAGGATCCCAAAATTATTGACTCTATTATGAATCCCCATATAAAGCATTCTATTAAGATAAAAACCCAAAGTGATATACCAGCAAAAGAGAAGTTTTTCCCCCAACACAACCAATCTCATGAACTTGCTTGTTGAAGATAGTCATGTAAACAACACCCCAGGAGTCATTTCAGCATTTTCTACCATGATGAGTGTGCATCATGGAGAAGTACAGTGCTCAGTTACTACTGCATCTGCTTTAGATGATACAGCTCTTTCAGAATTAAAAACAGCCCTAAACAACTTCAGCCAAGTCCTGAAAATGAAGGTTAAGACTGACCCTTCAATCATGGGAGGAATGATTGTTCGTATAGGAGAGAAATATGTTGTCACGTCTATAAGAACCAAGAACCAGAAGCTAAGCTGCATTATAAAGGAAGCTGTTTGAAAGTAACAATTTTCCATAGCTCATCAATGAAGCTTCCAAAAATTGTGGAAACAATGAAGTACTTGGAAAATTTGAAAAAAAAAAAAAGGAGTTTCATTACAATGTTCAACTTTTTGTTGAAGTCTGGGACAACGAATGGGTTATCCTCAGCCATGAGAAGTGAAATGAATATTTAGCCTGGACTTAGGGGCTTTCCAGGGCTAGAATAACACGGCATATGAAATTCCTTCAGCCGATTTCTACCATTTCCCCTGAGTTTGGATGACCTGTCCAAGAAATGTCATCTCTCAACAGAAAATGGAACAAGAGCTCAGAAAATATTCATTTCTCAAGGTCCAGCACGCCACCTGGTGGTCATTTGGTATAAATCTTTGTCCCCACTCAGCTTTTTTCAATAGAGGAGACAAAAGAATCTAATGTTTTGTTTTAGAGGCTGCAGAATAGGACACAAGAGAGGAACGCTGTGGTCGCAGCTTCTGTAGCTGTTGCTGAGGCAGCAGGGTGGAGGAAACACTGGACTTGCAGCACTGGACTGAGTTCAAATCCTGCTTCAGACACTAGCTGTGTGACTATGGGCAAGAAGACCCTTAACAGTCTTTTAGCTTCAAGTGCCCCAGCTGTAAAATGCAGATTAATGATAGCACCTGCCTCAGAGGGCTTTTGTGAGGAGAAAATAAGGCGATCTCTGTAAAGCCCTTTACAAACCTCAAAGCCCATCAATATGTTGGTTGTGGCTGCTAATGGTTTTCACGGCACTAAGGGCAAAAACAGACAAAGCTTTGTTCCACCTTCCAAACACTCCTTTTTTCTTTTTCCAGCTTTAGAACATTTCAAACCCTTCTGCCAAGGGGCTATGATCCCCATCACACCCTTTCACAGTCTGAGAAAAGGAGAAGTTTTGACTTGTTCCAACCCTCCCACCCCCCACTCTTTTATTACCAGGGGATGCTAGAATAAGATGCCATGTGGATAAACAAAGAGAGAAAACACCCTGAGAAATCCTGTTTCTCTCTCAGATGAGGTTTCTCTCCAGCTTCGGTGTTAATGGGGGTGTGGGGGTGGGGAAGACCGCATCTGCATGCCTTCTCTCCTTGTAGAAATGATCTGAATGAGGTGAATTGAGTTTGAGAGGAGAGTGAGAACTCTTCTCAAATTTGCTATCAGCCCCTCTCCCCAGTTTTTCAGTCAGGCCCTTCTGACTCCTCACGGACTCTGAAATCCTTAAGAGTGAAAGGACCCCGAGAATTTGGCAGCCTTGAAGAGTAGCATCTTTCCGTTTAACAGGGAGGGCCAGCCCTGAGTCATTTGTCTTCAAACATCCTCACTTCCCTTTGTTCCACTCAACTTGTCCTCCTCAGCTACTCAGATAGGCTGGCTCTTAGCAAAATAGTGAAGTAATCACTTTGCACTCTATTTGAGTGCCCGATTTGGCTTCTATTTGAAAGCCCCCTCCCCCCCCAAAGAAACTATTTGGAGTTTTGCTCCTGATGGGGACTTTGCTATCAATTGTCATCAACTCCTGTTGCTAGGGTATTCATCATAAGATTATAGATTTAGAGCCAGAAAGAATCCCAGAGTTAATCTAGTCTTCTCCCTCCCCATTTTACAGATGAAGAAACTGAGGCTTGAAGAAGTTTAATGAATTGCTCAAGGTCATAAAGTGAACACTTGTTGCACGCCCATGCTGAACCAAGTTCCTCTCAATTCCCGTGTATGTTTCTTTCCACTGAAAGGAAGCAGAAGGGATGCCACCCACCCATATTTGAATAATTGGTGCCTCTTGAAGACTCAAAAGAAAGAAATTCTAATTCCTGACATTATGATGACTGAAAAAGAGAAAAATATTTGGGTAGTCCTTTTAGTTACCCTGAAGACAGACTCCTATTATATCTGTTCAGTATTTATTAGTCTGTTTATTTGAACCTGAGACTTCATAGGTGTAAGAAATTCCTGGTGTGGAAAATCATGCCACAGATACTGTTGGGTAATTGTTTATAATTTATAGTCTTAGATGCCTGGAGCACCGAGAAGTGACCTGTCCATAGTTAGTCACACGAGTGTCTATGTCAGAAGGAGGACTTGGAAAGAGTCCTCTGTGATGCTAAGCCTGACCCTCCACCAGGAACCAGTCAATGTTACAGGTGAAAGGGGTCTTTGAGTTCAGTTAGTTCCACTTTCTTCAGTGCAGTTCAAGTCAATTCAACTAAAAATATTCATTGCTATGTATCAACTTTTGTAAGACTGACAAAGGAGAAAGGAAGGAAGGAAGGAAGAAAGGAAGAAAGAAAGAAAGAAAGAAAGAAAGAAAGAAAGAAAGAAAGAAGAAAGAAAGAAAGAAGAAAGAAAGAAAGAAGAAAGAAAGAAAGAAGGAAGAAAGAAAAAGAAAGGAAGGAAGGAAGAAGGAAAAGGGAAAAAGGAAGGAAAAGAGAGAGAGAAAGAAAAAGAAGTGAAGGAAGGAAGGAGAGAGGGAAAAGGAAAAAAGAAAAAAGGAAGGAGTGAATGAGAAGGAAGGAAAGAAAAAAAGACAGCCTCCACCCTCAAAAGAAAGATGAAATGACTTGCACTCAGTAAGTTAGTTGCAGGACTAAGACTAGACCATAACTGTCCTGATAGAGAGCCTTTGGATGCTACGCCTTCTGCATCTTACAAATACCAACCATCCTACTTCCTAACAGAGGGGGTCAAGCTTAAATGTCTTGGAAATTCGATCATGACTTTTTCTTACTGTTGATAGAGTTAATCCTATTTAGACTTGCTTGTGTTAAAATAAACACTTTGACACTTCTCAGAAATTGTTACTTTCATATTAACTAGAAGATGAAGCCAGTACAGCTCAGAGGGATTCATCACATTAATCAGGAATATTTTCTGGTCAGGAGGTCAGAGGATCAGGAGAAAGTTAAAGAATCACTCATGGAAATGACACTTTCCCAGATCCAGTTTTGTCCAGTTTTTCTCCACTTGGGCACCCTTTACATCAAAGTTAGAGCTAAAGACCACCCATTTTCCTTTCCTAGCCCCACATTCCTCCTAATAGTCACCAAAGATTTGACTTTGCTTTGTTGAGCCCTGGTCCTAATTTACTGTATACAAGTTCCTTCACTTCTCTGGACAGTTTCTTCATCTGTAAAAATAAGAATATAGAATGTCAGCTGCTTGAGGGCAGATACTGTTTTTCATTTTTTGATTCTCTTTTCCCAGTACCTAGCACAGTGCCTTATGCAAAAAGGTGCTTAATAAATGTTTTAAATTGAGTTTCATAAGGCTGAGATCACCTCATCCAGTAAACTGGGGAAACTGCATAGTTCAGTGGAAAAAGTGATGGATTTGGAGCCCTAGAACCTGTGTTCAAATCTCATTTACAACCTGAGTGACCTTGGGCAAGGTACTTCACATCTCTCGGCATCAGTTTCTTTATCTGTAAAGTGAGGGGTTGGATTAAATGACCATGAACATCTCTTCCAACTCTAAATCTATGACTCTAACTCTGATTCTATCAGAATTCAACATCTTCCCCCCAACTCCTCTCATTCTTTTCATTATAACACTATCCTCCCAATCTCCCAGGCTCTAATAATCCTTTCATTCTTCCCTGTTCCTCCCTTCCCGTATCTAGTCAGTTACCAAGCTTTGCTGATCATCCTTTGACACTATCTCTCCTCTCTACCCTAGCTGTTCATTCTTGTTGCAACCACATGGGCTCACTCTTTTACCTTTTCTTGTCCTGATCAGTTAACAGTTTTCTAATTTGTCTTCCTGCTACCCATCTGACTTTGACACTGCTGCCCATGTGGTTTTCCCATTTAGAATGTGGCCTAGGAGAATGACCTTAGAGCCAAGAGACTTCAAAGCATCCTTTGACAAGTCACCTCCAAAAAAGGGCTTTGCCCCAACCTCTCCTTACTCATCTTGCCCTCCCTTGGAGTAATAATAACATTTATATAGTGCCTTAAGGTTTACAGGGTGCCTCATAGATCTTCTTACTGGATCCTCACAAAACTGCTGTGAGATAGGTAATATTGGTATTCTCCCCATTTTTATATGAGGAAAATGAGACCGAGAAAACATGAGTGACTTGTCCAGGGTCACGCAACTAGCAAATGGATGAGGCAGGATTTGAATTAAAGTCTTCCTGAATCCAAGTCTAGTGCACTATACCTTAGTTGCATTATCCTCATGCACACTAATAATAATAATAATAATAGCAACAACAACAACCTGAAAACCCCAGCATTTATGTCATGCTTTATGGTTTGCAAAGCACTTTACCTATGTTAACTCAGTTGATTCTCATAATGACTCTATGAGATGAGTGCTATTATTATCCCCAT
Source organism: Vombatus ursinus (assembly GCF_900497805.2). Classification (NCBI taxonomy): domain Eukaryota; kingdom Metazoa; phylum Chordata; class Mammalia; order Diprotodontia; family Vombatidae; genus Vombatus; species Vombatus ursinus. The sequence continues at coordinate 14,130,623 of NW_020954562.1, read as the reverse complement.
TTTTTTAGATCAGGAAACTGAGGCAGATAGTGAAGTTAAGTAACTTGTCACTTAGCAGAGTAAATATCTGAGACAGAATCTGAATTCTGGTCTTTTGGACTCCAAACACCTCTGTTCAGTTCACTACATCACCTAGCTATGTCTCTACGTAATAAATAGAATATGAATCCTTTGAGGGATAGAACTGTGTCATTGTAAATTTTTGTATCCTTGTACCCATACACAGTAGTTGTTTATTAAATGTTTGTTGAATTGAATTTGTCCAAACACATTGCAATACAAACATAATAAAACAAAAAGAAATACATTGCAAATTCTTTGAAATCTGAGACAGTTATCATATTCATTTTCTTTCTTTTTTTTTTTTTTGGCTAGGCAATGGGTTAAGTGACTTGCCCAGGGTCACACAGCTACTAAGTATCATGTGTCTGAGGCTGGATTTGAACTTAGGTCCTCCTGAATCCAGGGCTGGTGCTCTATCCACTGCCCCACCTAGCTGCCCCAATCATATTCATTTTCTCCAGCACCAAAATGACTTGCATACAGTAGGCACTTAATAAATGTTGTATTGCATTAAATTGGAAGAAACTCAAAACACCTACAGAATTTGGTTAATCCCAAATACAGACATGGTCATCTCACCAGTACCTTTCTTCCCCCTGGAACAAAATGACATGGGTACAAGGACAGCACAAAAGTTCAACAAGGAAGAAAAACTATTTTTTGCTCATCTCAGAATGCCTGTTAGTCTTTTGGATTTAATGTTGTTTGATAAAAAGACAGAAAACACTGCCCAGAAGCCAAAGTTTAGGAGTTTACTATATCTCAGTCTCCAGATCATGCCTATGAATCATGAAAATGGACATCCACCAATTTCCTTTGATGATAAAGATATTTGGGGAGGACTTATCAAGGAATTAGTATTAAATAAGTGATGAATGGTGGAAAGATCAGTATTCAGATGTCCCAGGAATCTAATCTCAAGTTATACTACCAAGCAAATGTATTACCTTGGACAAATCACTTCATTGCTTTGTTTTCCCATCTGTAAATGGGAACTTTAGGCTAGGTGACCTCCAGCTCCCAAATTTGGATTCTATAAAGACCAGTGGAACAGCTGATCTCTTCAAAATTGAGAGAAGAGAACAAGTGCCTACTTTTGTGGAAAGAGCCCTTAATGACCACATTTGGAAGATGCTAACTTCCTACGGTAGTGCTGTCCAAATACGGTGCCAGGGCACTTGTGTGCTATCTGGAGCATTGTATGTTACAGCCAGGTGTGTGGAGGATGGTATGCAATGGTGTGTCCAGAATCTACAAAAGACATTGTTGTGATGGGTCAGTAAAAATGTTTATGAACTTTCCTTCTCTCCTCCCCACACCCCTTCGCTGAGCTCCCCACTCTCCCTCCCTCAGTTCCTTGGCATGGAAATCAATGTATTTTGTGTTATGTCTCGTGTGTCGTGTGACGGTAAGAGTGATGAGGCACATCTCTTTGGACATATGCCTTGTTAATTACATTATCTATTCCCTTCTGGTTCCCACAGTTCCTATTATCATTTTCATTAATTTTTCATGGGAATCTATGTGTGTAGATGAACTGTGAGTTTGTTTGGCTAGCAAGCATAGACTTGTCATCTGAGGAGCAGGAGAGGATGGGTGTGCCTGGCTTGAGGACAGAGGTTGCCAAACGTGAGCAGGATGATGAATGTTTTAATGGGTCTGTGGACCCCGACAACCATCTTCTTCCATCAGAGACATGGATTTCCATCACATGGCCTTTACAAAGAGAGTCCCCATGGAGGGGCTGAAACTGAACAGGGCAATTCAATGGCTTTATTTGTAAAGCTGATGCCAAAGTTTAGAGATGGGACTATTCCAGGAATGGGTGTAATTCCAAAATACCCCAAGTTCTCAAGAGACCTGGATGCAGACTGGTGACCAATGTATCACTAATCAGCCATTGCTCTGATCCTAGGAAAGATCTCCTGGAACACAAGAGTGAAGAGAGCCATGTTTGACTTAATGAAACTTTCTTATTCTTGGTTGGCAGAGACAGAGAAACACACACAGAGGGAAAGGGAGAGACTGAGACAGAGACAGAGAGACAGACAAAAACAGAGAGACACAGAGACAGACAGAGACAGAGAGAGAGAGACAAAGACAGAGACACAGAGAGACAGAGAGACAGAGACAGACAGACAGACAGAGACAGAGAGACAGAGAGAGAGAGACAGAGAGAGACAGAGACAGAGAGAGACAGAGAAAGAGAGACAGGGACAGAGAGAGAGACAGAGAGAGAGAGAGAGAGAGAGAGAGAGAGATTGTTGGGGGAAAGGAAGGAGAGAAGAGGGGAGGGGTTCACTTGAGGAACAGGCTGTGCCAAGTGACTAAAGGTGATGTAATAACTCATCTAAAGGCTTCCAACTGCTATAATTCTGTGTGAATAATTCTCATAATGACCCTTTACTCAGCAAGGATGGCATTCAGATAAGCAGCCTGCTAGAGCCTTCTTGTCAGTTTACGTTAACAGTGCATGTATTACAACTGAACATGCATGACGTAACGCAGCCCCACAACGTGACTGACACTTCCCCCTTCGGCCCAAATGCCAGTAGGGGAAATGATGTAACTGGTACCTGTCCAGATCTAAAGATATCCAGGGTTCCTTCATTTCCTCTTTGCTCCGGGCCTCCGTGAGCCTCTCTTTTCTTATCTTCAGGCTACCCCTGGAATTTGCAAGGCTGGGACACAAATGCAGGATAAGTTTGGGGGTACCCTTCTGGTCATTAACAGGCAAGAGGTTTGGACAGGGAGGTTCCTGGAAGGAGGGAGTCTGCTCAGGTAAAGGGATTTGTCTGAAATGGAGAGAGATTTCAATAGCAATCAGAGAGGAGGGCTAATTGTTAACTTGCCATCTGAGAGCACCCCAGACAAGGTAAATAAAGTTGGGATTATGGTTTTCTGGAGAAATTCAGAGTGAATCAGTGAGTGAGAAAGGTTATGATCCCATATATAGAGAGCACAACATGTGAAATAGTCATTCCAATAATATAAAGTTCTATCGGTAGTACTCTTACAAAGGTCACAGTTCACAGAAAGTTCTCCCTCCTCATCTCCTTTCTGCCTCCAGGCTTCCCTGGCTTCTTTCAAGTCTCAACTAAAATCCCACCTTCTACCTTAAGCCTTTCCTGATCCTGCCTTACTAACTTCTCTCTGTTGGTTCCTTCCAATTCATCCAGGATATAACCTCTTTGTACATAGCTGTTTGTATATTGTTTCTCTCATTAGACTGTGAGCTTCCAGAGAGCAGGAACTATCTTTTTACCTTTCTTTGGATTCCCAGGGCTCAGCATATGGGACGTGCTTAACAAAACTTTATTGAGATTGATATAGGATCATAGATTCATGAAGCAGCTGGTGGCTCAGTCGATAGAGCCCTGGGTCTGGAGTCAAGAAGACCTGAGTTCAAATTCCTCTTCGAACACTTCCTAGCTGTGTGACCCTGGGCAAGTCACTTAACCCTGTTTGCCTCAGTTTCCTCATCTGTCAAATGAGTTGGAAAAGGAAATGGAAAACCACTCTTGTATCTTTGCCAGGTCTGACACAACTGAAAAAAAAACTGAACAAGAACAATAAAAGTTTAGCTCCTTTCATTTTAGAGATGATGAAATTGAGGTCTAGAGAAGTGAAATTATTTACCTAAGGTCATATAGGTTGACTTTAGAATTGTTGACTTTAGAATTCAACTAGTCCAACTTCCTCATTTTATAGAGGAAACAGGCCTAGAGCAATAAAATGATTTACTCAAGGTCACAAAGGCTAATAAATGGTGGAGAAGAGATATGAACCCAGATCTTCCTTTGACTCCAAATTCAGTGCCCTTCCTATTGTACCCCACTTCCTCGATATACAAAGAAGCATAAAGATGCAAGAGGCCCTTTCCAAATAGATTGGAGAATTTGTCAGATTGGTTGTTTGCATTAAGCTCTTTGTCAATTATTAGTTAATTATAAAATGTTTGTTAGCAATCTCTGTTGTTTCGAGGATAATTTTAGAAAATTGCAAATAAATATTTCTCTCTCTCTCTCTCTCTCTCTCTCTCTCTCTCTCTTTTATCATCTCTGCCTGGAATGTTCTGCCTCCTCATCTCTGTCTCTTAGACTCAGCTCAAAGCTCACTTTTTGCAGCAGTCCTTTCGACATTCTCCCACTATGAATGCCTCTCCTTTCCAATCACTTTTCTAATGAGTATGTATTGCGTCAGTCTTGTACGGTTTTCCTCATTAAGAGGTATTTACTTAGTACATACAATGCCTACTGGTGCCCGTAGTATTGCTGAGTCATTTCAGTCATGTCTGACTCTCTGCAACCTCATTTGGGTTTTTCTTGGCAAAGATACTGAGTGGGTTTTGCCATTTCCTTACACATAGTAGGTAGACAATAAATGTTTTCTAACTGACTGCTTAATAAATAGCAAATGTTGATTTGTTCTGATACCTTTCTCCAGTCCAATTGAAGAATATCCAAAGAGTAGGGAAGAAGGTTAAAGAAGAGAAGCCAGCCTTATAAAGTCAATATGAGTAATGTTGTGATGCTACAGCCAGAAGAGCTAATGGACAGGAGCTTGTCTGACACTAATAAGAAGTAAAGCATCCTAGATTAGGAAAGATTAGTCTCACTGTACTCTGTCTTGATCAAACTACCTCTGGCTCCACATTTTAACTTATGAGTGTAAGAGAGGAACATCTGCAGGAGAGAGAAGTGTGTCAAGATGGTACCACATCAGCTGAAGGACCTGGGAATGGTTATTCTGGAGAAAAGAAGGCTTAGGAGGCCCATGGTGGACGTCTGAAGCATTCAGAGGTCTGTCATGCAGATTAGACTTATTCTTAGCTCCCCACCAGAGAGTAGAACTTGGAGCCATGGGAGGAAGTTACAAAGAGACAAACGTGAGTTTGATGTCAGGACAAACCTTCCCACAAATAGAACGATCAGAAAGTGGAATGTGTGGCTTCTAGAGGCAGCAGGTTCCTCTTCCCTAGGGATCTTTTAAGGAAAAGCTACACAACCACTTGTCTGGATATTGTACAATGGATTCTCACCCAGGTACTGGTTGGATGAGGTGGTATTTGAGGTCTCTTTTGACTCTGAGATTCTATAACTGTCATTTATTAAGCACCTATCAGAGTGAATAAGGAGCTGTCCTCAGAGTCAGGAAGACTGAGTTCAAGGGTTACTGGCTCTAACCCAGACTGCATATGTGACCCTGGGCATGCCTTTGATCTCTTGGTGTCCTCAGGCAAACTCTAGGATTGGTCAAGTGAAATTCCTTACAGAGAATTTCTTTCACTGGTGAAATCAAAGTTTTGGACCTAAAAAATAAAACCCAACTGGAGAAATAAAAGAAATGCATAAAAAGTTAAATATCAAAAGTGATCGATTACAGTTCAAGACAATAACAGAAAACAATAACAAGAAAATCTATCAGGCCCTCTATATTTGATTACCAGTCAAACATAGAGTGCTAGAGTAATTTGGAGGGGAGGAAGAGAGAGAGAGAGAGAGAGAGAGAGAGAGAGAGAGAGAGAGAGAGAAAGCAGTAAGAAGGGTTTGGGAAGTCTGCCCACAAAGATGGGGGGGTTGAAGGATAGGTGGGATGTAAGGTAACCTGAGAGGAGGAGAGTATATTCTAGGGGAGCAAGAGTCAAAGAAAGGCCAGTGAGTGGAGTGATTTGTAGGGAAGAAGCAGAAAGAAGAGGGGGCGGAAGGTGATTGAGTAATTGGGGATAGGACCGAAAAGACAAGAAGGAGCCAGTTGATGGAATACCTTGGATGCCATCATAAGGAGTCTGGACTTCTTCCTGTGGTCAGTGAAAAACATGAATGGAAGAATGATGTGATCTTTATATCTCCAGCACCTAGCATAGTGCCTGGCATATAAGAGTTGTTTATTAACTGTTGATTGATTGATTAATGACCAAAGTGATGAGAAACTAGGGGCAGGGAGATCAGTTAGAAAGCTACTGTAATAGTCCAACAACAAAATGATTGTAAGGCTCTGAACTAGGGTATTGGATGAGAAAACATTTTGAAGGAACAATCAATAAGACTTAGTGAATAACTCCATATAGGGGTGAGAAGTCAAAAATAATTTCATTCATTCAGTCATACAACAAACACTTTCTGAGTGCCGTATTCAATAAATTCCAATGGCTCCTTATTATCTCCAAGATCAAATATAAAATCCTCTGTTTGGATTTCAAAATTCTTCATAACCTGGTCCCATCTTATCTTTTCAGTCTTCTTACCCTAATGTCCTTATCCCTTACCCCATACTCTTCCAACCAAAGACATTGGCACCCTTTCAGGGTCCTGTCTTAGGCCTTTTTACTGGCTGTTCCTAATGCCTGAAATTCTCTCTTTCCTCATCTACCACCTCCTTTTTTTCCTTTCCTTCAAGTTCCAACTAAAATCCCATCTCCTACAAGAAGCCTTTCCTAATCCTCTTTAATGCTAGGGCCTTCCCTCTATTATTCCCTCTATAAATTATCTCTAATTTGTCCTGTGTGTCTTGTCTTCTTAGTACATAGTTGTTTGAAGTTTGTCTCTCCCATTAGACTATGAGCTCCTTGAGGGCAGGGGCTGTCTTTTGCCTCTTATTGTATCCTCAGCACATAGTAGGCATTTAATAAATGCTTATTGACTGACTGATGACTACTGCAGTAAAAGCACTATTGAGGGAAAAAAGCAGACTTCTGCTCCCAAGTAGGATACAGTCTAATTAAAGGAGAAGAAATAATACACAACAAAGTAGAACTTGAAAAGTACAATGAAAGAAATATAAGGAAAGGGCTATGTGAGTTCAGATGGCTCACCATATGTGACTGGAGTTATCAAGGAAGATATCAGAGGTGAGGTGGCATTTTTTGATGAGCCTGGAAAGATGAGTAGTAAGATTTCAACAGGTTGAGCAGGGTGAAGGTTGGAGTGGGGAGAAAGGTACTGCTGGCAGAAAGTATGACGTGGAAAAATGCAGGATGTATTTAGGAATGGCCTTTGGTTTACTTTGGATAGAGCATGTCAAAGAGGAATGGTGGTAGATGAGCATGTTGTGACCAGACTATGGAGGGTCTTCACTGTAAGGAGAAGGCCTGGAGATTGGACATCTTTGAAATTGTGAGTTAGTGTGAATTAATTTTTTGTTGTTTGTTGGGGGTGGGGTTGGAGGTAGAGGCACAATCTGGGTTGTACATTAGCAAACAACAATTGACACATAGCACTTATAGGTTTGCAAGATGTTTTACATACATTACCTCATTTACTCCCTACCACTCCCCGCAAATGATGAGACACCGGGTGGGGACACCAGTTAGGAGATTAGGGGGCTGTGGCAACAGTTGAGCAAGAGGCAATAAGAGCCCTTATTGGGGTGGTGGGAAGGAAATGGAAAGGAGAGACTCAACTGAAGAAACATTTCTAAGTATGAATTGATTTGATATTGTGGGTTAAGGGAGGTTGTCAAGGAGGGCAGGAAGTCAAAGATAACCCCAAAATAAATTTCTGAACCTGGGTGATTGAGAGACTGGCTGAGCAAACCGACAGCTTGGTCTGACGGCCTTAGAGAGAAGAAGATTCTATTCAAGTCCTTCCTCAGTCACCTCACTAGTTGTGGGACCAAGGGCCTCTTAGTGGCCCAGGTAACACTAGAAATTACAGAAGAGTAGCCTACCTGAACTGGTGGAAGGAATTTTCACACTGAGAGTTTTCTACATTGATGAAATCAAGGATCCAGACCAATAAAATAAAGCAATTTCAGTTTTTGGCAAGTTTTTTTCTCTCCAGTTCCTTCCTGAACACATCTGGTGGGTCCCAGGACTGTGGGAAAGGCAAAACTTCTAGGGGTTTAAAGTCACTGGATAGCTGTTTTTAAAGTCAAGCCCCACTAAGCCAATTACAGCACAATCCAGACTTGACTGGCATTTGGTCATTTTCCAAAATCTCCAGGAACCCTTCCAAAAGCCTAGAATGCTTCCTTTGGACAATAAAAAAATGCACCCTCTCTCAACACCTCCCTCCTCCCCGTGCTCTGCCTCCTTCTGCCCATTTCTCTAGGGCTGGGCTGCTTCAGGAAATGACTGGCTTGTCAAGTGCTTGGGAGTTCATTAAGATATCTGGCCCCAACTTGTTAGAAGGTGACTTCAGCCCAGTACCACACCAACCGAGCAGAGTGTTTTGCATTTCTATAGGCTTTTCAAGGAAACATCTCCAAGTTTAGGTACTTAATCCTATCAGCAACCTCTGGAGACTGTTTACCTGGGTTTTCAGGAGGAAATATATTCAGGACCATGGGATCTTATATTTAGAGTTTGGGAGGGACCTTAGAAATCTTGTAGTCCAATTGCCTTATTTTATGGTTAAGGAAACTGAAGCCCAGAGAAGTTACTTGACTAGCCCTGATTCACACAGGTAACGAACTGGCAAAGCTGGAATTTGAACCCAGGTCTTCCGTGTTATTTCAAACACACCATGCTGCTGCTTCTCCCTAAGCAAAGTCTGGAAATGAACTTGAAATTATGAATCCAACCTCGACTACTATTCCACCATCCTAGTAAATCACTGTCCATTCTACAGAAATATCCAAAATTTCCTCTTACTTTTTTTTTTAAATCACCAATAAAGAAGCAACGTGGCAGAGTAGATAGAAGCCTTTGAGTCAGGAAAATCTGGGTTCAAATTCTATCTTTTGTCACATTCTAGCTAGAAAGAGCAAGTCACCTTTTCTGTGGCCGGAACACCTCTCTAAAACTTTTCGTTGCAGATGACTTATGAATCTGCATTGGTGAATAATGTTTCTGCGCTGGAATTCCCTATGCTGATAAAATTCTAAGTCTAGACTCCTCCCACCTCAAAAAAAAAAGTGATGATAGCCTTAAAATCTCATACACTCTCAAAAATCTAATCTTGCTTTAAGAATTGCATTGCACAGCTCCAAATTAGGTTAAGTGTATCATTTAAGTAAGAGCTCAAATAACTGGAGAATTTGTCTTTCTCTTGGGCATCTTGTTTCTCAGTGTAGGCATCTTTGCAAACAGCACCTATACCATGTGTGTGGGAGAGCCCAAGGGAGGGGGATAACAAACCTTATTGTAAGTTTTCTCTAACTACTAAAAGGGACTAAGAACTCTGGCCTGCAGCCATACTGTTGGGCAACTGGGTCACTTTGCAGACTCCCTGATTCCTAATCCCCAGCACCTAATTCCTAATCTCCTTTACCTCCCAATTACGTAGCCCAGCCCAGGGAGCAGTACCCAGTCACGAGGCTCATCCCCATGCCAACTCTCAGCTCCTTTCGGGGTAGCCTCAGTTAATCTCGAAGATTGACTACAAGCCAAAGGGAACAGTTATATAATGCTGAAAGTTTAAGCTTGGGAGGAAAACACACACAAACATACATATACACACACATAAGCCAGAGGCCAGCAAAAAGGAGAAAGCCACAAGATTGGACAATGCTTTGGGATTACATGTTTTACTGCATTGTAAAGCAATAGAGGTGGATTAATAATTACATCTCCTTTTGTCTGGGGTTGTCCAAATGACCCTGGCATCAAACTAACTGCAAATTACCTGCCGCAGAATTACAAAGGATAATCGTGGTTCCAAAGATGGGATAGGAAAAAATATCTCCTCCTTTGCAGAGATCAGGGGTCCACATGTGTGGAAGATTGCCTATACAGACAGTTTTTAAAAAAAAAAAAAATCATTGATTGGTTTTGCTGAATTTTTTTCCCCTTCTTTTTCCTCTTTAAAAAATCTATTACGAGGGATGGCTGTTTGGGAATAGGTAGGGGGAGTGATACAAGGAGAAATTTAAATGATATAAAAACAAAATATATTGATAAAAATTTAAAAAGCAACTGCTATAGTCCAGTGCCATCCAAATGCCACCCCCTATGCTCTTTATCAATGCCAGTTATATATACCTGAAGTTGTATCTCTTTATATTTCCTTCTGCATTGGGCCACCCAAAGTTATGCCTCCCAACCAGAAGGACAGACAGAAATACTGGCTGTCCCAAAAGTCCTAGCGTAGTTTAATGCTTAAAATAATTTCAGAAGTATAAGTACTACAAACTTTTAAAACATCATCAGAAAATTTAATTATTTACCTTATACATTCATTTAGTTTTATAAATTTTTAATAATAAACACTAAATTTAATTTTCTGGATGACACTTTCTTAGGCAGATTGATAAAGATAGGGAGGCAGATTCTCTTGCTTGCCCATCCCAGTCTCCATTATGTTTTTGTTGGGGGAGTCCTATCAAAACTGCTGCGTATGCATCAAAATCTCATCCTTGGAATGAATTTAAGGCCAGGATTACAAATGCAATCTGTTCAGTTGTTGAGGTGATGAAAGTTTTTACAAAACTTGAAAATCACCTAGAGGGATGGTTAGCATGAGATGGTAATTGTGTCAAATTTTAATAACAAATGTGAATATTTTAAAGACTTAAATAATTAATCTTTCAAGTGTTATTTGTTACAAATTTGTAGCATTTATCCTTCCTGAAGATGTTACTGTTTAGTCGATTGCTGTGTCTAACTCTTTGTGACTCCCATTTGGGGTTTCTTTGGCAGAGATACGGGAGAAACTGCCGTTTCTGTCTCCAGCTTATTTTATAGATGAGGAAACAGAAGCAAACAGGGTTAAGTGACGCACCTAGGGTCACACAGCCAGTAAGTGTTTTAGGACAGATTTGAACTCAGGAAAATGAGTCTATCCTCTACATCACCTAGCTGCCCATTTCTGAAGTTATTGAAACATAAAACTAAGACATTTGGAACACACTGTAGAGAAGATGTCTTGGGTCATGGAGCCTCACTTTCTCTAGGAAAGGTACACGGCTGAGAAACCTTGTATATCCTAGAAGTATAGCGGTGAAAGGAATGAAGTAGGGAAAGAGAACTATAACAATCAATATCCCAAGCTTAGAGGTCTTCTCCAGAACCAGAAAAGCCCCTACCAGCACAACCAGCAGGGAGTTTGCCTGGGAAGAAAAGGCAGAAGAGGAACAGACCAAGGGCCAGAAATCAGTGCTCAACCTCCCAGGCCCATCTTCAGACCCTGAACTTTTTTCTCCAGTCTTTCTCTGCCAAGAAATGGCTTCCTCTCCAGGGGAAGGAGGACCAGAGATTAAATAAGGCAGGATCATAGTCTGTCAGCTTCTGTGAGTGGGTGCCAGAGAGATGGGAAAAAGATGGTGGATTCTCCACTGATGTGGAGAAGAGGATTTACCGATTTTCCCCCTAATACGATTAGGGTTAGAAAACACTTGGAAATCAGTACAGCGAAGTGGAAAGAATATTTGAAAGCAGAGGACTAGGGTTTAAATCTTGCGTTTGTTACTACCTGGCTCTGCTTGGGCAGGTCACATCACTGAGCCTCAGGTCCCTCATATAGAACACAAAGGAGTTTGATTAGATGGGCTCTGAGGTCCTTCTTAGTCTGTGGTCCTCTGATCCAGCGGCTTTCAAACTTTTTTGGCCTCAGGACTCCTTTATATTCTTTTTTATTTTTTTTTCCAATTTTCTCACAGTATATTTATTACATGCGCATCACACGACACTTTACAGATCTGTGATTCCCTCCACCACATTACAATACATCACAAGCCCTCAGAAGATGGATGGTCTTTAAAAGCTTCGACGACAGAAAAACTCACCACATTGGAGTTAGCATGCTACTAACTCTACTAACTTCTGCTGACTTCCCTAGGCCAGTCCTGAATCAACAGATGATCTCTGAACTCCTGCACAAAGCCTCTCAATCTTGTGTTTCACTGTCACACAGCCTGTGAAAGTCCAGTTTCACCTCCACAACACAATGAGAGCTTCTGCGGAGGTCTGTGGTACGTACAGTAGGAGACAGACTCAATAAATGCTTGATGGTTGCATGGAATGTGCATCAGCAAAGACATCTCACATTTTACTTCCTTCAGGAGGATCCTGATCCATTCATCTGCTGATGCTCTCCAACCCAACCCACCAAAATTACTTTGTATTTACTCTGGATATTTTTTCCTTCTATTTTTTAAGTCTTTTTTTTTTTTTGGTGAGACAATTGAGGTTAAGTGACTTACCCAGGGTCACACAGCTAGTAAGTGTTAAGTATCTGAGGCTGGATTTGAACTCAGGTCCTTTTGACTCCAAGGCCAGTGCTCTATCCACTCCACTACCTAGCTGCCCCTTTTTCTTCTATTTAAAAAAAAATTAATTTATTTTATTTTCAATTCATGGACTAAAACAAGTATTTCCTTAATACACTAGAATAAAAAAGATGATTGTGCGTGAAACTGTAAAATCTATCATATACAACTTGCTATTTCCTCTAAATATACAACAAAATTAGCATGTAAATATAAATTTTTTCCTTCCCACTCCTCCCACTCATCCTAGAGATGGCTATCTTTAGACACAAATAGGTATATATCTGCAAAATCATTTTATTATTTATTTATATTATATTATTTCATAATAATATATTATAATCATATAATATATTGTTTTCATATTATATAATAGATAAATTTATATAATTTACAATAAACATTTATTATTACATACTTCTATTTATCAGTTCTTTCTCTGGATACAGATAGCATCTTTCTTCATATGTCCTTTATTTTTAATCTGTGTATTTATAATAGTCAAAATGATTTAGTCACTCAAAGTTGTTCTTAAAACAATATTGCTGTTACTGTACACAGCATTATCTATGTTCTGCTTATTTCACTCTTCATTATTTCATGCAAGTCTATTCATGTTTTTCTAAGATCATTGAGCTCATCATTTCTTATAGTACAGTAGTATTCCATCAAAATCATATACCACAACTTGTTCAGCCATTCTCCAATTGATGGATATCCTAGCAATTTCTAGTTCTTGGCCACCACAAAGAGAGTTGCTATAAACATCCCATTCACATTCAAAGTTGTAATTACCATTTGTGAATTTCCCGCCATCTTATTTCTATTCACTATTTTCTTTCTCGGCCTTTCTTTTTACCGTATCCTTGTTACTTTATCTTCTCCCCCCTCACTTCATGTACCCCTTCAAGAGTCCCTCCCCTCCCCTCCCCTTCCCCCACTCTTTATACTCTGAAAAATTATTGAGGGCTCCAAAGAACTTTTGTTTTTGTGGATTATAACTATTGATATTTACCATATTAGAAAAAGAAAATGGATACATTTTAAAATGTTAATTAATTTTATAATAAATCCTTTGCATATTAACATAAATAAGATTTTAATGGAAAATAACTATTTTCCAAAACAAAAAAAATTCTGAGAAGAGTGGCATGGCTTTACATATTTCTGCCAATCTCTTTAATGTCTGGCTGGAAAGAAGCGGGTTGGATGCTCCAATCTGTTTCTGTATTCAATCTGTTGCAATATATCATTTTGGTGGAAGTATATGAAGGAAATCTGATCTCATACAGATATATAGATGAAAAAGGGAGGAAGGAGTATTTTGAAAGGCAAATTCCATCTTAGTCATATTATGAAAATAGTTCTAACCTCGTGGACTTTCTGAAAGAGTCTCAAGGACCCCCAATGGTCTTCAGACCCCACTTTGAGGATCTCTAATTTAGTCCATCTCTGATGAAACACACTTCTCTCCTTTGAGTAGCAAGGGAGTAGACTAGAGGTGTGGAATGTGGTTCAAACCAATCCAATTTAATTCAACAGGCATTTAATAAGCACCTTCTATGTGTAGATACTAAACATTGGGAATACGAAGTCAAAAATGAAAGAGTTTCTGCCCTCAAGGAGGTTATTTTTCTCTTGGGGGGGATAAAACATGAACTCAGATAAAGAATTACAAAACACATAAATTAAAAACAAACTAATTTTGAGATCCATAGGGATCCACTAACAACTGAGGGACTCAAGTAAGGTCTCTTATAAGAGGCGGCATTAGAGGTGAGCCTTGAAGAGATCTAGGGGTTCAAAAGGCAGAGGTGAGAAGGGAAAGAGGTGGAAAATGGAATTTCATGTATGTGGAACAGCAAGTAGGCTGGTTTGGCTGTAAGCTTGAGAAGCATGAGAGGAGCACTGTCAGATACGTGTCTATCCCCAATTTTTGTTTTCCTGTATTTATTTATGAAAATGCTGCAAACAGATTTTTATAAGATATGCAACAATTAACTCAAAATGAATGTGATATGAATATTGAAGATCATGTCATAAAAAAATTAGAAGATAAGTAGGTTGTGTAACTTTTAGAGATACAGCTAGGAGGTGAATTCTAGTAAAACAAGGGATAGAGATGATTACAGAAGATTAAATAGGTAGTTTCAAATACATGAAACTGATAAAGAATGACTAAAGTGTTCATACTCTTTGATCCAGAGATTCTACCGCTAAGCACTGACCTCCAAGGAAGTCAATGAGAAAAAAAGGTATCCCACAGATTACATGACATTTGTGGCAGCATTTTTCATAATAGCAAAAAACTGGAAACACTGATGGATGCTCATGGATTGGGGAATAGCTAAGAAAGTTATAGATACATGAATGTAATGGAATATTACAGGGATGTAAGAAATAATAAATATGGTGAAATCAGAGAAGCATGGGAAGAGCCATCCACAGCAGGCAAAAAGCACTGGCCACAAAGCTGATATGGCACTCAGCAGATAGATAACAAGCCTTCGTTAATGTTTACCATCTTTGCTCTGTCCTCATCCATATGTCATCCCCTAACTGTGGGTGTACTCCCAAAGCCTTGTCCTGGGCTCTCTGCTTTTTTCTCTTTCTTTCACTCTTTCTTGATGACCATGAATTCAATTATCATTTCTATGCAGATGACTCCTTAATTTCTATCCTGGGTGAGGAACCTACAGCCTCGAGGCCACATGTGATCCTCTAGGTCCTCAGGTTGGGCCCTTTGACTGAGTCCAAGTTTTACAGAACAAATCCTTTTATTAAGGGGATTTGTTCTGTGAAGTTAGGATTTAGTCGAAGGGCTGCACTTGAGGACCTAGAGGGCCACATGTGGCCTCGAGGCCACAGGTTCCTCCCCCCCGACTCTAGACCCTCTGTCTGGAGCCCGCCAGACAGAACTCATTATATGCTCCCTTCCCTCAAATCTACTTGCTTCTTCCAAATTTCCCTATTTCTGTTGAGGTCACCACCATCCTTCCAGTATCCAAGCCCTTAACTTCAGAGCTCAAAGAGAATGAAGAAATGTGAAGAATCTGGTGCTCTCATCTCTCCAGTTCTGTTCAGCTCCACCCCTCTCCTTCCAGAGGTCCAAGGCATCTCCCCTCACCAAAGAGGACAGCGTCCCAAGCCAAGGGGCTTTAGAACTTGGGTTAAAATACTGATGTATGCACATGTGGTCTTTCTCTATAGAAGGTGAGATTCATAAAGGCAAAAGTTGTTTGTTTGTTTTCTCTTGAATCCCCAGATATATTATAGCATCTGGCACTTAGTGGGTACTTAATAGATGCTTGCTAATTGATTAATTGATTGGTTGAAGATGTACATATTAACAACAGTCATTTATTATGGGTCAGGCACAGTCTTTGTATCTTATCATTCTTCCTCCCTCACCTCACAGTTGGTAATCAATCAATGTTGATGATACTAATGATATGCCCATCCCAGATGCCCCTTGGACATTTAGGAAGAGAGTTGGGAAGCCCAAGAAAAGAAAAAAAGTTCAGAAACAGATACCCAAAGATAATATTTAATGATAGAAAAATGTCTTCAGTGAAGAGAGACATAGCCAAGGAAGTATCTTTGTGTGTGTGCATGTGTGTGTGCATGTGTGCGCATGTTTGTGTGCATGTGTGTGTGTTGTATTCTTTCCTATCTCTTCAGATTAGTCACAAATGTTAGAACCAGAAGGGAATTTAGAGGTGGATTTAGTTCATTCCCTGCATTTTTTTCGGTGAAAGAAACTGAGGCCCAGAGAAATGTAGTGACCTGTCCAAGGTTAAACATTAATTCAGTGGTGGATATCCTATCAATATTTACCTTGCATCCTTTTAAGTCATTTGGGTGGTTTTTTAAAAAAGCTGAATAAATACATTTTTCTACCACCTCCCATTTTCATGATAAACATAATCCTGGCCTAGCAAACCTCACAGGAAGGCTCAGCTGTGACCAAAGAATTTCTCCTTTTACCCCTTCCTTCCACCATTCCTCAAGGATCATTTGTAAATCTGGTGAAGCTAAAGTTTGGGAAGAAAACAAGAAAAGTATCCTAGAAAGTGCAGCAGACAACAGACCAGTCACTGAAGTGAAATTATTTTTAAGTTGTGTGTGTGGGGCAGGGGGGGGGCGGTGTATGGGTGGAGTTACCTGGGGCCTACTCTCACTGCTGATATGGCCCTTCCTATCCTTGAATGGGAAAAGATGTTTTTATCATTTTAAATTCTCCTTTTTCATGAGGGTTGCTACGTGAGACCAACTTTATACATAGTTGGATCCATGGCTGCTCAACCATATAAAGCAATAAGGGAGTAATGTCAAGCCTCCCTCTCCTTTGACCAACAAAAAATATATCTCTACCAATGCATCCATTGACCATTAGTCACTGTTTTCAGCAATGCCCTGTATGACCTTAGACTAGTCCATTAACTTCTCTAGGTCTCATTTGGTTCCTCCTTTGTAAAATGATGGAGTTGAAACAGATGACCTTAGAGGTGTCTTTCATGCCTAAATGTACACTCCTATGAGGCTTTGTGTTAAATCCCTTTGTCCTCAGCTCTGGGCATTTTCTCCAGATGTCCCTATGCCTGGAACACTGTCCTTCCCCTGCTCTGGCTGCCAGCCTCCCTGGCTTCCTTTTACTCTCAACTGAAATCTCACCTTTTACAGCAAGAACCTTCCCTGATCCCTCTTAATGCTGGTGCCTTCTCTCCATTATTTCTTATTCACCCTGTACATAGCTTGCTTTGTGTTCCCATGTTGTCTTCTCATTCCATTGTAAGTTCCTTGAGGGCAGGGACTGTCTTTTGCCTCTTTTTGTATCCCCAGAGATCAGGACAGTGCCTGGCACAGTAATAAATGTTTTTTGATCAAAAAGTCAGAATCAAAGCACCAAGGTTACTCCTCTTCCTAGCTGTGTGGGTGTGCAGTTGCTTTAAGATACACAAAGTGATTTCCTCACATCACTGAGTAGGGTAGTACAAATAGGATTATTGTCCTCTTAAAACAAAGACAATTTGAGAGGCAGAGAGGTATAGAGGATAAAGCTGAACTTAGAGCCAGGAACACCCGAGTTCAAATCCTGTTTCTGATACGTCCTTGCTGTGTGACACTGGGCAAGTCACTTAACTTTTTAATGCCTCTGGCAACACTGTAAGACTGTAAGTGGCAGGGAAAGTGATGAGTGATCTATATTAATAGAGGGCAGTTCTCCAGGCCAGTGAAATCACTGGTCTGGTACAAATAAATAGCAATTCGTAGTTGGCAAGGGACTTTATATACATTATCTTCATGCATAAGGAAAGTATTGTTTTTATCCCCATTTTATAGATAAGGAAACTGAGGCTAAAGGAGATAAAATAATTTGATCCTGAGTAGTCATACAGCCAGTTAGATGTTAGAGCTAAGACTGGAACTCAGGTCTTGCGCATCTGAGAATAGTGCTCTTTATAGTACACCATACAGCCTCTCTGTGCCTCACTTATCATCATCATCATCATCATCATCATCATTATCATCATCATTATCGTTTTACTGCGTGATTATTAGCAAATTAGTTCACCTTTCCAGAGCCTCAATTTCCTCATCTATACAATGGGGATGATAACACTTGTACCTCCTTACAAGATTGCTGTTAGCCAGTCAGACAATAAACTTTTGTTAAGCACCTACTATGTGCCAGGTGCTGTGCTGAGAGCTAGGGACACAAAGAAGAGCAAAAGACAGCCCCTGCCCTCAAGGAGCTCACAGTCTAACAGAGGAGACAACATGCAAACAACTATGTACAAACAAACTATATACAGAATAAATTGGAAAGAATGCACTTTGCAAAAACCTGAAAGTTTTTAAAATGAGTTGTTATTCATTATTCATCATAATGTGCAAAATGGAAACAACAAAATTTCATAAAGTCATAAGTTTTAGAGGTGGAAGGTACTTCAGATATCATCTAGCTGAACCCTCTCGTTTTACAGATGAAGAAACCGAGATTCACCTATTTGTAGTAGTGAAATACTAGAAGGAAAGCAAGTGTCCACAGATGGGGAATGGGGAAATAGATTGGTGTATATGGATGTAATGGAATAATATTTCACCATGAGAAATAATGGATAGATGAGAAGAATTCAGAGAAATTTGGAAAGACATATATGAACTGACACACTAAGGAAGCCCGACAAAGACAACAATTTAAACAATGACCGCAGTAACACAGAAACATCACGCTGAAAGACTTCAAAACTATCTATTTGGTGACCAGTGGTGACCTTCGGCGAACTGACAGTGACCATGTTTCACAACTCTCTGAGGAGATGGATGGATAGGTATAGAATAAGGCATACATTTTCAGACATCAATCAATCAATATTTATTAAGTGCTTACTGTGTGCCAGGCACTGTGCTAAGCACAGAAGATTTAAAAAGAAACAGAAGACAGTCCCTGCCTTCTAGGAGCTTACAGTCTAAAGGTGATAAATGTGTTGCTTTGGGTTGGTTGACTGATCATTTGTTAAAGGGGAGACTTCTATTGCAAGGGAGGAAGGGCATTGGTAAGTAAAATAGATGCGGAAAGAGAGCATGAATAAAAAAATTGTAAAAGAAAAAGAGAGATTGCTTAGGGAGCTGAAATGATTTGCACTCTCTCCCTCACAAAATTGTTTCAAGGAAATGGGGAATATTCTTTTTTTTTTGTTTTTTGGTCCTGTTTGGATTAGCTGGCCTCTGGGGTCCGTTCCAACCCTGTGGTTTTGTAACCTTGAAAGCAGGCTGTAAACTTTAAGGTGCAACTGTGAGCTCAATAATAATATTGAAATGCAAAATAGTCTTGCTGGAGTAAAAAATTAAGTCCTTTAATAGCAGATGTCAATTTCCTAGATCTCATTTACCAGATCGAATCACTTAATCTCCCCCCACCCAAGTTTCCTCGGTTGTTATAATGAGAGGCTCGTGGCGCCCCATAAAGTAAGCAAAACCAGAATAACAATTCACACAATAACAACAGCACCGGAAAGTCAACCAACTCTGAAAGACTTAAGAACTCTGATCAGCCACAATTCCAGAGGACCCTCGACGAAGCATGCTGCCCTCCTCCTAATGTACAGACAGATGGTCAAATCAGAGTGTAGACAGAGACATAATTTTTGGATATGGCCAAGGAGAGGAATTAGTTTTGCTCAACTACACAGATTTATAACAAGGATTATTTTCTTTCTAAACGGAGTGGGGGAGGAGGGAAAGAAGAGAGATTTTCATTGATTGAAAAAAAATAAAATTTTAGGCTTATTTTTTTTTCCTAAATGGGGTGGGGGAGAAGAGAGAGAAGGAAGATTTTTATTGATTGAAAAAAATAAAGATTTTAGTGTTTGGTTTTGTTTCCTCCTAAATGGGTAGAGGAGGAGGGAAAGAAGGTAGATTTTCAGTGATTTAAAAATTCAAAATTTTAGTTTCCTTTTTTTCTAAATGGGGTGGAGGAGGAAGAAAAGAAGGTTTTCATTGACTGAAAAAATAAAATTTTAGTTTTCTTTTTTTTCTGGGGAGGAGGGAAGGAAGGAAGATTTTTCATTAAAAAATAAACTTTAATTTTTTTTAAATAAAATTTAATTTAAAAAAAAGAGTTTTGATCAATGCAATGACTAACTACAATTCCAGAGGCCCAGTGAGAAAGCACACTACCCACCTCCTGGCAGAGAAGTAATAGATTAAGGATGAGGAATGGACAAGGACCACGCAAGAATTTGTCTTACTTCACTATACACTTCAGTAACATGGGAAAGGAGAAAAGGAAACAGCATTTATTAAGCTCCTACTATGTGTCAAGCACTGTGCTATGTACTTAACCCTGTTGGGTTGGAGGTATGAGGAAGAGAAAATGGATGTCTACGGCAGCAGCTGTCCTTAGCTCAGTGAGGCCCAGGTTAACAGGTTAGCAGGTCAACTCCCTCTGCACTGCCCTACAGCAACAAGAGTGGACTTCCTTGCAAAGCAAGACTATGCATGCTGAGCTGTGACTCCAGGTTTTGCAGGCCAAGTCCCCAGACTGTCCAGCCCTAGATTCATTCACTAAGTGGAGCTGGAGAAACTTTATATTCTCTTTCTCAAAGGACCAGCACAGTCTGATTGCCTGTTCCCATCATGAAACTAGCTATAGGACATTGTTGCAAAGCTCCGGCCAGGAAACAGACTCAGGTGTACTTGAAATTGAGTATTAATGATGAATTGAAATTCAGAGGTAGTTTGTAGTTAACCGGGAGACAGGCAATATGCTGGGTGTCAAATGATCAATCAAGCCATGAGTATTCATTCATTTATTTATTTATCTTTCCCACATTTATTAATTTTATTTTTAATTGGTGGAATAAAACAAGCATTTCCACAACATAGTATAATTTTAAAAAGACGATTGTACATGAATCTGCAGATCTGTTATGTACAACTTGCTATTCCTTTTAGATAGATAACAAAGTTATGATGTAAATTTCTTTTTTTCTTTTTTTCTTCCTTCTCCCCCACCCTCACACCCCCTGCCACAGAGATAGCTGCCATTAGTCACAAATTAGAAAAAAAAAATGCAAATTTCATTTGGAAGATCAAAAAGTCAAGAATATCAAAGAAACTAATGTGAAAAAATGTAAAGGAAAGAGGTTTAATAAACTATATTATATGGCAATAACTATCAAAACTATCTGGTACTGGCTAAGAAATAGAAAGGTAGATCAGCAGAACAGGGTAGACACACAATTTACAGCAGCAAATAAATATAATAACCTTATATTTGACAAGTATAAAGAATTTATAAGTATTTATTAGGGTGCTTACCACTGTGACAGGACCAAATCTTTGGGGTTACAAAGAAAATAAAAAAAACACCCTGACCCCAAGCTGGTCACATTCTAATGGGGGAGACAACTTAGACATGAATCGGTATATATGAGATACATACAGGGCATATACAAGAAGGGAAGACCCCAGTAGCTGGGGATGGGACAGAAGGTGAAGGCCTCCTGTACAAGGCATCATTGGCACTAAATCCTAGAGAAAAGGAATTATAAGGTGCTCGTTTGTTACCTAGACTTAGTTATCCAGCAGGATCCTTACAGCACTCTTGTCAGTCAACAGGACTAAAGTTCTGTGTTGGGGATCATCGAGGGGTGTGCTGACAAATATTTAACCACCTGTTCTCCAAGAGAAAAACTGTGCCTATAATACACTTTTAAGTTTAACTTGCATTATTAACATTTTTTCTACCACTTTTTCAAGTCTAAACAAACAACAAAACAATAAATTACACCCTGATTTGTACCTGTTAGCCAATTTCCAAGGTGTAAATGCTCACGCTGAAAATTTAACAATCTGTTCTTGTGAGCTCATTGGCGCCAGCTCCAACCCACCACTGGGCTTATTGTTTCATATCTACTTTTACCATGTTTAGTTTCCTCGAGACCAAGCCAGAGAGATCTTGTGGTAGTGGAAAGAATTATGACCTTGGAGTCTGCTCAGACCTGAATTTGAATCCTCTCTTAGATACCTATTAGCTGTGTGTCCTGAGGCAAATTACCTAACCTATTTGAGACTCAGTTTCACCATCTGTAAAATGAGGATACTAATAATACCTTCACTACTTACCTCATTAGGGTTGTTGTGAAGAGAGCATTTTTTGAGTCCTTAAAACCCATATAAATATGAATTATTTGTTGTTGAATAAACAATCATTAAGTATCAACAATGTGCAACTATTGTACTAGGTGATGTAGATACAACAGTGAAGTACTCACAAGTCATCAAACAGTTAATGAATGGGGTTTCCCTTGCCCTACCCAACATGGATATTTAATGAGGATGTGATGGCATTAAGCTTCTCTCTCCTGGAGAACCTGGCCTCTCTCATCTCCATATGGAAGGATGTCTGGTCAGACTAGGCTGACAGGCAGGGTCTTCGGCACCCTCCAGTCTGAAAGGCCTGGACTCCCACGTGGCTGCGACTTTTGATGCCCCTAGATGGAAGCTTCATTAGGAAAGCCAGGGCCAAGATCTCAGGGACAGCTTTTCTTTTTTAGGTAAAGCCTTCTCATGTTGTGGATGGGAGGAAAGACTGTGTCAGGGAAACCCTGATTCTATAACATCCTCTCAACAGCTATGTAGAGTAGGTGCCATTATTACCCCCATTTTAAAGATGAGAAAAATGAAGCTCAGATGTATGTGCTAAATGACTTGCCAAGGTCACACAGCTAGTAAGCATCTGAGGTGGAATTGGAAACACAAGATCTCCTCTTCCCATGGATGGTGCTGGCTGGATCTGGAGTCAGGAAGACCTGTGTTCTCACTCTCCCTCTAACGCTTATTAGCTGTGAACCATCGGAGTCCTGCCACAAAGACTGGGAGACTAACACTAGGCAATTCTTACCCAGTCTATAGATATTCTCTCAAACCCACAAATGACAAGAACTGGGTGCTTGGACTCAGACCCCGCTGCTGGACTGTGGTACCCTTTCCTGTAGCCTCTCTCTACAAACCAACCTCAAGCTCAGCCTGCAGAGAGTTCAGACCCACCCAAGAGGGGACCATGGACCAGAGGGAATGACCCCGGGACCCCGGGAATGTGTCTGTGGAATTCATTCAGGAGTGATACCTCCTGGACCATTCTCAGAGGGTTCCATCAGGGCTGTTGTGCTGGAGAACTCGCAGAACCTTCTCTCCTTGGGACTTCTAGTTCCCAAAGCAGATTTGATCCCCTAGTTGGGCCAAGGGGAAGCACTATGGAGGCTAGGACAAGAGAACCAAGGAACTCCTGTCTAGTTCTACCCCTGACTCTCTGGACTTTCTCTAGCATGCCACCAAGGCCCCCTCGTCCTGGAAGCTAACTCCACTGCTGGACTTCTCGCACTGGAAGTACTCTCCACCCCCATAGCCCCTTCTTCTAAGTAGCTGGTTTTTCCCAGGATCTCCATTTAAAAAAAAAAAATGCCTAGGCCAACCATGTCTTTATTGTCTCCAGGCTCCAGTTCAGACATTCCAGATTTTCTATACCATACCCTTCTTAGTCGCCATTTCTAGCCCTCCCTCCCGCCCCCTTCCATTTCCCTTTTAGGTGTTATCTACCCCTCTGGAATATAAGTTTCTTAAAGACAAGGACTGTCCTTCTTTCTGCTTGTATTTGTATTCTCAGAACTTAACACTGTGCCTGGCACGTAGGAAGTGCTTAATACATGCCTGTTGACTTGACTTGACTTAAAGAGACCAGGAATTAAAGATTAACAGTGAACATGAAGGAAAGAAAACCATCATAGTAATGATAGGAGCTCATTATGAGCTACCATTTCTATGCTGGCTGCTCCAGGAATGAAAAGGCTTGTAGTTCTTTACTACAGAAGTACAGGGAGATACACAGACCTTCTTGGATGGAAGCTTCTTGAGGGCAGGGACAGTTCTACCTTTGATTTGTGTTTTGTTTTTGTTTTCTGTTTTTTACTACTAGCCCTTAGTAGAATACCTCCCACACAGGAGGCGCTTATTAAATGTTTGATAAACTAAATTGAATTAAATTCTATTAATTATTTACTTGAAAGGCAACATGTCATAGTGGATAGAATTCACCTGACCTAGAGATTTCAGGAAGACCAGGGTTCAAATTCTGTCTCAGACTTTCCTAAGCTCTGTGACCCTGTCATTTAACTTCTCTCAATCTGTTTCCTAATCTGTAAAATGGGGATTATAATAACACATACTTCACAGGGTTATTGAGATAATGTATGCAAAATGCTTTGCAAACCCTATAATTCTACATGTCAGTTATTATTATATTTTTAAATCAATGTTCCTACAATATGTGTGGAGAGAGACAGAAAGACACAGAGAGAGAGAGAGGAGAGAGAAGAGAGAGAGGAGAGAGAAAAAAGAGAGAGACAGAGAGAGAAACAAAGAGACAGAGAGGAGAGAGACAGAGATAGAGAGACAGAGAGAGGGGACAGAAGGAGAGAGAGATAGAGAAAGAGAGAAAGAGAGAGAGAGAAACAGACAGACAGAGGAGAGAGACAGAGGGAGAGGAGAGAGAGAAAAAGAGAGAGAGAAACAGAGAGACAGAGAGAGGAGAGAGACAGAGAGAGGGGAGAGAAAAAGAGAGAGACAGAGAGAGAAAGACAGAGAGAGACAGAGACAGAGACAGAGAGACAGAGAGAGAGAGAGGAGAAAGACAGAAATAGAGAAAGACAAACAGAGATATGTGGATCTGGGATCTTGCTTGTGTAGGCATTCCCTCCACTGGTATAGATCACAGTATCTCCATGCCTTCTCATTCTATATGATCCTCTTCTATATTCTTCTATAAATCTGCCCTATAGAATCCACCAAACATCTCCTCCTGTGACTCTTGTAATATCTCAAGGACAATATTTCTCATTATTACTATGTGATGATGGCCCACATTCTTTTATGGTTACACATGTCCTTGATGATACATATAATTCATGATCCCAAATTGAAGCTCTGACTTGAATCTTGAAAGCGTCTCTCTCTCTCTCTCCCTCTCTCTCTCTCTCTCCCTCTCTCTCTCTCTCTCTCTCTCTCTCTCTCTCTCTCTCTCTCTCTCTCTCTCTCTCTCTCTCTCTCCCTCCCTCCCTCCCTTCCTTCTTCCCTCTTACTTTTTTGTTTTTTTTCCTGCCTCCCAACGTTTTGCCTGGAAAGATAAGAATTTGATTCATTTTTTCCCTAACCTTAAATTTTGCCTACAAGTATCAGAATTTGGTTTTTGTGTAAGTAAACACACATACACACACATACATACACAAAGGGAAAGGGCTCCTCAGCTCCCATGCAAAAACTCAGGTTAACAATACATTTATATAGGACAGATTTTACTTAGCCAGATAACCCCTTTCCCCGCTTAAAAAAAAAACACAAAGGACTCACACTTGAGCCCCTAAACAATAACTAGCGTTTATGTGTTATTTTAATAATTAAATTGATTATTTATGATTTCTAGTCAGCAAGATGGCATTGTGGATAGGGTGCCAGGCTTTGAGTCAGAAAGACTCAAATCCTACCTCAGATACTTACTAGCTGTGTGACCTCAGACGAGTCATTTCATTTCTCTCAGCCTCAGTTTCCTCTCATTTGTTTCCCAACAACCCTGTGAAGTAGGTACTATTACTATCCCCAATTTATGGAAGAGGGAACTGAGACTGAGAAAAGTTGGTCACACAGCAGTGTCTGAGGCAGGATTAGAATTCAGATCTTGCTGACTCAAAGTCTGGCATTATTATCTAGTACAACACCTAGTTGCCTAGAATTCTCCTCAATAGTCAAGACAATTCTCTTCCCCCCCCCCCCCCAGTGATCTCTCCTTCCCCCAGACAAGGGGTTGAGGACCTCTGGAAGGGGGAGATTCTCAGAGATGTTAGAGTAGACTTTCTCCTCCTCACTCCAATAATCTCCTTGAATTTTCATAGTTCACATAACTCAGCCGGTGAAAGGCAAGGTGTGGATTTGTTCCTCCATATTGTAAGTCTGTCTCTTGGGTTGGGATCCTGATTGATTGGGCGGGCATTCAGTGTGGCCCAGATAGTCTGATCTAGGTACTCTATTTCTTCATCCCTGCCACATCACTGCTATATTCCTGGAGCTCCCAGCTTGGCCTCCTCCGTTGGAATGTAAGTTTTTTTGTGGATAGGGATTGCTTTATTCTTTGTTTTTATATCCTCAAAACTTAGCCCAGTGTCTGGCGCCTACTAGGCACTTAATAAATGCTTGTTGAGTGGCTGACTCTACTGCCTCCATCTCCTGCTTTCCAGTGGGGTTGCATGGCTCCTTGGAGAACATCATGTAGCTATTCAGTCTTCCTTCCAGAGACCTCCTACCTTGCTTTCTCTGTCCAATCTCTAGCCTGGCTTCTCTTTCATCTGTCCCTTTTTTTTCTGCTCTCCTTTTAAAGGTCAAATCCAAGTCCAGGTTATGAACTAGCCATGAATTAATCAATCATTCTCAGTGAGGTGTCAACAGGGCAACTCGAGGCAAGATGAGGAATTCATCCCTTATCAAGGAGATAACATTAATATCAGTTAGTCAGTCAGTCAACGAGCATTTATTAAGAGCTTACTATGTACCATGCAATGTGCTAAGTGCTGTAGACACGAAAAAAGGGCGGAGGGAAAGCTTCACAATTGCCATCAAGGTACCTACATTTGAATGGAAGAGAAAAATGTGTAAAGGTAATCCTAGATGTGGAAGGTTTTAACAGTTGGGGCACCCGGAAAGATCTCCTGTAGGGACCATGAAGACCCAGTAGAATGCCCGGGCACGTTCATTTACTATACTTACACACAAATACTCAGATACGTGCAAAATGCATATCACCCCAACTTGACCAAAATTCATACCAAATGCTTAGTTTTGGGGTGGCATGCCTCCCCATATGCCTTGATCCTGAGCCTCTGGAGAGCCCTGCTTGCCCAGAGTTCTCTCTTCTGCTCTACCACTCCCCATTTGTCTCTCGGGACAGGCTGGACAACCCTGTTTAGGCGTGGGATGGTCAGAGCCAGGTCCTCATACCCCCTTCCCTATGTCTTCACCTGATACTTCCAGCTTCTGCCAACTATCCCCCTACTTCCAGGGTGGGGGCAAACCTAGAAGCTAATGATCAGATAGGATGGCTCTCAAAAAGAAATAAAGATTGATTGATTGCAAACATAGGGGGTGTGAGTATAAAGTAATGAGACTGATTTCGCAAGCCACAGGGGAAAATCTGCCTTTATGTTATAGACACACCTCATACATACACCCACATGAATATTCGTCTTCAGACATATTATTCTAGTTATCTGAAAAGGACAGCCAATGTCCTTTCCCACAGCCAACTGTATCTTACTTTATGTAGTAGTTATGTGCCCTAAGCCCTCAAAATTGAGTATTTGTAAATGGAATGATCTCTCAAATGTGCTGGGGGCAGGAACAGAGGTAGGAACAGGGCCAAGCTTGAAATTTAAAGAAAATTCATCCCAATATATACTAAAGAAATGGATCTCTCTCTCTCTCTCTCTCTCTCTCTCTCTCTCTCTCTCTCTCTCTCATTTATTTCAATAAGCATTCATCAAGTGTCAACTATAGACCAGGCACTGTGCTAAATGCTAGTGATACAAAGACCAAAAAAAAAGTCTGTACTCTCAGGAATTTTACATGGACAAGTTGGGGAGTAGGGATGGAGGGGATGGTGGCAAGGGGAAAAAACAATATGTGGACCAAAAAGGAAATATAAAGATATACAAAGTAAATTCAAAGTAATTAGGAAGGATGGGGAGGATAGTGGATGAGAGTCCTAAAAACTGCTGAGAGTATCAGAAGTTATGTAGTAAATGATACCTGAATTGAGTCTTGACAGAACCCAGGGATTCCGACAGGCAGAGGAAAGGATGAGGAGCATTCTGTATATGGGAGACAGCCAGTACAAAGATGCAGAGGAAAGAGAAGCAAGGTAGTATAGAGTGAGCCTTTTGTGTCCAAAATTCACCTCGATATGGCTTTGGTGGTTTAAAATAGGGCAGTTAGATGACTCAATGGATAGAGTACCAAGTTTGGAGTCAGGAAGACCTGAGTTCAAATCCAGCCTCAGATACCTACTAGCTGTATGATCCTGGGCAATTCACGTGTTTGCCTCATTTTCCTCATCTGTCAAATGAACTGGAGAAGGAAATGGCAAATCACTCCAGTATCTTAGCCAAGAAAATCCCAAGTGGGGTCACCAAGAGTTGGACATGATTGAAAGAACTGAACAACAATAACAAAGCTTAAACGACTCAGGCTGAGCATCATTCAGCATTTACATACCATTTTACAATATGCTTTCCTCAATATAGCCCTGTAAGAGAGATAGTATAAGAGTTATTATTCTCATTTTACAGTTGAGGAAACTGAGGCTCCAAGAGGTTAAGCTATTTGCTCAAGATCATATGACTAGGAAGTGTTGGGGGTAAGGCTTAAACTCAGATCATTTGACTCGAAGCCTAGTGTCCAGTCCACTACCCCACACTGATCATAAGCATAGGTCTGGCCATTGTTTCCTGATTCCAAGCAGGATGTGTCGAAAAAGGCACATTCCCCATCTGAAATTCTTCCCTCCAAAGGGAGAAAAAACAAACCAAAACATAACAGTGGCCTTTTTTTTTTAATGGAAGCCATAAAATATGGCAAATCTCAGATTACAGTTAGGAATCATTGCCACCCACTGAGTTCCCAGCCCTGCCCTTTCCCTGGGGCGATTTTTTACTGGTTAGACCCAAACCCTTTCTTGTTAAGGATTGAGGATGCTCAAAACAAATAAAAGTGTTATCCACATACGTAACTAGGACATGGTAACTGGGGCTTTTCCCCAGGCAACAAATTTAGAGGAAGCTGACACATTTGCACCACTCCTGCAACTTAGAAACCACACAGTTTAGCACCCAGTTATCAAAAACAATGGATTGAAATAATTAATTATTATAATTTATATTAATAAATTAAAATTAAAATGATTAAAATGGCAGGACGGGATACCCCAGATCCAGTGTATGGGACTTGCTCTGGACATAAAAATCTTTAGTTTTGGTTCAGTTCTCCATAGCATTTGTTATGGATATGTGAACAGTCAAGAAAATAATTGTTAAATGACTCTAGATTTAGTGACTACTGACCCCCTAGAAGGGATGCCTAGATTGCCAAAAGGTTCTAAGCTGGGAGATTGGAATAAATTATATTGCAATTTCTCTTTATATATAATATAAACATACACACATCTATGATTCTATTATGTGTTTATATATATATAAATATATATCATACACACTATATGTAGACATGTCTGTTTCTCTTGTATATATTATACGTGGACATATGTATATACATTTATGTCTATCTAAAGAAATCTATTCTATTGTATACATAATATATACATATATTTATATGTCTCTTTATATAATGTATACAATGGAATCATAAACATAAGTATATTGGATGGGGCTTATAATTTCACTGGCATAGGGAAATCCTGGTGAGGAAAACCCTCTGCTAATACAGAGAAGTATATTCTTCGAAACATTTCATCTTAGAGAGTTAGCAGCTTCCAGATGTGGTTCAGCTTCTCTAGAATGCCACAGCAGCAGATGTGGAGGAAGGACTACCTAGGTAAATGCCAACACACATACCACCTGTTCCACCCACTCGTAATCCAATTCTAACTCAAGTCGGAAGACACCCTGTGATGGAAGGGTTTGCTGTTGGGTGCTTTGGGAGTAGTGATATATTAAGTTTTTGAAGTGATAGGAAAAACTTTGTCTGTGGGAGGTCTTTTTAATCTTTTCCTTCCTTTACACTAAAGAAAGAGAAATATCTAAGATCAAAGAACTAGATCTTGAAAGCTCAGAGGCCATATTATCCAATCCCTTCATTTTACAAAGGAGGAAACTGAGGCTGAGGCAGATGAATTAAGTGACTACTTTTCCAAAGAGCAGGTAGGTGGTACAGTGAATAAAGTGCTGAGCCTGGAGTCAGGAAGATTCATCTTCCTGAGTTTAAATCTGGGCTCAGATATTTGCTAGCTGTGTGACCTCTTAACCCTGCCTGCCTCAGTTTCTTCATCTATAAAGTGAACTGGAGAAGGAAATGGCAAACCACTCCAGTATCTTTGCCAGGAAAACCCCAAATGGGGTCATGAAGACTTAGATACAACTGAAACAACTGAACAACACTTTTCCAAAATCGCCCAAGCAGTATCAGTACTCGAACCCAGATCCTCTGACTCTAAGACCAATTATCTTTCCATTATACCACATTGTATGCCCTCTATGGACAAGTGGGTGTGAATGAAGACTCAAAAGCCTATAGGCTGAATGGCTGAAAATGAGCTGGTAAGTGAATGAAGCAGCTTGAGCTAGTGCCCCGGGTGTGTGCCTATCAAATCAGCAGATGGTGGGATGAGACACTGGGGAGTCATAAGGGCACCAAATTCCGTGAAGATGGTGTGGAGCAGTGAACAGAGTGCTGTCCTTGGAGTCAGGAAGACCTAAGCACCAATTCCACCTTCAACACTTTGGACCTGGCTGGCCTTGGGAAAGTTCATTAACCTCTTCAAGCTTTAGTTTTCTCATTTGTACAAAAATGGGAATATTAATTCAATGAGGTTGTTGTGGGGCTCAGATGAAATAATATATGCAAAGTGCTTCACAGCCCTTAAAACATTTCTATTTCTTCTTCTTGTCCTTCTTCTTCTACTACTACCACCACCATTACTACTACCACTACCATTACTGCTACTACTACTACTACTACTACTACTACTACTACTACTACTACTACT
>NW_020954562.1:14064175-14100075 GCF_900497805.2 Vombatus ursinus | reverse complement strand
ACTACTACTACTACTACTACTACTACTACTACTACTACTACTACTACATACTGCAAAGCTCTGGGCCCAGGCAGCCAAGTACTTTCAAAAACCAAGAAAGGAAAAAGGTTCTGGGTTGGAATTTTAGACTTCAGACAAATTTGGAAATGAGTAAAGAAGAAAGGCCAAGGGTAAGTTTCCCTGGATCAATTCCAAAGAAGAGCTAATTTCCCTGGGAAGCTGGGAAGACTCACTAAGGCCTAAGAGAGATGGTCAGGTCTTTCACACATCCCAACCATATCCTTTTCCTAACAGACTTCCTGCCTTGTCAGGAAGCAGATGGCCACATGGTCTGGCCACTCTGTGCTCCTTGGGATCTCCCTGGTTAACAAACACAAGGTCCAGGACCAATCTGTCTGTCTTTACAGTGAGTGTTCTACTAGGCTGGAAGAACTAGGAAGGGAAAAAAATGATGGAGATAAATACTCCATGAGTAAAAAAATGCTTGTGTCCTCATCATATCCAATAAGTTGACATATCCTATCATTTCAACATCCATTCTATCTCCCATCTTTGTTTCTTTTTCTCTACTCACACAGTCAACATAACATTCAAACCCCCATCACCTCCTGCCTGGACTGTTTCAATAGCATCCTAATTGATGTCCGTCCTTTAGGTCTTCCTCCACTCCACTCCATTTCGTACACAGCTGCCAATGTGACTTTCCTAAATTGTGTCAAACTATGCTACTCTACTACTCAATCAACTCTGATGTCTCCCTGTTACCTCTAGGATCAAACATAAACTCCTCTTTTTTGGCATTTACAGGTCTTTAGGACTTGATTCCAACTTGCATTCCTAGTCTTATTACATATTATTTCCATTGACTCACTTTATGGTCCAGTCAAACCGAACTTCTTGTTCCTCTGACATGACAGTGTCTCTCATGTTGGGAATGTGTCCCTCCTCATCTCTGCCTCTTTGAATCTCCAAGTCTTCTTCAATTCTCAATGTAAGTGTCACCTTCTGCCCCTGCCCCTTCACCATAGAGCCTGCCAAACAATGGAAGTACGGAACCTTCCCTGCCCTAGACCCCATTGTCCAGTTCCTACCAAATGATGGATGGATGCCTGCTCTCAGCTGGATGGTGATGCCACCCTGTATCTCCACCTCTGCCAGACCCCCACTCCATTTGGGTCCACTTACCCCTTCCCAATAGTCATTGCTCATATCTACTCTGCCATTGCTTCCCAAGGATGAAGGGTCCTTACCATCTACCTTGTTGCTTTGTCTGCTGGACCCTAAGTACCGACTGGTCTTTCTACCTGCCAAAATGAATGAATTTATGTGTTGTCCTCCTT
This sequence comes from Vombatus ursinus, assembly GCF_900497805.2. Taxonomy (NCBI): domain Eukaryota; kingdom Metazoa; phylum Chordata; class Mammalia; order Diprotodontia; family Vombatidae; genus Vombatus; species Vombatus ursinus. Next base: position 14,098,735 of record NW_020954562.1, on the reverse strand, counting down.
AATTAGAATGTTAGCTCCTTGGGAGTAGAGATTGGTATGCTTTCTAGTGCATACCCAGTGTATAACATGGCACTTGGCACTTAGAGTAAGCATTTAGTAAATGTTTTGCAATTCTATTCAGTTTCATCAAGTTTTCCTAACCTCCTTCCTCTTATTGGTGCTTTCCCTACAAAATAAATTGGTATCTTTTTTGCACATGCCTATAAATGTTATCTGTGGACTTCTTCACCCGAATGTAAGCTCCTTAAACACAGGAATTGTTTCATTCCTCATTCTTCATTTCCCCCTTCCAATCCCTCCTTGTAACTAAGGCTTGCATCCAGCTAGGAGCACTTGGCCAGGCTTTCAACCCCTCAGCTCAAGGTCCAGTCTTGGCCCCAACAGAAACCTTGTCCTTATCCTCTTTCCTCTCTAACCCCCATCTCGTTGACATTCATTCTGTTCTTGAAACTTCCAAACACACAAGGGAGCCATACACAGTCTAACTAAAAGAGTTGAAATAAGGAATTATTAATTCTGCATTATGAAGACTGTGACAAAAATTACCCCTTCTTTAGATAAAATCGGATTCAATATACTGAAGGACTTGTTTACTCACTGCACCTTTTGTCTGAAAAAAGACCTTGCTATCAATTTTACTGGAATAAATTAAGCGAAGGGAGGGGAGAGGCGGTATAGAGAGTGTTCTTAATACCTAACTTGTTAGTGCCAGGAGAAGAGGTGGTCCATCACATAGAGAACCCAACCCTTACCCTAACTGGGCATTAGGTGAAGAAGTCATTCTGGTAAAGAAGAAAGAAAACATGCCTTCTCCTCAAGATCTCCACCCCCAGACATTGGCCCCCTAGAAGAAAAGCCCCATTCTTCAAGACAAGTTATCCTTCTGCCCTTCAGCCACCAATCATTCTGCTTACAGCTTTTATTTCCTACCCAGGTCCACATGAGAAATATGTAGGTTAGGTGGAGCTTTGCGTATAGGATACTAGAAATATTTCAGAAGGAAAAGAGGTAAATTGGCCAAGAACAATAGAGGAGAGGGTGGGGAATGAGGGTCCTGCAGAAGAACTATCCCAACTAGATGCCTTTGCTGGTTAAGTTCAATAACTGTGCAAGGTAACTGATGGTGGGTATTGCAATATTATCAGATCTTTTAGTCAATTCTGCAATTATCTGTTTAAATCTTTAACTGTCTGCTTCTTATGGGATATGTCATATTTTACAGCTGAAACTGATTGGCCTGGAGATGTTCAGGGTTGACTTTCTTATCCAGAATGGTGATGGCCCTTCACCAAGAAGTACAGAGGAGGGTGGGGATCTATATTCAGGTAACCAGATTTCAAATAACCAGCCTTTCAAGAGTGAAGGAGATGCTGGCAGCCCAAGTCACATTCCTTACTCTGAATAAGATTGTGCATCACAAATATAAAGTCAACTGTACGTCATGGAAAACCTAAGTCACTTACTATATTCAGTACATCTATCAAAAGCCTTGTTTGATAGCAGTCAGGTCAATAAAGAACCACTTATCCTCGAAGGTTACCTGTTGTTACTTGTCGCTTATACCTTTCTAGATTCACAAAGACAAATATTTAGTGTTCTGTCTTTGAGCCTGTCGTCATCAGCCAGGCAGGTATGAATAAAGAGGAAAGGAGGAGCCCTATCATAATTTGGATTGATGCAGAATCCATTTATTCAAAACACTGAGATAAGGGCACCTAATCTCTCAAATGACTCATTGTCTCAAATCATTTTAAAAATAATACAAAAGGGCAAAAAGCCTTAACTGCTGTGGGGACCACTGGACAAAAGTTGCCATCTCTGCCTCTCTCCAGCTAAAGTTGCCAAGTGCCTCTTTTTTTTTTGACTAGGCAATGGGCTTAAGTGACTTGCCCAGGGTCACACAGCTAGTAAATTTCAAGTGACTGAGGCTGGATTTCAAGTGCCCTATTGAGGATTATCAAAGCTTGAAGATAATTTGCATGGTCCAGGCACTGGCTTCCAGGAGCATGGTGGGAACTGAAAGGACTTCATTTGTCCTAATCAAAGTAGGAGTAAGGACTGTGGGACTTTTAGTTTGTAGGCAGGAGAGGTGAATTAAGTAGGAAAATGCTTCACAAACAACTGAGTATCAGTCGGGGGTGGTAAGACTGACTAAGAAAAGAGATGAAAATATGTTATTGAGTCCCCAGTCACTTTGGTCCTAGACAGTCTCACAGAAGGGCAATAATATACCTTCTAGAGGAAGGGTATGGCATAACAGGAACAGGAGCCATAGCAGCTAATGGACTTTGGTGGTAGAAGGGAACAAACCAAGGCAAAATGTCAGGAGACAGTGATTTAAGTGGAGTCCTAACAGCGATGAGACCCTTCCTAAAAGTAGGAGCTCTAGCTGCCCGGGAAGTGTTGTCTCTCTCACCAGCAAGGAAGTCAGGGGGAGATGAACACTTGCTTCTTCTACTCATTTTCCCCTCATTATTTTCTTTGGATTCTGGACTAATTTAATGATTCCTGAATTTAATTACTCCTGATTTGTGTTTCCTGCCTGTTCTGTTGGTAGAGGAAATATCAGATTGGGAGTTTCAGTTATATTTGAATAATTATCATTACACCTAGCACGCTGTACAGCTTGGGGTATGAGGTAGGTCCTAAATGGACCCTGCCCCTCTCCACAATGCTAAGTGATTCCTTTGGTCCCAAAGATTTCTAGGTGAGAATAACTGCTCCTTTTTTTTTCTTTTGTGCAAGATAGAAAACCACAAACTTACATCAGTCAACCAGGAAACAAAATAATGTCCCAATCCTCTCACATCCGTAATCCCCCAGTCTGCCAATGACACTGACCACAAGTATTCTTCTGGACTTCCCAATTTCACTGCCTTCTATTATAAGAACCCCAACCACCACAGTCTGGCTGGGTTATCCAGACAACTAAGCCACAGACCCCTACCCGTTGCCAGCTGACGGGGCTAAGCTGGAGGCACACTCAAGGTCAACAGTGTTTGTATAACTGGGGCTTAGATGGCTTTGCTACTACTTAGACTAGAGTTATAACTCACAGCTTCCCTACTTCACCCCCTACCTCTCACCCCAGGAAGATAAGTATCTGATGTGAATCCTGGAATTTGATTGTCTATGCGTGCCTGAGGGATCAGTCTCAGCACCCTTAGGAGCGAATTGTTCTGCCAGCAGGGAATGGTCTACTTACACCTTTTACTAGCCATTCCAGACAAACCTTCCTCCTCCAGGACAGGGTAGGAAGGGATTCTCAGGTTAAATGAGACGCTTGTACAATAACATGTTAAACTGCAGAGGAAGACTGACATGCCTTTCTCCATCTGGCAGAAGTTGAGGGAGATGAGAGGTATGGAATAAGGCATTCCTTGTCATACATGGTTTTGTTTAGTGGTATTTCTTTGTTACCAAGGAAGAGTTTTACTGAGGGCAGAAGGTGGGAGACTGATTGGGAAAGAAGATCAATATAAAAAAAAAGAACATCAATAAAACATTACTTTGATAACAAAAACAACGAAATGGCATGCAAACCCCCTGGGAGTCTGTGAAGGTGGGTTCCAGGTGTTTGTGTGCCATTTTGATGTTTGTATTTGTTAAAGTTTGGGTTTTCATCTATTACTCTCATTGTTTATGTGTGAATCAAACAAGTCCTATTCAAACAAGCCTCATCATGCTAGGGGAGCTAACATGGGGTCCCAAAGACTCTGCCAGGGGAGTGTAAGCTCTGGCAAACTCTACCAGACAGGAAAATCTTCAAGCGCCATTCCTGTGTCTGTGGGTTGGCACACTAGGTGATGAATTATTTGGCCATAGCAACTCAAGAATATAATAAATAACAATAGTAATATATTTACATATGGCTTTACAGTTAGCAAAACACTTTATATAATTATAGCTCATGTTTCTATAGCGCCTTAAGGTTTACAAAGCACTTTACAGTATCTGATTTGACTCTTACAATAACCCTGTGAAGTTGGACAAGTATTATTTCTATGTGTCTAATAATCCTCTAACCCCAGGGTGAGCATATGCTTTTCCCTCAGCCTCTGCCTGATTCAATCCCGGCTTTTTAAAAATAGAATTACATACTGTCAGAGTGGGAAGGGACCTTCGAGATGGTCTAGTCCTAAACTTCATTTTAAAATTGAAGAAACTGAGGGCTAGTGAAGTAAATTGATTTAGGACCATGGATCAAGTTCAGCCCTCTCATTTTACAAATGAAGAAACTGAGGCCTGGAATGATTTGTCCAAGTTCAAGCAGGTAGAAATTGTAGTAAAGTCAGGATTTTAACCCAGGTCCTCAGACTCCAAATCCATCACTCTCTTCCCTCCCTATGCCACATAATGGCAAAGCTAGGATTAACTGTCTGGGTACTAGAAAAAGAAGGAAAGCAGGGGCAGCTAGGTGGTGCAGTAGATAGAGTTCCAGCCTTGGAGTCAGGAAGACCTGAGTTCAAATTCGACCTCAGACACTTGACATTTATTATTTGTGTGACCCTGGGCAAGTCACTTAACCCTGATTGCCTCACAAAAAAAAAAAAGAAAAGCAAATAAATAGAATCTTAATCCTACAAACAAGCATTTCCAATCAACTCCCTAAAGGCACAACATGGTGCTCAACATGTAAGACAGGAAGGAAGGATGTGTGAAGGAAAGGCACCTTAGAAGAAGTTGGGAGGCAGGTATCAGGAGAGGGGAGGCGACTCCATCTGGAGAGTTTTAGAAGCTGGCTCAGGAATTCTAGGGGGTGGGGTGGGAAGCTTTCCAGTCAAGATGATCACACAACCACAAACCTACATCGGGCTCCAGTAGTCACAGGTTTGTTGTCTTCTTTCTGTCTTATTCTTTTCCTGATAAGAGGCAGAAGTGACTCATAGACCAAAACACACAAGTGATTGAATGCTGATTCTGAGAGCAGAAAATGTTCTGTTATGTCAAAGAAAGGCCAGGGCAAAGGGGAACAAGACAAGCTATTCACAAAATGAATCATGGTTTTTGGGTCGGCTCAAATAGTTGAAGAGAACAGAGCCCTGGCCATTTTTGTTTGTTTGTTTTACGGGGTAGGGGTACTTTCTCTGCAGTGCATAGTCTAAGAGGGTTGTCTAGGACTCTGAGAAGTTGTGACTTGCCCAGGGTCAATCTGGATGTGTCAGAGGCAAGGTCATCTTGGCCCTAAGGCCATATCTCTGGCTCCTTTGCCTTCACGGATAAGGGGGCACCTGGGAATCTGTGAAGCTGGGTTTCACATGTTCACCAAGAGATATTACCAAATACTGAGGTTACATTAGCATGGAATTCAGGATAAAGAAACTGACCTGAATAAATATGCCGAAATAGATTTTCTTCTACCACCAAGGCTACCATTTGCCTTTCCAGAGTATTTACCAATTTTTCTCTCCCTTCATTTAGTTCCAAGAGCACTGGATTTAGAGGCAGAAGGCTTGAATTCAAGTCCCAACACTGCCTTTTACTACCTCTATGACCTTGAGAAAGTCACTGCTACCAGTGCCTCAGTTTCATCCTCTGTAGAATGGGGGGAGGGATGTGTGTGGAATACATGACCTCAAAGGTCTCTTGTTGCCCAAAATATACACTTTCCAGGAGAATGGCTGAGGGCATTGCACTTGAAATATTGCAATTCCCAAGACTCTTGAGTTCTCTGTCCTGGGCTATCTCCATCAAGGTCTGAGGGGAGATACTGGTCAAAGTAGTGGTCAAGGTTTGGCTGCATCAGCTAGGCTAGCTTGCCTAACCTGTGTGTAGCAGTTGGTAGAGATGACCATCCTCTTTTCCATAAAATAATAATAAAATGAAGATAGCAATAGGACCATACAGCCTTTCGCCAACCAACTCTTCTAATTGCTTTGTCCAATAAGCTCTCAGCAAAGCCAAGCCTCTTCTCACAACCAAGCAGATGTGAAGCCTGTTTTTCGCCCCTCCATTTCTTCCCCTCAAACTAGAAAGAAAAACAGAGGATAACACCCTGTCTCAGGCTTTATATGACACTGGAAAATAATGAGCCCAAGGAGCTCTTCACAGAGCAATAGGGTTCAGGTGGGTTCCAATGAGCTCCCAGCTGTTGCAGAGCCTAGGAGACTTCGTTCCGCTCTCAGCAGATGGTTAGTTTGTTACATCCTGGACTCAGCTTTCTCCTCTTCTCTTTTTCCATTCTTCTGATGGTTTCTTCTTATTTCTTTTAATGTTTCAAATTGAGCCTCATAAAGCAGTGGCCTATCTCTACCTCTTGGCATGACACGCAATAGCTCCAACTTACTATCGGATATGCACACCATCAATACTTATATAACCTTCCCCTCATTTCAAAGCAGGGGGCAGCTAGGTGGTGCAGTGGATAGAGTGCTGAGACTGGAGTCAGGAAGACTCATCTTCATGAGTTCAGACACTTCTTAGCTGTGTGACCCTGAGCAAGTCACTTAACCCAGCCTGCCTCAGTTTCCTCTTCTGACTAGAAGAGAGAGTATATGAAGGGAAGAAATATGAAATAATAAGACTAGAAAGGTAGGTGGAAGCCAAATAGCGGAAGACTTTAAACAGAGGGAACCACTGAAGAGTTTTGTAAATTATAGAATGAATTTGTGTTCAAATACAGGTTTCGCTAGATGACCTCTGAAGTCCCTTCTGGCGTTGTGTTATTCTAGTGTATTGACTCTTCTGCTAAGGAGAGAAAGTGATTCAAGTGCAATGATAATACATAAGATGCTTGGGGTAAGAAGATGTGTTATCTAGATACATCACAACTGACTTCACCTCAACTCTGGTGGCCTTCCCTTCCCAGTGGGCTGCCACATAAGGAGAAGGCTTCCTGGAATAGGGCAGAGGTTCTGTTTCCTGGGCCCCAAAGGCTTGTTTGAGTCAGTTCTGTTCTATTCAAAGATAAGCTCCCCTTGCCTCAAGGCAACAGAATTGAAGCCTGTCCTTCATCCACTGATACTCTCCTCCTCATCCTTCAGAGGAGCCCATGGGACTGTCATTGGCTGACCCTTACTGCTATGCAAATGAAATTGAGCATACTTCTACATCTCTGCTTCAATCCTGAATTAATTTTTAACTATTTCCAATGGTTACATCGCCCAGATACTGAAAAATGAGTGCCTTGCATCTGACACCTGGAGGATAACTCCAAATATGGAAATCAAGCACCAATTTCTTATTCTTTGGACCAGTTGGATTCATTGTTTCATTTAACATTTCCTTATACTGCTTCTGTCAAATGTTCAAAAAAGACTCTTACCGATGTTTGGTATTTGTGTTCTTTTTTGGAGAACTCTTGTTGTTCGGTTGTGTCTGATTCTCCATGATACCATTTGGTGTTTTCTTGGCAAAGATACTGGAGTGGTTTGCCATTTCCTTCTCCGGTTCATTTTACAGATGAGGAATTGAGACAAACAGGGTCTGAGGCCAGATTTGAACTCAGATCTTCCTGACTCTAGCCTCAGCGTTCTATCCATGAGCCACCTAGCTGCCCAAAGAACTCTTAATGACTTTTTTTAGTCTAAGAATTTTAATTTCTTGGGTCAGGCTTTTCCTCTAATGTTTCTACATTTATGGAGCTGAAGTAATCCATATATTCACATGAGTAACCTTCTCAATTTTCCAGGCCCACTTTCTGTCCTGGGTATTCATGGGTTTTTCCTGGTTATTGGGAAACTGTACCACTGTGAACCTCTTGGGAATTTCAGTCAGACACAGATTTTTTTCTTGGAATATGCATTTCTCCATAAGCCAAGGGAAGCAAGAATTCTGAAAATACTTTATTTTGAAGGCAATTTTTGATATATCAGATAACCACCCCCCAACTGCAACTCACTACCTGAAGTGAGAACCAGGAGGCTTTGTATGGGACCAGAAGCTCAGAGGTTAGGAATACAGTGCCATTTGGTGAACTCAGCAGGATGTTTTACTCTATTTCAAAAGTGTGGTCACACTTAACATCTTTCCAGTTTTTAATTCCAGAAGTATTTTAAGTAAAGACATACCTTTTTACCTTTACCTAAAGGTGCTTTAAGATAAAGGTGAAGATTAATCCAGGAGACATTGCTGGAAGTTTGCCAGTGGTTCTTCACTTGTAATATATTGGGGCCAAAAAAACTGAAGAGACATTTCCCATCAACTCTATATAAAAAGTACACATGTACTTGTATGATTAAGTATAAGACTGAATTCTATTCTTTGTGCAAAACCTTTTGAACTTAATGTATTCAAAATTATCCATTTTGCATTTCATAATATTCTCTATCTCTAGTTTGGTCATAAGTTCTCCTCTTCTCCATAGATCTGACAGGTAAACTATTCCATACTCTCCTAATTTGCTTATAGTATCACCCTTTATGTCTAAACCATGTACCTATTTTGACCTTATCTCGGTATATGGTGTGAAATGTTTCTGCTACACTATTTTCCAGTTTTCCCAGCAGTTTTTGTCAAATAGTGAGTTCCTATCCTAGAAGCTAGAGTCTTTGGATTTATCAAACAGTAGATTATGATAGTTATTGACTACTGTGGCTTGTGTAATCTATTCCACTGATCCACCACTCTGTTTCTTAGCCAGTACCAGGTAGTTTAGATGACTGACACTTTATAATATAGTTTTAGATCTGGTACGACTAGTCCACCTTTCTTTGCATTTTTTTTCACTAATTCCCTTGATGTTCTTGACCTTTTGTTCTTCCAGATGAATTTTATTATTTTTTTCTAGTTCCATAAAATAATTTTTTTGGTTGTTTGATTGGTATGGCACTGAATAAGCAAATTAATTTAGGTAGAATTGTCATTTTTATTATATTAGTTCCACCTACCCATGAACAACTGATATTTTTCTGGTTGTTTATATCTGACTTTATTTGTGTGAAAAGTGTCTTGTAATTGTGTTCATAGAGTTCCTGGGTTTGTCTTAGCAGGTAGACTCCTTGGAATTTCTCTTTCCATCTCTTGCTGCTGGGTTTTGTTGATAATATATAGAAATGCTATGATTTATGTGGATTTATTTTATAACCTGTAATTATACTAAAGTTGTTAATTATTTCAAGTAGTTTTTTAGTTCATTTAGTTCATATCTCTAAGTATACCATTATATCATCTGCAAAGAGTGATAGTTTTGTTTCCTAATTGTCTATTCTAATTCCTTCAATTTCTTTTTCTTCTCTTATTGCTAAAACTAACATTTCTAGTACAATATTGAATAATAATGGTGATAATGGGCATCCTTGTTTCACCCCGATCTTACTAGGAAATGTTCTAGCTTATCCCCATTACATATAATGCTTGCTGATGGTTTTAGATAGATACTGCTTATCATTTTAAGGGAAACTCCATTTATTCCTATGTTCTCTAGTGTTTTTAATTGAATTCTATTCTTTGATAGAGGAGACTGGTGTACATTGAAGTTTCGGAGAGGTCAGAATGAAATTATATTCATTCTTCCACTAGGGGAAAAAAGAGTCAATTCTGTTCCTTCTTCTTAATGCCAGCCACCTAGCAGGAAGGTGACCCAACTATTTGTACACGGAAAGTGGATGGGGGCTGGAGGGTAGATTCCACCTGGTCAATTTGATTAACTGCCTCTATCCCTATAGACATGGATGGATATGGGAGAATAAATATTACCCTATGGAGAATGTGCAGGCCACTAGTACTTTATTGAGAAGATAGGTCACTGGTTTGCAGTGGCTATGGCTACCCCAAAGATGATTGGCTGAGATTCTGGGGAAGACAGACTTTTGCTTGTGGAATCACCTCTTTTCACCCTTCTATAGAAAAAAGTAACAGGCTGCTCTCAATCTTTTTGCCTTTCCTCCTTTTTCTCTGTTCAGAGAACAGACCAGAGAGTAGCAGAGTTGTTCAGTCATTTCAGCTGTGTCCAACTCTACATGACCCCATTTTCTTGGCAGAGATATTAGAATGGTTTGCCATTTCCTGCTCCAGCTAATTTTACAGATGAGGAACTGAGACAAACAGGGTGAAGTGATTTGTCCAGGTTCACACAGCTAGTACAAATCTGAGTCCAGATCTAAACTCAGGAAGAGGAGTCTTCCCAATTCCAAGCCCAGTGCTCTATCCACCGTGCCACCTAGCTGTCCTAAAAATCACATCTTCATTGTTGTTATTGAGTCATTTTAGTTGTGTCCAGCTCTCTGCGACCCCATTGGGTTTTCTTGGCAAAGAGAGTAGAGTGGTTTGCCATGTTCTTCTCCATCTCGTTTTACAAAAGAGGAACTGAGGCAGATAGGGTTAAGTGACTTGCCCAGGGTCACACAGCTATTAAGTGTCTGAGGCCAGATTTGAACTCAGGTGCTCCTTACTCCAGTCTCAACACTCCATCCACTGCACCACCTAGCAGAGTAGGGACATGTTTTCTGAGGTGGGATGACAGCCTATGCACGTACCTTGTCTCTTCTGCTCAGAAACCTTTTGCTCACCTACATTTTACTCAGTTAAGAGGAAAATTCTTACAAGTAAACTTTCTCATCTGATAAGATGACAGCAGTTGGGGCAGTGAATCAGTTCTTGCAGAAGAACATGGAAAAAGAAGACATGTGCATGCACATGGCCTGAAAGGATATTTGTGGACAATATTTTTAAACCTCAAACTCCTGAGTAGATGAAGGAAGATTCTGATTTCCTGAGCAGTATCGTCTTCTCATCTAGCCTTGTAAATAAGTCTAGAGATACTGGGGGACAGAGAATTCTTAAGCTACATAACGCTTAGAGAAATAAGAAGGTCAACCACATAGCCCCTAAAATGGAGGGGTAGTAAGGGTCAGAGCCATGTCATCAAGATGACAAAAGATTGAGAACTTACCACCACCTAAACTTCCTTACCCGCACTTTTATAGTGCATTATTCAGACAATAAAGGTTCAATGGTAAGAAAATTGCCTGTTCAGAAGCTCCAAAGTGTGTTTGTTTCATTTAAGCTCTACAACTGTTTTGTATTCCTTTGAATCTTTTATGTTTTCTGCATTTTCAGTATAGCTGATCTGTATCCATGTGCATTTGTTACCTTGAATGCTTGTATGGGACTGTGTTTCCCATATTTATAGAAACCTAGGCAGGCTCTATATTTGGATAGTTTACCAAAATAAACTTTCAGTTGGAGCTTAACAAGCTAAAAGAAAAAAATCTACTTCTTGGATCATTCCTCAGGATCTGACCTGGTTATGTGTTAAGTCCAGTCTTGGGGGGAATCCTGGGTCACAAGTTACACTTAGAAATACACTTCTCCTTCACTGTCGGGACATGATTGTTCATGCATAATGGAACTCCTGAATATCAGATTTAGAAAGGACTTCAGAGACCATCTAGTTGAATAACTTACACTTTCTATGTGTCAAACAATATTTCTTTGTTGTATGGCATTCACAAGATCAACAACAGAATGGCTTTAGCAGCCTTAGGCTGCCTCATAGACTGCTGTGAGTAAACAAAGACATCCTAATCAGTGCTAGGGTGTTCTACCAGCCTTTGTCTTTTGCACACAACCCTATTTTTCTACTGCCCACAGAGAGGGGGAGTTTTTATAGACAGGATGAGATAAAGCACACTGTTCACCAAATCTTTCGATGAGCTAGGTGATTGAGACACTTGGGAGAGTCATTACAATAGAACTCAGCAGTGTCTTGGGTGCTATTAACTAAGACTCTTTGATCCCCTGTTGTGGAGTTAGAAAGATTTTAGTAGGCTTTCCAGAAAAATTATTCTTGGCAACAATATAGTTAATTACAAAAAACATCAAGTCAGCTCCTCAGGATCTCTTGCCTCTACATATACAGGAACACATAGAGAAACATATGCTCTTCTCTCCAATATTTTTTCTGTATAGAGTTGTCTTTTTTTTTAAAAGTATTTTAACTTAACCCAAATTGCCTTTAAAAAAGTATTTTAAAAGGTTTATTAGTGTCTTTTGTTCTTTCATACCAATCAATGAACAAGCAATTATTAAGTACTTACAATAAGCCAGCTCATTCTTCATTTTATCTCTTCCTCCCATTGAAACCACCCTTGTAACAAAGGAAAAAAACAATTAAGCAAAAGCACTTGACATTAAGCAAAAATCATTGACAAAATGACTTAGTTTGACTGTATGCAATATTCCACATCTATAGTTCCTCACTTTATTGCATGGTGGAAAGTGCACTTGGGTTGTTAAGTCAAGTAGTAGATAGAGTGCTGGGTCCGAAATCAAGAAGAACTGAGTTCAAATCCAATGTCAGATACCTACTAATTGTCCATTTCCTCAACTTTAACATGGGAATAATAACAGCACTTACCTCCCAGAGTTGTAAGAATTAAATATTTTAAAGCACTTAGCACAGGGTAGGCATGAAATAAACAAGTCTCTCACAGTTGATTATCCTTACAATATTGCTGTTACCATGTACTATGTTCTCCCGGTTTTGCTCACTTCACTTTGCCTCAGTTCACATAACTCTTCTCAGGTTTTTCTGAAACCATCCTCTTGACATTTTTTATAGCACAACAACATTCCATCACAGTCATATACCACAATTTGTTCAGCCATTCCTCAATCGATGAACACCCTCTCAATTTCTGATTCTTTGCTGCCTCAAAAAAAGCTGCTATAAATATTTTTGTACATATAGGCCCTTCTCTTTTTCCTTTGATCTCTTTGGGGTATAGACCTAGTAGTGATATTGCTGGTGTCAAAGTGTATGCACAGTTTTATAGCCCTTTGTATGTAGTTCCAAATTATTTTCCAGAATGTCTGGACCGGTCCACTGCTCTACCAACAGTTCATTGGTGTACCTATTTTCCCACATCCGCTCTAGAATTTGTCATTTCTGATAAGTGTGAGGTGCTACCTCTGAGCTGTTTTAATTTGCATTTCTCTAATCAATAGTGGTTGAGAGTATTTTTTCATATGACTAGAGATAGCTTTTATTTCTTCTTCTGAAAACTGCCTGTTTATACCTTTTGACCATTTATCCATTAGGGAATGGCTGAACTCCAACTTTTAGCTGACCTCATGTGTAGGGTATCACCATATAGTGTTTGTTTAGAGTTATTTGCTTGCCTAAGAGTGGAAGAGGGTACAGAAGTCATAGAAAGGAAGGCTGGAATTTCAGAGTAGCTTGAACTGTTTAGAAAGCATTAGGATTCATGTCTGTCAGGATCTCAGGCCCGGAGATAGAAAGAATTCAAGAATTTATAAATCTTTTTTTTAAATTTTTTAATGTTTTTTTTTATTAAGGCAATTGGGCTTAAATGACCTGCCCAGGGTCACACAGCTAGTAAGTGTCAAGTGTTTGGCCTGAGGCCGGATTTGAACTCAGGTCCATCCTGACTTTAGGACCGGTGCTCTATCCACTGCGCCACATAGATGCCCCCATAAATCTTTTAAAAATACTTTCCTACCATTAAGTCCCTTACATTCTACTCAAATAATGTTTTTATTGATGGTTTTTGTTTTTCACACTAATCCTCCTCCCCAATTTCCCACTCTGGAATTGAACTCTCCCTCTGTAATAAAGAAAAAGAGAGAAACAAATCCCACCAATATAGTGTCTAACTGATAATGTATATAATAATATATATGATCCACCTGCACTACAGTCCTCTCCGAGGCATGGAGAAGAAGGAGGGCTTCATTATTTGATCTCTAGGATCATAATTGGTCTCAATAATGAATAATTACAAATACTCAGAGTCCTGGCTCATTTATTTCAGATAATATTCAGGGGTACAGAAAATGATAACTCCTGGAAGTTTATCAGACTGAGATATGGGGCAGGAGAGTAGGAAAGGATAAAAATCAGTGGGCTGAATGAGTAGCAGATACAATAATTTGGGTCTATTAGGAATAAATGATCCATTTCCTGATCTTGAAGTGTGAGTATCCCCAAAACCTCTGTCCAGAGACTCTCCCTCTTATTTTCCTAAGCTACATCATCATCATCATCCATAGATTAAGCTATTATCTCTACACAGTCTATACACCCAGCCCTAGTTTTACTCCTGACCTCTGGACCCACATCACCTACTAGCCATTACCACCTGGACCTCCACCTCAAACTCCAAAAACAGAACATCTCTTCCCTTGAAACCATTCTTTCTCCAAACTTCCCTGTATCACATTATCATCTCATCTTGATTCATCTCTTTTACATTTTTCTATCCTTCCTTTATTCCTTAAGTACTTGTTCATTCATCTTGTTTACTTGACTTTTTAGGCTCTCCCTCTTCCCTTTCATATTCTCCATCCATTGGGCTCATTCTGTGTCTACTCAGTCTCATATTATATCCATGCAACGTGACTCCTCTCAAATTCTATGACTATCAAGGAATTCTGTATGGGCTTCTAGCTTGTAGTAAAACGCCACGCCTTGGTGGATCTAAGAGCAAACCAGAGGAAAGAAGGGCCCACAGGATGATGGTAGAGAACCAGGAAAATTATTCTTTGGGGCTTTAGACCCCTTGGCAGAAGTGGATGAAATTTTCTTTTTTTGGATGATTCACTAGTGTATTGATGTATTGGAAAACCAGTGGATCCTAGGTACTGATGAAATCACATTTTTTTTTCCTGAGCAGAAAGGTCAACAATTTTGCAATGCGTTTAATATTTTTGTGTTTTAACACCAAAGGTGGTACCTTAATCTGCAAATAAAACAGATGAAATAATGAGTTGAGACTGATCTGGTACTTAGTGGAAGCACCCCACCTTTGCCAAAAATAAGGTGTCACAATGCAAGTAGACCAGACCAGAAAGGGTGTTTTCTCACCTTGCCAGGAAAGAAGCTCGGGATCTTTATGAGTCTAATTGCAGGAACTCAGTAACCAGATCATCAATGCCCAGGAATGACAATGTTTTCAAGAGCTATAACTAGCAATTTTGGTGCCAGGGACAAAGCAAAAAAGAGGCACAAAGCATTTGCAAATCCACTTTTTAAGACAAATTCAGTTATGGAGAGGTAGGGGAAAACCTGGCAGAATAGGAGGTCTTCTGGAGTGGGGCTGCCCATTTTAACCAATAATTTTTGCTTTTTAGGTGCTGAGAGGCAACAAGGAGAGTAGAAAACAGAGAGACCTTGGTTCTGGGCTCATAGGGGCCATATGACCCCAGACAATTCATTTAACTTTCCAATGTACAATTCAACTTTCTACGTCTGTAAGTTGTAAGGAAAGTGCTAAAATGCATTGGTAGAGAAAGCTCATCAGAAACTCCCCGTACTGCTAAAATCAGAGGTTTGCTCAAAAACAAAAACAAGCAATAACAGCAACAACAAAAACCTCAGTTATTTCTATGCTGCTAAAGGACAGCAAGTGATATCAGCCCCCTCTAAATGTTGGTGTCTTGGACAAAGCCCTCGTCGCTCCATCCTAGTTATAGTGTTGGTGTTCCTAGCGTGTGAAGAGTAATTTTCTCAAAATCTCCCTTGTTGGAATTCTTTGAAAATCACATAATAAAATCCCAATTACTTTGAGAAAATAGTTGGAGAATACACAACAGCATATGAAATAATCCAAGGCTGACATGAGTAGTTTGGCTCCTTACTCCTGGAGTTGCTACGCCTTGCTGGATGCTCTTTGGGTGAGTTTAGTCCTAAATCTCTACATTACAGCACAGGATGTGAAGAGACTGCCAATGATCTGCTGATTGGGGTTAATGCCTCAGCCTTTATCAGCAATTAGACCCAGAGCTGAGCCATTCAGGGATGACACCATCAGCTATTTTCTATTAGTCTCAAAGATAACCTCGAAGAGATTGGAGAAATGGCATATAAGTTTAAAGAACGAGACATAGATATGGCGTGATAGCAAGGTTCAAAGCCTGTGTGTAGGAGAGTGGGGGAAGAGGAGGGAGTGGCCCAGACTAGAATTTGGGCAGGAGATCTTGGACAAAGAGGCCTTTATGGAGCTCAGAGAAGGAGAGGTAATCAGCCTGTGTAATCTCAGGTCCCATCACAGTTGTGGCAGGAGGCAGGCCTGTGCAGGACAGTGACTCAGGCCCTGATGACAAGAGATGACCCTATTGGGTTGAAGACCTTACTGAGGGGGGGAAACAGAAGCCTTCCTCTGTATAGAGGGAGAGAAAGCAACAGACATACCTTTTTATAAGATAGTTCCAGGCCGACAACCTTGGGTAGGGCTGGGGGCTCTTCTTTTTGTGTGGTAGGGATGGGTTGTGAAATATTATCTCTATGAGTCACTGTTCTCACATCCTGTTACTCCTGGGATAACAGTCCTCCCAAAAGCCTTGGTTATGAGAAATGTATTTTGCAAACAAAAATTATCCTCTTAGGACCACTTTAGCAAGGTTTAGGCTGTCCAATCGTCTCAGTTTAAAGTCAGGCTGAGGCAAACAGAAAGACCCATAGGGCAGCTTTCTACATGAAGCTTTTCCTGATCCACCTAGCTGCTAGTGCCCTCCTTCCCAAAATTGCCTAGTTCTCTCATTTCATATGTATTCTGTATATCCTTGTACTTGTTTATATATGTACAAGTTTTCTCCTCTGCTAGAATGTAAGCACCTTCAGGGCAGGGACTGTTTATCTCCTGTCTTTGTAACCCCAGAACTTAGCACAGAACCTGACAGATAGATGCCTAAGAAATGCTTGTTGATTCATCAACTGATTGACTGAACAGGGATCTTTGGAATTTTTTTGTTTAAACCCAGATTTCCCTTCCCCAGGCTACCTACCCTTTACAATGTCCAGCTCAATTAACACCTCTTCCAGCAAGACTCCCTTGATACCTGGTTCAGTGATGAACTCACCACCACCACCACCACCACCAATTTGCATAACACTTTGCACCTTCCTGATGCAATTATTTTACATTATAATTACCTATGTTTAAGTGTTATCCTTCTATAACCAACATGAGGGCGGTTATAAATCTTAACATTGTATGGCTAATAGCACATTTTCATGCTGGTGTTGTATATACAGCACTTTGCCCATTACCTGACATATGTTAGAAGATTAATAAATTCTTCTTGTGTTGAACTAATTTTTTAAAAATGGATTAACTAGGGACAGCTAGGTGAAACAGTGGTTAGAGCCCTGGCCCTGAAGTCAGGAGGACCTGAGTTCAAATCTTGGCTCAGACCAAACACTTGATACTTACTAGCTGTGTGACCCTGGGCAAGTCATTTAACCCCAATTGCCTTAAAAAATAAAAATAAAAATAAAAATGGATAAACTGGACCATTATCTGGGGGTTGGAAATATTTTTGTTATGCAGAGATCTGTGCTATGAGCCTGCTTGTGGTAATGGGCTTTATCTATACTTCCCCCCATTTATTAAAAAAAAAAAAAGGAAACCCATGAAAATCCAAAAAAAGGAATATTCAGGACTAGAATTTATTGCCATATATTTCATTTAGTTTCCATTTCAACAAATATGTGTTAGGCACTGAGGAAACACCTGTCTGTTCCCAACAAAGTCCCTAATAGCTCAGTCAGTCTTCAAGTCACCTACAAATTCTTGTTGACTACAAATGCTTGTTGGCTGGGGTTGGGTTGGGGGTGGCATAAACCCAACATAAATGCCCAACAGGTGTTTTTTAAGCCTCATCTTTCCCTCCAGGCTGTCCTACATGTCTGAAAAACAAGCCTTGATCATAAGGGGAAGTGGGGGTGGAAAAGCTGCTTCCTCATATGAATTCTATGCAAATGTCCTCAGGGTCATTATGTTTAAAAAACAAAACATGGCAGAAGAGAATAAAGGTAGTTCAGAAAGAAATACATTTTCCATTACTGAGTATTTCCATGAAATCTAGTAACAATAGGTCACTTCCGTCTGGTGCTTTATGGTCTCCAAATTACTTTCCTTACAATAATTCTGTAGGGTATATAAAGCAACTATTATCATCCTTTTTGTTGATAAGGAAATTGAGGCTCAGAGTGGTTAAACGATTTGGCCCAGGTGACACAGCTAATAAAAGTTAGAGCATATGGTCCCTCGGGGGGATTTAACAGCAACCAAACTGGACTGTGGTTGGCCGAGGACACAGAGAAAGGGAAAGAGAGATTCTCTTTCCCCAGACTCAGACTTGAAAGGAGCCAAAGAGATTTTAATGATGTGTACTATCATAGCTCCCCCAAGTTAATCAAGACCTAGACAAAAATAAGTCCTGCCTGAGGGAAGAACTGCTCAGTAAAAGCAATGAGAAAGTAAAAAGTCTCTCTCTGAGACTAGGAAAGAAGGGTCATTGTGGGAGGTGGTGGGGAGAAGGAGAGAGAAAGAGAGAGACAGAGACAAAAACAGACAGAGACAGAGAGACAAGAGAAAGACAGAGAGAAAAGGAAAGAGAGGAATAGAGAGAAGAAACAGAAACAGAGACAGAGGAGATAGAGAGGAGACAGAAAGAGAGAAATTAAATATCTAGAACAACCTTTCATTTGAGAGAGGAGGAAATTGAGACCCACAGTGGTGAAATAACTTGCTCAAATTCATGCTAATAATAAGGGAGAACTGAGTTTGAATTCAGGTCTTCTGACTCAAAAATCCAGCCCTCTTTCCATTACTCCCACTGCCCCACAACTATCCTGTAAGGTACAACACCTAACTGGGCTGAGCCTAACTCTTGACAGTTTAGGTTTGATGGTGCACCAAAGTGAGACACTCTTATGCTATTGACATGCATTTAACAAAAGGAGATCTCCTTAGCCCCAGAAGAAAAATATTCAATAAGGATCCTTTGTGATCCACCAGCCAAGCATGAGAAAATCCCTCCAGCTCCTCCCAGCTGCCTTGTACTTAGGAGAAGAGGAAGTGACATTAACAGTCTGAGTCTCAGGGACTGGGTTATTCCTCTCACTGGGAAAGAGGTTAAGATATTCCTCCTACCTCTGTAGGCATTACAGTGATTATCCCCATTTTACTTTTGAAGAAACTGAAATCCCAAGAAGTTAAGTGGCTTGGCAAGGGTCACATTACTGATAAGTGACAAAAGGCAGGGTTTGAACCCAGATCAAGTACTCTTTCTACCACACAATCCTACTCCCCCCATTGCCTTGAAAAAGTATTTCATGATTCTCTCACAAGAAACATGCAAGCATGTATACTATACTGAAAACAGTAGCAAAATTTCACTTTTTTCTCTGAGAGAAGATTATAATAATACCTCAAATCAAAATGGTTCTGAATTGGAAAAAGTGATTCTCCACTCCCAAAAAAGGTACCATGTAGATCAAGTGATATAAAACCTCAGTTCTCTTGAAGCCTGGGAAATGATGGTAGTCACAGAATATTATTTGGAAGGGACCTCAGAGATCTAATCCAATCCATCCCTATTTGAAAACCCCCTATGCAGCCATCCCCAGGAGTTGTTATCCAATCTCTCCTTAAAAGCATCCCATTATGGGAGAACCTGCCACCTTGCAAGACTGCCTAATTTCTTTGAGAATACCTCTAACTGTTGGAAAGATTTCCTTACATTAAAACTACATGTACTTCTCTGTGGCTTCCACCCACTGCCTCTGGTTCAACCCTCTGGGGCCAAGAAGAATAAGTGTAATCCCTGTTCTACTAGAGTCGGCCAATACTTGTAGAGAGCTATCACAATACTCCTAAGTCTTCCCTTCTCCAGACTAAATATCCTCATTTCATTGAATGAATGTTCTTATGACATGGCCTCCATTTCATTCTTGAGTCCTTGTACTCATAAATAAGTGAATTTTCTAAATCGCTGAGGGATTGTTCCTTGAGCATTCAAACTTTTTTATTTTAATGATTTTCGTTACAAATCTTGCTGAAAGAGATTACATACCCTTCACTGCCTTCTCAACCAGAGTAGGCTAAGCACAATTTAGTCTTTTCTTGGCGATTCAGAGTCATTATTATGAACATCAGTTGTTAGACTGTACTATAGCGATGCCCTCAGTAACTTCTGAGGTCATAGGGCTATTTGGCCCTAGACTAACTAGCCTCAACTGCTGTGCTTGGTAAGTTCTTCTCTGCATTTTTTAAAATTAGGTTCTTCTGTTCCTGGGACATACCACCACCCAGCCTTGCTTACAACTGTTGACCAAAAAGGCCAGGGTAGAAGAGAAACTTTTAACCTTCTAATATCCCATCTTCTTCAACAGAACACCTCCCATTCACTGAAGCCCTCCCTGGAGTCATTCCCCAGTGTTTAGTGGACTCTAGTCCCCATTTACTCTGCCCATCCTAGGAATGCGGATCCCCTGAGTGCCAAAGAACAAACCTCCTTCCTCAACCCCTGCTGTCTGCTCCCTTATTCCTATCTACCTCCACCCAACCATTCTAATGTCTCATTCCATACCTCCAACCCCATGCCTATTCCATTCCCAGTATTTTCCCAGACCATCACCCTTGTTCTGGCTACATTCTCCCCTCACCCCCAATCTTAAGCCTTTGTGAAACCAGTTCAGTGCTATACTATTCTCTACAACTGAGGACCTAACTCCCTTGTCAGACCACCACTCAAGTCTTGCCAGACCTCAGCCCTGGATGACTGTCACCATATATGCTTCCTTTCTTTTTACTCACACACTATTGATCAGACCTGAATAAAATCAAAAAACCATGTAGATTGGATCCACTACAAATGTATGCTATCTACTCTCAACTGGGCCCTCACTGCAGCAAGGCAATCCTTATACTTCTCCCTAGTTGACTCTCTATCTCACCACAGCAGTTGTTCCAAACCTTTTATTCTCTAATTTCCTACACCACCAGTTTCCCCAACTTTTCAACTTAGGATCTTGCTTCATACTTCATTGGAAAAAAACAAAAAACAAACCAAAGTCAATCACTCTCTCTTTTCCTCTTCTCATTATCTTTTACTTCTTTTAACATAACCCTACCCCTGACTATCTCCTCCTTTAATTCAAGCTCTGATGAAGAAGTGATCTGTCACCCTACCAAGGCCAGCTCCTTTACATGTACCCTTGATTCTACCCACCTCGTCTTCTCTAGAAGATTGTCCTTCTTTCATCTTGCCCCACTAATCTTCAATCTCTCCTTGTCTAATAGTTCCTTTCCTGTTGCCTAAAAACACACCTGTCCCCCTTATTCTTAGAAAGCCCTCACTAGATCCTATCATCCCTGTGTAGCAATCACCTTACATCTCTCTTCTCTTCAAGTAAATTCCTTGAAGAAGTCATCTACATTTGGTGCCTGCACTTTATTTCCGCTCTCTTCTAAAATCCTCTGCGGTATGGCTTCCAAGCTCATTACTGAACTGAATCTTCTATCTCCAACATTATCAATGATCTCTGAAGTGTCAAATCTATTGACCTTTGCCCCATCCTCATATTTGTCATTGGATCATAGACTTAGAGATGGCAGGGACCTTAGAGTTTAAGTCCTTCATTTTTACTGATGTGGGAGATGAAACCAAGAAACAGAGATTAAGTACTTTGCTCAGGGTCACACAGCTAGAAAGTGTCTGGAACAGAATTTAAAAACCAGGTCTTTACTCCAAGCCCAGTGCTTTATACCATGCTATGCCTTCTTGACTTCTATAGCCTTTGACACCATTGGTCATCTCCTCCAGGATACATTTTCCATGTCATGGCTCTCTCTTGGTTTTTTCTTTCCTATTAGACCACTCCTCAGTACCCTTCACTATATCTTTATCAATTTCAAACCCATTGACTATGGGTATACCACAAGGCTCTGTCCCAGACCTTATTCTTCCCCTGCTCCCCCAGTACTTGGTGATTTCATTAGCTCCCATGGGTTTAATTATCCTCTTTATGTGGATGACTCTCAGCTCTATATAGCCAACCCTGGAACCTCTCCTGAGCCCCAATCTTTCATCACAAACTATCATCCACTTCAAACTAGATGTCTTGTAGTATCTCAATCTCAACATGTCCAAAACACAATTCATTATCTTCTCACCACACCTGCTCTTTTAAAAATTATTTACTTAGTATTTTATTTTCCCCATGACATGTAAAAACAATTTTTAATGTTCATTTTTTTAAAAATTTTGAGTTTCAAAGTCTTTGCCTCTTTCCCTTCCTTCCCCCCTCACTGAGAATCCAAGCAATTTGATATAGGTTATACATGTACAGTCATGCAAAATATATTTCCATATTAGTCATGTTGTGAAAGAAAACACAGACCAAAAAAAGCCAAGAAAAATGAAGAAAGTAAAAAAAAAAGTGTGATTTGCGTTCAGACTCCATCAGTTCTTTCTCTGGGGATGGATAGCATTTTTTTCATCATAAATCCTTCAGAACTGACTTGGATCATTGAATTGCTGAGAACAGCTAAATCAGGCACAGTTGATCATCATACAGCATTGTTGTCACTGTGTACAATGTTCCCCTGGTTATGCTCATTTCACTTTGCATCAATTCATGTAAGTCTTTTTCAGGTTTTCCTGAGAGCACCCTGCTTGTCATTTCTTATAACACATAGTATTCCATCACAATCATGTACTGAGACTTGTCCAGCCATTCCCCAATTGATGGACATCCCCTCAATTTCCGTGAGTGAACACAAGCACTGTTTTCTGCCCCGGAGCTATGACCAGGGTCCCCACTCCCCTGCAGTTGCACACTCTGGTGTGCTAGTGCTACTCCTCACTCTGGGATTGCCACCCAGGACTGAGACTGGGATTCATGTATAGGCAATGCAACAGAGTCCTGCCCCCAGTGCCAGCAAAGGGACCCCTATAATCTCCTTCTGACCAGTTTTCTGACTCCTTTACTGTCCATGGGCTGAGAGCTCTGGAAGCAGCTGCTGCTGTTGATTCAGTTTACCTCAAACAAAATGGTTTGTCCTGGACTGTGCTCCTCTCTCACCCTGGTACGACAGACCTTCCTTGCCAATTTTCTAAGTTGTACTGGGCTGGATCCCATCCTTTTGTGATTTCTGCTGCTCCAGAATTTGTTTTGAGGCATTATTTAAAGTTGTTTGGAGGAGAATTTGGGAGAGCTCAGGTGAGTCCCTGCCTCTCCTCCACCATCTTGGCTTTGCTCAACCCCACCCCCATACCCACTCTTCTTTTTCCCTATTATTGTCAAGAGCACACCCATCCTTCCAGTGACATGGGTCTGCAATCTTGGCGTCATCCTCTATTCCTCATTCTCAGTCACCTCATAGATCCAATGATTTACCAAATCTTGTCATTTCTTTTTTCATAACATCTCTCATATACATCCCCTTATTTCTTCTTACATGGCTACCACCCCTAGGTCAGGTTCTCTTGCCTGAACTATTATAGAACTATCCTGATTGGACTCCATGCCTCAAGTCTCTCCCCCCTCTAATTCATCTTCCACAGCTGCTGAAATGATTTTCCTAAAGCACATGTCTGCTCATGTTACACGTACCCTTCCCACTCAATTAATTCCAGTGGCTTCCTAGTACTTCCAGATCAAATAGAAACTCCTTTAGTTGGTATTTAAAGCTCTTTAAAATCTTTTCTTAACCTACTTTTCTAGTTGTATTATATATATTACTCCCTTCCATACACTCTACTGCCCAGCTCCACAGGACTATTGTTGTCCCAGGCCATTCATCTTTCTGTCTCTCTCAGTTTTGTGCTGGCTATTTCCTAGTCCTGGAATGCTCTGCATTCTCCTCTCCACCTCCTAGAACCCCCAACTTCCTTCAAGCTTCTGCTCAAGCACTACTTCCTGCATGAGGCATTTCTTCTGTTGCCCTAGCTGCTAGCATCTCCCCCCGCTAAGGTTACGTTCTGCATTTTAACAAGTATGCACAGGCAAGCAAAACAAATTCCTTCATTGGCCATGCCCTTAGAATATCTCTTAGTCTGTACCCTGAGTCAATCACCTCTATGTCAGGAAGTGGGTCACTTTCTTCATCATTGGTCCCCTGGACCCATGGTTGAACAATGTATTTATTCTCTAAGTAAGTTTACTTGGTATGTACCTTGTGTGAGTGTATGTGTGTGTGTGTGTGTGTGTGTGTGTATGAGAGAGAGAGAGAGAGAAATAGAGAGAGAGAGAGAGACAGAAAGACAGAGACAGAGAAAGAAAGAGAGAAGATAAGAGAGATAGACTGAAAGAGAGGTACAGAGAGAGAAGAGACAGAGAGACAGACAGATGGAAAGAGACAGAGAAAGAGAGAGAGACAGAGACAGAGACAGAGACAGAGAGATGTTGATGGGTTGTCCCCCATTAGAATGTAAGCCCCTTGGAGTCAAGGACAATTTGGATCTGTTAGTTTATTTGTTTTTTTCATATTCCCAGCATTTAGCATACTGCTTGGCACAAAGTCATTTTAAAATCTTGTTGACTGACTGATCAATTTCTTTGTTGCTAATTAGGGGGGTCATCACTTCAGCTATTAGCATGCCCACCTCTGGTGGCTCTCATAGTCACATTTCTATAGTGGTTTAAGGCTTCCAAAGTGATCTCCTGGAACTTATCCTTTGAGTTAAGTGGAACAAGTGTTATTCTCTTACTTTCATAAATGGGGAACGGGGCAGCTAGGTGGCACAGTGGATAGAGCACTCATCTTCCTGATTCAAATCTGGTCTCAAACACTCATTAGGTGTGTGACCTTGGGCAAGTCACTTAACCCTGTTTGCCTCAGTGTCCTCATCTGCAAAATGAACTGGAGAAGGAAAATGACAAACCACTCCAGTATTTTTGCCAAGAAAACCCCAAATTGGGTCACTAGAGTCAACACAACTAAAATGACTGAACAACAACAACAAATATATGAGGAAACTGAGGCTCTGAGAGTAAATAACATTCGTGGTCACCTGTCAGACCCAGGATTGGAAGCCAGTTCTCTGAGTCCAGCTTTGGCTCCCTCTACATAGCACCATGTAGCCCCTTCTTGCCCCGGTCCTCCCCATTCACCATCTCACATGAGGCAGCCAAGGCCCAGAGAAGCTTTTTAACCAGGGTTGCCCAGGGAGGTGAGACCCAGGGTTTCTGACCTCAAATCCAAAGCTCTTTCCACCAGCCCAACCAGAGAGACCAAAGGTGCCCAGGTGCAGGCTTGTGGACTTCCGCCTCATTCCCATCTGAGTGAATGCCCTGTGCAAATATGGGATGGAAGGGGAGAGGATCCACAGGGGCTGAAAAGGAGAATGTGAATAGCGACAGGGAGAAGAGTGTCTGGGGGGGAGGCTGTGTGCCAGGCACACTGGCAAGTCGGCCAGGTGCCACCTTACAAGCTTTCCCAGAGCTGTCTGGCAGCCATTAATGAGGATTTTGTGCCCCTGAGGAAATTCCTCTCCCACAGGGGTGCTCCGGCAGCCCAAGGCTGCTGCTGCTGCTGCTGCTGCTAGGCCGGAAAAGCCGCAGGAAAATGGAGAGCAGCTTCATGCCACCCTGGTCGACGTGGCCCAGACCAGCAAGCACTGCCAACCCAATGGCAGGGCTGATTCCGGACAAAACTGGGAAGCAAGAGAAGCCAATCCTAGATTCCTCTACCTTGCCTCTAATCCTTGCCCCCAATCCAATACTTACAGACACAACCATTTAGCATCTACCTGCCCCCACACACAGTGTCCACCCAATCTTGTGAACACACATACATCCAAGGGCCGAGGCCCAGGTTGCCCAACGTTCGCACTCTCAACCTCTTCCAATCCATCAGAATTCACTAGACCTAAGTCCTCTTGACTTTCCTCTGCTCCCAGGCAGATATATAACACTATGTGGTAAAAAGTAAAAGGACCTTGTTGTCAAGAGACCTGTAATCTGGTTCCCACTCTGCCCTCCTGGGCTAAGCTACATGACCCTGAACAATTCTCTTAGGTTCTCTGGGCCTCTGTTTTTTCATCTGTAAATTAAATAGTTATATGAAATTATCTTAAAGGTCCCTTCCAGTTTGAAAAGCCTATTGGTTTATAATTGGAGACATTTTAACTTAACACCTTTCCAAGGGAATATGTGTATTTTGAGAGGGGCCTTCTGGAGACATTGCCTTCATCCAAATGAGTGTCTCTAATGCAGGGGTTCTTAAGTTGGTGTTTATGAATTTTGTAAGTATATATAAATACACATATACTTTATATATTTTTCTACTTATATAGTTATTTTAATAAATAATATTGTTTCTGTTATAATCTATAATATATTATATTAAATATTATTTAAAATATTTTAAATTTTAAAAAGAAACATCAACATTTATATTTATAGATATAAATACACTTGCATATATTTATATATAAATTTATGCATTATATTGGTAAACATATACTTTATATACATATAAAGCTCACAGACACCATATATATGTAGATAACCACACTTCAGTATAAGTATATAAAATATATACATACATATATTTTGCATATATTTGTAAATATATAAGCTTTATATATAAAGTTCACAGATACTATATATGTAGATAACCGTATTTCGGTATGAATACATAAAGTTTTATATACACATGTAAGTTTTTTTATATATGTAGATAATCATACTTCAATATGATTGGCTTGCTTTGTAATTCTATATATTTTTATTTTATATATTTAAAAACATAATTTCGAGGGGGCAGGTAGGTGGCACAGTGGAGAGAGCACCAGCCTTGGATTCAGGAGGACCTGAGTTCAAATGTGACCTCAGATGCATAACAATTAACTAGCTGTGTGACCCTGGGCAAGTCACTTAATCCCATTGTCTAGCCAAAAAACAAACAAACAAACAAACATAATTCTGAGAAGCAGTCACAGGCTTCAGCAGACCAAGGAGTCCAAGGCACAAAACCCAATGACTTGCCAATTTTCCAGGGCATCTGTCATCTCACTGATGTGGGCACTCCCTACAAAGATGCAAATCCAATCCATCCATGCTTGGCCATCTCTTGTGATTCCTATTCTTCCACAGTTCCCCCCAGTTCCCCCCACAGTTCCACTGCCATGCTGGGGGCCTTCTTCTCATCCTTTCGACATTAGGAGGATACCAGTGGAATGTGCAGTTCTCCCTTACCCTTGTGTGTGACTGCCCTAGCCTGTCTTTTCTTGTCATCCTTCATGTATGAGATTATATCCTACATAATTATCCATGCCCGCCATATGCTTCTCCATTGTCCTTGGAGTCTTCCAGACCTTCATTTTTAGGCAATTGGGGTCAAGTGACTTGCCCAGGGTCACACAGCTAGTAAGTGTCAAGTGTTTGGTCTGAGGCTGGATTTGAACTCAGTTCCTCCTGACTTCAGGCCTGGTGCTCTATCCAGTGCACCACCTAGCTGCCCCAGACCTTCATTTCTTTGGAGGCCATAGTGACTTGCAGTCATTTAATGCCAAATGTTAGGGATCTGTTTTCATTAATGTGGGTACTTCTTCCATCAATGCCTATTGCAATCCATCCACACCTTAGGGG
The DNA here is from genome assembly GCF_900497805.2 of Vombatus ursinus. Classification (NCBI taxonomy): domain Eukaryota; kingdom Metazoa; phylum Chordata; class Mammalia; order Diprotodontia; family Vombatidae; genus Vombatus; species Vombatus ursinus. Next base: position 14,071,449 of record NW_020954562.1, on the reverse strand, counting down.
ACAATCGTGGTGAGTTGCCTTGCACAAACTCACCTGGTGGCCAGCCCTCTTGTGCTAAGCCACTCACAATTTAATAAGGCTGTTCTTTGGCTGACAGATGACAGGCACGTTGCAGGCAGGGCCCATATCAAAAATTCTTCCTCCTCGGTAGGAGACAGCTCCACTAATGGAGCCTTTGAGAATCCAGGGTCTGCTTTCCACCACAAGGAGGCATCAGAGACAGACTTTCACAGAGGAATAATAATAATTTATTAATAATTATATTTATGGAGCATTTAAAGATTTTTAGGGCTTTTTTCTCACAAAGATCCTGTGAAAGAGGGATCATTCCTTGTTTTGCCAATGAGAAAGGAGTCTGGGTTCAGAGAGACTCAGGGAACATTCCACGGCTACCCTGACAGTGTGTCATCGAGGTTTTCTAAGCAAACCGCTAGTAAATGTGTGATGGAGCGATCTTTAGGTGACCCCACTCAAATCATGCCTAAAAGCTAGAAGTCCAGGGGGCCGATATTCCTAAAGCACAGATCTATGCTCCTTTTCTCAAGAAGTTTCACTAACTCCCTGTTGTCTCTTAGATACAAGCATCTTTCTTTAGTATTTAAAGTCTTTTACAATTTGGCTCTGGCCAATCATTCCAGGCTGATTTCACATGACTCCTCCTCATGCTCTCTCTGTACCAATCAAACTGGTCTGCCTGCTTTCCCTGTACACAACACTCCACCACCATCACCCCTACCTTGGTGCTTTTGCACAGGCCTTCCCCTCATGCCTATAAAGACTCCTCACCTCTACTTCTGGAAGGAGGTTGTCCATCACTCTCCCAATTATTAGTACCAATTACTTAGGTTTTTTTTTTTTTTTAATACATTCAGTATTGGTGAGAGGGAATGAGTGAATCTTATTCTCATAGGATTTGACTTAAGGAGGGAATAACATACACACTCAATTGGGTATGGAAATCTGTCTTACCCTACAGGAAAATAGGGGGGGAAGGGGACAAGACAGTAGGGAGATGATAGAGAGGAGGGCAGATTGGGAAAGGGGGTAATCAGAAGCAAATACTTCTGAGGAGGGACAGGGTCAAAAGAAAGAACAGAATAAATGGGAATAGGATTAAGGGAAATAAAGTTAGTTTTTCACAGCAGGTCTACTATGGAAGTGTTTTGCATAACTGCACATGTATAACCTATATTGAGTTGCTTGCCTTTTCAATAAGGGTGGGTGGGGAGGGAGGAAGGGAGAAAATTTGGAACCCAAAGTTTTAAAAACACATGTTAAAAAAAATGTTTTCACATGCAACTGGGAAATAAGATATACAAGAAATGGGGTACAGAAATCTATCCTGACCTACAGGAAAATAGGAGGGGAAGGGGATAAGAGAAGAGGGGGAGAGATAAAAGGGAAGGCAGACTAGGGGAAGGGGTATTCAGAATGCATGCCATCTTGGGGTGGGGGGAGAGGTGAGATGGGGTGAAAATTTGGAACTCAAAATTTTGTGGAAGCAAATGTTGAAAACTAAAAATAAATAAATTTATTAATAATTAATAAATAAATTTTTTAAAAGGAGGAAAAAAAAGAATATACTCAGTATTTAATATTCATGTATATATTGTCCTCTCAGTAGAATATAAGCTACTTGAGGGCCGGAAGAGTTTCATTTTGTTTTTATCATTTTGACCCCTACACCATGTATAGTAGGCGATTCATAGTTTTATTGTCAAATTAAATCTAACATTTTGCTTTTCTCACATTGCTTACAACACCAGGGACAGCTGTGAACTCATCAGCTGCATAATAGCTATATATTTGGAGTTTGAGGTCTCATCTCTTCAGGTATTGGGTATTGGCATATTCACCCCAAGACTCAGGAACTAGCTACAGTATCCCATGGGAATAGGAACTGAAATGAAAACAAAACAAAACAAAATCCAAATTTTATCTGCATTTCTTTTCAGGTAAATAGGCAGAAACCTGACCTCAGAGGCGAAAGACTTGGTTTGAAATCCTTCCTCTGAAAAAAATTGGCTATGTGATGCTGGACAAGCCACATTACTTTTCAGGGACCCCAGGTAAGTCACTACGTTGGTGGAGGGAGTTTCCACCCACACTGACGTTAATCTTGCATTAATGAAATCATTGGGCAGGACTCAAAAAAATGCATGTACCTTCCCTGCACATCCCAGCCCCCCAGGCTTTGGTAAGCTTCAAGGTGTGCGGTTTTCCAAGAGATAATTACACCTTTAAGAAAACTACAGGGGCATATCTGAATTCTCAATGCCCAGAGAATGTTTATTTGGGGATAAACACACCCAATGTTTAATTAGCTAACATGCCTTGTGCTTCTGGCGTCCAGGAGGCAATGAGCATCACTCCACACAAGGCAAACATCTCTCCAACTCCAAATGAAGGGAATGGAGAGCACCCATGAAGTAGGGCACGCTTGTGCTCCCTGTCCAGCTGCTGGTGTTGATTCAGTTGGGAAAACAAGGTGCTCTTTGATGGAGGCAGGTGGTGGAGTTGCAACATAGGCTGAGGAGAGGCATGAGGAGGGTGAGAGAGAGGCTTCTCTGGAGATGAAGGTTAACTTTCTTGCCAAGAGAAGTTGGCTGCTCAAGTGGTGTCCGATTGGGAGGTGCATTGGGAGCCTACTGGCCTTTCCTCCAACCAGCCCAGGACAGCCAGAGACATAAAAACTGGAGAAAATAGTCTTCCTTGATGCTGTTGTCTTGGAATGGTGAAAAATAATTGGGGTGGAAAGAATGGAAAGGAAACAATACGGCAGACTTAGAGAAAGGGGGAGCACTCTAGTATGAAATGGTACCTCTCTTCCTACCCAGGTCACAGTAGGCACTCACAAATACTGAGAGTTAGGTGAGTGGGTACAAAGCTATTTGCATTTGGAGTAAGGAAGCCCTAGGTTCAAATCTTGCCTCAGACATTTGCTAGCTGTATGACCCTAGACAAATGTCTTTATCTCTAAGAGGGGCATGAGTGCTATGTATCTCTGGGACTATTATGGTCAAATGGGACTATGAAGGTCAAATGAAATATTATATGTAAAATGTTTGGTTAACTCCAAAGCCAACTACTATTACTGCTGAACTCCTACTCAAATGCCTTGTGCAGAGATGACTTTGGGCTCCTGAAGGCTAGACCAGAGGAGCACAATTCAATTCAATTGGATTCGACAAATATTTTATTATTAAGCATTTGGGTGCTGAGCATAAAACACTAGCTAGTTGAAAAGGTTTCCCATTCAAGCCAGCCCTGGACTGGGTGTTTCTTCTTCAAGAGCAAGGCTAAATTAGAAAGTCATTTAACTCAATCCCCTTATTTTACTCAATTCTGGAGACAGGAAATGACTTGCTCAGGGTCATACATGAACAGGTGGTAGAAAGGAGACTTGAAATTCTCTGAGTTCAAATCCAGAACTCAAAGTATCAGAGCTAGAAGGAAATGTAAAGGCCATAAGTCCAACTTATCTCTCATTTTGCAAATAAGAAAAACAAGGTACATAGAGGTTAAGCGACTTGTCCAGGGTCACACAACAATTAAGTGTCCAAGGTGGGATTTGAACCTAGGTCCTCATGACTACATTGCCCTCTCCACCTCACCAGTGGTGTCAAAATCAAATATAGCAGAAATGATAGCCAATAAAGTACGTGAGGACCCCTGTTAGCCACATATTGACTTAGAAAATCACATATTAACATAATCTATGTTCTATTGTATTGTTATTTTTTTTTTCATTAAATATTGCCCAGTTACATTTTAATCTGATTCAGGTTGCACTGAGGAGGTGGGGCCTTGTGTTTGATACTTCTTCATTACAGGCCCTATTACTTTCCCTCCCATATTCTACATCCCCAGAGAGAGATTCATTACTAGAAGCCTGGCCACATAAATTCACAAACCCATTCCCTAAGGTATGGCTGGATTATAATCTGTCCTGGTGGTAGAAATAAGTTAACAAATGTCTGTTAAGTGCCTTCTTTGTGCCAGGTGCTATGCTGAGCACTGGAGGTTCAAAGAAGTACCCATCACTAATGAAATAAAGTTTTCTTAAATAAATCAATGAACCAATAAGCATTGACTGCCTACTTTGTACTAGTCACTGTGTGAAACCTTAGGGATACAATGAAAAAGCAGTTTTTTGAAATAGTCTCTACTCTCAGAGAGCAAATACTCTAAAGGGGGGTGACAGCATCTATTTGCAGTATATGTGAGTAGCATTATTATCCTTTGTATTGTAACACTTTAAAAGTTTGAGAGACGTAGTTTCTGGATAATTAATAATTTTATTAATAATGCTAGCATTTTATTAATAAAAGAGGTCAGTGGTACTTTGGAATGCCAAAGACCTCTCATGGAACCCACTCAATGCTTATATACCCTTGGAAGGGTGTGTGTTCCTGAAGATAGCAATTGTCTCTGATTAGTTAACAAGTGATGAGACAATGAATATTATAATGAGATGTGGGCTCAATCTAATGAGGGTCTTAGGGGTACATGACTTGGATCACCCAAGTTTTGGTCGAAGAGACATCAATTTCCATATTCCTGACAGAAGGGAGAATCCACATTTTCCCAGATTTATCAGAGTTAACATAATGAGCAGCAATCTACCCATTCCCTTGAACTTAGAATTTCTTTTACCGTCTTTGATTAGATCTTAGCTTGGGTAAGTCTTTGCCCAAGATTTCCCACACTGGTCGATCTCCGGATGAGATAGTAGAAAAGGGGAAAAACCTTGGTCCCAATTCAAAAATTAGTTATTAAGATAAGAAAGAAATAATCGTTTCTCTCATTTGGCTCTCTATATTCAGAGGCACTAGCATTGTGACTATAATTCACATACTTCTGAAAAAATGAATGATTGTGGCCCCACATCCTTCCTATGTTGAGTATGAGCACAGTCTGAGTGGAAATGGGTGTGGTGTGGAGGCCTAAATGGGAGAAGAAAAATATATACATATATATGGTTTGGCAAGAAGTGAAGAGGGCAGGAGGCAAAAGCAACAACTGTCAGTCCAGGGCTCGCAACAACAAAGAGAAGCACTTGGAGCCCTACTAAGAGTTTGAGGTTTCCAATATGCCATATGGCTTTAGCTATAACTAGGGTAAGGCAATCAGGGCTTTTCCTAAGAGTGCTATCTTTAAAGGGCACCAAATTTAGAGTGTAATAACAGGTCTTACAGTATTTCACCACTGGAGAAACAATAGTGCTTATCACTACTGTAATAAAAGTATTCAAATAGGGAGCTACAAGATGGCTAAGATGAACTCCTCTGCCCTGATCTGTCTCGGTACTCCCCTTCCAAGCCCAGGGTCCCTATACCAGGCCATGTCCCATCCTAACCCTCAGCTTGAGGGTGTGTTTCGTGTGGCTTTTCCTGGGTGTGGTTTGTGTTGATTGCCCCAGGAACAACAATTGCCTGTGATGGCAGAGGCCACATCTCCCTTAGATCTGAGCCCTAAAACTGTGTTTTGTCTATAGCCTTGCTAGACAAGAACACTGCAATTTGGTCACCTTGCTGGCCCAAGGCCACATGGCACTATCATTTACTCTGACTTGCGTGACTGCATTGCTTTCCCTAGAGAGGACTGGTTTTTTCCCACCTATTATCATTATGTCATCACCAGTAAATGTTTATGGAACACTCACTGGGGGCCTGGCACAGGGATTGGCTACTTTGCAGAATTCTACAAAACAGAGAAGATAACCACTTCTAATTAAGAGCTTCTAGTCTAGAAGAAAAGACACAGATAAATCATAGTCAACAAAATAAAAAATACGATATCACACACACACATGTAGGATTTCCCAAGTCAACACTACAGTAAAGCTTTTGAAATACCCAAACATACATCTATAAAGTCCTTCGTATTCAATTATCTGTATTCAGAGATAGTAGTACTGGTAGGACAATCTTTTTGTTTCCTCTTTCTCTTTTCTTTTGTCTATTTCTCCATCCACCTACTTCAATGCTTCAAGTATCCACGGTTTTATTGACAGGGATATTAGATACTGCCTAGGGCACTAGAATTAGAAGTAGAAAGGACTGTAGAATCCCCTTCATTTTTCAGGTGAGTTAACTGAGGCACAAAGAGTTTAAGAGGCTTGTCCAGTTCACCCCATGAGTAAACGTCTGAGCTGGAATAGGAAGTCAGGTCTTCTTCATTCCAGTCCACACTTCCATACCAATGTATACCCCAAGCACTCTAACAACCCAGTAAATAGCCCCCCCCCCCCCCGAGAGTTGTTGTGGCCAAATTTTCATCACTCTGCAGCCAACCCGGTGATAATCCTGTCCAAATTTAAGCAGGCTGGTCCCCTGATGACAGACGCAGTCGTTCATCAGGCCCGCACTTGAAGCCTCTCCAGCTTGGTAGAACCTGCCAGCGCTTGCACTTAACTGGCATAGCCTTGGAAGCACCCAGGGTCATAGCACCAGCCCCCCACCCCCACCACTACCACCATAATGGGAATGAAGGGAGGACTTGAGTATTGGATATAATGCATTCAGCTCTCAAAGAGCCAAGTTGTAATGGAAGAACAGAGTGGCCCAGACATCATAAAAACAGCTGATCAGTTGTACTGTAACTATTCTAAAAAGCATTCCTGGGTATGGGTCCTCCTGTTGGGAAAAATACATTTGTCCTGATTATGTTTTGTTTAGACTCCAAAATTCCCAGAGCACACAAAAACAGGCCATGGGGGAAGGCAATGCAAAAGGGTTCTGAGTAGCAGAAAGATGATTTGGAGCTGATCTTTGCCATGGATGAACCACAAAGTAAATATATTTTTAATGTTTTCTTTCCTTTTATTGTGAACTTAACAAATATCAAAGGAAATGAGCATTTCCATATGCGCTATAGGACAGAAGGAAGGGATTGTACAAGAAACTGAGAATCTCAATTATAAAGAGCTTACTTTTCTAAATACGTAATAAATTCAACATATAGCTTTCAACATGATAATAATAGCACCCACAATATGTCCTGTTTGTCTGTGATTCCTTCTGGCCTTCCTTCTGTTCTCTCATTTTTTCTTAATATGTAAGCCACAAAATCAACTGTCTACGCACAGATCCCATAAATGCCCTCTTATTCAATGTTGTTGGGGAACAAAGAGTTCGAGTTAAATGAATATTCTGATCAGTTGAGAGCTCTTACATACAACATACCATATAAGGAGTAGCCTCATTCAAAGACTTGAGAACTAAAACACACACACACACACACACACACACACACACACACACACACACACA
>NW_020954562.1:14020038-14064165 GCF_900497805.2 Vombatus ursinus | reverse complement strand
CACACACACACACACACACACACACACACACACACACACACACACACCGAGTTAAATCCACCTTGGATGATTCAGAAGGCATCCCAGGATCTTGCACCGCCAAAGGGCAATCATTTTGAATATCAATTACCACAAAATCCTAGAATCTCAGGATTAGAAGAGACCTCATTATTTTCCTCTGGTCTGTCTTAGATGTGAGCATGAATACCCACTATCTCTGATCAGCCTTCACTTAAAGTCCTCTGGTTGTGGGGAACTCACTGACCCCAAAGAGAACCCAATGCCATTATTGCACTGTCAGAATACTGAGGGACCTTTTTACCTTGTGCCTTAAACAAGTGGGCCTCCCATTTTCTTCATCTGTAAAAAGAAAGGGATGCCCTCTAAGATCCGTTCCAGTTCTCTATGGTCTATGTTGACCACTAAGTCTTTTCTCCTCCAGGTTAAACGTTTCAGCTTCCCTTGGCTGATCTTCATATGGCCTGGTCTCCAACGCTCCCCTCTAGAAAGGCTTTCCCAAGATGTGAAACTCCACAGTGGACACAGTATTTACTGCCTATCACCACTAATGGGGAAGGCATGGACAACTAAGCTGAATCTCTGCTGAGAAATAGTATGTTGACAGAAGCGTAAATTTAGGGCTAGAAAGATGTCAGAGGCTATGAGTCCAACACTCATTTTATAGAGAAGATTAAGTGACTTAATGTCACAGTTTAGTCATTTTTCAGTCATGTCTGACTCTTTGTGTCCCCATTTGGGGTTTTCTTGGCAAAGTTACTGGAGTGGTTTTCCATTTCCTTCTCCAGCTCATTTTGCAGATGAGAAAACTGAGGCAAACAGGGTTAAGTGACTTGCCCAGAGTCACACAGCTACTAAATGTCTACGGCCAGATTTTTATATGCCGAGATATAAGGAGAAAAGGCAGTTAGGTGGTACAGTGGATAGAACACCGGGTCTGGAGTCAGGCAAAATCATCTTTGTGTGTTCAAATCCAGCCTCAGACTAGCTGTGTGACTCTGAGCAAGCCACTTAACCCTGTTTGACTCAATTTCCTCATCTGTTAAATGAACTAGAGAAGGAAATGGCAAACCACTCCAGTGTCCTTGCCAAGAAAACCCCAAAGGGGGTCACAAAGAGTTGGACGTGACTGAAACGACTAAACGACAACAAGAACAGAAGAGGTAAAGCCAGGATTTGAACTGAACAGTTCTGACCCAATCCAGGATGATTTCTACTACATCACAATGGTTCCCATCGACATGCCTGGGATCCTCATCCTCTTCATCTCTTCGTCCTGGCTTCCTTCACATCTCAGCTAAAATCTCACCATCTCTGAGAACTCTTCCCTGCCATATTATCTCCAAGGTGTCTTTCATACATCCTTTTTGTCCATAGTTGTTTTCATATCTTCTCTTCCCGTTAGATTGTAAGCTCCTTGAGGTAAGGGACTGTTTTTGCCTTTCTTTGTATCCCCAGCACTCAGCACAGTGCCTCACACATAGTAAGTGCTTTAAAAATGCTTACTGACTTGACTTCTATATGCCAGACAATGAAAACCGCTAAAAAACAAAACAAAACACAAAAACACCTTGATATTAGCTGATTTACTCATCACTTAGTGTCTTTCTCATAAAGTGTAGGAACCACATGCCTTCCAGTTGTTTGGACACGGGGAAGGGGGTGGGGGGGTGGAAGAAGGTGATTGCCGTCACCAAGAACTGGTTGTACTCATTTGGAAGGCAAAGAGTGCTCAATTCACTGATTCACCAGCAGCATTGAGTGCACTACTGAGTCAGAGAAGGATCTGAGGCATTCTCTTCGATTTTTTCTCCCTTCCTCCTTCACTAGGGAGGGCAGGTACAAGCTCTCACAGGCCAGAGGCTGATGAAGCTTGCCTCTGATTCTCTCCATCTGACTGGGGCCCTGCAAACTTCCCTGCCAGAGTAGAAATCCAACCCTGTGTTTGTTTGCCTGGAACACTTCATGCCACACTGATGCTAACTTAGCTTGTTATACCAGCTAAGGCTCTTTCTGTAACTGGGGCAACAGGAATACTCCAAGACGGCCGATGTGCATTTTTAGTCCTGAGTTCATCAGGCCCTTCTGATTCTAGAGGCAAGTTTGTGCAGTGAGATAAACCTGGAGTGGTGAACCTGGAGTCAGGAAGACCTGAATTCCAATGCTGCTTTAGACACCTACCAATGGTGTGTCCCTGGAGTCTCTCTCAGCCTCAGTTACTCTATCTGTAAAATGGGGATAAAAATAATGTCTGTCTTCATAAAGTTGTTGTAAAGATCAAATGAGGTAACATATATATAGCACTTTGTAAACCTTCAAGTGCTATGTTATTGCTGGCTACTGTCATTATTATTATTATTCAATGTACTTCTAGATTTCCTAGAGGCAACATAAACCAATAGATTTAGATTTTGGAAGACTTGGGTTCAAATCTGCTTCTTCTTAGCTGTATGATCATGGGCTAGTCATGTAAACCTCTCTGTGCCTCCGTTTCCTGCTCTCTGAAACAGAGGGAATAATAGCTAGCATACAAGGTTATTGAAAAACCCAAATGAGATAATATATATAGAATGTCTTTAATGTGCTATGTAAGTGTTGGTTAGCGTTTTCTCCTTTTCTTGGATTAAATTTTCTTATCTGTAAGAACCAGAGTAGGAATAATACCTGCTTAATTAGACTGTTGTGGGGATCAAATGAAATAATGTATGTATATGATGTATACATTACATGTATACATTAATAATATATACTATATTAATATATAGTATAATAATATATGTATATATGTAACATGTTTTGTGAATAATCCTTAAGACACTATAGAAATGTTAGCTAAAGGCAGCCAAGTGGTAGAGTGAATATAGCATATTGGATTGATTTGGAAACAGGAAAACTTGAGTTTCAATCCTGCCTCAGACAATTAAGTTTCCTTAAAAAGGGGGAAAATAATGGCACCTACCTTGAAGGGTTGTTGTGAGACTCAGAGGAGATAAAACATGGGAAATGCTTGCAAACCTTAAAGCATGGTGTAAAGCTTTATTACCATTGTTGTTGTTATTTTTGCTATTAGTCAAAGCCCAGTTGCTTTCTACTCCCTCAGGGGCATGTCTTGCCACCCACTGTAGGCACCCAACAGAACTACTCATAACTCTGGCCCCCAGGGAAGACCTACAAAGAAAACAACCGGCAGACTGTGCAGGGGATTTGTACATACTTGTCTGCAGCCTTCAAAGGGTTAAACATGCAGTCACTCGGTGGGAACCTTTCGTAGCTTCCCAGGTCAGAAATGAGTATGTACGATTAGCTGAAGGTGGCTGAAAGACACATCGACCTTGCAAAAATCAGCAAAGCTCTGAAGATGAACATGGTGAGGCTAATTTAGGGACAACGTAGGAAGAGGAGCATGTCATCTCATTATCTTTAGATATGGATTCAAGTTAGCAAGTGTTTATTGAGCACCCATGGTATATCCAATTCAATTCACACAACAGTTTTTCAGTGCTTACTGTGCTAGGTGATGGGGATACAAAAGCAAAAACAAATTCACTTTTTTCTTTTTTTAATGTATAATTTATTTTATCATTCATTTAAAAAAATTGGGTTCCAAATTCTCTCCCTCAAACTCCTTCCCCACCCATTTCAAAGGCAAGAAATGTGACATCATTTCTACATGTGAAATCATGCAAAACATAATTCCATCGAATTTGCTTTTATTCTCAAGAACCTCATATATTATTTTAATCAACTAATCAGCATGGTATATGAGGTGCCTGTGCTGCTAGGAGAGATGCACCCTTTCGATGAGACTCAGTCCCTGCCCCGGAGGAACTTGCAGTCTAGTCAGGGGATTAGACACCAGTAGAGATAGCTATGACCAACAAGTAGCCAGCAGCTTCTCCGAGTTCAGGGTTGGCCAGAGCTCAGCTCTCACCGCCTCCCTTTGCCCAGCAGAGAGAATGGCTTGCTGCTCATGGATAAGGAGCAGGGAAGATTGGAGGGGGAGCTTTCTTTATTCCCCTCAAGAAGATGATGGAGTAATGAACATATTGGCCAAATCTGTGGCTATGCCAATACAAGCAGAGGCGTTTCTGGAGCTGAATCAGAAACCCAGAATGGGCAAAGAGCTGGAGTCTTAAGTAAGCCAAGTCAGGTCTAGAATGGAGATGGTGTAAGTATGAGCCTGTGAGAGTGGACTGCAGAGCAATCGTGCTTGCAGAGGTGATCATAGGAACAAAGAGCCTTCGCTGGAGTCTTGCTCACCTCTGGGACCATCTCGGAGTATACTCCAGCCACAGAGGGATTGGACCCATGCCTTCTTCTGCCAGAGCCAGGAATCTTAGAGGGTATCTCAACCTACTCTGGAAGGAAGTTGAAGCAGTGTACTCATGCAGAAATATGTGCTGATGTTGACTGTCCTATCTTTCTATTTATTTCTGGCCTGATTCAGTGAGTACTATTTCAGTGCTGTTCCTTGCCTGGATCTATAAACAAAATGAGTCAATGAATAAACTTCAGGAGTTCCCAGTTTTCAAACTGGGTGGGACCAAGATAGGTAAATTATCTTTAAAATTCCCCATGAATTTGGACCTGAGTCTGTGAAGATCCAGAGGCGAGGAGACCCCTGAAATACACACACAGCAGTACTCACCCAGCTCTTGGGAGTCGCAAAACACCATGCTAGGCCTTATCCAAAGCAGAGAGCCCAGATGAGCACTCCACCCTCTAAAAGGTGTGACAACATGGGAAAGCAAAGATCATGTTACACAATCCTCTTTTATATGGATACCTTGAACACCTAAAATAGCTTGTGAGCTCACCCTTCTGGAGGTCCAGTTTCTTCCACTGATGTAGCTCACCATCCATCCTGTCCATCTCTTCCTACAAGCTTAGCACACAGGGACCATCCAACGTGTTGAGGGCCTCCTTGCTTTCTCTTGACCACATAAGGATGTTGAACATTCAGCATATTTTATTTACAGAGATAAAAAACAGGTAATAAATAAGAAGACTTTCATTCTCTACAGGCCATGGGTTAAGTCTAATAGTGAAGAGATGAGGATCATTAAGGAAGGCCACATGTGGCCTTAAGGCCACCGGTTCACGTTCCCCACCCCTGTGCTACGTCTTCTCCACAAGCTTCTTGATCTTCCCCTAAGAAACCCAAGCAGATACTCCAGCGGTCCCCCTTCCTTCCGGGTTTCCAACTTCTTTCCCATCTTCAATCCAAGTGACCAAGCATCCTTTTGTCATTACATAATCCCTATAGTAGGCAACTTTTCTCTCAAAGTTGAAAAGAAACCCTGGCTGGCAAATGAATAATTGAGTCAAGTTAGCCAAAATACAATGGAGTGACTGACCAATGAGGGAACAGTCCTTAGAACATGAGGTAGTGTACTTTGCCTGGAACAAAGCCACAGGGTTTGTTGAGCCTATTTCGAGAACGAACCGAACTGTGAATTAGGCAGAGTTTGTATTCAGGACTCCATTCCTCTTCTAGGCTCTGGAAGGCTTCATTCAATCCATGTCTTCCCCTCCTACTCCCCACCTCCATCTTCCTGCTCCTTCTTTCCGTTTAAGCATATCTCCAATACCTTCAGGTTCATCTGGTCAGAACTAGCATTGACCTTAGAGATCATCTGGTCCAACCCCCTTCATTTTACAGATGAAGAAATGGACCCAGAAAAGGGGAATGATTTGCCCAAGGGCCACACAGGAAGAAAGTGGATCTGAGATCTAAACTCATATCCCAAGATTCCACACCTCTGGGCCTTGCAAAATAAATAATATGACAACTGGCTAATATGACACATTAGTAGGAGCTACTAAGAGAAAACTAATGGAGATGACTCTTTCCTTACTGGCCTCTCTCCTCTTCTCCCAAGTAACTTCCAAATTTTAACAACAACTCTCTAGAGACAATGCACTTTTATTTCTGCCCTTACCCTGAACAACGATTGTAAGTAGAATATAAATTCCATGAAGGCAGGGGTTGTCTCACTTTTATATATTTATCTCTGTGCCTACCACAATACCTGGTACCTACTACTTGTTTAATAAATTGTTCATTGATTAATTTATTGATTGATTAATGATGAGAATTTCAGGTCAGAAAAGAGGGAAAGACTATAACCTATAGGGGCAGCTAGGTGGTGCAGCGGGTAGAGTCTTGGGCTTTGAGTCAGGAAGACTTATATTCCTAAATTCAAATCTGGCCTGAGATACTTACTATCTGTGTGACCCTGGGCAAGTCACTTAACCCTATTTGCCCCAGTTTCCTCATTGGTAAAATGATCTGGAGAAAGAAATGGCAAACCACTCCAGTCTCTTGGCCAAGAAAATCTCAGAAGGGATCAGGAAGAGTCAGACACAACTGAATAACTAGAAAAATATCCTGTTAGGCCAACCAGGGGAAATTTAGGGTAGGAGAGGCCTTGTATCTCCCCTCAAATAATAAGACTAATCAACCTGTATGTAGGGTTGACTCTGACTAGGAGAAAAACAGCCAAATCTTAATGGAACAACAGAAGAGAAACCCATAATAATGCATTAAGGTTTGGATGGTAGGTGTTATTATTATCTTCATTTTACAATTGAAGAAACTGAGGCAGACAGAGGTTTAGTGACTTACCCAGGATCACACAGCTAATAAGTCTCTGAGGTGAGATTTGAACTCAGGTCTTCCTGACTCCAAGCTTAGCACTCTAACCACTGTACCACCTAGTTTCCTTTAGCATAAGGATAATAACAGGATAAGAATCAGAGTGTAAGAATTGATATCCTCATTTGGGTGGGGTGAACCTGGGTGTGGGAAGAGTCGATAACCTGGTTTCAGGCGGCTTCTAAACCAGATTTCATTTTTGATACAAATACCAGTCATCCCAGGACAGTTTTTTCCCAGGTCACCTTCAGGCACAGGTATACCCAGTGAACCATGAGACTCAGAGGCTACTTGAAAACAACCGCAGTCAGGTTGGGTCTACACATGCAAAGGGGAGAAGTGGAGATGCTATGGGGTTTTTGTGATATAATAATAAAAACTAACTCTTATATCATGCTTCCTGGTTTGCAAAGAGCTTTTATATCATTATCTCATTTGATCCTCCCAGCAACCGTGTGAGACCGATGTTATTATTATTATTATTATTATTATTATTATTATTATTTTTGGCTAGGCAATGAGGTTAAGTGACTTGCCCAGGGTCACACAGCTAGTAAGCGTCAAGTGTCTGAGGCTGGATTTGAACTCTGATCCTCCTGATTCCAGGGCAGACACTCTTTCCACTGCACCACCTAGCTGCCCCTGTGCTACTATTATTATTATTATCATTTTACAGATGAGAAAACTGAGACTGAGAAGTTAAGTGACTGGCTCAGGATCACGCAGTTAGTAAATGTCTAAGACAGGATTTGAGCGTGGCTCTGAGTCTAACACTCTCTTCAGTACAACTTCTATTTCCAGTAGGTTTGGGGAATTTTCCTGATCTTTCTTTACATTGCATATTTTAGACATGCCTACTCTCTAAGAAGTATAAATAGGTTACACAGGACAAGACCTGATGGCAAGTTTTTCTTAAAATGGCAAGGGATTTTCCCCGACAGAAAAGTGGTCAAAAGATAGGAAACATTTTTAAAATGTGATGTAAGGGAAAGACTGGCCAATGAGGGTCCAGTTCTGGGAGCCCGTGGGTGGGAGCACGGTTCTGTTGGCTGACCACTTTGGAGAGATGTTCAGGGGACTGCTTCTGGAAGTAGGTGATAGTGCAGAATGAAGGACTCTGCCTCTCACTGCATTAGCATTCCCAGGTATTCTGTGACTCTTTGCTGGTGTTTACTTTGTGGTAAAGAAAAGGTTTTTGAAGGGCTGCCCACCTGGAACTAAAACACACATACAAAAGACACTAACTTGACAAGTCAATGTCTCTTTCAACGTGTCTAGGTAGTCAAAAATTGTTGTGGGCCAACTAATAGTGAAAGGGCTTCTTCATGCTCCGTCCACCAGGAAGCTGTGTGGCCTAGAATATCGATGTTGTGTCTGTTTAGGGGTGTGCTGGTAAATGTTTAACAACCAGCTCTCCTCCCCCACCAAAAAAAAATCTAAATGATGTATCGTAAGTTTAATCTGCATTAATATTTTCCCTTCACTTTTTCAAGTCAAGACAATCAATAGAATAATAAATCAAGTCCTCATTCATAGTCTTTCTTGATTTCTAAGGTGTAAATGCTCACCCTGAAAATTTAACAACCGGCTCTCAGCTCTCAGGAGTCTGCTGGATCAAACTCCAACACACCTTTGCCTCTTGTGCCTCTTGTGTCTATTTTTCCTATTCCTAGTTGAAGGAGGATTGGAGACAGGATGACTATGAATTTCAAAATTGCTATTAGAGTTTGCCAGCAGTCATTGATGGCCCAAAGGAATTGATCCAGCCTATTAGTGGGTCAACCCAGTGCCCAAGAAATCAGATCCCTCAAACAAGGGAGTGACTCCTATGTCAACTGAGCAAAATCTGGAAGTGGGCTTGGTAGGGTGAAGGGTTTGCAGTCACCACTTTACGCCTGAGCTCACTGTCCCCTCTGTTACCTCCATTCCTGGGGAGAGTGGACTCAGATTCAAAGTGGTGGATACAAAGCATTCACTCCCAACCTCCCTTTCAGGTGTGGCCTAATACACACACACACACACACACACACACACACACACACACACACACCTATTGACCAGACCTTTCATTTCACTGGTAAGTGATGCGCTATGTGTCAAAGGCAGGACTTTACACAAGTCTCAAAGGCTGGTCTTCTGTACCCTGTTGCCTCACATTTACATGAGACTTTTTTTTTCCCACCATTTACAAAGAGCTTTTTAAATTATCTCCAACGATCCTTTGAAGTACACAGTGCAAGCATTATTCATCCCCATTTTACAGATGATGAAAGTGAGGCTCAGAGATGAAAAGATTTGACTGTGGCACTGCAGCTAGTCAGGGCCGGGGCAGGGACTACAGTTTTGGCCTCTTTTCCCTACACTTCCCTAGGAAGACCCCAGAATGGAATAAGGGGAACATAGTATTTTCTGCTGACCTGCACTCACCTGAATGTAGGCATGTCATTCTCCTGGATGTCTTTCCTCAGGATGAAATGGTGGCAGCTTGGAGTGAGCAAATTCAAAGCAGAGAGTGACTGTCACCCATCAGCAGCTACCTAGAGAGCTGTCACTGGTGACAATAGCTGATTGCCTTCCAGAATCACCATATCGTTTGCCAAGGTGAACTAGGTGGGCGAAGCCTACCGCATCTCCATATACGGAAGGGCAGGCAGCTTTACCTGTCCTAGAAGCTCCTCTCCCATTTGTTTATATGGAAATAAAGCCCTTTCCACAAACTCTTTCAAGCCTTAGCTGGTGAAAGGTCAACTCAAACTATTCAGGGGCTTGGGTTAGCCGTTGATTCTTCCCCATGGGAGCTATTTGGGGAATCAGTACCTTTATCCAAAGGTGAGGGAAGGGCAGCAGAAAGGTGGGAACTTCAAACAGCTCTGAGAATGGGGGATGGGGGAGGGGAAAGTCAAAGTTTTCCAAAGAAATTTGAAAGGGATTAGCTAGTAATCTACATATGTTCTCTATTAGTATCAGTAACAAGCAAAGCAGTGATGCAATCTTCAACATGCCTGAACTTTCTTTGTGTTGAAATGGCTCTTTACAAAATCCCATCATACCATCACCCCACAGACTTCAACTATAGTAAATTAAAATGGTTAAAACAACAGTGCATACCCAGCATGGGGCAAACAGGACTTTGCCCCGGGGCTTTGTCATCTTTCTCCCTTCAGTAAGCTCCCTCCTCAAACCTCGAATCATAGCCCTTCACCAGCTTGTGCCAAATGTGACACAATGCCAACCATGCTGCCACCCTCCATGTCTAGTCTCTCTGTCTAGTGTCCCCTTCCCAGAACCCACTTTCCTCTTCAATTCCCTTTGGAGTGAATTCTGTAGAGCTGGATTCTGCCGGGCAGGGATTCTTAACCTGGATTAGATTTCAGGGAGCGTGTAAAATTAGATGGGGGGGGATTACATCTTTATTTCAATATAATTTAATTCCTTTGTGAACATTTTTATTTTCTTTTATGAATGTTAAAACATTATTCTTAGAAAAGGTCCCTAGGTCTCACCAGACAGCCAAAGTCTGGCTCAGGGAGAGGGGTTTCCTCCTCTCTTGGAATGACTACATAGGCAGTGTCACAGGTTGGATACCTGCCACTACTCAACTATTCTCTGTGCCTCCAACCCACAAGATGGCAGCTGCTGCCTAGCCCCCACCCTCACCCACAAGTTGTTTTTCCTTCAGGTGAAAAAAAATTATCGATACATTTCTGCGAAACAGAAAAAGAAGTCAAAGAGAATCTATACCACACATCATATAGCATCACATCTACTAAGGTCCTCCTTTAAGGGCTCATTGTGACATGAAGATGACCCTGGCTCTAAAAACTGTGACAATGGAACCCAAGCCCAGACACCAAGCCAAAAAGGCGTCAGGCATGGCCCCAGTGATGGACTCTGGGCTTCTGTGTCTGTCCTCAGAGGGTTAACCTAACTGTGTCTGGGATGCCCATCACCAGGAATCGGGCCACCAGAAACTCGTGAAAAAGTTTCCCAAGGACCCCACAAACCGGGAATACATGAACAAGTTGAGGTCTTGGAATATAACAGAATATTATTGCACAGGATGACTATGATGAAAAGTGAATGTGAAGATGAATGTGAAGAAAAGGATGAATATGAAGCAAAGTGAGCAGACCCAGGAGAACTACAATGGTCATAATAATATAAAGGAAAATAGCACTAAAAGATGGCAGACTCTGAATACCAGTGACCTTTTTTTTTTTTAAATGCAGAGGACCAATGGGTAAGCATGCCTCCCTCCTCTTGGCAGAGAGATGGTGCACCATAGGCACAGAATGAGTCATGACACGTCCAACAGGTCGGTGTTTATAAGATCTCAGATCAGTAACGAGAAAGGACCTTTAGAGGATATCTTGTCCAACCTCCTTCTTTTTACAGATGAGGAAACTGAGGTCCGGAGGAGTTTAGTAATTTCCCCAAAGTCCCAAACAGGGTAAATACCAAAGGCAGGATTTGAATCCAGATTCTCTGACTTTGAAGTCTTTCCAAAGACTTCACTATCATGCTGTTACTGATTTGTTTGATTTAACTCTTCTCTGTTGCAAGAGAGAATTCTGTTGGAAAGACAGTTACAGATTTTTTTAAAAGGTAACAATGAAAATATATATACATATGTAAATGTATGTATATGTATATGTATTATGTTATATATATCATACACATGTATGTGTGTATATATATATGTATACAAAATAATAAAAAAGCTGGGATATAGGTTGATAGGGTATGAAATCATAGCTTTTTGTGAATTGCGCAGCATAAGATGCAGAGACATTAAATGCAAAATTGGTATGTCCCCAAAATCTCTGAACTGTGCATACCCTTTGACCATTAAAACCACTACTAGGCTTAAAGCCCAAAGAGATCAAAGAAAGAGGACTCGTGTGTTCAAAAATACTTATAGTCTCTCTTTTTGTATTGGCAAAGAATTGGAAAGTAAGGAAGTGTCCATCAGTTGGGGAATTACTGAAAAAATTATGGTATATGAATGTAATGGGACATTATTATGCCATCAGAAAGGATGAAAGGGATGGCTGCCCTCAAGGATCTGTTGGGGATGGAGTAAGTAGTTTTTTTGTTGTTCTTCAGTCACGTCTGGCTCTTTGTGACTCCTTTTAGGGTTTTCTTACCAAAAATACCAGAGCAGTTTGTCATTTTCCTTCTCCAGCTCATTTTACAGATGAGGAAACAGAGGCAAACAGGGTTAAGTGACTTGCCCAAGGTCACACAGCTGGTAAGAGTCTGAGGCTAGACTTGAACTAAGGAAGATGAGTCTTCCTGACTTCAGGCCTGGCACTCTATCCACTGTGCCACCTAGTTGCCCCCCAAAAATAGTTTTACGAGTACACAAATGAAAGTAGAGTGGGAGGAAGGAGTGGAGGATGAAATGCAAAGTGCCCCAGGACAATTTGAAAAGAGAGAGCACTGACAACTGAGGGGGAATCAGGGAAGGCTTCATGGAGGAGGTGAAAAGTACATGAATGCCTGGATGCTTAGGACAAGACCAGAAAACTGATATTAAGAAAGAGGACGGGCATTCATTAAGCATCCCCTACATTCCAAGCACTGTGCTAAGTCCTATACAAATATGATTTCTTTTGATTCTCACAACAACTCGGGAAGGTAGGTGCAATTACTATCTCCATTTTCAGTCAAGGAAACTGAGTCAGACAGAGGTTAAGTGACTTGTCTAGGGTCTAGGGTCACTCAGCTAGTAAGTATCTGAGACTGGATTTAAACTCAGATCTTCCTGACAACCAGACCTTGAGCTCTATCCTCTGGGCTCCTTAGCTATTAATGCAGTCCAGGGTGAAGTGTAAAGGGTAAAATGGGTAGCCACCTCCTTCTTCCCTGTGAGCCACCCCTTTGTTCCCACTCTAGAACTCAGATGTTTCAGCAGCTCAGGGTCCTCCAGAATCCTTCCTTATTCACAGCGGCCTAGAGATGAGTGCTTATATAGGAGATAGCATCAACATATCTCTCTCCATTCCAAGGGAATGTCCAAGGGGAAATCCCACAGTTTCACAATAACTGACTGATCTCCAACTGAAGAAAGAGGGTCATTTCTCCACATAGGCTTATTAAGCAGACCAATTGAGATAACAGTTGAGAAAGACTTTGTCATCATCAGTGCTCATGAAGATGTTTTTTGGACTTGGCTATTGCGGAAATTTCTTTTGCCTGACTAGGCATCTTTGTTACAAGAGTTTTGTTTTTCTTTTCTTTTTTCGTTGGGTGGGATGGAGTGAAGGCAAGAGGGAGAGAAAATAGATTTCTACTCATTTTTAATTAAAAAAATAAGAAGAAATACAGATACATGGAGATGTCAACTATTATCATTTTCATTTAAGTGGGAAAACTCCATAATCATTTTTTTCTTTTTAAATAGTATTTTATTTTTTCCAATTACGTGTAAAGACAACTTTTAATACTCATTTTTTTTTTTTAAAAAATTTGAGGTCCAAATTTTTTCCCTCCTTAAGACAGTAAGCAATTTGATACAGGGTATATATTTGCAATCATGTAAAACATATTTCCCTGTTAGTCATGTTGTGAAAAAAGAAACACCAAAAGAACACACACACACACAAAGAAAGTGAAAATAGTATGCTTTGATTTGCATTCAGACTCCATCAGTTCATTCTCTGGATGTAGATTAGCACTTTCCATCACAAGTCTTTTAGAATTGTCTTGGATCATTGTATTGAAAAATCCCCTAATCTTTATTAGGATTTTTCTGACCCCTGCAATGATAATAACTGGCTTTTAGCTTATGGTTTAAAGTCTCATTTGGGCCTCACAACAACCCAGTGAGGCAGGTGCTAAAGGTATTATTAGTCCCATTTTTTCGGTAAGATAACTAAGACTCTTGGAGGTGGTGTGACTTGTTCTTGGCCACACATACATTATCTCATTTGGGCCTTATACCTAAGAAGAAGGTGCTACAATTATGGTTATTCCCACTTTACAGAGGAAAGAAACCAAAACTCAAAGAAGTGAAATGACTTGTCCACATTCACTAGTAAGTTGTTGTTCAGTCACGTCCAACTCTTCATGACCCTGTTTAGGGTTTTGTTGGCAGAGACACTGGAGTGGTTTGCCATTTCTTTCTCCAGTTCATTTTACAGATGAGGAAACTGAGGCAAACAGGGTTAAGTGACTTGCTCAGGGTCACGTAGCTAGTGAGAGTCTGAGACCAGATTTGAACTCAGGTCCTCCTGATTCTAGGGCTGGTGCTCTATCCACTGCACCACCTAGCTGCCCCTAAGAAAAGTGAGAAGTAAAATTCAAGCCCAGGTCTTCCTGATGGCAAGTCCAACCTCCTAGCCATTACGTTCTGCTACTTTTCTATATTGTGTAGGTCCTGAGTGTCATGCCCCAGACTTAAATTCTCTGGAAATCCCCTCCTGACTCAAACACACAGTCTTTGTTTTGTTCATTCCAGGGGCTTTCTCTCTCTCTCTTTCTTTTTCTCTAATGTAATTTTAATCAGTTCAAGGTCAATGGACTCTCCCATTCTAGGCTCTCTTCTGATAGCCACTTGGGTGGAATCAGGCATAGCTGCCCACTCACTGCCCCTCCTCGACTGGGAGTAAACGCTTATTAAATAGATCTCAAAACAGTTGGGAAACTAATCAGCAGTCTCCATACTGTCCTGTGTTTTTGAAAGCCAGAGGGGATTTAAAAGGAACAATTAATGTCCCTCACCTCTTTGCCCTTCCATCTCCTACTCCTCCCACTTATCTGTTAGATCCATCCTGGGGTAGGAATTAGGAAGTGACCCTCCCTCAGATTATGTTGGGTTTTTAGTACAACATCACACATTTTCCATGTTGCCCCACCCCAGGACCTGCTAAAGCTCTGTCTATCAGCCCAGTCATGAGTTCTCTCTTCTTAACACTGTAAAAGTGGATGGGCATTTTGGTAGGGCCCTAGATACAGAGTTAGCTGTCTGGAATGCTGGGACCAATGCTCTTCTGGGTTCAATAGCTGCTTTAGGAGTGATCACAGACATTGATTCAGCACTTGATGCCTTTCCATCTAATATGATCGTCGTTCTATACACACACACAACTCAAGTGAATAATCATTTATTAAACATCTACTTGTGCACAAGGCACAATGCTAATAGGCAGTGGGGATCACAAATACAGAAGGAAAAACTGTCTCTGTCTTTAGGGACCTTATATTCTCCCAAAAGGGCAAGGACAGAGCATGGACACCCAGATAGCTAGCTTGTAGGGGATTTGAAGAGGAAGAAAGTCCTAACCACTGGCCGGATCAAGGAAGACTTCTCAGAGGATGTGGCATTTGAAATAAGGGTTAAAATTAGGGTTAAAAGGAGAGTAAGGAAGAATATTCCAGAGAAAGAGAATGGCCTATGCAAATAAATGGGGGGGAAATATAGTACTGGTTTGGGAGGTAGGGGACGGGGTAGAGAGAACAGTAAATAGATTAATGTGAGAAGTACAAGAGCAAATAAGACTTGAATACATGTATGTAGGATAGCTATGTGTGGTTGGTACCTTTAAGTGTAAAGCTGGGTCAGCTGTGAGTGGTATGGATAGATATCAGACCTGGCCCACTGATCTCCAAGGGAGATTGTGATTTCCACTTTTGTGGAAATGTTCCTCCTACTTTCTCCTAGAAGCAGGAGGACCACGACTGGGCACTTGCTCTGTATCTAACCTGGGGGATGTCTACCCCAAGCATGTAAAGACTTTCCCCTGTGGAACGCGCAGATGAGAACAATTTGTTCCGACAGCCATGAAGATGACTGAAGCAGGCACTGTGGAGTGCTTAGAGCTTGGGCAGACATTAAGACATCAAGGACATCCAGGTCATCACCAGTTGTCTTGACTTTTGTCTTCCCACTGGGCTTCAATGACTTTGGAAGAGAAAGTGAGGCTGATGACTTTGCGCAACTATGTCTTACTTAAATCCAATTCACTTAAAAGTCAAGACATCACCCATGGTGTCATTGGTCCTCTTTAAAAATGAAAGACAAGGGGCAGCTAGGTGGTGAAGTGGATAGAGCACCGGCCCTGAAGTCAGGAGAACCTGAGTTCAAATCCGGCCTCAGACCAAACACTTGACACTTACTAGCTGTGTGACCCTGGACAAGTCACTTAACCCCAATTGCCTAAAAACAAAAACCAAACAAACAAAAAAAAGAAAATGAAAGACAAACAATACTTTACCTATTTCCAAGAAGGGTATTGGGCTAGAATTATATCTTTATCTCAAATATTGATAGTGCAAGAGTATAATACTTTGGGGGCCCAGGATTGATCTCGCTTTCCCTGATCACTCTCAAGGGGAGAGTAATAATTAGCTTACCATTGACAACTTAGCTCTCTTCCATCAAATACTGGTTACACAAAAGGTCATATGAATATCCCTCTTCATCAAAGTAAAAAGCAAACAGAAATTGGGGAAGTCATACTGAATAGAACATACCAAAGAATTCAGAAGAACAAAGTGTATTTACTTCAGCTAGGAATGAGAGGAGATCTCAGCTCAACCAAAGACAGAGGGAATGATCTCACCAAGAGGAATCTATTTTCATAGTCTCTATGTTTGCTAGCATTGGGACTTAAGGGGCATGCTAGAACTGGTTCCCCCAGGAAGATCTCCTTTCTGCTATTTAAAAGTCTGAGCTCACTTCTCCCATTCATCTCTCTCAAAATCTTTCAACCATCTGAAGTCACATCTCCTTCACCTCCATCATATGCCTTGTCACAGGTTCAAATGTCTCTCACCCAATCGGGAGTCATGATCCTGTACAGGTACATAATACAGTACAGACACAGGGCTGTCAGGTAGTAAAACAACAGAGCTGGAATTCTAATCTAGGTTCTCTGACTCCAAACCCATTGTGTTTCTGCTACGTTCTGAATGTCTTGTGAATCAGAAAGATATTTTCAATAGTTAGATAAATAACTGAAAGAGGTTAGGATAACAGAAATATCTCACATTTATCCTTCCTGAGGAAGTATGACCTATAAAAGAGAAATACCGATGAATCTCTTCAAATACATATGGCTTGGCCTTTTTACACATTAGCAACAGTAAATTTATCTAGTGTTAAAATCCATAGAAGGGATGTTGGAATAGCCAAAGAAAGAAAATCCACAATGTAATTTAATTAAGACAGTTTTAAAGGAGCCAACTTCCTACAAGTATATGGCATTTGAAATTAATAGATCCTATCTAAATCATCAATCAAAAAGAACTGAATTAATCTATTTCTTCTGTAATATCAATAGTGCAACAAAGAAGTAAAAACACGTGACTGATTTGCTATAACCATTCTCTGAAAGTCTTCTCAGAGAGTTTCTTTCACTTTATTGTCCCTCTAGCTCTCGTGCTCATCTCCAACTCTACCCTGACCAAATCCATTGTACCCCAGGGATCTTCTCTTCATTTACTTTCCCAACAGTCTACATTTTTAATGTGAGATAACAGATCATCTCTAAGGTAATAGCTTGACTCTGTGTATACAACAGAGATAATCAAGTGTGTTATCTCTCATATTGCAATTGGCAAGCATGTTATCTCCAAAAGCCAATGATGGTTGTCTGTAAGTATTTGAAGGGCTGCCATATGAAAAAGGAACTAGACTGGTTCTTGTTGGCTCCAGAAAGTGCTAGAAGTCAGAGGGGAGGAGGGAAGGAGAATTTGTGAGCTCCATATAAGGAAGACTTTCCAGTGTATTAGAGCCATCCTGATCAGAATGGGCTGCAACAGGTGGTGTGAGTTCCTTTCCCTGGATGTTTTCAAATGGAGCTTGAATGACCCCATTGTCAGGGTTGGTATAGGGGGATTCCTGGGTAGTTACAGGTTGTACTTAATGACCTGTAAGGTTCCTTCCAGCCCTGATAAGGGCTTCCATCATCAAAAGTGAACTGTTCTGTGAGAACCATTGCTTCAAGTTTTACCCTGAGGCCTCAGGAAACAGGGTCATGACTCATTTGGCTCTGATAACTATGTCATCAAAAGCAGGTCCCTTGGCCTGGGGAAGGAAAATGGCTTAAGGAAACACAGTACTGTCTTCTCTATAACAATGACAGCTATCTCTGTACAAGTCGGTCCAGTAGTTCCACAACCCAGCTGCCTCAAGAACACATCCCCCATCTCTAGCCATCTTGCCCCAGACACTTGTTTACAATTGAGTTGGGATGATAAGTACTATTCTCATTACCACTCATTTTGGCTTTGCAATACAGAAAAGAATGTTAGTTTTTCAATCATCTGAAAATAATAACTCACATTTATATAGTGCTTTCCTTGCCTATGAGGTAAGTAGTGAAAATATTATTATCATCTCTGTTTTACAGATGAGGAAACTGAGGCAAAGGGAGGTGACTTGATTTATAGAAATCAAACAGATGGCAACAGCAAAGTCAGAATTCAGCCCCATAGTCTCAAGCACATCAAATCTAAAGGCAATCCCTTACATCTAATAGGTGCTCAATAAATATAGACAATCTCCAACAACTTATAAACTGACAATGCTCCAAAAGTTTGTGAATTGTTTGTTTTCATGGAGAAGTGAGTTCTTACTTCAAGGCAACTCAATTCAATGAGCGTGTATGTGCCTATTACATGCAATGTTCTGGGTATACAAAGGCAAAATAAAATAGTTCCTTCCTTGAAGGAGTTACCATTCTCTTGGGGGAAAACAACATGCTCACAGAAAATTAAATTAAAATATATACAAAGTAATTTCCAGGAGGGAAGGCACATGTCTATTATGAAAGGCAATTTATTACAATAGAACCAAGCTTCTAGAGTGAAACATGTAAGGACAGAATAAAGTGGGATAGAGATACAAAAAGGACATTCCCAATACAACTGGGTTAGGTTCCCAGGCTAGCCCATGAATGCCCAATTAATACATACTGTAAATGAACTATCTAACCTACAAGGATACTATAGAACCTACAAACCCTAACTGGATCAACCTGAACATTGTGTCTTCCCTAAATGCAGCACTCCAAGCAGGAATATAGACCATCTCCTTTTCTACTTCTTGCACTGGTCATGGCTCTGACATTCCAGCAGTAGTAGGAAAGGAAATTGGAGAGTGGAAGGAGATATTACATGCCCTCGGTGGCACAAGGGAGACTGCCAGGGACTCCCAGTTGTGGCAGAGAATGAGGAGATGGATATCCCAGGCATCTTCATCAATGGCAACAGGGGAAGGAAAAATTTGGCAGCCTCGGTGGAGAACTGAGTCCCTGACTTTTGTGACCATATTATACATGGCAAGTTCTAAGTTGGTAGTGGCCTTATGTTTACTTTTTTCATCCATAACTACTAGGGAGGACTGTGTATCTACAGGGAATATGGTTCTTAATGGACCAAAGTCAACCTGGGAAGAGAGCCAGGTTAGGCCTAGTATCTTTGAGTCACTTTTCTTTGGGCTAAGGCCAACCCATCCCCCTTGCCACAAAGCACAGTTATCTCTGAGACAGTTTATTTATGTCCAGAAAAGGCTGTGTATCATTCATTCTGGAATTCATGAAGATACTTGATGACAGTGTATATTTATCAGAATCAGACTTCCTTGATTCCTCTCCATTTATGGAACCTAGAGAAGGTTTTCACAAAAGAATCAAACAGGCCAGTATTGGATAAAGCAACAGACTTTTATTTTGGTTTATTTTAATTCATACAAGGAAAGGCCCAAGGCCTGGGGCAGGAGTATGTTTTGAGAGGATAGAGGTATGGTAGAGTGGGGTAGCAAAGGAAGAAACATTTAGGGCAAAGGATACCACTGGATATCAGTCACCTCAGAGTGTGGAGACAACTGGGTCTCAATTACCGAAGAGGTCAGAATATCAGGTACAATGGTCTTTGGGCCACAGTAGGAGAAAGATTGAGGTTAGCGATGGTCATTCAGAGAGGCCATGATTTTATTTGGCATACCCAGAGCTTTACTAAGGTCTCCTATTCAATGTGTGGGGTGTTACCTTCACAACAGGCCAGTTTAAAGAGGCAGCAGGTCATGGGTTTTATAGCTTGGTAGGGAAGGAGGGATTCTTCTTGACTGCTTTACAATCTCTGATGCCACAAGCATAGAAATGTTAGGTATTGGCTGGAGGAGGGATGACTGAGTACAGGCATGGGGTATGGTAGTTTCCAGGAAGTGGATGTGGGGGAGGAGGAAAGGTTAGATAGGAAGAGGAGATGCGTCCAGAGCAAAGCACTATCAATGTGAATCTAATGGGTCTTAAACAGGCCCATAGCTGCCAGGACTTGGAGATTATCACAGTTCTGCAAATTGAGTAAATTACTATACTACCCAGACCCTAGACAAAGCTTTGGTAAACAAGATTCCTGGAAATGGGAAAGAGGATGTTCTCTCTAATGCTGATAGAGTTGGGAGTGGTGATGCCTGACCTATGAGCCCACATTCTGCTACAGACTTTTCTTAATAGTAAAAATATGTATTTTGAGCTGTTTTTCTAATAAATAGTGATGATTTCTATTAAGCCACCCACATTCTCTCATTTGGTTCCATTTCCTGCAACATTCTCCTAAGACTATAAATCCATTAACCACCTCATAGAGTCCCAAAGTGTTAGAGATTAAAGAGAAACTTAGAATTCAAGCCCCTCATTTTATGGTTGATGAAACCAAAGACCTGACACGGAAAGTGAGCAGTCTAGGATCCCACAGGTAGTAAATAGAAGAGCCTGGGCTCAAACCCAGTCTCTTGAACCCAAATCTAATGGTCATTCTATCACATTACACATCCCCACCTCACTTTTTATTTTTTGACCCAAGCTATGGTTTTATTGGTTTAGAGCATTGACTGCAAGAATTCTTTCTACCAATTCTTATCCTCACTTCTTTGCTTATTGTCTTTTCTTCTTAATTTTTTTTTCTGAATTAACAAGCCTTTATCTTCTCACCTTGGCCTCCCCAAGCGGAAAAAAAATTTTAAAATAATCCTTATAATAAATATGCATGGTCATCTACTTAGAGGGTTGTTGATGCACTGAGAGGTTTTGCGGATTGTGCAGGGCACACAGCCAGTCTGTGTTTGAGGTTGGACTGGAGGCCAAGTCTTTCAGGCTATAAACCAGCACTCAGGTCTATCCACTAGGCCAGGTAGCCTCTCTCTCTCCCCTCACTTAGGCCACTCTATTTTGCATTCTCTTTGTGAGAATACAAGGCTTCAAGCTTCCTAAGAGTAGGGTCTGGGTCATATCCTTCTCTGGATACAAAGTGTTGCCAGCATTGTACAAAGGAACATTCCATGAATGTGGTTGAATTTGAATAGGATCCATTTGCAAGCTGGCTGGACAGCTGAGCTCTCCATAGGCAAAGCTATTATAGATCTATGGGGATGAACCTGTAATCTGGGCCAGATAGTACTGCTACTACTAACTCACACCTCTGGATGGAATGGGACTGGACTTGAGACTTTATTGGCTAAGGACCTCCCCATGAGGCAACTGTCTCTACCAGGGAATACCTGCTGTATAATGTTACGGACTTAAAGAAATGACTGGAATCTTGCTAAGTGATTAAATAGCTTGCCCAGGATCAGACAACGTACAGTGCCTGAAAGTTCATAGGATCATAGATTTAGAGCCAGAAGACACCTAGAAGACCATTAAGTTCAATCCCTCCATTTTACAAATGAGAAAACTGGCAGAGAAGTTGGGTAATATCCAAAATTATAGGGCTAGCACATATCTGAGCCAGGATTTGAACCCAGGTTTTCCTGACTCAAAGTCCAGTTTTTGGTTTGCAAAGCCTTTCCTTCACAACAAGCCTCCAACATAGTGAAAGTATTATCAGCCACAATTTACCCAGGATTACTGGGAGTGATGAGAGGAAGCCCCTTGTTTTTTGGGCTCAAACACTTCCTAAGAAGCCAAGCAGGGGTTTCTAGCTCCTTGCACTGGAGCATGTACTCTCATCTTTTGCTAAGGTACATACATGACCTAATGTGGTGGCTCCTGGTTGGTCCCCTGGTCCTGGTGACTAGGAGATTGTATCAAAGATGGTTGGCAACTGAGCCAGGAAAAGCCACTCACTTGATAGCCTATAAGAAAGTTTCTATCTCGCTTTGTCAGGCTTTCCCTTCTAGGGACAGATTCAGTATCAATCCTTCCTTGGACTTCTAGTAAGGGGACCAAAGACTAGAGGATTTCTCTCCACATCTCCCAAATCCTAACTGCAATGGTGGCTACAACTTGAGAATATATGCTTATCTAGGTTTGCCAGAGACCAGACCTCAAATTCCAGCTGCCTCCTTTGAGTTTCTTATCCTGAGCCCAGATCACCAAATAGTTATCCCCAGGAAGGAGCATTTCTATCCCTAGCTATAACCTCACAAGAGCTCCTCAGGCAGTGCGATACCATCTCTTGGAGAGATGATAACCACTAACAAAATCATCTCAAACTTGAAGGGCCTCACTGGCCAGAAGATCTGAACTTTGCCAGTTGCTTAGACAGAGCAGATCCAAAATGAATGTGAAATATCCAACAGCAATCCTACAAAATTGCCTTTACCTCCTGGGACAATGTAATTTTTTAAAAATGTTTTTGATAGTTATTAATATGTGCTAATGAGCCTTCTGTGTTTTAAGCATTTCTTTGGTGGTTTAGGAAATTAATAGCTGTCACACATGTGATATCTACAATATTCATTAAGTACTTTTTCTGGAAAGGACCTTGTTAATTCCTTTTAGGGCTGACTCCACACATTAGGAAAAAGAAGAGTTTAAGAGAGTTTACCCAAAACTCAGGGGTGAGGGGATACAAAGCCAAAGTATAAGAAAAGCCTGATTTCCTCTCACCCTCTAGACATTCCCTCCTTACCCTATTAACCATCTGTGCCAGAATGGAACCCAGTTCCTGTGAGTCTGAAGCTAGAGCTATTTGTGATAAAGGAGTCCTACAGAATCATGAGTGTGGTTGAAATAACATCCTAACCCTTCCCCCCATGCAAGTTAGGCTAGTTTTTCCTTAAAAGGCATATTGAGATCTTCCTTTAAACTTGGTAGGTTCAGGGAACTAAAAGTTCAGGCTGTTGACGTCACTTTGTCATTGCTTGATTACAAAGCAACTTTTTAGGAGCTTCTCTAATTCTTGACTCCTGATGGGTAATTGAAGCAAGGGAACTTTGTTCAGCCAAATTAACTGAAGGTGTCCTCAATGTTGATCCTTGTTGAATATCCTTCTCCTGCTATGGCTAAGCAAATCTCTTTCATTAATTGATGAATGGTCTATGAATTCTTATTCTTATCTTGTTCTGATATAAAATCTAAAGTGTCAAGGAACTGGCCTGAGTTAGACTAAGCCCCAAATAGTGGGTGACATAAGTAAATATGAAATCTGAAAGAAAAATATGACTAAATGACCCTATCTGATTATTGGAAGGAAGGGAGGACCTCTGAGAAGAGAAGACGTGAGAATTGTTGACACAGTGATGTGCCTGTGAATTCTTACTTACAATTCTATCCAGTTGAATACATCATTATTAAGGACCAGGGGCAGGTAGGTGGCACAGTGGATAGAGCACCAGTGCTAGAGTCAAGAGGACCTGAGTTCAAATGTGGCCTCAGATACTTGATACTTACTATCTCTGTGACCCTGGACGAGTCACTTAAGTCCATTGCCTAGCAAAAATAACAACAACAACCAAAAAAACCAAAACCATAACGATCAAGGACCTACCATGCAATGAATATATTAAATGTTTTAAATATTAAGACTATAAAGTTAAATATCACACAGAACAAACTCTGAAAGCCACTTATGTTCTCTCTCATATAGATACATGATTATTTACATAAATAATTATGAAGGAAAAGTGAAGAAAAAAGGAGAGAAGTTTAGGCAAAGTACTAAGAGAAACTAAAATAAAAGTAAGTAGCTGGTGAGATACACACCCCAAGAGATGGATCATAAGCAAGACCAATAACTAATCCACTTGAAGCAAAAATCTGACTGGATCCCTAGTTGATGATGAGAAAAGGTCTATCTACTTCCCTCAGCCAATAGAGGGAGGCAAGGGGCTAAAGCCACAGATGAGCCCGAGTTTACAGCAAGACAACCAGCTAGTCTGGAGTGAGTAACCACAGGGTGGAGGTTCATTTGTGAGGGCCCTAGTGTAGGTGGGGCCAAGATGGCCCATGGCCACATGGTGTAGGTGGAAGAAGCAGTTAGCCCTTTGAAGGCAGAATCTACTGAAAGAGTCAACTTGTAGAATCTGTCCCTGAGAATTAGCTGGACCCAAGATAGGGCCAAGGGAGGAGATGAACAGCTTCTGAAGGACTGGACTGGAAGGTGGAGAGAGCAGAGTGAAGGAGATGCTAACGTTTGAAACCCAAGGGCAAAGTGCCTCCTGGGCTCGGGTCTTGCTCACTGAGAGTCCCTAGGAGGAAGAGTCCCCGTCTGTGCCATATTGAGGACTGGGGAAGCAGGTTCCCAACAGCTGCTGTGCCAGCTAAGTTCATGGCAATGGAACTGGAGCCAAATAAATGCTAAGGTTCAGATTGAGAAGAGGAAAGTTAGGCAGGAAGGAGGAAGCTAAGGAGAAAAGGGCAGTGTCTCCCAACTGCTGCTATGAAACAAGAGTCTGACTCTATAACAGAGCTTCTTAGTGGGTTTTTTTTTGCGGGGGGAAGGGAGAGGTCATGAGGCAGCTAGGTAGCTCAGTGGACAGAGCATCAGGGCCTGAGGAAGATCTGAGTTTGAATCCAGCCTCAGATATTTACTAGCTATGTGACCATGGACAAATGCTATCTGCCTCAGTTTCCTCAACTGTAAAATGTGGGTATTAATAGCACCTCTCCCCCAAGGGTTGTTGTGAAGCTCAAATGAAATAATATTTGCAAAGAACTTAGCACAGTACCTGGCATATAGTAAGCACCATATAAATGTTAGTTATCACCATTATCATCATCATCATGGACCCCATTGACAATCCTGGTGAAGCCCATGGGCGCCTTCTCGGAATGTTTTTACCTATATCAAATTGCTTGCCTTCTCAATGAGGGTGGGGGTAGTGGTGGGTATAGGGAGGGAGGAAGGGAGAGAATTAGGAACTCAAAAGTTTTAAAAAACAAATGTTAAAAATTGTTTTTACATGTAACCGGGGAAAATAAAATGCTAAATAAATACAAAAAAAAGAAAAGAAAAGAAAGAATAAGGTTTTTAAATGCATAAAATAAAATGTATAGGTTTAAAAAGGAAACCAGTTTTACTGAAATACAATTATTAAGATAGTTTTTAAAAAATAAGTTCATGGACCTCCAAGTTAAGAAACTGCATAAAGATGTTTGTGAACTGACACGTTAGTCCTTTTTTTCTCTTATTTTACCCCTTTCTCCTTTCCCACGAGACAGGGAAGATCTGCTGATATGCTCTATAGTAAACTTCCTTTAAAATGCCAAAGCATTAGATATGTTGTTATCAGGGAACAAAGGAGGAGGCAAAGTAAACCTCTTCTCCCTTCAGGGGACCCAGGATTGGGGATCTAGGGAATTATCACCTTTTTCTCAAACACCTACTATGTACCAGGCATTGGGCTGGGGTCTACGAGGAAGCAATGATAGAAATAAAACAACCCCTGCTCTCTTGGAATATATATAGTCTATCAGAGATGACAACATGTACATACACCAGTGTAACCTGGGCTTCTTCAGTTCAAACATGGACACACATTTGAAGGGCCTTTTGGAGCATTCCCAGTTTGCCTAACATGGTGCCCATTTGATTGTCTGCATCTTTAAAACTGGCCAGACTGAGCTGTTCACTCTTTACAAAATGCACAGAAGGTAAATTTTTTGAGGAGGAGGGAGGAAAGGAGCACTAGCAGCTGGAAAGGCATCGGAAAGGACTTCTTATATGGGATATTTTGTTCCAGTGGCATTTGAACTGTGCTAAGGATTCTAATAAATGGAGGTAAGGAGTGAGTGCATTTCAGGCATGAGGCACAATCTGTACAAAAACACAGTGACTGGAAATGGCTTGTGTGTAAGAAACGGACAAGGAACACAGTTTGGTTGAACCAGAGAGTGGGTGAATGGAATAATGTACAACAAGGATGAAAAAGGTAGGTTGGAGCTAGGTTGTAAACAGCTTTGAATGCCAGAGTTTATGTTTAATCCTAAGGGTAATAGGGAGTCACTGAAGCTTCTTCAGCAGGAAAGTAACACATTCAGATCTGTGCTTTAGGAATATCATTTTGGCAGCTGGGTGGAGGAGGAATTGAAGACAAAGAGACTTGAGACATGGAGACCAATTAAGAGGTTATCACAACAGTGCAAGCTAGGGGCAGCGAGGTGGCTCAGTGAATAGAGCTCAGGCCTCATAGTCAGGAGGACCTGAGTTCAGATATAACCTCAGACACTTGACACTTACTAGCTGTGTGACCCTGGGCAAGTCACTTAACCCCGATTGTCTCACCAAAAAGCAAAACAAAAAAAAAAACAAACAATAATCCAGGCTAGAGGTGATTAGGACCTGAAACAAGGCAAAAAGGACATTTTCTGGAGGTCTTATTCTCTCTACCAAGTGTAGAGCAGCTGACAAATTATTAAGTTTTCTTCCTGGTGATCTCATCTTTCCAGATGTGGAACAAGCCTTGAGGGGAAATTATATTCTGGGCCTAATGCTGACCAGTTAGGAAAAACTGAAAAAGTAGAAATAGTAGAAATGATAAACACTATCCTGGCAGGAAGACACCATTCCATCTTTGAATTTATGCTGAAGGAAAGGAAAACCAGACATATTTGGACGTGTACTCTGTATTTTGGATCAGTAGATTTCAAAGGATTCAGATAAATAATAGGGAATATCCTATAGCTGAAATTTCTATAGGGAAAATTAACTCAAGATGGATGTAAACCTCTCAAGAATGATATTTTTTTTTAAATTTCGTTTAAAAAATTCTGAACTTAACACTAAATAAAATGATAATTTCGGTATACAAAACAGAACACAAAAAGAGGATTGTGCATTCACCTATGAATCTCCATTCCATACAGCTTGCTCTTTCTTTTAAGTATCTAATAAAATCAATATGTAACTTTTAAAGCTGTCCTGCTTATCTGTGTTTCCTTCTGGCCTTCTTCTGTTTTCTTCCATGCATTAAAAAAAAAAAAATCAGTGTATCAGTGACCTTCTATTCTTTCTTTTCCTTTTCTTTTTGTGGCAAAACTATTACTAATCATCCTCTCTTCCTACTTCCTCTCCCAACCAAAAGTATGATTTTTTTTAATTTTATTTTTTCAATTATCAAGAATTTATTTTCTTTTCCTCCTGGCCTTCTTCCCACCATTGAGGGGGAAAAAAAACAAAACCCTTGTGAGACAAATGTTTGGTCAAGCAAAACAAATTCCCACATTGGCCTTGTAAAAGTGTTGGTTCATCACCTCTCTGGCAGGAGGTGGGGAGAATGATGACCAGTCATCTCACCGAGCAGAGTTGTGAAGTCTTTCAAAGTTAGTTGCCTTTACAATGTTGTTAGTATTGTATAAATTGTTCTCCTAGTTCTGCTCACTTTACTTTAAGCCTCTCATTTTGCACATGAGGAAACTTAAGTCCAGGGAAATTAAATGACTTGAGCTGGCAAACAGGACCTAGAAAATTGGTAACTGCTGCTGAAGGACATGGGTAGTTAGTGCCCAGTAGATAGAGCACTGGTTGGCAATCAGGAAGACTCATCTTCCTGAGTTCAAATCTGGCCTCAGACACTTTCTAGCTGTGTGACCCTGGGCAAGTCACTTCACCCTATTTGCCTCAGTTGCCTCATTTGTAAAATGATCTAGACAAGAAAATGGCAAACTATTCCAGTATCTTTGCCAAGAAAACCCCAAATGGGGTCATGAACAACTCAACAGCAAACTAAGGGTCTTGGTTTTCTATTTTTTTTTTTTATCAGGAGCACCATGGATAGAGCACTGGGCCCAGAGTCAGGAAGACCTCAGACACTTAACTAGCTATGTGCCCCTGGACAAGTCACTTAACCTCCCAGGGCTGTTGTAAGGATCAAAAAAAGATAATATTTGTGAAGTACTTAGCATAGTTCTTGGCACATAGTAGGTGTTTAATAAAGGTTTATTTCCTTCCTTTACTTCTTATAGCATTATATATTAAATTTACATACGGCAACTGAATTACATGTTTCTCCAATTCATGCCCCTCATAGTTTCCAGTTCTTTGCCATCCCAAAGACAGCTACTATAAATATTTATGTATGTAATTGTATGTATGTATGTATTTTTATATGTAATTTTATTCTTTTTTAATCTCTTTGAAATGACATTCTTAAGACACAAAGATGATTCTGAGGAGGAGAAAAGACAGAATCTTGAATTCTTTCAGTTTCTCAGCTAAAGAGAATGACTGTTAGACTGGAATGGAAATAAGAAAATGGTTCATAGGGAACTGAAATCCAAGATATATGAGGAGATGGTAAGACAACACCTAGTTACCTTCAATTAGTTCAAGTCACCAGGACCAAGTGAAGCACATTTCAGGATATAAAAAAAAATGTTGGATATGATTGATTACTAAAGTTTTGTCAGTGATCTTTGAAAAATCATGTAAAATGTGATCACTGCTACAAGCCTGGTGATAAGCAAATGTTGTCCGGATTTTCTTCAAAATAAGGAAGAGGCCAGTAAATCTGCCATTGATTGCAGCAAAAATTCTAGAATGCAAAAAAAGGTGGGGGGGAATGGGGAGATGGTTTGCAAGCATTTAGAAAAGGAAGTAAGGATTACTGGGAGTCAACAGAGCATCATCAAAAATAGGTAAATTTAATTTCCTTTTATTAGTCTAGTAATTACTAGACAACTAGATCACAGGAATGCCATTCAATTCAGCAAATATTTTTTAAGCATTGTATTCCTGGGTTGATCACATGGCAAAAGCAAAGGATAACTAAGAGGTCAGGAAAATACAAAGTGTGTTCCCATCATATTGAAAAGATCCCTAGCAACAACTCCATGGGAAGACATAGACACAGTGGCTCAAAATGGTGAGCCATGAATGGGCTGTGATCTGAAGCACTGGCAGGAACATTCACATCAATAAGATGACAGATTCTTTGAGCATATCTTAGAATTCACCGTGTATTTTAGTAAAAATTCTTGTAGACAAGATAGAAAGAGGGGAGCTAGGTGATAGACCCAACAGATAAATAATGACTTGGAGGGATGTCTCTTATAGCATGTCCAGAGAGCTGTCCTTGATCTTATGCTGTTCAATCTTTATGTTCATTAAAATGAGGAAGGTATAAGTGATCCGTGTATCAAATTTGCAGAGGGTGCAAAGCTGGATAAAATAGCTAACACAATATCTGACTAAATCAGGGTTCAAAAAAATAATCAACAGCCTGGACTGATGGGCTGAATCACGCAAGATGATCTTTAATAGGTATGTGTATAATGTCCTATTATTCCGTCATTTCAGTTGTGTCCAACTCTTCAAGATCCCATTTTGGGGTTTTCCTGGCAAGGAAATTGAGACAAACAGGGTTACATTATTTGCCCAGGGTCACATAGCTAGTAAGTATCTGAGGACAGATTTGAATTCAGGGCAATGAGTCTTCTTGATTCCAAGCCCAGTACTCTATCCACTGAGACACCTTGCTGCTCCATGTAATGTCCTACAAGGACTCAAAAAATCAACTTCACTAGTATAGGACAGATTAGGTGCAGCCAGATAAAAGGAAGAAAAAGAAGAAAGAAAGCTAACATTTATATAGTGCCTACTATGTGCCAGGCACTGTGCTAAGTACCTAACAATTATTATCTTATTTGATCCTCACAACAACCCCAGGAGATAGGTGCTATTCTTATTCCCATTTTACAATTGAGGAAAACAGAGGTCACACAGCTAACCTCTATCTGAGGTCAGATTTGAACTCTGATCTTCCTAACTCCACATCCAGTGCTCTATCTACAGAATCACCTACCTGCCAGAGAACAATTCCTGTGAAAAAACTGGAGGATTTAGTGATCCAAAGTTTTCTGGACATCAGCCATCCTACTGCCCCTCAAAAACTCTGAACCCAATTCCTAGAACCACCCCAGGCTCTGATAGGTGAACTTTCACATTATCCTTCTGGCCCCAGGCCTCTTCCTCACATCCTAGCCATCAACTCCCAATCTATG
Source organism: Vombatus ursinus (assembly GCF_900497805.2). Classification (NCBI taxonomy): domain Eukaryota; kingdom Metazoa; phylum Chordata; class Mammalia; order Diprotodontia; family Vombatidae; genus Vombatus; species Vombatus ursinus. The sequence goes on along the minus strand of NW_020954562.1, from coordinate 14,034,318 downwards.
CTCTATGTCTTCTCCCTAATTTCCAGCTTCCCTTACTGTGTTATCTGCTCCCATTAAAATGTAAATTCCTTGAGGTGGACCGACTTGTGAAATTTCTTGTATCCCTTAGTGCTTAACACGTTATAAATATTTAATGTATGTCTAACCTAGCTGTTGTTCAGTCATACCCTACTCTTTGTGACCCCATAGACCGTCTTATGTCAATGCTGTCCATGGGGTTTTCCTGGCAAAGATATTGGAGTGGTTTGCCCTTTCATTCTCCAGTGGATTAAGGTAAATAGAGGTTAAGTGACTTGCCCAGGGTTACACTGAGACTGAGTTTGAACTCAGTTCATCCTGACTCCAGGCCCAGTGCTCTATCCATTGAGCCACCTAGCTAGCCATCCCTAATGAATCAATATGTGACCTAGTAGCAAAAAAAAAAAAAAAAGAAAGAAAAGAAAAAGAAAGAATACTATCGTATTGAGAAAGGTGTTGTTTCCAGAATGAGGGCTGTTGGAGTTGTTCAACTAGGTCCTGGTGAGAGCACACCCAGAGGATTGTACTCAGTCCTGAAGACATTTTAGGAAGGACATTTGAAAAGAAGGAGGACATTCAGGGGGAAAAAAAGTGGTAGACAGGTGAGGAGAAATACAAGGATCTGTTGAAGGAACTGGTGTCGTTTGGTCGAGAGAAGACTTGGGAAGGATACAACAATTTTCTTCAAGAATTTGAAAGGCTGTCATGTGAAAGAGGAGGTTAGATTTTTTCTTTTTTCTGCTTGGCTTCTGAAGGCTGAACTAGAACTAATGGATAAAAGAAGAACTAGCAACCCTAGCCAGTTAAATCTATGACTTTGGGACTGGAACCCAGTTAAAAAGCCCAGAGTGAAAAGAAGAAAGTGAAGCAGGAAGGAGAGGGTTGAGGAGAGTAGGGATCGTCTTATTACTACTGAGGATCAAAATGAAGCCTGAAAACATTTGCCAACTGAAGCTATTCCCCTGTTATTTTGTCCCCATCCCAGCCTCTTTATTGTTCATTCCCTTGTATTCTTTTTTAAACAAACCTCCTGCTATCAGGGAGCAAGGGAAGGGATGGAGAAATGGGGGAACTCAACTTTGCTGACCCAGCAAGCAAGACCATTAGGCAACTAAAACCTAGTAGACAGCAGTGAGCAAGACCGAGGCTTGCTGCTGGGAGGAAGAAGGAGGATCGCCAACTTGCAGGAGGCCTGTTGCCCCCCCAAAAAAATCCTAAATATAAATGCAGCCTTTCAATTATTTTCATCACCTTTTCACAAGCACACCCTTGTTTAAATCATCCTTTCACTCTAAATGCTGCATGATTACTGAAGGCAGAAGTACCAGGATAGGCGCTTGGAAGCTTTTCAAAAGCAATGCCCTTAAAAAAATAAAGCAATGCCCTGAGAAGGGCCAAACCCACAATAGGACAATGGCCTTGTTTGCGGCCTCACCCTCCCAAAGCCCCTACCCCTAGCCCTGTCACGCCCTCCACTTAGGAAGCTCCCAGGGGTCCCTGAAGAATCAGACTGGTGCTTTCAAAGCATTTGATTGTACCAAGAGGTGACTCTCTTGTCCTTGATTTGGCATTAGAATTATTCTTATATGTGTGTCTGCCCTCCTCCCCTCCTCCCCTCTTCCTCCCCACTTGATTATAAGCTCATTAAAAGCACATCTGGTTAATCTTAGAACCTCCTCCAACCTGCTCTGACTTCCACACACAGTAGGTGCTTAATAAATGTTTATCCAGTTGAATGAAAAACCATTCAGGCTGGCTGATTGCTAACAACAACTCAGTCAAGCAGTAACATGAGTGGAATCCTTAAGTCCTTTCAAGGTTTGGCTCAGTGGCACCTCCCAGTCTCCCCACACTACCCCCAAACACTCACCTCAGTTGACAGTATCCCCTCTTTCTCCTAATTACCTTGAATATATTTTCTTTTACTTGTTGGAGGCATCATGTTATAGTGGGGAAAGTTCTGGATTTGGGACTGAAGGACTTTGGGTTCAAATCTTTCCACTGTACCATACCAACTGCCATCCTCAAAATTGGCAGCCCTGGTCCCCTCTTTCAGACTCTCCTTCCAAGATGATTCTTTAAATTAGGAAAAAAAAAAAACCTAACAAGAGGGAAAAGGAATCCAGGGCAGGCCAAGCTGGATCCACCCAGCAGTCTTGCTTCTCAGGCTATTTTTCTGCTCCCACCTACACCCACCTATATATATTCTCCTCTGTCTGCCTCAGTTTCTTCAACTGTAAAATGGGAGTAATAATAGCACCTACCTTCCACCAAGAAGGTCACATGTGGCCTTGATGTCACAGGTTTCCCACCCCTGTGTTATGTTGTATCATGTCATATCATGTCATGTTATGTCATATTATATTGTATTATATTGTATCATATCATGTATTATATTATATCATATTATGCAATAAATATATACTTAATATGTAATATACTACAAAATACAATATAATATATATTTTTTAAATAATCACTTTGCCCCTTTTGAAATGAAAAATAAACAGCAATGCAGTCTTTCCTGTAATTTCAAGGGCTCCTTGGGCAAACTTTGCTTAAACTGACACTTAGCACAGAGCCTAGAACATAGCAAGTGTTTAATAAATGTTTGTTAACTTGACTTGAACCACTGGAGAAAGAAGGAAAAAGTTCAGGTTGTCTTAAGTGACCAGATTCCAGCTCATTCTCTGCAACTTTGGCTATCAGAGTTATGTGAGTAATTAACTCTCACCTAGCTAAGTTGCTGACCCTTGAAGTACAATGAGGTTCCTCCAAGTTGAGGGTGTCAAAATGTGTATCGGAGGGCAGAACAGTGTTTTAGGAAATTTTCTGCCAATCCTAGAAATATATCAAGATGACCTAGCAACACCAGAGAGTAAGTGAGGGACCACTACCCTTCCCAGCTGTTCTCTTAGGACCCTTTCAGTCCCTGAGCTTTGAAAAGTGTTACAGATGTGGCTTGGGCAACACAACACCCACAGAAGTATCCCAAGATGTTAGAGCTGGAAGGCACCTTAAAGATTGTCAAGATCAACCTCCTCGTTTTATAGATGAGGACACTAGAGTTCAGTGAGTAGTTTGCCCAAGATCACACAGCAAGGAGATATCAGTCCAGCCTGGAAACTGGTGTCCAAATTCAGTGGGGTTTTGTTGTTGTTGTTTTCCCTATTACATCTCACTGGGCTTAGCAGAGGGAAGAATTTAGGCTGCCTACTTCTGATCTCCAGCCTACTTTTTTCAGATATTTCTCCTTGCTACCCCTTACTCTTTGGGAAAGGACTTGGGCAACTTAGCTTTGGAACCAATGCTCTGGGAGAGGAGGAGGAGTCAAAATGGTGATGAAGAGTAGGAGCCTGGGGATGGTATCTGAAAGGATTTGTTAGAGCCAAGCTCCTTCCTCAATCACCCACTCGCCCTTTACCTGAACCCATCACTCTAAAGTGATTAGCGTTTTAGCTAATCTTAGCATCCTATGACCTGAAGGAAGATCACTTCCTGTCCTATGTTCCCCCTCCCCTCATATAACTATAGAATATGTCCTACTTTGTAGTTGTTAAATCCCAAAGCAGCTACCCTACCCTCTCACCCCCAGCTCTCCATCAGAAAGAGAATTGGGGCATTTCCTGTGGTATCCTAAAATTCTGATGAACTTGAGGGGCAGCTGGTTGGGGCAGTAGATAGAATGTCAAGCCTGGAGTCATCTTCCTGGGTTCAAATCTGGCCTCAGACACTTACTAGTTGTATAACCCTGGGCAAGTCACTTTAACCTTATTTGCCTCGATTTCCTCATCTGTAAAATGAGCTGGAGAAGGAAATGGCAAACCACTTTGGTATCTCTGCCAAGAAAAACCCAAATGTGGGTCACAAGAATTGGACACTGGAAAATGACTGAATAACAACAAATAAAAAAATAAAGAAGGGTATGAATGGAGCTGTTGGCTATATTCACTCAAGCCAACTGGACAATATTCAGTAATAATATCAACTGGCATTTATACATAACACATTTAGTTTTGCAATGCACTTGGCCTCTATTTTTTCAGTGATGCCTGGGGAAAAAAAAAGTCTGTAAGGTAGATCCAACGAGGAATTATTCCTCCCATTACACAGATAAGAAAACTGAGAATGACTGACTTGCTTGTGTATTATAGATTATAGGATCAGATTTAGAGCTGGAAAGGACCTCTTGGGCTAGCAAAAACCCCTCATTTTATAAATGAGTAACTAAGACTGGGAGAGGTAGGTCACCTAGGTGGCCCAGTCGTTATTTGTCCTTCACTCTCCAAGAGGACCATGACATTAGGAAGGTGATGCCATGACTTGCAAGTGAATTGGATTTAAGTGAAGGAGGGCTGTACAAAGTCACCAGCCTCACTTTCTCCTCTAGAGCCATCTGGGTATCAAACTCTAAATCAGGATGACTGGAGATGGCCCCAGATGCAGTAGGAAGACTTGGCCCTTTCAAGCTAAGGTCTTTCTCAGATCTCAGTTTGACTGAGACAATCCCCATTGAGTGATTAAGACTAGGTAAGAAATGAGATAAAGAATGGCCTCTTTTACCTAGTCAAAAAAAAAAAATCAGTCAGGGAAGGGAAGACCTCAGGATTTCTGGACAAAAGAGAAATAATTGCTATTTACATTTATTCTGAGCCAATCGGGGCCCAAACAGCAACCGCTAAGTTGAGCTTGGCCTGGGACCTATAGTTGGCCAGTCAATGAGATTGGGTTTATCAATAATAGTTGGGTTTAAGGCATGGTTCTTAAGAAAGAAATCTAGCCTACAAACCCCAAGACATCTTATAAGGTTTCAGGGATCAAAATTTACATTCCTTTGGGCAGAGCACCTGCAGGTAAGAGTATGATACTCTATGAGGACAAAGGGAGAGGAAGGAGGAAAGGTGAGGCGAAAGCAGAAGAGAGGAGAGGAGAAGAAAGGAGCTGTGTTGCCCAACTAGAACTGAGCAGTTGGGTCCCAGTGGGGTAGCTACTACTACTCACAGGTGATTGTTTGTCCTTCATTTTTGAAGAGGACCATGACATTAAGAAGGTGATGTTATGACTTGCAAGTGAATTGCATTTAAGTGAGGGAGGGCTATTTCATTGCCATCTGGGTTCATTGGTAAGATATAGATCAGGATTACTGGAGATGGCCCCCTTGAAAGGGTTAGACCTTGGTTGGGGAACCTGCAGTCTCAAAGTTGCATGTGGCCCTCTAGGTCCTCAAGTGTGGCCCTTTGACTGAATCCAAACTTCACAGAACAAATTCTCTTAATAAAAGGATTTGTTCTATAAAACTAGGACTCAGTCAAAAGGCTGTACCCAAGGACCTAGAAGGCCACATGTGGCCTTGAGGCTGCAGGCTCCCAGGTTCCCCACCCCTGGTTAGAATATCAAGTGGATATTGTCAGGAAGACATGAGCTCACATCTTGCTTCAGGTACTTACTAGTTCTGTGACCCTGGGCAAGTCTCTTAAATCTGTCTACCTCAGTATCCTCATCCATAAAATAGAGATAATAATAGCCCTAAGCTCACAGAGTTGTTGTGGTGACCAAATGAGATAACATGTAAATCTTATCAGAGTTATATAAATGTTGGCTTTTATTGTCCAAGGTCACACAGTAGTAACTGGCAGTCTTCCTGACTGTAGATGTTATATCCCGTCAAGGAAGATGTTACACATTGGGGAAATATCTGACGTGAGATTTGAACCCAGGCTTTCATGGCTCAGACTATAGAATTCTCTCCACTCCGCCACACTTCCACTTGACACAAGGTGCATATGATACAATACTTTGGTATATTAGAAAAGCTGGAGGTGACAATCAATAATGGCCTTGAGCCACCATTAATCCCACCATAGCTGAAGACACACCCATAGCACCTGGGAGTAAAGATAGATTATAGCCCAAATTCCCAACTCTTTCTTGCTTCCAGAACCTCTGGAGCCCACTCAGAGAGAGACAGAGGCAGAGAGACAGAGAGAGAGAGGCAGAGAGATAGAGACAGAAAGTGACAGAGACAGAGAGAAACAGATGAGAGACAAAGAAAGAGAGTCCCTAGATGGCAAGACAGTTCACACATTCCAAGGGCTAACCAGGCAAAGGAAGGACCTGTTACCCAACAGGCAGGGTTGGGCTACCATAATAAGAACAGGTTGGGCAAGTTTCCCGGATGTGGGCACATTGGGCAGGGTAATAATACTAGCTCACATTTATATGGCACTTCAGAGTTTACGATGGACTTTTTTCACAAAACCCTGTATGGCAGATGATTTGAATATTATTATCTCAATATGATCACTTTTCAAACAAGAAATTTGAGAGTCAGAATCCGTAGCTGATAAGGACCTGAACAGTCAATTGCTAAATCCCTTACACCCATACATGAGGTTTGTGGCTGCATTGTAGCCCACAATACTCCTGGGTGCCCACGAAACAGATTAAAATGTAATTGGGAAATGTTTAACAAAATAAATAAAAATACTATAGGACGTAGATGATATTAATATGTGGTTTTCTAGGTCAATAGGTACCAGAAGGGATCTTTATGTATGGTTTGAGTTTGGCAACATTGCCCCATGCCATGGCTGACAAGCCACTGAGAAGGAAGGGAGGAAGGGAGGAAGGAAGAAAAAAAGGAAGGAAGGAAGGAAGGAAGGAAGGAAGGAAGGAAGGAAGGAAGGAAAGAAAGAAGGCAGGGAGGGAGGGAGGAAGGAAGGAAGGGAAGGAGAAAAAGAAGAAGGGAGGAAGGGAAGAATGAATGAACGAACAAATGAAGCAAGGAACAAACGAACAAAGGAAGGAACAAAGGCTGACAGGCCACTGAGAAGGAAGGGAGGAAGGGAGGAAGGAAGGAAGAAAAGAAGGAAGGAGGGAAGGAAGGAGTATAAGAACTTACTATGGGCCAGATACTGTACTAAGTATTTTACAAATATCTTATTTGCTTTATGCTTTCTTCTCCCTAGAATAATAAAGAGTAGACTAAGTGACAGAAGCTAAAAAATGAGGTATCGTTGTCCTACAAATACACTTTAGGGTCCTTGGCAAAGTCTTAAGAGCACTGGATTTGGAGGGATATATTAGAAAATGTAGATGCTATAAAAAAATAAAGGATAGCAATAAAAATGTGTTTTTTAAAAATTATACCCAAGAAAAGTACTAGATTTGACCTGGCTTCAAATTTCTGGCTCAATCAACTAAGAATAGTAATAATTCACATTTCTGTTTTTGTGCTTCATACATGTTATCTCATTTGATCCTCACAAGGTCACAACTCTTCGAGGTAGGCAACGTTATTATCCATATTTTTCAGATGAGGAAACGGAGGCTGAGAGAGTTGAAGGAACCTGTTTAGGAGAACATACTAAGGATCAGAACTGGGATTTGAACTTGGGTTGTCTGACCCCAAGGCCAGCATTTTCTCCACCTCACCAAGCACCCACCATATATAGAGCCTGGGATAATTCATTAACTCATTTGGTTCTTTGGGTCTTTGACTATAAAAGGAGGAAGTTGGACTAAATGACCTCTAAGTTCCCTTCAGCCTCTAAATCTTGGATCCTATGTGCCCCGTGTGGCAAGACTTGACTTCTCCCTGCTCTTTCCCCTGGCTCCATGATCTCCTGGTTCCCTCTTTTCTTCTCTTTCCTCTCACCCCCAAGTGGCTGCCTTTTATTGCCACGTTCAATAGAGGAAAGACAATTGGCGAGGCAGTATAATGAAGTCTGAATTTGAGTCAAAGGACCTGAATTCAAATCTCTGCTCTGTTATTTCCCATTGATGCAGTCTTGAGCAAGTGAATTCCCTCTCTGGAGTTCAGCTTCCTTATCTGCACAATGATAGAGTTAAACTAGATGAAGCTCAATCTAACCCACTCAGCTATGAGAAGTTAGAGTCATACTACAGCATACTGATGCAGTGGACATAGCACTGGGCTTAGAATCGGGAAGACTCATCTCGCTGAGTTCAAATCTGACCTCAGACACACTAACTGAGTGACCCTGAGCAAGTCATTTAACCCTGTGTGCCCCAGTTTCCCCATCTGCAAAATGAGCTAGAGAAGGAAATTGGCAAACCACTCCAGGATCTTTGCCAAGAAAAACCCAAATGGGGTCACAAAGAGTTGGACACAACTGAATAATAACAGCAGATACAGGACTTTTCTATTCATGTTAGGAAAAAGGGTCTTCTACTTTCTTCTCAACCTCTTAATAGTCTGGCCTTGAATTAGAAGCCAGACTACAAGGGGTTGAGAAGACAATAGAAGACCCTTTTTCCTAACATGAATAGGAAAGCCAAGTTTGTTCATTTCAGGGCCTCTCCACCTCTCACCAAGTTGCCTGATTATTGCCTCATTCTTTGCCTTCTCTCTGCTACCATCTTCTTAATGAGCAGCCACCATTATGGGTAATTGTGTCCCAACGGCCACAAGTGTGCCGTTCATTTAATAGTTTTCTTTACCGTCTCAATAGGTTATTCACAGTTCCTCAGCCTCCTATATTATGCAGTAGAATGAGTCAAATTGGAGTTTTGCCAAGTGTTCCCCTTACCCTGACAGGTCACACCCTCTAGATATTCTTTCTGGCCTTTTTTGTATGGTCAGAATGAGATAAATAAACTTCAACATCGCTCTCCTCCAGGGGACATCCCTCCTCCAGCCCACAGCGGCCCTGCCCCAGCTGAGGATGTCTGTGCCCACAGAAAGGGAATCAATATTTACATGAGTCACAGGGCTTCAAGGGCAAGGTTGATGGGAAGAAGGAGGCCCTCCCCCAACCCTTTCCTGTCTCTTCTCCTTAGGGTCCAAAATGGTCTCTTGGGCAGAGCAGAATTTTCTCAGTTGCTGCTGACCTCTTGGTTTCTTGGAAAGTACAATCAGTACTGAACAGCAAGGTGGTGCGGTGGATAGAGAGCCTTGGGCCTGGAGGAATCAGGAAGACTCATATTCATAAGTCAAATCTGACCTTAGACACTTACTAACTGTGTGACCTTGGGCAGTTTGCCTTAGTTTCTTCATCTGTAAAGTGAGTAGGAGAAAGAAATGACAAACCACTCCAGTGTCTCTGCCAAGAAAACCCCAAATGAGGTCATGGAAAGTTGGACACAACTGAAAAATATCTTAAGGACAACAAAACAACTCACTACTAAAGTGAATTCAGTGAACAAGATCCTCACACCCAGTGTGTGACTGAGCTGTGACCAGAGGAATTAGCTTGGTGGAGCCATGGTTGTGATAAATGACCAGGAAGCCTACAGAACTGGTTGGGTGTGGTGAATAGTGCTCTGTTTCCCATTAGGATGGAACACCTTCAGTAGACAATGTTATCAGAGCCCCTGCCACTCAGAAACCACCTTTTTTCCCAAAGACTTCATATTACCCTGCTAGGATAGATCATAGGTTTATAGATTTGGAGCTGCAAGGGACTTTAAAGGTCATCAAGTTCAATTTACAGATGAGGAAACTGAGGCAAGAGTCACAAAGCCATTAAGTGTCTAAGGCAGGATTGGACCCCAGACCTTCCTGACCCCAAGTCCAGCAGTCTGCCCTAAAAACATCTTATTTTTATTTTCGCTTCCCCAAGTCTTTGCCTTCAGGGAGCTAACTTTCTATGTAGATAAAAAGTAAATAATTTCAAGAAAAGGCTATCATTAATAGCTAGGAGGATAAGGAAAGACCTTGAGAAAGAAGAGAGGTGAGGAAGAGGAAGCAGAGAAATAAACATTTATTAAAGTACCTACTATGTGCCACTAAATATTACCTCATTTGATCCTCACAACAACCCTGGGAGGTAAATGCTATTATAACCCCCATTTTAGAGTTGAGGAAACTTAGGCAGACGGGGTTAATTGACTTACCCAGGTTCACACAGCTAGTAAAGTATCTGAGGTCCTCCTGACTCCAGAGCCTGTGTTCTACCCATTGTGCCACCTAGCTGCCCCAAATACATTTTTTTTTTTGGTGAGGCAATTGAGGGTTAAGTGACTTGCCCAGGGTCACACAGCTAGTAACTGTTAAGTATCCGAGGCTGGATTTGAACTCAGGTTCTCCTGACTCTAGGGCTGGTGCTCTATCCACTGCACCACCTAGCTGCCCCGCTGTTTCTTTATACACAACATTCCACCCCTCCCACCTCCAATGCCTTAGCAGTGGCTATCTCTCCTCCATGCCTGGAATTCTCTCCCTCTTCAGCTCCTCATCTTGGAATCCCCAACTCCCTTCAAGTCTCAGGGCCTATCTCCTATGAGAAGGCTTTCCTGATCCCTCTGGCTTTCTGTGCTCTCCCATCTAGAAATTCCTTTCTACCTACTTCGCTGGGGAAGCATCATGCCCCATCTCCCCAGCAGAATGTAGGCTACTTGAGGACAAGGACTTTTTTGGTTCTTGTCTTTCTATCCAAAACACTGGATAGACGGATAGCTTTTTGGATACAAGAGACAAAAGAGGTCTGGACAGGACATCCCATCATCAGAGGGAACTCCCAGTGAGGAAGTTTCTTCTACCAAAGCAAATAAACATCTGCTCTGAAATGTGTAGACTCAGATTTTCCTGGAAACACTAATAGGTTAGTCAAGTGACTTGTCCAGGGTCACACAGACCTAGGTCTCCTAACTTTTAAACCGTCTCTCTGTCTGCTACCAGTAAGACTCTGCTGCTCTTGACTGGCTCACAGCAGGGGCTCAGTAACCACCCGGTGAGTTAGATTGGGCTTCAATGCTATTGTTTTGGCTTTTTCTCCTCACCAGAGCTTTTAACTCTCCCTGAATATCAGTATAGTGTGCATTCCCATATAAAGGCTACATGTTTCCCATACTATTCTTTTGTATCCAGTCACAGCTTTACTGCTTCTAAGCTGGGACCACATTGGACAGGGGATCTCTCAACTAGTCCAGATCTCAATTCTTCGACCCTCTAAAGCACGCAGAGGTTTCCTACAGGTCTGTGGATAAGACCCTGGACTCAGAGAAGAATCCCAAGCTCTGCTACTTATTGCTACATGACTAGCTCAGATTGCCTAATCTCTCAGTTTTCTCATCTATAAAATGGGGATAATAATTTCTGAGCTTCCTATTTCCCAGGTATGATGAGGATCCAATGAAATAATGTATGTCAAACATTTTGCAACTACTGAGTACAAATTAGAAATATTATTACATATAATATATTAATATATTATATTAGACAAATTAGAAGTAGAAGTTATGTCTCAGATCAGACACTTGATACTTATTAACTGTGTGACCCTGGGCAAGTCACTTAACCCCAATTGCCTCCCCAAAAAAAAAGAAAGAAAGAAAAAAGAAAACAAAGAAGGAGAAGTTATATAAAGGGCTTTCTTTCTAGCAAGAATACAAAGAGTTGCACATTTTTTGGTGATTTTTTTTTTTTGGCTAGGCAATGGGGTTAAGTGACTTGCCCAGGGTCACACAGCTAGTACATTTCAAGTGTCAGAGGCCAAATTTGAACTCAGGTCCTCCTGACTCTAGGGCTGGTGCTCTATCCAGTGCACCACCTAGCTGCCCCAGAGTTCCACATTTTTAATTTTAATTTTTTTTAATTTTGACTTTTTTTTTAGGCTATTGGGGTTAAGTGACTTGCCCAGGGTCACACAGCTAGTAAGTGTCACGTATCAGAGGTCACATTTGAACTCAGGTCCTCCTGACTCTAGGGCCTTTGCTCTATCCACTATGCCACTCTAGCTGCCCCAGAGTTCCACATTTTAAAGTACTTCTCATAAACACACTCCCAACATACACGTGCTTCCAGTATATTATTGAAAATCATAGAGGTCAAGAAGACTTTAGAGACCAGTTTTTTTAATAACCCTCTATTCTCGAGTGCAGTGCAAAGGGGATTGGATTTGGAGTCAGAAGTTGTTGTTGAGTTGTTTTCAGTCTTGTCTGACTTTTTGTGTCCCTATTTGGGGTTTCCTTGGCAGAGATACTGGAGTGGTTTTGCCATTTTCTTCTCCAGCTCATTTTATAGATGAGGAAACTGAGGCAAACAGGGTTAAGTGGCTTGCCCAGGGTCACACAGCTAGGTCAGATTTGTCCAAGGTCAGATTTGAACTCAGGTCTTCCCAACTGCAGAGCCACGTCACCGAGTCAGAGAACCTGGGTTCAAATCCCAGATCTGCTATTTAATACCTCTGTGATCTTAGACAAATCATTTAACCCGTCTAGGGTGTCAGTGTCTACATAACCTTTAAGGTCACTTCCAACTCTAGATCTATGATGGCATGAATGAAGTCTTACAGCAGAAAACATAAAATCAAAGTAGTGATGAAACAAAAAGGGTTGGGGAAACCATCATCAGAAGGCCCTTTTATTTAAAAGGACTGAGCTACTCATTAATTGGACAATTAAGGAAAACAGTGAGTATGACTCACTCTCCCAGATTCTTGAAATTGGAATAGAGAGAAGTTACCTCACTCTACCTCAAGGCAGGAAAAGTTGCAGGATTACTCATCTGATGAGAGAGGTTAGGATGTCTGTGTGCAGAAAATTCTCTCTGAGATTTCAATGGTGGCCCCAATGCAGCTGCCTCGTTTTTCACTCGCTCCTCCTCCTCCTCTTCTCCTCTTAACTCTGCCTGGGTTGTGTGTTAGACCAGGTGGAGCAGAAATCCCACCGAAAAGTTGTTTAATTACCTCTAATAAAATGATTGGATTCATCATTGAAAACGGGAGAGTCTGATTTTGAGAGGTCACCACATAACCTTCAAGGCTTGGAGAACTATGTTAATGATGATGACAGGTTCCACTGCCTAAGTGGGCTGCTAACTTTGCTCACTTCCGTGGTCTCATGCAATCGAACCAGCATTTATTAGGCACTTCCTGTGTGCCAGGCACTATACTAGGCATTATCGGATATAAAGAGAAAAATAAAGATGAAACAAAGTCCTATCCTCAATACATCTTGCTATGTAAACAGGTATATACATGATAATTCGATGTGGAGGAGAAAACACTGACAAATAAACCTGGACCAGCCATCTTGCAAATGTATGTCATTAGCAACGTGATCTCTCATATTTCTGTAACACTTCAAGGTTTACAAAGTTATTTCCATATCACCTTGAGAGATAAGGAGTACAATTCCTATTATCTCCTTTTTTTTTTTTAAACAGATAAGAGAACCCAGGCTCAAAAGGTCAAGAGACAAGGTTCAAGCCCCGGTCTCCTGATTTAGGTCCTACATGATTTCCAGGCATAAGGAAGGAGGAAAGGGTGGGGCTGGGAATTATTCAATCTATCAATTAGAAATTTATTCCACACCTGCTCTGTGTCTAACCCTGTGCTGACATTAGGATTACAGGGACAAAAGTGAAACAAGTCTCATCCTTATCAGCTGTGTGACCCTAGGCAAATCATTTTACCTTTCAACCTCAGTTTCTCCATCTGTAAAATGAGAAGGTTGGATTCAATGGCCTCTAAGTACCCTTCTAAGCTCTAAATCTATAATCTTGTTGTATCATCTTGGGTTCCCCAGAGTGTGGCCACTACATCCCCTTGGGATTTGGGGTTTAGTCCTAAAGAGGTAGGGGTTGCTTTTTCAATAATGTAACTCACACACCCTCACTAGTATATTTCCCACCATTATTATCAGTTGATATTAATTAGTCATCCAGACTTTTAGCAAGGGATATTTACTTAGTATAGTAAGAATAGTGACTAAAAAACACATCTCCCCTAAAGCAACAGCACACTCTCCCCTCTCCCGTTGTAGTCCCTTGGGAGAATCGTTGCAAATTAAAGTAGTTTCTACAAAGCATTCACCCCAACCAAGTTCACTTCTGAATTTGGACAAAGTTGCTCCCACAAAATGGTGTCTTGACTGCTGGGCTCAATTTCCTGCTAAGCTGGACCAGCCCATTGTTCCTTACCAGGGTTGGCTGCCAAAAAAGTATGGTGTGGACTCCCATCTCTGTAGCTCTACTGGCTTACTCTTCAAGTAGGTCATTTACATCACAACAGGCTTGGTTGCTGGCAGGCTCTGGTTTGGGCTTTAGACTTTTAACATTCACAAGGTCCCACCACCAATATCCTTAACCTAAGATAAGGAAAGAATAGACACAACATAGACAGAAGCAATAACAGGGTCACATGCTCAGAGGTCAACACCTTGGGGGATGGGGGAGAGACAGAGAAACAGAGAGAGAGGCAAAGAGAGAGAGACAGACATAGAGAGAGAAAAAGAGAGAGAGGGAGGGAGGGAGAGAGACAGAGAAAGACAGAGACAGAGAGAGACCCAGAGAGAGAA
>NW_020954562.1:13926627-14020028 GCF_900497805.2 Vombatus ursinus | reverse complement strand
ACACAGGCACAGACACAGAGAGAGACAGAGAAAGACAGAGACAGAGAACATTCCAAGCATGGTGAGACAACCAATGCAAAGGAATGAAGATGGGGATGGAGTTTACTGTGTAAGGAACATCATGCACTGGTATTATGCAGGAAATGGGGATCATAAGGCTAGAAAAGCAAGATAGAGCCAGTGTGTGAAGAACTTTAAATGAGAGTTTATATTTTATCCTAAAGATAATAGGGAGCCACCAGAAAGAGTAGAGAAAGATAGCAACAATGGCAATAATAATAATATGCAACCTCACTCTTATATCTCATTCTTTAATTTTCAAAGTGCTTTCACTCACATGATTAAACTCATTGTCTCTCCTGGACTCAACTCAAAATGCATGTCCTACTGCCATAGAGAGGTGTGGGGAAGGAGGGTCAACAGGATCATTTTCATATACTTTTAATCTTTATAAATTTTCACTTTAAAAATGTTTTGTCTACTTTGTCTGGTAGAAACTAATAAGCTAATTTCTTCTCTTTTCTCCATTCATTTTTTCTAGCTCCATAGGCCTGTCTCTCTTTCTCTTTGTCTCTGTCTCTTTCTCTCTGCCTCTGTCTCTCTGTTTCTATCTCTCTGTCTCTATCTCTCTATGTCTCTCTCTGTCTCTCTCTCTCTCCCCATGTAACTGATCTCAGAACATCTGAAGTATACCAGCCCCTCTGAAGTACCAGGATTTCCCTAACAAATCATACCATATCCTTCTGCCCAAACAGTGAGGTCATGTTGACCCAGCTTTTTCTTTTATGAGGTCAAGAGTACTTTAAGAAAAGCTATGAAAACGCTATATGAAAGTGCCTGGCCTATAGTAGGCACTTAATAAGTCTTGACTGATTGGTTGATTGACATAGAATCTGAACATATGATGGTGGGGACAGGGGTGGGCGAGTCTAACAAACTTTTATATAGGTCAAATGTTAATGCTATTTCTAAAAGTTCAGGGAACTTTGTTCTACCAGGCAAGCTGGTTAGGTAACCTAAGTTTTCCCGATCTAAGAATTACCGCGCTGCCCCAAGGTCTCAGGATAATCCTAGGACTCTGTCACATTTGCTTGGCATTTAAGTCTTTCCACAATATGATCCCAACTTACCTTTTCAGCCTTGTCTCATAGGCATTACTTTCTTTGCCCCAGCCACTCAATGGTAAACAATCAGGGCTCACTAGCAAACTTGTCCAAACGCACACATCCATGCGCCAGTACCTTGTATTTGTCTGCCTTCAAGCTAAAACCAAACCTGAAAGAACAGAGGACCACATCCTTCATCGAGCTCAAACATGCATCCTCCTTCCCTTGACCTTGTTACAAAATGTCTTTCACAATCCTTAGCACAACAAATTTCTTTCAGGGACAAGCAAATTTGTATCAGTCCAGTAGTTCAATTCAAGTTCAATGACGTGACAATATGTTGCATATTCACGAGATCATAGATGTTGGGGTAGAAAGCATCAGGTCTGAGACCGTCTAGTCCTGATGTTCTTAACGTTTTCTGTGTCATGGACCCCTCAGGCAGTCTGGTGAAGCCTGTGGCCCCCTCCTCAGAATAATGTTTTTAAAATGCCTAAAATATTATATTATTATAAAGGAAACCAACTATATTGATTATAAAGGAAATCAATTATATTGAAATATTATAAAATATTTAAAAAGCAAGTTCAAAAACATAGATTTAATATGAATGTATATTTAGAGTCTATATCAAATTGCATGCAGTCTTTAGGTGGGGGGAGGGGAGGAGAGAAAATTTGGAATTCAAAATCTTATGGAAGTGAATGTTGAAAACTAAAAAAAAAAAAAAGAAAAGAAAAAAAAAAGAAAGAATCAAGTCCAGAGCCTTTTGCTGCACCTCTTACTCTCAAACAGAAAATTAGATTGGAACCAGATTGTGAAGGATTTTCAGAGCCACTTAAATATGTTTTTCATTTCTCTGTTAGATTGTAAGCCATATTTCTACTTCAATTTGTATATGCATCTATGTGTGATACACCATGCTATAAGACTTCAGATTTGTATTCGATGATCCATAGAACAGTGAAGGAAAATGAAGAGATAAGTAAATAATGAATAAACTGTCAAATGCTAAAAAAAAAAAAAAGCAAGTTCACAGACCCCAAGTTAAGAAACCTTATCTTAATGTCATCCCTTCATTTTATAGATGAGGAACTAAAGCCCAGAAGGTTCAATAATTTGGCCAGAGTTCTACAGCTAGTAAGTATCTGAAGCAGGATTTGAACCCTTCCTTCCTGACTCCAAGTTCAACACACCATCCACCACATTTTTACCAAGATTGTGCAATAATTTTAAACCATAAAAGAAAACCTTTTTCTCATCTTCCAAAGATAGTTTAAAATAAATCATTTTTAAAATTTAAAAACTCTGCTGAGTCTTTTTTTTTCTTCAAAATGTTCAACAATCATATTTTAAGAAAGAGAAGAAAAGAGCTGTTTACCTTCCTTCCCTTCATGCACTCTTTTTTCAGGTCAAAATGGATGACTCACTATTACCCAAAATTGTCCTCCCTCCCCACCTGTGCTCACATGCCTCCTCTCCCCTCCCTGTGTCTTGAATACATTCTCCCTCCTCTCCTGCTCCAACTCTGTGTTAAAATGTTTCCCAACCAACTCAAGGTGCCACCTCCTCCATGAAGCCTCTCCCGATGTCCCCACAAGAAGTAATCTCTCCCCCCCGAAGGTTTCTCATAGTATTTTATTTGTACCTTTCTTATATCCTTGCCAAATTCATACACATTGCTATTATTTTGTGTTCCATCTCATCTCCCCAACTAGATTGTAAGCTCCTTGAAGGACGGGACTAATTCTTACTCCACGTCTTAAAATTCCTACCAGGGCATCTTGTCTATTTACAAGATCCCAATAAATGCTAAAGGATTGAATTCTATTGACTTTTAGTCACTTCTGGTGAGCTTGGGGTCCTGCCCCTGAGGTTACACCTGAACTTCTTCTCTGCCATCTGACAATCAATCTAAGGTCAGGAGGTAAAAGTAAGATTAAAACAAAAGCCCACCAGTTCAGAAAGGCAGCAATGAGAATGGCAAAGATAAAGAATAGAAACCCTCGCTCTCTTCACCCAAAAGGCAGAGTACCTGAAAGTCCAGTTTGTCAATGGGTGGAGAAAGGAGGAAACTTTCTTTTTGGCAAACTGAAAATTGAAGTAAGCAGAAAGATAATTATTTCCCCCTCAGGTAAGGAAACTTCCGTGTGGAATTTTTAGGATGACCTGTTAGTTAGATTTCAGTTTCTGGATTTGAGCGGTAGTGAGATGTTCAACACCATGCTCTGTGGGCATCAGTGGGTAAAGAAAGGAAAATGTAGAGATATGTAAGGCGTGACCTAGCAGAGGAATTCTCCTGTTATACAGACCCACAGGCATTTAGCAGAGACCGTGTGTGGCAGGGAGTGTTTGCCTATGCCCTATTTACAATAAGGGCATGGATGTTCCCTCCCTCCAGAAGACAAGGTCTTCTGGAAAGACAGGATAACTTTTCCTTGCATCAGGGCAGGGCTGAGATATGTCCTTCATCTTCCTTTCAGGCCCCCCAAATTTGCCCAGTTATCCCTTTCTGTTTCTGAAAAAACAGCTGTAAGAATAGTTGTTGGCTTGAAAGGACAACATGTCTTCTGGCAGAAGATGGAGGAGGACAAAGGAGGGCAGAGGGATAAAAGGCCTCCTTCTTGGAAAGATGTAATATAGGAACAGAAAAAAAGGGATTTAGAGTCAAAAGATTTAAGGCCCCACACAGGTACTACCACTGAGTAACTGTGTGACCCCGTGGCTCCTCTGGGCCACAGTATTGTTAGGTAGAAACTGAGTGGCCTGGTCAGATGACCTCTGAGTTACCCTCCAGCTCAGAGATTCTAAGAACACTCTTTGTATACCACGCAGGAACCCAGCCACCAGGACAGCTCGGGGTCTCTGGGTAACCCTGACCACTCACTAAATACTCATACATTCATTCAACAAGTAATAATCAAATACCTATCCTGCATAACTGAGGGGTGCTGAACTTTAGGAGACTGGAAAGGGCATTCAACTGGGGGGTCAGAACCCCTAGGTTCTAGTTCCAGCTCTGCACAGAAATAGCTGTGTGACCTTGAACATGTAACTTCACCTCTGGAGCTTCCTCATCTCTAAATTGAAAGGGCACATACATCTGGAAGGTTACTACCAGCTCAGAGACATCTATGCTAGCCGAAAGTGTTTGCCAGCATTATGGGATCTGCTGATGGGATGCCAATGCCATCATTATGGGATTGGATTGACCAATCACAGAATCCATACTGAGAAGGGATTCCAGATAAATCTTGAGGTCCTTCAGATGCACCTGTTTTCTGCTGGTGGTGTGCTGGTTGCATTCAGCCCCAGGACATGGCAGTCCCTCCTAACTAGCTCCATAATTATTTCAAAGTGTGGCCAAACAGAAAAACCAAGTGTAGGAGGAATGCCTGTTTAATCGATAAAGGTTTCTCAACCTGGAATCTGATCATTTGTTTTGTTTTGAATATTTTTATAATTACATTTCCATGTAATTGGTTTCCCTTGTAAACTTATGTGTTTCATTTTATGCATTTAAAAATTATGCTGAGCAAGGGTCCATAGTCTTCACCAGACTGCCCAAGTTGTCTGCAGCACAAATAAGGTTGAGAACACTTGGCCTAGGCTATGCAGGTGTATAAATATAGATCAATAGAGCTGGCCCAAGCATATGAAAATCCTGAACAAACTCCAGAAAAGGAAAATAAACTGGACCTAGAGGTGAATGGGAGAACCACTTGGATTATGGGATCATAGATTTAGAGCTAGGGAACTTAGAAGTCATCAGCCCAAGATGGGCAAGGGATTTATTAAATACCTACTATGTACCAGACAGGGCAGCTAGGTGACGTAGTGGATAGAGTGCCAGGCCTGGAGTCAGGAACCTGACCTGAGTTCAAATCCAAGCCTCAGACACTTACTAGCTATGTGGTCCTGGGCAGCTCACTTAACTCTGCCTCAGTTTCCTCATCTGTAAAGTGACCTGGAGAGGCAAATGGCAAACCACTCCAGTTTCTTTGCCAAGAAAACCCCAAATGGAATGATGAAGAGTCTGAAATGACTAAACAAAAACAACACTTACCAGGTGATTTACAAATATTATCTTATTTGATCCTTACAACAACCCTGCAAGGTAGGTGCTGTTATTATCCCCGTTTTACAGTTGAGGAAAC
The DNA here is from genome assembly GCF_900497805.2 of Vombatus ursinus. Classification (NCBI taxonomy): domain Eukaryota; kingdom Metazoa; phylum Chordata; class Mammalia; order Diprotodontia; family Vombatidae; genus Vombatus; species Vombatus ursinus. The sequence goes on along the minus strand of NW_020954562.1, from coordinate 14,014,765 downwards.
TGAGGCAGACAAAGAGCAAGTAACTTGCCCAGGGACACACAGCTAGGAAGTATCTGAGGCCATATTTGAACTCAGGTCTTCCTGATTCCAGCCCCAGTGCTGTGTCCACCCAGCCATTCAGCATCTAGTTCATCCTCTCTTGTTTTATAAATGAAGACACTAAATCCCAAAGAGAAGGAAGCATCACGGTGCTGGAGAAAGAATATTAACTCTAGAATCAGAGGACATGGGTTCAGATTCTGCCTCTTACCCTACTCCCTGACGTCAGGTGAGTCACTCACACTCCCTTGACCTCAGCTGCCTTCTCCGGCTCTCGGTCCATGATCCCATGAGGTTCAATGACTTGCCTAATGTTTGGAAAGACCCTGCTTCTCCCCGAAGCAAAGCCTATTTCTTGGGACCAATGGTCTTCCGGTAGTACAGAATGACTACAAGTCATGGAAGACCACAGTCTCCAGAGAATTAAAGCTTCTCTTTGGATTTTATAAACTTTTATGAGGCAAGAATTGTGTGTTGCTTCATCTCCATCCCCCAAGGGCTAAATACATGGTTCTCTCCAGACAGCGGTCAGTCTGTAAATGTTTATAGTGCTTTGCCCCAAGAAAATGCTCAATAAATACTGAATTGGACTGGTCAAGATCTCACAGGCAAGGAAGGGGAGGTAGAAAAGCTAAAAAACCTCTCAGTCCATCAAATCTGCCTTTTCTTCTGACTACGGTGCTCTCCCAAACACCATGCTTGGATTTTTCAGCACAGTTTTGCTGCTACCAGGAATTTACTGGTGAGAAGAAGTCAAATCCATTTTAGGAACTCACAAAACTTTGGAGAGCTAGAAGGGGCCTTGTTTTACAATGACAAAGTTGAAGTCCAGAGAAGATGAGCTACCCAAGGTCATACAGCTTCTTAGATCATGGATTAGGTTACAACCTAAGGCCTTTGAGTCAGAGGACCTGAGTCCAAATATTGTCTCCATCACTTACTATTTGTGTGACCTTAGGCAGATCACTCCATTTCTATGGGGCCTCAGTTTGTCTGTCTGTAAAAGGACGGGGTTGGTCACTAGATGACCCCTGAGGTCCCTCCCATCTCTAAATCCATGATTCTGCGGTCCCATGTCTTTCTGAGGCCCAGCCCCACCTCAAGCAGCATTTCAGCTATGGGGCTCAGACTGATTTCCTTTTAGAAAATTTCTGACAACTATTCACTCAGTGTTGATTTAAAGGGCACTGCCGTGTTTACTTTCACACTTAGAAGCCAGGGGCTGGCAAAGTACGAAGGCATTAAATGTTCTACCAACAGAGTTTGAGCTTAAGGTCACGTGGGGAGGAGGTCCAGTTTACTTCTCTGTGTGTTGCTATGTTTTGTTCCTCTTCCAGGGCAACCGCTTCAGGCCTCAACTGAGCTCATTAAATCACCTGGGCAGGTAGGCACAGAGCCTGGACAGGGTTTTCATGACAGCAAAACCCAGGCTGCCAACAACCGGAAATGATACCATCAGTGGTTCTGAGGAGGGAAGTCTTTCCAAGGACTGAACTCATCTCCACCACATTCCAGGAGAGGTCCAGGTTATCTCATATGTAGTCATGGCCATCACACCCCTCAAATGGCACGCTTAATGTGTGCCACGCAAATGCTGGGGCCGTTGCCCAGAAATTTTCATCAGCAAAGCCAAATAGAATAGAGGAGCTGTAGGAAAACAGGAACACTGATAATGCATGATAGAACTGTGAACTGGTCCGACTGTTCTAAAAACAATTTAGACATATGTAAGAAAAGTCACTAAACCATGCATACACTTTGAGGTAGCAATCTTAATAATAACAATAGTAATAGCTAGCATTTATATGGCACTTTTAGTCTTACAAAGTGCTTTACAAATATTATCACATTTGATCCTTACCACAACTCTGGGAGGTAGGGACTATACTAGTCCCTATTTTACAGGTGGGGAAACTGAGGCATAGAGAGGTTAAGTGATTTGTCTAGGGTCACACAGCTAGATTTTTCTGAGGCTGGATTTTAACTACTGAGCATGTTTCCCAAGTAGATGAAAAAGAGGAAGAAAAGCCCTATAGACAACAAAATTTTGTAAAAGAACCTTGAGCATTTGCAAAAAACAAAAACAGGGGTGTTATTCATCTTTCATTCTCAAAGAGGACCAATGACATCATGAGGATGACATCTTGACTTTTGAGTGAATTGGATTTAAGTGAGGCAGAGCTGTGCAAGGTCATCAGTCTCATTCTTCTCCAGAGTCATTGGAGTCCAAAGCCAAGACATAAGTCAAGAAGACTGGCAATCGCTCAGCCCTGGGGCAGATAGTAAAGGAATGGGCAGCTAGGTATCGAAGTGGATAGACTGCCAAGCCTGGAGTCAGGAACACTCATTTTCCTGAGTTGATATCTGGCATCATACATTAATTAGCTGTGTGACCCTGGGCAAGTCACTTAACCCTCTTTGTCTCAGTTTCCTCATTTGTAAAATGAATAGAGAAGGAAATAGTAAACCATTCCAGTGTCTCTGCCAAGAAAACCCCCAGTGGGGTCACAGAGAGTCAGACATGACTAAAAACCCACTGAACAACTACAATGATAATAAAGAGAACAAATTCACTTGAAATGTAAAATGACTAAACAAAGTCATGTGAGTGTAACTGAATATTATTTTATAGCAAGAAACGAACACGAAGAGTTCTGAGAAATATGCAGAGATTTGTATAAACAGTCAACAGAGTGACCTAAACAGAATCAGGAGAGCAACTGGCAACGACTGCAATAATGTAAAGGAAAATCAAATTAAAAGAAGTCAAGAGAATGGTTTGTGAAGCATGCTTCCCTGCTCTCTGTACAGAGGTGAGCAGGGCAGCCCTAGAACCGAGGGATATTGTTTGCACTCTCAGCTGTGATCCCTGACTCATGGTTTAACTTAACGATTTTTCTTCATTACAAGGAAGATTCAATGGGGTCAGAGGCCAATATAGGGAAAGAATCATGGTGTAGCTATGAAAGGCAACAATAAATCTTACAAAAAAAAAAAACCAACCCACCCTAAACAGGATATGAACATGCCTGTAGGTGGTTGGTTAGTCAAGGGCCATATCAACGACAGGATGGCTTAAGAGGAATATCATTTTTGAGAGGCAGAGGAGTGTGAGAAAATGAGACCCTCCCGCCATTTTTAGTTTCTATGTAGCTGAGAGGAGCAGAGATGAGTCCTCCTTTTCTGAATGACTCCAATCTTCTTTCACCTCATATACACTAAATGTATAATAAATGCTCACTCAGTGTATTGAAAAGAATGATCCCTGTCTCTAGAGTCAGAGGTTCTGAGTTCAAATTCTAACTCCAATGCTTACTACCTATGTGTCCTTGAGTAAGTTACTTAATCTACTGGGCCTTAGTTTCTTCATCTGTAAAATTGAGGGGGTTGGATTTGATGGCCTCTAAGGTCCCTTCCAGCTCTAAATCTATAATCCTAGTAGATATTTAATAAATGATTCTTCTATCTGTCCCCCCTTCTTTCCTCCATCTTTCCCTCTCTTCCTTCTCTCCTTCCTCTCTCCCTTCCTTTCTTCTTCCTTCCCTCTTTCTTTCCTTTTCCCACTTCCCTCATCATCCTGCCTTCCTTCCCTTCTTCTAGTCTTCCTTCCTTCCTTTCCCTTTCTTCCTTTTTTCCTTTCTTCTTTCTTCCTTCTCTCTCTTTCCTTGTTCTCTCTTTCCTCCTTCCCCCATCCCTTCCTTCCTTCCTTCTCCCTGGAGATACAAATAGAAAAGTGGAAAAATTCTGTGATTTCAAAGAGAATGCCCACCCTGATAGAAAGAGAAAATGAGTATAGAAGGTTTCAGCCACAAATCATGTGGAAAGGCCCAGTGGTCCCGAGGGCACAGTAGGAGGGCAGAAGACAGTGTTTCTCCATCTGTATCAGGAGAAAACAAGGTGCTGACTGAGTACCATTAAAGGTCAGTTGACACTTCTTCAGTTTATGCCCCAATACATATTGCAAGGTATTGGTCTCATTTTGCTTTAAGGAATGTGGTCTTTAGATGTTTCCTCCAAAGCCTTCCAGTGGCAGGCTCTTGGAGTCACTCATTTTAGTGCACAGCTGTCCAGTTGGAGCCAGCATTTTGATCATCATGGACATTCCTCCTGCTGGTGAAAGTCACAACCCTCCAAGCCCTCTCATTCTGTGTGAAACTTGTCAATGTCTTCCTGTAAATCCTCCACAGAGCATCAGCCTAATCTGGAGGGGACCTTTCCCTGGTTCCTTTCTTGTCACCCTGTTGTCTAGGTAGCATCCTGGGCTGTCTACTTGTCTCTTTCTTAATATATGACTAGACCACCTTCTTTTGTGGATACCAATGGCCTCAGCAATGTCTTTTATATCACTTCTTTCCGTAAGCCATCATTGTTAACAATACTGTAGCCGTCCACCCATGTATCTCTCCATTATCCTTCTGGTTGTGGTAAATTGGATTCTTCTAATGTAGATCACCAGCAATTTGGCCTCTAGAGCATGGAGTTTTTAAACTACTATAGTCTACATTAAATGGAGGAAAATGAAGGAAAAAACATGTATTAAATGCTTACCATGTGCAAAACGTTGTACCAACTAACTAGGTGGTATGGTGGATAGAACACTGGGCCTAGAGTCAGGAAGACCTGAGTTCAAATCTGGCCTTGGACAGTGACTGGCTCTGTGACTTTGGGCAAGTCGCTCGACTTCTATCTGCCTCAACTTTCTCAACTGTAAAATGAGGATAATAATAGCACCTATTCTGCAGGATTGTCGTGAGGATCAAAAGAGATAATGTTTGTAAAGTGAGTAGCACAGTGCCTGGCATGTAGCAGGTACTTAATAAATGATCCTTCTTTGTCTCCTCCGTCTTTCCCTCTCTTCCTTCTTTCCTTCCTCTCTCCCTTCCTTTCTTCCCTCTTCCTTTCTTTCCCTTTTTTGCTTCCCTCATCCCTCCTCCCTTCCTTCTTTTCTTCCTTCCTTCTTTCCCTTTCTTCCTTTTTTCCTTCCTCCTTTCCTCCTCTCTCTTTCCTCCTTCTCTCATCCCTTCCTTCCTTCCCCCTAGGTATACAAATAGAAAAACAAAAAAGTCTGTGCTCTCAAAGAGAATGCCCACCCTAATAGAAGGAGACAATAGATATAGAAGGTTTCAGTCACAAGTCATGTGGAAAGGTCCAGTGGTCCCGAGGGCACAGCAGGAGGGCAGATGGCAATGCTTCCTTAGTATCATTTCCATTAAAAAAACCCAAGCCATTTCTGATGTTGAACCAAAGACTTTGATGGTAATGACTTGCTTTTTCTGGCAAAATCATCTCTGGTACAAAACTGAAATTCAGCTCTTGCCACCAAACTATGGGAAAACATTCATTCCCAGGGCTGTCAGTTTGGCTGAGAGGCAAAGGAGAAAGGAAAGAAATGTTGCTGAGAAAATTAGGAGGGAGGAGGTGCCTGCTCTTTGGGTGAATCTGGAGCCAAGTATAATTTTGATTTGGTTCCAGACAAGTGCATTTATGTGGTTAGAAAAACTGCTCTTCTCTAACCTAGCTCCTGTCATTGGAGATCAAAGCCCTTTTCCGAGGTGAACTCATTGCCTTCCTAATTCCCCAGGGATTTGGACAGACAATGGGCAAATTGCCCACCCTAGGAGCACAAAGAGAATTTGGTGATAAGCTCAAGGTCACACAGTGAGTCAGTGGAAGCGCTGGAAGCAGGAGCCAAGGCCCCTGGCCAAGCCCAGGCCTCCTCCTATGTTGTCTGACCTCCAACGCAGCATCTGCAGAGGACATGGTGACCAGCTTTGCTCATTGACAGAATGTCGCCTCTGTGACTAAGCAATCTTTCCCACAAGAGAGGAGTCTGGTGAAGTACTCACACCTAACCTCTTTACCTCAGACTCTTTAATTTCCTTCCAAACTTCACGAAAGTGTAACCTTTCACATGAAGCCTTTCCTGATTCTCCCGGCTGCCTGTGCCTCCCCACCAATTACCTTTTGCATATTTTTTTATTTATTGAGATAGATACACACATGCATATTTACATATATACATACATACATACATGCATACATATACATATTGCCTTGCATGATAGAATTAAGTTACTTGATTGTTTTATTTTTACCTTTGCATCCTCAACATCTAGCACAGTGAGTCACTGGCCCTGGCATCAGGAGGACATGAGTTCAAATCAGGCCTCAGACACTTACTAGCTGTGTGACCCTGGGACAGTCACTTAACTCCAATTGACTCAAAAAAAAATTAACACAGTGCTTGACACAATGTAAGTTTGTTGATTGACTGATTGTTCTTTTGTCTGTCCCAAGTGGCAGCAAATCTTTATCCTTTCCTTGTGTATTTTAGCCAAATTTGGAGCCAAAGCTAGAGTATAACAATAATCACTCAAATTTCCTTTGGGGTTTACAAAGCACTTTTCCCACAATAGCCTTATGAGTAGGCAGCACAAGTTTTATTGTCTTGGTTTTGAAGATGAGAAAGCTGAGGTATTGGGAAGTTAGATGATCTGCCCAAGGTCACACATCTTGTGGTGTTAAAGGTGGGACATGAACTCAAATCTCCTGACTCCAATTCTACCAGTCCTTCTAGCACCCTACATGGCTTACCAAGGTGGGCAAGGCTGTTTGGAGACGAGGAGGGCATGATATTGTACCAGTGAAGGCACCATTTTGGTAAAAATAAAGAAATGAACACATATATACCTAGAGCTGTGATTTCATTAATGAGGTAACTTGCAGTGAGAAAACCCCTCAAGAAAAACACATCAACTTCTCTGCCATTAAGACCTTAGAGAGATACCTGGAGCACTGAAAAGTGAAGTGACTAGCCCAGGGTCACAGAGAGAGATGATGAGAGAGAGACAGAGACATAGAGACAGAGATTGAGATACAGGAAGGGAAGGAGAGGGGTGAAGGAAGGGGTGGGGGCAGAGAGAGGGGTGGAGAGAGAGAAGGGAGAAGAAAAAGAAGAAGAAGAAGGAGGAGGAGGAGGAGAGAGGAAAAGAAGAAGAGGGGGGAGAGAGAAGGAAGGGAGCAAAAGGAGAGAGGGAGAGAAAAGGAAAGAATGGGACAGAAAGAAGAAGGGAGGGAAGGAGGAAGAGAGAAGTAAAGGGAGAAGGAGAAAGAGAGAAATATACACATTTGCATATTGTTTTTGCATTATATAGAGACATATCTATACCTATATGTACATGTACACGTACATGAATATGTGTGTTACATTAGAAATTCAAGAAACTAATTTAATTCTATGGCTTACAAACGGCTTTTGCAGGGAACTCCAAAAAACACAATTCAATGCTGAAAAAAATAATATTACCTCTCAAGGCAAATATTTAGAAGAAAAGTACTTGAAAATTAACCAACATGAAATTACAGAAAGAGAGATGGAAATGGAGCCAGGGATCCCAAGTTCAAATCCTGATTCATCTACTTATTCTCTGTGCTACCCTGGGCAAATTATTTCTTCTTTCTAGGCCTCAGCCTTCTCATTTATAAAAAGAGCTCACAGGGGGGTAAGTAACACGCAGTAATAACTCTAATACTTAATAACCCATGATATATGCACTAGAAGGAATAAGATAATTACTAACTGCGGAATTCAGAGAAGGCTTCCTGGGAGAGGTGGTCACACTTCAAAGGAGTTAGGTTCATCTGCACCCCCCAAGTCTGTACTTCTATACCATTCTACTGCAATGACAAACCAAGCCTTGGGCTCAGAATGGGACGCGACCCTTGAACAGACCCAATGCCAGGATACAAAATGCATGATGTAATTTGACCTTTCTTTCAGTGATAATATGGCACAATGCTGGTGTGTGTATAGCACCTTTCTCCTATATGAGTGTTCAACAAACATTACTTCATTTCAAATGACTCCCAAAGTCCCTATAGGGCAGGGGAATAAATATAGTTTCAGACTTTGGTCACACAGGTGATCTTGGAGGCCTTGGAAGAAAAAGCATTTTATGGATCTGGCAAATTATACCTCCAGGGACTGAATGGTTGGAGTCCTTAACCAGCTGGGCACAGCCCACAGCCAAGGTCACCTAGCAAAATAGGGACAATGCCTAGATAAGAAGGCACAGCCCCAGGCTAGGATCAAAACGAGAGAGTTGGAAGGGACATAGAGGTTATAGAATCATAATCCTAATTCTGGAGCCAGAAGGGAGTTCAGAAATCACTGTTCCCCTCTCATTTCACAGATGAGGAAGCTAAGACACAGAAAGGAAAAGCAATTTGACCCAAGTCATAATGGTAACAAGGGACAAAGCTGAAATTTAAGACCCCAAAACCAAGGCTTTTTCCAGAGCACTGCTTATGTCACCTGGACTGGAATGTTCTTTAGCTCTGAACCAACTGTGTGCAAATCACATCATTTCCCTGAGTGGAAAAAAGGAGGCCTGACTACACAGCCGCCGGCTTACTTTCTTCAGAAGGATTATATAGGAGAGAGAGAGCATGGGGGATGGACGACGAAGGAGGAAAATCTGGGTTCTCATTCCACCCCTGACGCCGACTGGCTGCGTGATCCTGGGTAGATCATCTCAGCCCTCTGTGCCCCCCAGCCAGCTCCCTAAGCCTAAACAAAGCAGAACGACTGCTGATTTTCATTGTTGCAGGGAGTTTCTATGCCTGGCATGCTTTATGCTATGAAATCACTGGTCTGGACCCCCTTCAGTCCTCTCCCTCTCCCCTAAAAGGATTATGTGTCTTTCTAAATGTGGGTTGGTCACCTGTAGGCACACCTTTACATTTTCCCGTAAGTCATTTCAATAAATGGGCAGCATCAATTTACAAAAAGCAATGTTGACTTTTTGATGTGAAATTTTTTTTCAAATTACATGTAAAAACAATTTTTAACTTTCATTTTTTATTTTGAGTTCGTAATTCTCTCCCTCCCTCATCTCCCTCCTCCTCGCAAAGGCAAGTGATTCAATATAGATTATACAGGTACAAATGGCAATGTTGACCACCGGAGTTTAGAAAACACTTTCCTCTTTGTGTGTACAGTGACTTAGCCAAGGTCACACAGGATCAGGCCTTGAACCCAGGGCCTCTGACCCCAGATCCTAGGTCCATTCCACCATAGCACAATAGTTTTCAGCAGATGAATAAGATAAAGTGCAACACACCTAGCCAGGCATTGCAATGGCCCCCAGGCTAGGAAAGACAATGGCTCCTGCCTTCCAAGAGGTAGGGGGATACCCCATGCAAATGTCTGTGTCTATACAAGATGTACACAGTGTAAGTGGAAAGAGATCTCAGAGGGAAGGTACTGACAATGGGGAGAGTGTGTAAAGGCTTCTTGCAGAAGGTGGGGTTTGAGCCAAATCTCCAAGGAAGCCTGGGAGGTTGGTAAGAAGGGGATCACGAGAGAAAAGTCAGAGTTATCTGTTTGCAGAAGAATAAGGAAGTCACAGTGGGTCATGGTTATAGAATATTCAGAGGGCAGTGAACAGTAGGAAGCCTGCAAAAGTAGGTTGGGTTCAGGTTGGGAAGGGCTTTAAAAGCCAAACAGAGAGGGGATTTCATATTTGATCCTCAAGGATTTAGGGAACCACTGGAGTTAACTGAATAAAGAGATAAGGGGCATCATATACCTGGCTTCAAGGCAGAGTTCATTGTCTGGGTCATAATTTGCTTTTTTCCATCAATCAATCAATATGCACTTATTAAGGACCTTCTGTGTGCCAGAAACCACGCTGGGGACTGGAGATACTAAGACAAGAACAGTCCTTGTCTTCAAGAATATTATATTCCATGCTATTGTTCTTTAAGAAATGATGAGCAGGAGGACTTGAGAAAAACCTGGAAAGACTTACATGAACTGATACTGAGTGGAGTGAGCAGAACCAAGAGAATGTTGTACAGTAACAGCCACATTGCATGATGACCAACTTTCATAGACTTGGCTCTTGGATCTAAGACAATTGGTGATGGAAAATGCAATCTACATCCAGAGAAAGAACTAGGAAGTCTGAAGGCAGATTGGAGCATACTATTTTCTCTCTCTCTTTTTTTTTTTTGTTTCTTCTTTCTTGTGGTTTCTCCCTTGGTTCTAATTCTTCTTTACGACATGACTAATGTGGAAATATGTTTAATATGAATGTATATGTATAGTCTATATCAGATTGCATGCCATCTTGGGGAGGGGAGATGGGAGGGAGGGGGAGAAAATTTAGAACTCAAAATCCAATAGAAGTGAATGTGGAAAACTAAGAATAAATAAATATTTTTTTAAAAAAAATAAAGAATATTATGTTCTATCCCAGGCAGCAGAGCTTGATCATGAAGATATTAATTCCCTCATGGCCAAAAGCTTTCCAGAAGCACACTCAACTACTCTCTCCAAGCCAAAATTGCTCTAAAGACCCCCTGTATCCTAGCACCCTGCCCCTTCCACCCTCACAAGGGAGCTCTCACAGGAAATATACTCCAACATTGCCTAAACAGAGAGTCTGATTTTTATTTACTTTATTTATTAAGTGCTTTTACTTCTTATTTTATTTATTAAGAATTTATTATTTTTATTTGAATATATTAAGTGCTTGATCTGTGGATAAAGAGCAATAAATGCTCATTACCAACATTGGATGGCCCAAAACTTCCTTAAGGGAGCTAGGAGCCTCTTTATACCATGGGAATCCAGCTCGGAAGGCCACAGACTTGGCCTACCGTGAAGGAACAGAGCCTGCTTAAGTGGCTACTCCATACATCAAGCAGCTTGGGGTGTCCTGGGCCAGCCTTTTAACCACTCGCCCTCATTTCCTCTGTCGGTCAAACAGAGATGAGGGACCACTCACTGTGCTCCCAGAGAGGGTATGAATACGGATGAGTAAATGGTCTGCAAACTGATGGGGATGAGGGGCAGGGCAAGTGTCCAGTGAGGTTCAAAGTAGAATTCTTAGTAGCCTAGAAAACAAGAGACTGAGGGAAAGGTCTAAGCAATTAGGCCTACCTCATCTAGCTCTTAATCAAGGAGCCTCTGATTTGTTTTATGTCTGAATCCTTTGCATTTCAGTGGAAGGCCCTGGAGGCCTTGGCAGGGTGCTCTGAGACCTTTCAGCAGGTGCAGATCCCCTGCTCAATCGCCACCCAGCCAATTTCCCAGTCCTTATTTGAAATGAATACAATAGCAAGTGGGAACCCCTGACATAGTTAAAAATAGATAGATTGATAGAGAGAGAGAGTAGATAGATAAGTAAATAAATGAATGAATAAGTGAATAAGTACGTAAATAGATAGATGAATGAATGAATAAGTAAATCAGGAAGTAAATACATAAATGAATAAGTAAATAAATAAATGAATGAATGAATAAGTAAATAAATAAATAGATAGGTAAATGAGTGAATGAATAAGTAAATCAGTAAGTAAATGAATAGATAGATAAATGAATGACTGAATAAGTAAATAAGTAAATAGATAGATAAATGAATGAATGAGTGAATGAATAAGTAAATAAAAGTAGATAGATAGATAGATAGATAAATAGATAGATAGATAAAGGATAGACCTGATCACTACCTAGTGGCTTTCACTGGACCAAGGGTGATCCTCTAGGTCCTCAAGTGCGGCCCTTTGACTGAATCCAAACTCCACAGAACAAATCACCTTAATAAAAGGATTTGTTCTGTAAAACCTGGACTCGGTCAAAAGGTCACACCCAAGGACCCGGAGGGCCACACGTGGTCTCAAGGTAGCAGGTTCCCCACCCCTGTGCTGGAACATTCATTTTGAAGACAGAAACCAATATTCTTCACTGCTGTAGTTCCTGTTACTCTTGTTTTCATGGTGTTTATTAAATGTCTTTTGTCTGTCCCCATTTCTGAGGGGTAACCTTCCCTGATCACCTAGATTACCTCTCCCTTGTAACTGTAAGATGTGTGGATGTGCTTGTATAAGATATGTACATCCACATGGGTTGTCTAATTGTATAGATGCAGTTCAAGAGAAGGCATCCCAAGGGAGTGTAGTTGGAAAATCTGAGACAATGAGTAGAAGAGGGGGTAGAAGGAGGCAGGAAATTTGGAACCAAAAGTAAAATTTAAAACAAAAAGCAGTTTTTATTTTGAACCATTCATACTGTATCAAGCAATATTGGGGAGGGAGGCATATATAATTCTAGTCAGTCAGTCAGTCAACTAGCATTTATTAAGGACCTACTATTTGCCAGGCCCTAGAAGCTCTCTACTACTTTTCTGGTTTCAAGCCCTTAGCTCACTCCCACCAGCTTAGCTTCTTTTCACCAACAATCTAGTTACACAAAAGACCATTGCAAATAGTGAACAGTCCTTAGTAAATAATAGTAACTTAGTAAATAAGTAGCAAACCTATTTTTCTAAGCAAAACAGATAAGAGAAATTGTAGAACCTTGTAAGGTGTGAGGTGAAAACTCAGAGTTGCTCTAATTTGCATTTCTCTTACTATTAGTGATTGGGAGGATATTTTCATGTGGTGATTTTGCAGCTGTTCTTTTTAAAAATGTTGGTTCATACCCCTAATCCATTTAGCTATTGGGGAATGATTTTTGGTGTTATAAATTTATGTCAGGTCCGCATGTATCTTGTTCATAAAACTTTTGTTAATGATAATTTGATAAAAATATTGTCCCCATTTGACAGCTTCCTTTATTCTATATATACATATATACACACACATATGTTATATATACATATATATAATTTTCATTGGTTTTATTCATGCAAAAGCTTTTGTTTTGTATAATTGAAATTGTCTATTTTGGTTTTTATGAACTCTATCTTTTATTTGGTCAAGAATCCTGCCCCTTGCCACAGTTGTTAAAAATACTTTCTCTACCACCTCTAATTCTTTATAATATAATCTTTTATATCCAGTTCATTTATCAATTTTAAACTTATCATGATATGTGATTTAATATACTTATTTAAACCTAATTTCTACCAAATTGCCTTGTGATTTTCCCAGTAATTCTTGTCAAAAAGATAATCCTTCTCCAAGTATTTCATGTTTTTTGGATTTAGCAAACATGACTATTCCTGATTGCCTTTCTTCGTTATTTATCTAGTCTGTTCTGCTGATGTATCTTCCTATTTTTTAAAACTAGTACCAAGGAGATGCAGCATGACCCAATAATAGAGAGCAAGTCTGGAATTCAAGAAGATCTGGGTGCAAGTCTTGGCTTTGATATATACTGACTAGATAACCCAGGGCACATCACTTACCTTCTCAGTGTCTAGATAACTCTCTAAGACTGAAGTTACTGAAAAATTTATAAGTTGTATTCATAAAGGGAATTTTCTTTATGAGGTTATAGGTCTTAGACAACCGTCCCATCCCTCACAACACAGTATGAAATAGTTCTGATAATTCCTGATTTATAATATTGTCTAAAGAGTGTCCTTTATTGTATGTGCCTTTTCTTAATACTTTTTTTCATTCTAGACCTTTTGCTGATCCAAATTAATTTTATTATTTTTTTAGTTCAATTCCCTCGGTAATTTGATTGGTGTAGGTATAACACTTAATCTGTAATCAAATTAGTCAGTATCATCATTTTTTGTTATATTGGCCTGATCCTACCATGAGTAGTGAATGTCTCTCCAATTATTTGTTATCCTTTATTTCCATAAAGAGTATTTTGGAGTTGAATCAACATAAATTTTATGTGTTTTGATAGGTTAACTCCTGGCATTCTATGCATTTTGTAAGTTATTTTAAATGGAATTTCTCTTATTACCATTTCTCCCTGATTTTTGTTAGTACTAAGTAGAAATGGTGGTGATGTTTTTGGATTTATTTTGTATCCTGTTGCCGAAACTATTAATCATTTTAATTAGTTTTTTTTCACTAATTCTTTGTGGTTTTCTAAGTTTATCATTATGTCATCTATAAAAAGGATAATTTTAATATCTTCTCTACCAGTTTTGTTACTGTAATTTTATTCTCTCATCTTATTATAATAGCTAGAATTTCCAAAACTCTATCAAGTAAGGTAGGAAGAGGGATCATCTTTGTTTTATCCCTGTTTGTACTGAGAGAGCTTCTAGTGTTTCTTCATTGCAAATAATGTTAATTCCTGGTTTTAGAAATAGACTTTTGATCATATTAAAAAAAATCTTTCTATACTTGCACTTTTTAGAATTCTTAATAATATTCAGACACTTGACACTTACTAGCTGTGTGACCCTGGGCAAGTCACTTAACCCCTATTGCCTCACCAAAAAAAGAAAAAGAATTCTTAACAATAAATGAATATTATATTCTGTCAGCCTTTTTTTATTTACTGAAATAATCATATTGTCATCATTGTTGTTTGCATGACTAATTATTCTTCCCATCTGTCAAATATTGAACCATCCTTGAACATCTGGTATGAACATAACAGTCATAGTGAATTGTTCTCTAGATAGTTTGCTACCATCTCAGTTGGACTATTTTATTTAAAATTTTTGTACTTATTAAAATTAGTCTAGAGTTCTCTCTCTTTCTTTTCTTCCCCACTCCTGCCTCCACTCCCTTTTTCTTTTGTCTATCCTCAGTTTGCATATCAGATACATGTTTAACTCATAAAAAGATTTTTAAAGTGTTCTTTCTCTATTTTAATGAATAATTTTGTAGCATACATATTAATTGCTCTTTAAATGTTTGATAAAATTCATTCATAAATCCACTTGTCACCATCCTTTAAAATTTCATTTGCGGTTAACTTGATTTATTTTTCTGAGATTAAATTACTTAAGGTTTCTAATTATTATTTTGTTAATTTAGCTATTTGGTATTTTTATAGGTACTAATTTGCTTCCTTTGAATTCTTAGTTTTTCTGATATATAATCAGATATATAATCTGATATGTAGTTATATATCATATAAAATAATATATAAAATATAAATAATTTAATAAGTACTACACTAGGCACTGGGAATGCAAAGACGTAAAATAATCCATGCCCTGAGCTTATTTTCTACATAGTTACAGAAACAGATACACCATATATGCCCTGAGCTTGTTTTCTACATACTTACAGAAACAGATACACCATATATGCAAGGGTAAACCCAAAAGAAGGCAATTTCTGGGGAAGGAAGGAACACCAGCAGCTGTGAGGATTAAGAAAGACCCCATTTAGGAGTTGGCATGTAAGATGAGCTAAGATGTAGAAGCTAAGAATTCTAAAAGGCAAGAAAGGAGAACAATACAAACTCAGGGGGAATATCCAGTAAAGTAGCATGGAGATGCAGATGTAAATTTCTGTATGAGAAAGAACAAGGAGGTTTGTTTGGCTAGACCATAGAGTATATGGAGGAAAGTCATGTCTAAAACTAGAAAAGTATATGGAAGACAGGTAGTAAAGTGCTTTAAATGCTAAAGAGTTGGGGTCTTTTTTTAATTGTTTGTTTTGAGGCAGCAAGGTGGTGCAGTGGATAGAATGTTAGAGCCCACAGTCAGGAATACCTGAGTTCAAATTTGGCCTCAGAAACGTATTAGTTATGTGACCCTGGGCAAGTCATTAACCTCCATTTGCTTCAGTTTCTTCATCTGGAGAATGAGGTTATAATAGCACCTACCTCTTAGGGTTGTTGTGAGGATCAAATGAGATAATTTTTGTAAAGCACAGTGCCTGGAACATGATAAGGTCTATATAAATGCTTATTCTCTTCCCTACTAAGAGAAAAGATTACACTTTGTCCTGGAGGCCATAGGGAGCCATTGGAACTTCTTGAGATGGGGAATGACATGGTAAAATTTGTGCTTTAGGAATATTATTTTGACAGTTGTATGCTAATAAGGTGTTGCAAGTACTAATAGAGTATTGAGACTAATAGCGTACTACAAAAATCCAAGCAAGAGATGATGAGGTTCTGAACTATGTGGTGTTTACTTGAGTAGAAGGAGACTAATGTAAAAGATGTTGTGGAGGGAGAATTGACACCACTTGGCAGCTGACTATGTGTGCTAAAGGAGCGGAGGGAGTTAAGATGACTCTAAAGTTGTACATTTGTAAGACTAGCAGAATGGTGGTGCCCTCAGAAGAAATAGGGTGGTCCTGAAAGGGTGCTGACGCCTTCTAGATCTGGGAGGGACTTAATTTTTTTAAATTATATTAATTAATTTTGATTTATCAACAATCACTTCCATATGCTTTTGAGTTTAAAATTTTTCTCCCCCTTCCTCCCTCCCTCCTTCCCCAAGCCAGCACACAATCTGATAGAGGCTATACATATACATTCCTATTAAACATATTTTCACATTAGTGATGTTGTAAGTAAAAATTAGTACCAATAGGGAAAACCACCAGAAAAAGGGAACAAAACTCAACAGAAGAGAAAAAAATAGCAATTCAACTTCCATAGTTTCTTTCTTTGGATACTGATAGCATTTTCCATCACGAGGCTTTTGGAGATGTCTTAGATCCTTGTATTGCTGGGAAGGGTTAAGTCTATCAATATTAGTCATTGCACAATGTGGCTGTTATCATTCCTTTGGTTCTGCTCACTTCACTCAGCATCAGACCAACAAGTCTTTCCAGAGTTTTCCGAAGTCTACCTGCTCATCATTTCTTATAACACAATAGTATTCTATTACATTCACATACCACAACTTGCTCAGCCATTCTCCAATTGATGGGCATCCTCTCAATTTCCAATTGGGAGGGTCTTTAGAGATCATCTTGTTCAACCCCTTCATTATACAGCAGAAGAAATGACACTCAGGGAGGAGACCCAACTGCTTGTTGGATTGAATTGAATTGGATGAAAGTGACCAGAGTCATGTAAAGAATAAGGAGCAGACCTACGTCTTCTGATTCCAAGTCCGTTGTGCTCTTTACACTTGACAAGACTGTTTTTAGAGATAAGGAACAGGCAAAGATAAAGTCTTCTAGACTCCTTTTTAAAAAGGAAGGGGTATTGGTTGGCCATAGAGTTTATGTTTATGTCTACATGGATTGTCTAAGTATGGGTCTTGTGGAGGCATGAATAGATTTCCCTGGACTCTTGTCCATACCTCTCCAAGTAAGACTGATTCATGCACGAAAGGGATGGGGAAGGTTGTGCTGCTTTCCTCTGAGAGAGAGGTACCAGATTAGAATTGTCTAAGTACTCAAACACATACTTAAATATTGCTGATCTAAGAAAATGATATTTATCTTAGGTTCAAGCTGTTTTCCTGGTCACTATCCAGGAAAGGCTACCCCAACCTTGTATCTGAAGTCTTGATTCTTTCTCTCTCTTGTGCTAGTTACACAAAAGATCATCAAAAATAGTGAATAATGAATCAACCCATCTATCCAAGCAGATAGCAAACAGATACCAGAGAAGTTTATATAGATTAGAATATACCCAGAATGAATGAGCTGTCCCACTGGAAATAAGATATCTCAGTTCAATCAAAGGAGAGAGGGCTCAATCTTACCCAAGGAGAAATTCCCCAAAGTCTCTAGGGAGGTAAGCTGGCAAAATTAAGGACAAGAAACTGGACACTGTACATCTGCCTTCCAAAGTCTGTTATTTCTTTCCATGGGTTTCTTCCCAGAGCAAGTCTGTAACCACAGGCATTCTATCTCAAAAAAAAAAAAAGGCGAGAGAAGATTTATTCTCCTAAATTTTCACAATACCTCTGCCCCTCATGCAGATGTACAAAGCCAATTCATCTTTCTTTCCACCAATGAGGAGAGCCTTATATAAATGTTTCAGACTTGAACCTGGGTTACATTCACAATAACAATGATAACAGCAATTCATACTCATATAACCCTTTAAGGTTTGCAAAGCCTCCTATATACATTATGTCATTTGATCCTTATAACAATCCTGCACAGTAGTTGTTATTAATGTGTCCATTTTGTGGATGAGAAAACTGAGAAATTAAATTATTTGCTCCAGGTTTTTACACTTCATCATGGTCCTTAATACACATAGGCACATGTCCCTGTCTCTGAAATGAAACAGCACCATCCTAAAGAACTTTGCCTCATCCCACTTCCAAAATGATGAGATCAGCCCCAACTTCTGGCCTTCTTGGCTCCAGCATGTAGTGAGGAGGAAGGACCTGTCTAAGGTATATGAATTGTCAAGGAGTTTGAATCCCTATGAAAATCCCTAAGACCCAAGACACCCAGGGCCTGAAGTTTCATCCAGGAATTCTTAACCTTTTTTGAGTCTTGAACCCCTTTGGTGAAGCCCACAGACTCATATCAAAATAATGTTTTTAAGTGTATAAAATCAAACGCATAGGATTACAGAGGAAATTAATTATATTGAAATACAGTTAACACTATTTTTTAAATTTCACAGACTAAGAACCTCTGGGAGAAGGCACGTAGGGCAGAAACTAGCATGGTCTTCAGCACATCGGGGGGGGCAGCCAGTATTGTTTAGCAGTTACTTCTCAAAGAGCACCATGATCCCTAAATTATACCTTCTCAAGTGAGCACCTCTCATGAGAAGGCTTTAGGTAAGTGTTGCTTTCTCTGTTCCCCAGGCTCTAGTTCCAGAATTTCTGATGATATGGCAGTGTTATGAAACATGTCAGATTCTTTGATCAGCCACCTGTATGATTGGCAATGTCATTCTTTTTGAAAAGGTACAAATTAGACCAATTCCTCAGTCTAGATGAGGGGTTGGCAATTCACCCTCTAATAAGGATATGACCTAAATAGCAGCTGCCTCAGCATGGAATGAGCAGCTGCCTTCACAAGGTTTGTCAGGTTTGACTTCAGGGGAGAAATAGAGCATGAGCTGACTCAACAGAGGTTTGATTATGTGACCTGGTCCAAGAGTAGCACTGGGTCCATGGTCACCTCCTTGAGAGTTTTTTTGTTTTTTTTTTTTTGTTTTTTTTTTTTGGTGAGGCAATGGGGATAAGTGACTTTCCCAGGGCCATACAGCTAGTGTCAAGTCTCTGAGGCCAAATTTGAACTCAGGTCCTCTTGACTCCAAGGCCGGAACTCTATCCACTGTGCCACCTAGCTGCCCCTCCTTAGGAGTTTTAACTAACTACCCTTCCTAATCTAGTGGTACTTACAATTATATTATAGTCCCCAGTAATTGAGAGAGTCATGTGACCACTGCTTCTGCTTGGTACTCAAAGGTTTCCACAATGGGGAATCACTCTACTTCTTTAGGCTTATTTCATACTAATCCCCTCTCCATATTCTATGCTCCAACCAAGTTGGACTACTCTCTGTATGGTGCCTGGCAAATAGTGAATACTTAACAAATGTTTCATCTAATCTCTAATAGAATCTGTACTTTCCCACCTCTGTGCCTTTGTTCATTCTATTTACTATTTCACAAATGCCTTCCCATTCCCCCTGATCTTGTGATTTCATTGTTATAGGGGACTCACAATGAAGAAACTCCCTCTGTTAATGTAGATTAGCACTTTTTCTCTAATTTATAGTTGTTAGTCACCTGGAAGCAGAGGCAGAATTTGAACTAACCTTTCTGACTCAGGAAGCTTTTATCTGGGGCAGCTAGGTGACACAGGGGATAGAGCATCAGCCCTGAAGTCAGGAGGACCTGAGTTCAAATCCAGCCTCAGATCAAACACTTGACATGTACTAACTTTGTGACCTTGGGCAAGTCACTTAACCCTGATTGCCTCATTTAAAAAAAAAAAAGAAAGCTTTTATTCATTCAATTCAATAAATTTTTTTGTTACATTTTAAGTTCCAAACTGTCTCCCTCCCTCCCTCCTTCCCCATCCTGCACTAGAAAAGGCCACACACGTATACATACATGCAAAATCATATTATGTATACTTCTATTCATCAGTTCTTTCTCTGGAAGTGGGGAGCATCTTCCTTCATAGGACCTTTGTAGTCGATTTGACTATATAATACTCAAAATAACTGAGTTGTTCACAGTAGTTCTTTGTACAACAATGCTATTACTGTATACAATGTTGTCTTGGTTCTGCTCATTTCACTCTTCATTATTTCATGCAAGTCTTTTCATGTTTTTCTAAGATCAACCAGCTCATCATTTCTCATAGTATAGCAGTATTCCATCACAATAATATGCCAAAACTTGTTTGGCCATTTCCTAATTGACAGACATCCCCTCGTTTTCCAGTTCTTTGCTCTACAAAGAGAGCTGCTAAAATTTTTAGGACATACAGGTTTTTTTTTTTCCTTTTCCCTGATCACCTTGGGAAATATACTTAATTGGGAAACAGACCTTTCCAGTTTTTGTTGGTTTTTTTTTAAGGCAATTGGGGTTAAGTGACTTGCCCAGGGTCACACAACTAGTAAGTGTTAAGTGCTTGGTCTGAGGTCAGATTTGAACTCAGATCCCCCTGATTTATGGGTCAGTGCTCTTTTCACTGCGCCACCTAGCTGCCCCTAGGGAAACAGACCTAATAGTGGTATTGCTGGGTCAAAGGGTATACGTGATTTGATAACCCTTTTAGATATAATTCCAGATTGCTCTTCAAAATGGTTGGATTGGTTCATAGTTTCATCAATAGGTTATCTAATGTGTCCCAATTTTTCTACATCCTCTCCATAATTTGTCATTTTCCCCTTCTATCATTTTAGCCAATCTGATAGATATGAGATGATATCTCAAATTTGTTGTAATTTGCATTTCTCTAATTGATAATGATTTAGGGTATTTTTTCATATGACTATATATAGTTTTGATTTCTTCATTGAAAAACTGCCTGTTCATATCCTTTGACCATTTATCAATTAGGGAATGACTCATGTTCTTACAAATTTGACAAAATTCTCTAATTGAGATAAAATCTTTATCTGAGAAACTGCTTATAAAAAGTTTTCCCCCAATTTTCTGCTTTCCTTCTAATCTTGGCTACCTTGGTTTAATTTGTAGAAACCCTTTTGAATTTAATGAAATAAAAATTATCCATTTTATATATCACAATGACCTCTGTCTCTTATTTATTCATAAATTCTTCCTTATCCATAAGTCTGATAGGTAAAATGTTCCATGTTCTTCTAATTTTCTTATGATAGCTCCCTTTAGATCTAGGTCATGTATCCATTTTTACCTTATCTTGGTAAATGATATAAGATATTAGTTCATAATTAATTCCTGCAAGACTGCTTTCTAGTTTTCCCCAAAATTTTTTTTACCAAATATTGAATTCTTATCCTCAAAGCTTAAATCTTTATATTTGTCTAAACAAAGTTACTACATTCATTTACTACTGTGTATTGTGTGTCTACTCTGTTCTGTTGATCCACCTTTCTATTTCTTAGCCAGTACCAGATAGTTTTAATATTAATTCCATATAATACAGCTTAAGATCTGGTACTGCTAAGTCTCTTTTCCTTACATTTTTTCCCATTTACTCCTTTGATATTCTTGAGCTTTTGTTCTTCCAAATAATTTTTCCCTAGCACAATAAAATAATTTTTTGGTAATTTAATTGAGACGGCATTGAAGTAGATTAATTTAGGTAGAATTGTCATTTTATTATGTTGGCTGTGCCCATCCATGAATAATGAATATTTCTTCAGTTATTTAAATCTGACTTTATTTGTATAAAAAGTGCTTTATAATTATGTTTATGTAGTTCCTGGGTTTGTCTTGGCAGGTATACTTCCATGTATTTTATACTATCTACAATTATTTTAAATGGGGTATCTCTTACTATCACTTCTTGCAGGGTTTTGTTAGTGATATGTAGAAATGGTGATGATTTATTTTATATCCTGCTACTTTGCTAAAATTAACAATTGTTTCAACTTTTTAGTTGGATCTCTAGGATTTCCCAAGTATATTATCATATCATCTGCTAAGAGATAGTTTTATTACTTCATTGACCATTCTGATTCCTTCCACTTCTTTTTTCTTCTCTTATTGCTATTGCTATCATTTCTAATACAACATTGAATAATATTGGTGATAATAAGCATCCTTGTTTCACTCTTGATCTTATGGGGAAGGTTCCTAGCTTATCCCCATTACAAATAATGCTTGCTGATGGTTGTAGGTATTTACTTCTTTTCGTTTTAAGGAAAAATCCATTTATATTCTTTCTTTCAAGTATTTTAAATAGGAATGAGGGATGTATTTTATCAAAAACTTTTTCTGTCTCTATTGATACAATCATACGACAGTGTTTCTATGGAGAAACGCATTTTAAGTTCTAAAACTCAGCTTGGCCAGCTATTTATTAACAAACTCTTGATACATAGTTGGCTCATGTATTGAAGACTCCCTATATTATTGTTTGTTTCTAAACTTGGCTTCTGCTAGGTTGAGCTTCCTTTCCCTATGGAGGCCAGCCTGTTCTAGTCCAGAATTTTGGCAATCTCTGTGCATGTAGAGATGGGAGTTAAACCACAAGAACCATATCCAAGAGCTTGACATGAATCGCAATAAGGGGAATTTCATATGAATGCCCTGAATGGAAAGAATTGGGCACTCCCACCCACCCACCCCCCACTCCACAATGCCAAGCAACTGGTGGGCACTCAGTGAATGGCTGGTGTCTGAGCAAGTTGTGAATACCATTCTGGGATATGGTCTCTCTTCCAGTCTATAAAAGAGGAATTCTGGGGGGGCCTATATTCAGATATTTTTGTCTATCCTATCTCAAAACTATAGTTCCCATGTGTTTCATAGCTTCTGAAGACAAAGTCACAAGGTCTTGGGAGGTAGAAAGTTGATCTTCAATTTCAGAAATGATTCCAAATGATCCAGTTTTCACCTCACACCCAGTAAATTGGCCCAGATAAGGGGGAAAAAACAACAATAAGAAATGGGAAGATAGGCACACTAATACACTGTTGGTGGAGCTGAGAATTGGTTTGACTATTTTGGACAAGAATTTGAAATTATGTGAGAAAAATCATTGTCCACATTGTCAAAAGAGATCAAGGAAGAAAGAAAGGTCCCAAGACTGAACTACTGAGAGCAGCAATTTCTGAACAAGCAAAGAACTGGAAGCAAAGTATGGAAGAGCTAAACAAATTGTGGTATGTGAAGATAATGGAATATTATCATGGCATAAAAAACAACTGTGAAGAATTCAGAGAAAAATAGGAAAGACTTGTGTGAACTGATGTAGGAGAACAGTATACACATTGAATACAAAAATGTAAAATGAAAACACTAAAAAGAAATCAACTCAGAGTAGTTGTAATGACCAGTCTCAGTTCAAGAAAACAAAAGATGAACTAAAGTGCCTTCTTTCAGTAGAGAAGTAGAGAATGTGCTAAGTGTTGTTAGACACAACATGGCCATGGTCACTGGAATATTGATTTGGCTTAATTCTCTTTGTTACAAAGGAGGGTTGAATAAGGGATTATGATTTATAGGGAAATGAGTGGCAAATAAAAGGCATTAATAAAACTTTAAAAACATTTTCAAGGGGCAGCTAGGTGGCATAGAGGATGGAGCACCGGCCCTGAAGTCAGGAGGACCTGAGTTCAAATCCAGCCTCAGACCAAACACTTGACACTTACTAGCTGTGTGACCCTGGGCAAGTCACTTAACCCCAATTGCCTAAAACAAAAAAAGAAACAACAAAAAAACACACCAAAAAATTTTTTTTCAAAAGCCTAAGAAAAGGAAAGAAAGTAATCCAGGAGCCTCCCTGGTGAAGCAGCTAGTAGCGCAGTAAATAGAGCACTGGATTTAGAGTCAGGAAGACTCAAATTCAACCTTAGCCTCAGATACTAGTTGTGCAACTCCAGGCAAGTCACTTAACCTCTGCCTCAGTTTCCTCAACTATAAAATGAAGATGTTAATAGCATTTACTTCACAGAGTTGTTGTGAGGATCAAATGAGATGGTATTTTAAAATATTAGCTAGCACAGTGCCCAGCATATAGTAGACTTCCCCCGCTAGGAAATGTTTTAAATGAAATGGTCTCAACTTCAAGGGAGAGATTAGTCTTTGCTATCCAGACCAGGACTTCTTAGACTTTTTCCACTCACAACCCCTTTTCTTGTTTTGGCAGCGTTCCTTTGCATTGTATGGTCTGAGGGCACAAGCAGCACAAAGTGTGCGTGCTTTGTGTTCAGAACCAAGGCTGTGGTGAAGTTGCATGATACCACATGGGCCAGTACTGCCAGAAACACGTTAGATCCACTATGCATTTGATTTTGAATTAATTTTTGGTCGTTGTATGTTTAGAAACCTTTTACTGTTGCCAAATTTTTCACTACACCATTTGGGTCCCAACCCACAGTTTAAGACATGCTGATCTAGACCAGTCTTTGTTACATCTCCAACTCTACCACTCAGTAGGACCAAGCCACCACCTACCACTGCACATCCCCTAAGTAAGGAACAAGTGAGATTTGGTAGATCTGTGTCCTGGTAGTATCTCATTTTGCTTATATTTACGGTCAGTGGTGCTTACTGATGGAATACATAACTGGCACCTTGTACTTTTCTAGTAGTGGAAAAAATGCTGAACTTGGGAATCAGGAGATCTAAGTTTGAATCTTCTCTGACACTGACTGTGTGACCGAGGACAAGTTGGCTGACTTCTCAGTCACTTGTAATCGTAATGCTTATTCTACTGTTGAATTACTATTGGGAAGGCACTTTGAGAACTTTATAGAAATGAACTATTATCCACTGGGAAGCACCATTTTTGTGTGTTTAATCAAGTCTGCCTCAGTTTCCTCAAAGGTAAAATGGGAGTGATAATAATAGCACCTACTTTCCAGAGTTGTTGTGAGGATCAAATATTTGTAAAGTGCTTGTTAGCACAGTGCCTAGCACATAACAGGTGATTAATAAATGCTCATTCTCTTCCCCTATCATATAGAAATATGATGAAAAAGCAAAGAGCACAATGGAAAGTTCCATAGAAACACAAAATGATGAAGAGAAATGTTGTATTCTATGCCACATGGATTGGTGTTACAAATCTAAAAGATCTACTTGTTTGATAATTTATCAAACACACACCCACCTCCTGACAGAATGATAGACTCAAGGTGCAGGAAGAGCTATACATTTTTGGACATGACCATTGTGGGAATTTGTTTTGCTGGACTGTGAATATTTGTTAACAAGAATTTTGTTTCTCTTTTTTCCAATGGTGTGGGAGGTGGAAGAGAAAACAAATGCTTGTTTGTTGAAAAATTTAAATATGTATATATATGTATATGTATATATGTATGTATATAATCAAGCACATTGAATTCTCAGTAATTAAAAAGGAGGGGTGCAGCATGGCATAGTGGATAGAGAGCTGAGCTTGGAGTCAGGAAAGCCTAAGTTCAAATTCTAACTCTGACACAGACACCTAGAGTGACCTTGGGAAGTCACTTAAACTTTTAGTATCCAAGCAAGCCTCTTAAGTTACACATATGTTCTTGATCTGCATTGCAATGCAAGTTTCCACCTTCAATGTCCTACCCCAGTGAAATTATAGTTTTGGGCTATATAGCTCCATCATCATAGCTTTACCTCCATAACCTCAGGAAAATGTAGTTCTTCTAGGTCCATTCAACATAACTTATAAGGCAACTATGGATTGTGCAGAAGACATGGCATCACTCAGGACTAGATTCAGTTAGGGTGAGTAGACAATTGACTACTATGATGATAAACTTTAAAAACTTCTTAGTAAATGCACATGACTTTAATTCCAGAAAATTTCTTTCTCCATAGGTGTAGGTATTTTGTGATAAACCAAGTTTGGGTCCTATTGCCCCAACCTCTTCATATTTTGTATAATCAGAGACCAATCCAAGCCCTTCCTAAGCCCCAGAACAGTTTCTAAAGTAACCGACCTTGGGTAGACCAAGAGCAGGGCACAAGAGACTAGGTTGCTCTAGAGTCTCCCTTCAGAGATCATCATTCTAGAGGGAGGAGGTGGGAGGAAGAGTAGCACACTAAAAAGAACACTAGATCTGGACAGCTATGTAATGCAGTGGCTAGAGTGCTGCCTTTGGAGTAAAAAAAAAAAAAAAAAAAAAAAAAAAACCTGAGTTCAAATATGGCCTCAGACACTTACTAGCTGTGTGACCCTGGGCAAGTCACTTAACCTCTATTTACCTCAGTTTTCTCATCTGTGAAACGGGGGTAACAATAACACCCACCTCCCAGGGTTGTTGTAAGGATCACATGAGATACTTTGCAATGCTTAGCGTTGTGCCTGGCACATAGCAGGTGCTATGTAAATGTTAGTTATTAGTTATTGTTATTATTATCATTATTATTATTATTATTATAGGTAGAAGTCCTAGATTCAAATCCTAGCTCTTCTACTTACTAGCTGTGTGTGTGTATCACAAGCAAGTTATTTCCCTTGTCTGGACCTGTTTCTCCATCTGCAAAAATGGGGTTAAGATAGATGATCTCTAAGGTCTTCCAAATGAAATCCTAAATTGCATCAGTTATTTCCTGGTAGATGGTAAATCACCAAGGGCACCGTTTTCAAAGGGGAAGCAAGGAGGAAAAAACTTCAAACTTTGCCTAGGGCACACAAATCCCTTCATTGGCATTGTCAGGCACCCATCTCCTCTAAACAGAGGTCTAGAAAGCAGCCTCCTTGTGAAAATGATTGTAAAGGTATATAGGTATTTGCAGTTTGCATCCATAACCCCACCACCACAGCTGGAATCGAAGCATCTGAGGGTCAGCAGGCAGAGATGAAGTATAAATACATGAAGGGAAAAATCTGGGTCTCAAGTTTTCAGAACACTGCAGCAGCAGGCCCCATTTTCCTGAGCTTTGGGACCAGAGGCTGAGGAGGGCACAGTAAATGAGGGATCCCAGGACCCAAGTTTTAATATTGGCTTGGCCACTTACTACCCATGTAACATCAGGCAAGTCACTTAACCAGTCTGAATCTCAGTCTTCTCATCTGAAAATGAAAGAGTTGTTGATGCAACCATTCTGGAGAGCAATTGAGAACTATGCCCAAAGGGTTATAAAAATGTGCATACCCTTTGACCCAGCAATAGTACTTCTAGGGCTGTATCCCAAAGAGATTATACAAATGGGAAAAGGACCCACATGTACAAAAATATTTATAGCAGCTCTTTCTGTGGTGGCCAAGAATTGGAAATTGAGGGGATGCTCATCAACTGGGGAATGGCTGAACAAGTTGTGGTATATGAATGTAATGGAATACTATTGTACTATAAGAAATGACGAGCAAGCAGACTTCAGAAAATCCTGGAAAGACTTGTATGGACTGATGTTGAGTGAAGTGAGCAGAACCAGGAGAACACTCTACACAGTAATAGCCACATAATATGATGACTAACTAGCCCTTCTCAGCAATGCAAGGACCTCCAAAAGTCTCATGATAGAAAATGCTATCCACATCCAGAGAAAGAACTGTGGAGTTTGAATGAAGATTGAAGCATACTATTTGCTCTTTTTTCTTCTTTTTTGTTTTGTTTCCTCTTTCTTGTGGTTCCTCCTATTGGTTCTAATTCTTCCTTACAACATGACTAACGTGAAAATATGTTTAATAGGAATGTATATGTAGAGCCTATATCAGATTGCGTGCCATCTTGAGGAGGGAGGTGTGGAGGGACGGGGAGAAAAATTTAAAACTCAAAGGTGTATGGAAGTTATTGTTGAAAACTAAAAATAAACTAATAAAGAAGAAAGAAAGAGTTGTACCAGATAACCTCAAACATCCCTTCCAGCCTTAGTTCTACGATCTTGCGGGAAAAGCACCTTCCTTTTGATTTCCCATTTAAGGACCTTCATTAATTAAAAAATAAAATAAAATAAAATAAAGATGTAATTGAGGACTAAGCTCTGACATCAAGACAGCTCCACACCTAAGAGAGGAGACGAGAGAAAACTGAGCCGCATTTCCTTCTTGAGCCAGACTGAGAGGTGAGCTGCGATGTCTCAACCATGGAGCTAAGCCAGAACACATGAGGACGCCCAGTAGCAGATCCAGACTTGTTGGCCCCACGGAGATTACAGAGCTTGGCCCCAAAACACAGAAGAGCGTGAACATATAAGAAATGCTGAGCATTCCGCTGACTGTCTTTCATTTCAGATGAATGCCTGCGTTCCCCCAACTCTGGCCCGGTTCCCACTCCTGGTGCTACAAAGGAGGGGGCCCAACAAATACTTAGGGAAACCTGGGTTTGTGCTGCAGAAAAATACCCTGTATCACCTTTGTGGAAACCATGTCAACCAGCTCCATCTGCCCCACCTTCTGGTCTTCCTTTCTGCCAAAACTAACTGCACATACTGTGGCCCAATCACACCAAATAAAAAGGCTGAGGATGAGATACAACTCCCATAAACAGGAACTTTATTAAACTACATGATGCTGAAGAACGTATAAATGGTCCATTAAATACATTCAGTTCATCTTACACAAATTTATATAGAAACTTATTTACATTTTCTGGAATTGACTTAAATTATTTTTTTTTCCAAGCTCACTACCAATAAAAGGTAATAAAAATCAACCACCTGCTCGTGCAGATGAACACACAGAAGACAGATAAGACTGAATAAGACCCCATTTCATAGGAAGTCCATGCATAGGAAGTCCCAGACAGCTTATAAGATTTTCAAGCAAAATCTCCCTTTAGAAGTGGATTCTTTCCATCTAGTTTTTCATTAAGGCCCACATTTTCAGATGCTCTGGGCTGGTTCCTAAAAGCAGGCCCCAGGGAAGAGAGAGATTTCAGTGGGACTGTCTTTTTGTTTTCCTTTTTTTTCTGGTGGTCAGTCACCTTACTTAAGTCACAAAGTTCATCTTGTCCCACTTGGCTGGTTTATGGAAGTATAAAGGTAATAAAATTCATTTTGGCTGACAACACATTCCATTGAAGGAGGGAAAGAATAACATGTGAAGTCAATAACTGATCAGCACTTGGCTGAAATACACTTGCCACTGTTGGATAGAAAATAAGATTTCACTAGTAAGTAAATAAAAAGACAACTTTAAAAAAATAAAATAAAAAATGAGAATTACCTTTAGGTCCCTAGTGACATAAATTACTCTCAAAGGGAAGTAGGAAAAGGGCATTTGGTAAAGCTGGTTAAGGCCCAAACCTTTCATTATATATGGAGCCTGATTTTTATCCCCCTCCCTTTTTGTCCCTGCCGATAAAAATTCTTTTGGAAGCAATGTTCGCCTATCAAAAAGTTGGCTTTTATTTTTCTTTAAAATCTGGATTTGGCCTCTTTCAAGATTCAAAAACCATACCAAAAGGAAGATGCTTAACTCGCAAAGCACCACGTCACAGACAATATCTCTCCATGCAATCACAGAAAAAGAAACACTGGACAACAAAAGACTTTCCCCTGTCTCTCTAACCAGAGTTTACACAAACTGTAGCAGCATTCACATCATTTTACAGCAAATGAACAAATGGGGGAAGGGGGCGGGAGAGTAGAAGAGTAACAAATTAATCCTTAGCACTGCGTTATTAACCCCTGCTGGGTTTGGATCTAAGAACATTTTAAACACGGGGTACTTTCTGAAGTCCAGAAAACCAGGTGGCAGTTGTATATGTGGCTGCCATTCATCAGAACACAAGCCATTGGACTTTACCCCAAAGAGGCCAGGCCAGCCCAAAGGTCAGTGTCTGTTTCCACCAACCTCATTTTTTAAATATAATATACTGTATGTAGCCCGCAGGGAGAAGTGGCTTTCTGTCCAGCAGAGATTTCTCTCCCTCTTCCCTACCCACATGTTCCTTCTCTCTCTCTCTCTCTCTCTCTCACACATACACACACACACACACACACACACACACCTGGACTCATGCACATGGAGCTATAACCATGCTGTGAATTTGTTGAGATGAAGCCAACCATGAAACGTCAACTTTGGGGTTTGCAGGCCAAAAGGTCCTATTGCCAGCAAAAGGACCCTGAGAGAGATACGAAATTAAAGGAAGACAGAAAGATGTTCATATTAAAGTCATTTTTTTTCCCCTGTACTGTTCCTTGGGAGGCATTTCACTCAGAAAAGGAAATTGGTAATATTTAACTTATGTCATCTTATAAAATAAGTCTTTGTCATACAAAAACTGGCCAAAAGTTTTTTAACTTGGTATGTAAGAAGATCATCTCATATGTCAAAGTCCTCTCTCTCTCTTTTTTTTTGGAGAGGTGGAGCATTTGCTCCCACGCACCCGCACCAAAAGCTCAGTTGGGGACCAGGCCCTCGGCTCCATCACAGCAGCA
This sequence comes from Vombatus ursinus, assembly GCF_900497805.2. Classification (NCBI taxonomy): domain Eukaryota; kingdom Metazoa; phylum Chordata; class Mammalia; order Diprotodontia; family Vombatidae; genus Vombatus; species Vombatus ursinus. The sequence continues at coordinate 13,984,635 of NW_020954562.1, read as the reverse complement.
TTAAATCTATACATTCATATTGTTCTCTTACCACGGGACGGAGAGCAGAGTACTGACAGGGTGCTTGGTCCTTGGAGGAGGTTATATCTTTAGTGACTTTAAAGTGAACAGACTTTGAAGTCAACCCGTGTACTGGGTCATGCGGAATGAAGACATCCGATGTTGACAGCCCACTGCCAAAATCTGTTCATACATCCCCCCAAACCCAGAGTGGTGGTCTCAAGAGAACAGACCTTCCTCATTTCCATAACGGATTCAGAATTTTTCCCAGTGTGGTCCTACTCGAATCCTTTCGTTTTAGAGAAGATTTCTCCACTGTGCCTCTCCCTTTCAAAGAGGTTTCCTCTTTACCGCTGGTGCTCTCGCCAGATTCTGGGCACTTTGAGGCAGTTCTTGCACTGCTGGTTCGCCTCAAGATACCACCATTCTTGGTTTGGGTGTCTTCAGATGCTGTCTTTATCCTCAGCTGCCTCTGAGAGGCTGCCCGGGTAATACCAGGTACCTTAGAAATAGGAGACGAATCAGTCTTCAAACGCCTGGAAGAGGAGGCAACCGTGTTCCGGGCAAAGCTTGGAATGGGGGGCGGGGGCCGAGGGATGCTGATGGGCGGGGGGGGCTCGGCCACTTCCTCAGCATCCTCAGATTCCTGAGGGTTTGTACGGCAGATCTTCGCTTCATCTGCCTTTGATTTGGGGACATTCCTGATCGGTTTGGCGCTGGGTTTCTTGAGGGAGGTCTTGCGCTGCAAGGGACAGTCCTTCCCCAAACGGATGCTGCTGGAGGTAACACTTCCTCTCTGCAGCCGCTGCTCTTCTGCTGCTACAGCTGCTGCTACCGCCACACCAGAAGGCCTTCGGGGGGACGTGTCTGCAGTGCCCCTGATGGAGCTTCGGCGGGATATTCGAGCATCTGTGCTGCCGGCGGCCTCCCGAGGAGTCACCCGGGCTGGTACCTCAGGCCGTTTCCAGCTTCCTGAACCCCTACTGGATTTGGAGATGGGAACCACCTTGCGCATGCTCTCATTTTCAGAGGCATTCAGGGTCCGCACCAGCTTGGAAGAAGGCCCCAGGCTACGCCGCACACTCCCAACTTTGGAGGCACTTGCAGGTGTGTCTTTCAGGGAGTTCCTCTTTGGTCCAGCTGCCTCTTTCCCTTTGACTACTTTGTCCTTGGACAGGCCACCTTTGTAGCCAGGCTCACTCTTCCCAACAGCGAGAGCAGAGTCTTCCCTGGTGGGACTGGAATTTGGCACGGAGGGAACTCTGCTCCTCCTGGTCTCCCCCTCCATGTCACCAGTACCAGAAGACCTGGAGCCATTCACTGTCTTCCCCTCTTCTGATTTGCTGCTTCCCATTTTGGGGTCATTTCCTTCTGAGCAATCCAAAGTCAAGGAACAGTCAGTGGTGTCTGAGATGCAGAGCATAATCCCGGCCTCTTTATTTTCAGACTCACTAGTGTCTGTGGATGCAGAGACTGTACTGCTAGACGCTATAACATTAGCTGCCATGTCCTTTGGGGCGGAGTCGCCATTTTCCCTTTCTGTCACTTCTTTAGAGTCTTGGCCAACGGGCAGCGGGATGTCATCAGCAGCAGTAAGGGATGGCAAGCTCGCATCATCCAGTGATTCTGACTCCAGTGGGCTAGAGTCCTCCAAGATAAACCTTGGTGGGTCCTCTTGCTTCATTGGCTCCTGGAGGTCAAATTGGATCAAGCCATGAACCAGTTCTCGCTCTTCAATCCCCATGGTCAAGGTGGACAACGGAGGCGCACTGTTTCTTTCTAAGTTGTTATCATTGGCATGGTTCTGAGTACGGTAAAGGATGGCATTAGAATTCTCTAGACGCGGACTGGGAAGCTGGCCGGGCTGAATCAGGGGTGGGTTACTGCTGTCCTTCTCAGTCTCTGGCCCCTGGTGGAAGCCCAAGTGGTTTGAGTTAATGTCCTTTGGCCCTGTGGGTTCCATCCAAGCTACTGAAGGCCTCGACTGCTTTGTGCCGGTCCTAGGAAGGCTGTTGAATTTGTTCGGGTCCTCCCCTGTGGAGGTCTCCAGGAAAGTGAGCAGCTCTCGATCTGCCGAGGGGCCCAGGGAAAGACGGGAGCGGCGGGAGTTGGGGGGTCGGTGGGAAGGGCTAATGGGCCTTTGATGAAGGAAGGGGAGAACATCTTCCAGACTCTTCTTTGTCAACAGCTCCACATCATTCTCACTGCTGCTCCTCCCAAAGCCCCCGAGCTCACCAGCTGCCCAGGAACGCCTCTTCTCTTCCAGTCCCTTCAATTTCTGTAGCTGGCGGAGCTCTTGCATTTCTCGGTCCCTGTTGTCCTACAGAACAGAGGAAAAAACCCCATGAAGGATAAGAATAACAATAATAATATCAATATTATCTTATTTGATCCTCACAATAGTCCAGACAAGTAGGTGACATAATTACTCCCATTTACAGACAAGGTAACTGAAGTTAAGAAAGGTATGTGACTTTCCCAGGGTCACCCAGCTAGTAAATGTCTAAAGCAGGATTTGAACTCAGGTCTTTCCTCATTCCAAATCTAGACTATTGTAGACATGTTTACAGCTTCTAGAACTTAATATCTGAATGTGACACTCATTCATCCCTGCTTGAGTTAAATGCCAATTATTTTGACTCCCATACACCCTAACCCTGTGTTCCTTCTTCACAGCTAATGTTCATATAAAGCTTTAAGGTTTACAAAGCACTTCATGTATCATGACTGAAGAGGACTGAAGATGTAGTATGCCTCCCACCTCCTGCCAGTGAGGTGATAAGCCTTACAACATAAAATAAGATAGACATTTCTGAATTAATTTTGCTGGATTATGCATATTTGTTAAGCTTCTTTTTCTTTTAAAAAAAATGTTTGGGGGCAGCTAGGTGGCACAGTGGCACACTCTAGCCTTGGCATCAGGAGGACCTGAGTTCAAATCTGGTCTCAGAGACTTGACACTTACTAGCTGTGGGACCTTGGGCAAGTTACTTAACCCTGATTGCCTAATTCAAAAAAAAAAAATTGTTCAATGTGGGATGAGGGAGAGATAAATACTTATAAAAATTTGTTTTTTTTAAATGTGCACTTAAGTTTGTTTCTTTTTTTTTTTTAAGCTCCTTTATAAAGTAATACTCTTCATGGAATGCAACAGAGAAACTCCACCACAGAAAAAAGCACCTTTCCTCTTTGGGCCCACTCTTCTGCTTCTGCAGGAATGTGCCCACTCACGCTCATCCTACCTCTTACTAGGAGGGTGAGTCAGTCACCAGCCCTTTGCAAACTATCGAAGCAACTATACCCTCTGCACCCCCAGCAGCAATACTTCACGCTAAAGAGGGATGAGTTTTTAGTCCATTTCTGTCCTGTAAATTCATGGCTCTTGATAACCAAGAAAAACTAATCAGTAGCCCTTTAAAATCCACTATGACAATGATTGGAATTTCCCTTCCCCTTCAGCACAGGGCCCTCTGGCTGAACTTCTCTAGTTCTCCTTGGCCCTCCCCTTAGGTGGCCCAGCACTTCCTGCAGGGACTGTAGTTCTGGCTCCGTCTCCCTCCTCCCTCCCTCCTCCTGGTTCAGCTGTGGCAGGGTGGAGGCAGGCTCTCTACTCCCAGGACAGCTGTGCTGAGACTATCAAGCAGGTGGCCTCATTTAAAGGGGAAAAAAAAAAAGCTATTGGATTCCAGCTGGGAATAGGGGGCCTTTGAAAAAGCCGATGCCGGTGCTTCCTCAATCCTACTGCTGAGCTCACTGCTTGGACAAGAGAGAGTCAACGTGGCCACAAACAGTGCATACTCTGAGCTGGAAGGAGACGGAGAAGGTGTAGTGAGGGCAAGCCTGTGCCTCTGATTTCACTGCAGGAGGCTCTTCTTAGGCCTGGGAGAAACTGGATCAGTCCTAGACTGGACCTAGTCTAAGTTAGAGGGAAGGAAAAAATAAATGAATACCTCTTCTTCTGATCTTCTCTGAAGTGGATGGGAGTATGAAAGATGGGTGATTTCTTTTCTAACAGGATCACTGGTTCTTTTTTTTTTTTAAACTATTTCTCAATTAGCAGGCCCTATCAGGGTTTTTTTGCTCCAGGGCCTGGCCTCTAACATGAGGACATGAGCTTTAAGAGGACAGGGAATGTGACCTCCTTTTAGGAGAGCCAATGTGTTCTCTGAGAGCTTAATAAAAAAAAAAAAAAGACCAGCACACAGAAAAAGGACAGAATGGATCTGACTTTGAGGACTCCAGATACTGGCGGTGGAGTTTGAGTCAGATGAGAAAGAAAAGTGCAGGTGCAGAGGCATGCTCCAATAAACCCCTCTTTGTGGAGGTGGTGGGAATGCTTGTGTGGGATGGACATTAAGGACCTACCTGAAGATGACTTTTGCCAATGATCCCTGTTGGCATAAATGAGCTTTATTCATTTACTCAGCCAAAAATGGACTTTTGAAGTATTTGTTTAAAAGCAAACAATCAAACAAAAGCAACCGACCACTGGCTTCCCAATGATGCAAATGGCCTCTGGCCTGGGATGACAGAGTCAGTTCTCAGTAAGCCAAACCCTAGTGAGCTGGTATTCTTTGCCATATACTGTTAACTAAATTCAAAAATTCCTGAAAGTGGGAAATGCTGAGCTGATTTCCTGTCCCCAGGCAAAGGATCAGGTTAGGAAAATGAAAGAAAAAAAAAATCAAAGAAAGGGGGAAAACCACGCTGTTCAATGTTAGGATAACTTCCAATCCTACTTACCTTAACAGCTTTATCAAATCTGGTACAAAAGTCTCTAAAGATCTGAAGGCATTCATCCAACTTCATAGTTTCCTTGTCTTCACAGAAAAAATCTATGAGGGCATGGGCCTCCTTCTGGAGTTCTTCTCTCCAAATCTCTAATTCCTCCAACTTTTGTAGAGCAAACTAAAGAAAAAGAAAACAGTAAAGGCTTAAGCAAATACCACGAGCTGGTTAGATGCTCAGGTCTGAGATTCACATTATCCTGGCATCTCCAGTGAACCAGACCAGAAACTCATCAGAAAACCTGACCCCGAGGCTTGGGCCTGGCTTTGTCAATTACTGGCTGCGTGACTCCAGCCAAGCCCCTTCACTTCTAGGGGCCTCAGTTTCCAATGAGAATCTTAGAAGATATGACCTCAAAGGTCCTTTCCAATTTCACATTCCTTGATTCTGTATGATACTTGTGCCCCCAACTGAAAGTTCAAGGCCAGGAAGAGGTCAGGTTTATTGCTGGTTTGAAAATTCTAAGGAAAAAGGGGAAAGAATTCATCTCAAATGGGACCCCTTATGGTGTTAGCTGGATCCTGGGGTGGGGGGAGAGGAAGAGGTGAAGAGCAGAGGGAGAATTAGAACGAAAGAAACTTTAAAAGAGCTTTCATCCTTAATGCGCCACAGTCAACTGGTTCTCATTCCACAGAAAACATTACACAGGCTCACAGCCAGTGACCCTTTCTATATTTTAATCACAAAATCCCTATCTGGGCTCACTCCAAATTACTGGGTTTCCTTCTCCTAGGGCTGCCTCTGTACATATCCATCAAGTCACTTCAAGACCCATACCATCGCTGGACCTGCCTTCCTGCTCATAAGCATTTATCAGAAGGGTCCCAATTGCTCCGGCCCGGGATAGCAAAGTCAGTCTCAGTAAGTCAAACCCCAGTGAGCTGTTATGCTTTGCCATACACTGTTAACTAAATTTTAAAAAGTGATTAACTAGAGATGGTTGGGAGCTCCAAATTACTTGGAGAGTCCTTCAACCAGAAGCAAAAGTCAGCAGCTCAGTTCCAAATGACTGACTAATAACGTCTCTGCCATCTTCTCTCCCTTTCAGAGGTGCTTATTTTCTCCAGGATAAGATTCCAAGTCCCTAGCAGGTTCTGATACTGCCTACTGAAAAATCAATGTGGATTCAGTCTCTACTTGGGAGAGACCCCCATCTTTTTCTGAGAAGGGATTTGCTTTTCACTTCCTTCAAATGGCAGCATCCCCTGGAGCAAGGCAGGGAGGTAGGAAGTTGGAAAGCATAGGCTTTCTTCTAGCCAAAGGGATGGCAGCCTAGCTGAAAACTGCCAGCATGTTCTGCTCCCTGTAGCTCTCCACTATTACCAATGGCCAACTACGGTGAGGAACAATGATAGAGACTTCCAACTAGGAAGGTCTCAGAAGTCAGCTAGTAAAGATATGAAGTGGTAGAGCCAGGCCTTTTTGACATCAAAGTCAGCATTTTACCCACTGTAATTTGCTGCCTTCTTTTACATATCATCTTTCCTTTAACTTGATACTAATAAGGAAAAAAACAAAAGCAAAAAAAAAAAATTTGGGTAGAGGGTGTAGAAGCTCCTTCCCTGATACAGACTGATAGCTCCTCTTTAAAAAGAGAACTTAGGGGAAGTACTTGAAGTCAAGTCCTTCTGACTCCAAGGCTGACTTTTTTTTCCTTTCTAGAAAAAAATTACATTTCAAATTGTGTGTTTGTTTCTCTCTCTGTTAAGAGATGTGGAAAGTGAGGGAGAATCAAGTTATAGGGGATGACCTGAAGATGAATTGCTATTTAAATGTCCTTAAAGAAGCTATCACCCTTTGCCCTTCAAAACAAAAACAAACAAACAAACAAGGCAAGGAGTTGGACAACAAAAATCTACACCAAAATAACATTCCCCATTTCCCACTTCAATGAAATGTTGTTCCTGATTATGTTCTTTTTGTGCCCAAACACGAACAATGACTGTTTTTTTTTTTTACTGTTGTTGTGAAAAGATGTCAGAAAAGAAATAGGAAAATGAAAACTATTTAGTAAACTAGAATACTGGAGAAAGTATGCATCTGAACCAGCAGCCCAAGGCAATGTAGTTTGAGAGTGTGTGCAGCACAGCACATCTTTAGGGAGAGAAAGTATGAATATGAGGGAATAAATCTTTGCATGTCACTCCCCCAATATGGGATGAAAATGGACTAGTGCCAAAAAATAACTCAATCGAAGAAAAATAGGCCTCCTGACAAGACCATACACAGCGGGTTAGCTCTGCCTTCTTGGTCTGCTCTCTAGTTCCTGGGAATATAAGGAAAAAGACAAAACCAACCAAAGCATTCCCTGATTTGGGGGACAAATTCTATAGAAAATAATGATAAAATAAAAATATAACCCAAGTTTGGAATATCCTTTATCTTACCAAGACCTATTTTCTGGCTGTATTTAAATGTCATAGACAGTAAAAATTTAAAGGCAACTCCCCCCCCCCCCCAAAAAAACAACACAAAACAAACACAAAAAAAACCCCTAAGGTCCACTAGGAAAGGTGTGTTTTATTGGCGCAAATGCCAACGAATTACAATCTGAATGGCCAAATAAAACTTAACTCTTTAATTTCTTGGAACACTGAACAGACTTCAGTACCAAAAGGCCAAGACACTTAGATTGGTGCTGGTTTGGAAATGTCCATGCTACCATAACTATTAATGAAGACTTTCATCATATAAGCAGTCACATTAGGAAGTTAATATTAAAGCCAAATAATAAAAACTGAATATGACACAGAGAACAATGGAAAGATAGAAGTGGTGGCAAAGAATTGGAAATTGAAGAGATGCCCATCAATAGGGGAATGGCTAAACAAGTTGTGGTATATGATTGTGATGGAATACTATTGTGCTATAAAAAATGATGAGCAGGCAAACTTCAGAGAAACCTGGGAAGACTTACGTGAACTGATACAAAGTGAAGTAAGCAGAACCAGAAGAACACTGTACACAGTAACAGCAATATTCTAACAATGATCAGCTATGAAAGACTTAGCTACCCTGATCAATACAATGATCCAAGACAATTCCAAAGGACTCATGATGAAAAATGCTATCCACCTCCAGAGAGAGAACTGGTGAAGTCTGAGTGCAGATTGAAGCATAATTTTTTCACTTTCTTTATTATTCTTGCAACATGGCTAATACGGAAATATATTTTGCATGATTTCACATGTATAACTGATAATACATTTCTTGCCTTCTCAATGGGTGGGGGAGGGGTGGGAGAGAATTCAGAACTCAAAAAAAATTTCTTAATGAATGCTTAATAGGAATAAATGGAGCTTTCCTTAAAATGATAAGTAGTATCTATATAAAACCATCAGCAAGCATTATCTGTAATGGGAATAAGCTAGAAGCCTTCTCAATAAGATCAGAGGTGAAGCAAGGATGCCCATTATCATCACTCTTATTCAATACTGTACTAGAAATGTTAGCTATAGCAATAAGAGAAGAAAAAGAAATGGAAGGAATTAGAATAAGCAATGAGGAAACAAAACTATCACTCTTTATAGATGTTATGATGATGTACTTAGAGAATCCTAGAGAATCAACTAAAAAACTACTTGAAATAATTAACTTTAGCAAGGTTGCAGGACAGAAAATAAACCCACATAAATCATCAGCATTTCTATATACTACCAACAAAATACAGGAGCAAAAGATAGAAAGAGAAATTCCACTCAAGATAACTGTAGACAATATGCAAAACTTGGGAGTCTACCTGCTAAGACAAACCCAGAAACTATATAAAGATAATTACAAAACACTTTCACACAAATAAAGTCAGATCTAAGCAACTAGAAAAATATTAATTGCTCATGGGTAGACCAAGTCAATATAATAAAAATGACAATTCTACCTAAAAATGAATGCTAAAAATAAATTTAGTTTTTTAAAAAAAATTCAAATCTAAAAGAAAAAAGATTTATGGTATATCAAGTGCCCTACTACTACTCATTACTTGCACTTGGAAAAAAATGACATTAAAAAGCCTTCATTAAGCATGTCTATGATCAGAAAAGGGTAGAGAATGGTCTGATAAGAAGAGTGAAGACAACATTAATGAACAAAGGTCTGAACTCGAAGCCAAAAATACCTGGGTTCAAACACCACTTATGACAATTACTAGTTCTATGGGATAAAGAATTAACCTGTAATTTCACTGGAATAGGGGACTCTTTTGTGAGGAAACTCCCTCTACCAATGTAGGTTAGCACTTTCTCTACAACTTAAGAGAATGTCTATAACCACAAACCTCCAAGATTCTTCTGAGAATCAAATAATATGTGTAAAAAATGCCTTGCAAACCTTGAAGCATTATATAAACGTCAATTATGGTTACTATTATTATTCTTTCAAGATGTTAAAAAAATAAGGGGCCAGCCTCTAGGACACTGGGCACATCTATAGAAGGATATGAATGAGAACCGCTTATTAGAAGGTGAGATTCTGATTTGTACTGGTTGTCAAAATCAAACTGAGGTAGATCCGGAGGCTTATGCCCACCCAAGTTTGAAGCAGACCAAGTGCTTCAAAAACCTGTGTGGATCCTCTTACGATCTCCCCACATCTCACAGTGCTAACAGTGCATGAGTAAGTAGCATTAGAGACTTATCCTAGCCTACAAGTGTGAAAAGTTGCCACTTTTGTTTTTCACTATGGGAGATAAAAGGTATATGTCAGACTATATAATTAATGAGTCACAGGGAGCTGTCACAAACATGTCCACTCTGCCATTTTTTTGTTTATGTTATTCTGATCAGCTCATCAGACACACCCAAGTAGGCTATTGTACTGAGGGTGTGAATAGGCACAGCTGTCCCAGTACATTCTATGGCATGAAACCATCTAGCTCTCTCACCTTTTTCTAATCTTTCAAACAACCAAGGAGAAAAACACACAAATGACTTCCCTTCTCTGAAGCTGATTTTCTCATCTGCACTGAACTAGATTATCTCAAAAATTCCCTCCAATTTTACCATTCACTATCTATAACTATGACTCATTTCTCTGTAGACGGGGTTCAAATCCCATATCTTTAATGCTTAGTAACTAAACAGTTTAATCAACTTTCCTAGGCCTGGGTTTCCTCATCTGTTAAATCAGGAGTAGTTGAACTCCAAGATCTCTAGGTTTTCACCTATGGTCCAAAATCTTAGCCTACAGCCAATATTAGGTAAAACGAACATTGGATAAGGAAGTGGATGACATGAGTTCTAATCTTGGCTCCTCTATGTAAGACCTGAGTGACCTCAAGTATATGTCCTCACTTCTAACTCACTTCCCTGGGCCCAAGTTTCTCTCTCTGAACAAAAAGGATACCAGGCTAGATGCTCTCTAACATCCCCTTTCCAACCCCAAATCCTATATTCCACAATAGAGTTTTGCAGTTTTAACCTTCTCTTTCTGTTCTACAATGCACATGGAAATGCTAATTTTATTTGCTTTATATAAAGTTCTGAATTTTAAAAAGGAAATGAGAAAAAAAATGAATTCTATGATCTGTGATTTAATTTAAAAGCTGACAAACCAAACCAGGACAAAAACACCCAGGCACAGATTTGGCAGGACTGAAATCTGCCTATGTTCAAAGCAGCGGATTCATGCAAAGAATGACATTCAAATCTAATCTCTGACAAATCTTTCCTAAAATCACTTGACTTCTCTTAGGCTTTTTCAGGATCAAATGAGATAATGTAGGCAAAGCATTTTGGAAACTTTAAAGTACTATATAAATGTTAGCTATTATTATTAGTGCCGCATCCAATACTTTCTATTAGGAAGAGAATAAAACACCTGTGGGGTTTGAGGGGGTGGAACTTTTTTTTTTCTAAGGCATATTACCATAGGTACTGGAATAAACATTCTCTTTTGTGCCCTGGAAAAGAAATGTTAATGGAAAACTCCTGCTTCCACAAAAACACCTATACAATTCTGACCAGTCTCAATGCACTCTGAAATTCAGGGGCCTAATTTTGAATCCTCCTCTAAAATTCTACTCCAAAGCTTCATCCAAGTATGGAAGTGACCCTGGATTCTCAAAATATATACCAGCAGAGTGTGGGTTCCGGCAAATCCTGCAGAGATTTAGAGATGAGAGGCAGCTCACAGGACAGTCTAGTTTTACCCCTCTCCCAGTTTAAAAGATGAGAAAACCGAGGCCCAGAATTGTCAAGTCATTCACCCAAACGTCACCCAGCTACTATGTGATAGAGATGAAATTCGAGCCCAGGTCCTTTCACTCCAGATCTGGTGCTCCTTTGAACATGGGCCTGGGAAGAGACTATTACTGCCTGAGTACCAGGTTCACCAAATTCAGCTTTTCACCAAGAGTCAGACCATCATCCAAGGTGTGGATGAAGTAATTTCAGCCCCAGCAAGTCAGGGAAACCTGGAAGGATTGTGACCTGTACTGGCTCAGGGAGAAGCCACATCAATGAAATCACAGACTTTCTGAAGTGTTGGAAGTCTAATTTTGAGCTACTAACAACAAACCTTAATAAAGGCTTTCATCTGTTGACAAAGCTCAGGATCCCGCTGAATATTTTCCTTTAGAGATCTTGTCCGTGCAGACAGCGAGTGAAGCTCTGACTCGGTGTTATCAAAAGATAATCTAAAAGAAGAAAGGCAGAAGTGAGTGGGCAGTTAGGATGAGGAAATGACTCCAGAGTATCACGTTTTGGCAATTATCATGTGTCCCAGAGGTACATCAAACAGGACCTTTCCCTGTTGGTCAACATTATCAAAACAGAAGGTGAGTTATCACAATAAGCTTCCCTGTGGTTAGAGCTCTGTGGGTTTCTTTCCATGCTTTGTTGTGGGGCTTTTTTTGTTGTGGGTTTGGTTTTTGTTGGGTTTTTTTTTTGAGAGAGAAAGAAAAGAAGATGACTCCTTCATAAATCCAAAATGGTGATAACTGGTTCAAAGAGATCGTGTCATTACTTTGTCCTATACTGACAAACAATCAGAAACATGGAACTTGGGAGCCTACTGCATTGATCTATTGGTATGGTTTCTCACAACGAGATCTGAAAACTCTTACAACCCCTCCAAGTCCTGTGATGGGAACAGGAGGAGTAGAATGGACAGAGAGTGAGAGAGAGAGAGAGAGAGCAAGACAGACAGACAGATAGAGAGAGAGAGAAATATTCATGCTTTCTTCTACTCATTAAAAGCAAACAATAGAAAAACTTAATCCTGAGAAATAAGAGACAGGCTGTGGTACTTCCTGTCCCAATAATGGTATTTTAAAGAGAAAGGAGTCACGTGCTGGTTTCAATAAAAGGCAATAATGTTGACAATTCATATTTTCATAGCACTTTAAGGACTAGAAAGCACTTTCCTGCTCATAACAGCTCTGTGAAGTAAGTAATATAAATTGTGCTCATTTTACAGATAAGAAAACTAAGGATCAGAGAGGTATAGTAATTTCTCTCCAGGGTTACATAACTATGAAATAGAAATGTCTAGATTTGGACTTATTTCACAGTTCCACCCCATAGCAAATTAATCACTAATTCATAAGTATTCAAAACTATTCATATGTTTAACATAAATGGATAAGGTGACTTTTAGCTGTCTGCAAGTTAGTTGAGGAGTACTAATGTCCTAGCAAGGAGACTAAAGTAGCTAATTTTTTAGAGGGCTATTTTCCCTACTACTGTCAACTTTAATTGTTTTTGAACTCAAGTGTTCTGCCTTCATTTTAATCACTTGTGCTTTTAGTCAACACTAACCTTTTAAAGTTTCACAATTTTGCTAATAATACTGCTTCACTCATTAAAAGCTTTTACTTTTCTAACAGACCAACTTCAAGTAAATATTTTCACATACTTCTTCCTGTAATCCAAGCACAGGATCTTTAATTAACTAATTTAATAAACTAATTAAAATTTAATAAATTAATTTAATAAACTGGTATCCTTCACTGTAGAGCTATAACTTAAAACTAATTCATGAATTTGCTACTGGTTCTTTCTTCTTGTTACAAATGTTCTTTGTAACATGTCGTTATTATTCAGAAGAAAAAAAATTCTTCACAAATTTCTTTCAGAAAATTCACATTTCTAATGTAATGTTTTAAATGCTGCAGTATAGTGGAAAAGGATTTTACCCTAAATTTTTTTTTACTACAAATCCTGTGTTACACTTGTGTTATACTCTTATTAGGGTATAAACAAGGGTAAAATGATGTAGTCTGAGCTGTCTCTTGGGTGTGGAGGGATTTGAAGTTCTTAATACACTTTTTTCCCCTTAATCCGATTATTAAAACTGATCATTTTTTTTAAAAGATAGAGCTCACTCTCTTGAAAAAACTCTAAACATTTCAACATTGATTCATGAAAAGGGGGGGGGGGACAAGCAAATACACCTCCATAGGCCAAATGAAACTAAACAAGATAAATGTTTTGGAAGATTTTGAACTTCATGCTAAAAACTGGGAACAAGCTTCTTTATTTCACAAAAAAGTCAAATTCCCAAATTTTTCCAAGAATTTTCCTTTGCTTACCTGGCAGCCTCCTGAACATGACGTAATTTTTCAGAAAAGTTCAGAAGAATAACATCTTTCTTTTGGGCTTCCTAGAACAACAACAACAAAAAAAAAAAACCACAAACACAATTTCTTCTCTATATAGACTTATAACATAATGGAGAGACCATTTGAAAGGAACTTTTTCTAAATACTTGAAAGGACCTTAAAACTGACTAGTACAATTGTCTTCTTGCTATATACCCTGTTACTCTGCTGAGAAAGGGAACTATGATGTTCTTAGGAAGATTTACAGAACACCTCAAATTTCAAAATAAATTGTCACTTCCCAGAGCAACTGGCACCTTATCCTGATATGGGATACAATTCCTTGGCCCTACAACTGAATGGGAGGAGGCAGGAGTGGTTGAGCAGGGTCCATTGTTTCTAAGAGAATCCAATATTTCCTGCCTGAATGCCACCCATACCGAAGTGTTTGCCTTGAAATGATCGAGATATGTGGCAGCCGTTGAACCAGTTCGCAGGGTGAGCTTAATCAGAAGGTGCACACCATGGAGGTGTTTGGATTCTGTGCCTATTTAGAGGATGGGAGGTGGGAGGGGAACAATTCCTGACTAATGAAACTTCACCCTACATGGGCAGAGACCCATCCTGATTATGTCAGTGGGAAAGAGAAACAAGAGAACTCTGACAGAAACCTCCATGTGCAACACATTTGTGGTTAAAAGAAGAACATATCTCAAAGGGCTTGAAAATGAGCTTTGCAACCAAGTATGTTGCTAAAATAAATTACTGTCCTCTGAAAATGAAAGTTGTGCTTGTGACATCAAAACTAGTTCAAGTCAGTGGGAGAAAAAGAGTAAAGTAGGTTATTTAGCATCAGATAAATAAACGGAAAAAGACCCTGGTTATATACTACCATGGGCAGTCATTATGGGAATTTGTTTGCAGTGAATGTGTTTCTCTGATAATGAGGACATATTCATTAGGGGAAGCAAGGAGTTAAGAAGAAATGGCCTTGATTTAAAAATAAAAGAACTTTATTTTAAAAAGGGGGAAATGTGTTCCATCTTCACTCTATCTAGGCAGAGATAGTCAAAGGCAGGGGTGGGGAACCTGCAGCCTCAAGGCCACATGTGGCCCTCTAGGTCCTCAAGTGCAGCCCTTTGACCAAATCATCACAGAACAAATCCCCTTAATAAAAGGATTTGTTCTGTAAAACTTGGACTCGGTCAAAAGGCCGCTCCCTAGGACTTAGAAGGCCACATGTGACCTCAAGGCTGTCGGTTCCCCACCCCTGGAAAGGACATGATGACCTGATTTACTAGGTGATTAGGTGGCCCAGTGGATAGGCCTTAAGTCAGGAAGACTCATCTTCCTTAGTTCAAATCCAGCCTCGGACACTTACCAGCTCTGGGACCCTGGGCAAGTCACTTAACCCTATCTGCCTCAGTTCGTCATCTGTAAAATGAGCTGGAGAAGGAAATGGCAAACCACTCCAGTATCTTTGCCAAGAAAACCCCAAATGGGATCACAAAGAGTCAGACATTACTGAAAAACAACTGAACAATATGTTTGTAACTGTAACCAGAAAATGTCCCTCACTTAGACTCATTTTTAAGAATATTTAACTTGGATGAAGAGTGGGGAGGACCCAGGTGTCCAGGGGTAGGAGGAGCACTGCCATCCTAATATGTGTTTTTCAACTGGTTAGTATGGCCCTTTACAAAGCACCGCTCTTTAATAAAAAACCTCTACAGGGAAATACTCCTCCTCCCACAAACACAACAGCTTCCCTGACAGGTCAGTTATCTAGCTGGTCTCTCTCTTCCCGGCCCCAGATAGCCACCAGCAATCCTTTTTACCTACCAGAGCCACAAAGTGGAGCAGATTCATCCCTGGTTTGTTCGCTTTTGTGTCTGCTAATTTGAGCAATGATGACAATTTGAAACCCACTGCATTGCCAGCATAACCTCCCTAAGGAGAGAAAATCAAAAGAAACGGTATGTACTTTCCGTAGATTGCCACATCAAAGCAGAAAAGCCCCATTTGCATTTAGAATTGGACTTACCGCATTCATAATATTTCCAGCCTGGAGGACTAAGTGCAGTATAGAATGTAACTCCTCACAGGACATCAGCTCTGGAAAAAGGAAAAAGAAAGTCTTGAAGAGGTTTTTAGCTTAAATCCTGATCCCTAATCCACATTTATCAGACTGGTATCTAAACTATACTTGCACACAAAACCAGGAGGGGTTTAAAGCATATATAATATACAAAACAACGCATTTTTGTGTATTGTAAATTTATCTCCCCAACCATTATTAGTAATCCACCAGGCCCTTTGGTTTAGATTGCAAATATAACAGGATTTGTTTGAGACCACTATTAGTAACTTACAAAACACTCAATGAACAAAGTTTGCAAATATGAGATAACAACGTACAAGATGAATAAAAAACAAAATGCTATGTATGTTTCTCAACTGGAGTCCTACTCACATTCCTTGCCATGGTTTCAAGGCAACACTGGGTTCTCAAAAGCTGTGCCAGAGGAGTACAAGCTCTGACAGGTCCTGTCAAGCTTTAAGTACATGCCAGGCAATTGTCTATGAGTTTTTCATCTGAAAGACCCATCCAGTTAAGAGCAGATGGGGTCATCAACAGAAGGCTGGCCACTAGACAGGGAAATATTGGGTAAAGCAGCTCTTAAACACTGCCCCATATAAACAGCAGAGAGATTCTGATCCTTGTTGGCTGAAGAAGTATCCAACAAGAATAAACCATGGGTTCTAATTTAGCTCTGCCATATGAATATATATCTAGGAGATTTAGGCAAGCCACTTAGCTCCTTGGGGACTCAGCAGTTTTCAAAGGAAGAAACACAAGCTATCAATAACTATAGGTACTTCATATTTAAAAAAAATAATCAACCATATTTTAAAAATTCTCCAACAATAGAGAAATGCAAAATAAAATAACCCTGAGGTTCTACCTTACACCCATAAGATTGACAAAAATGGCCCAAAAAAAGGAAAATCGCAAATGCTGGAGGGGCTATGAGTAAACAGGCAAGCACTGTGCTTCACTGTTAATGGAACCAGAAAGGTGCAGTCTTTCTGGAAATCAATTTGGAACTCTGCCCTCCCCCTGCCCAATCACTAAACAGCATATAGACCTTTTAATCAATGATACAAGGCCTATACCTCAAAGAAATTAAATACAGAGAAAAAGGAGCCATATGTAGCATTTCTTTTAGTTATAGCAAAGAACTGGAAACTAAGGGGATACCTGTCTTTCAACAGGGAAATAGCTGAACAAATCATGGCATATGAATGTAATGTAGCCTTATTGTAATATAATGAAATGATGAAGACACAGTTTCAGAAAACTTGGGATGACTCGTATGAATGGATGCAGAGTAAAATGAGTAGAACCAGGAGAACTATACAATAACAAAGACATTGTAAGACTTAAGAATTCTGTGCAAAGCCATAACCAGTCACAATGTCAGAGAACCACTGACAAAGAATGCTATCCACCTCTTGTAAGAGATGATGAACTCTGGATGCATAAATAAGACATACACACTGTCCATTTGGAAATTTATTTTGCTTGATTGTGTATATTTGTTACAAGATTTTGTTTTTCCTTCTTTTTCAAAGTAAGACAGAGAACTGCCAGAGATAGCATTCCCCACCCCCACCCACCAAAAAAAGAAAGAAAAACATAGTCACTTAAGTAATTTTTTTTTAATTTACGGAAGAAAACAGAAGGAAGGACAGAAGCACAGATAAACAGGATAGCTTTGAAAGTTAAATGCTAAAAATATTATGTACTTTAAAAGAAAATAAAGCTGTAGATTCATAGTTTCATGTACAATCCTTTTTTTTCTGTTACTATGTGCATCGAAATGCTCATTGTATTTGGTGTTTAAGTTCAGAATAAAAGAAAATTTAAGTCATTTTTTAAGAAATCAGTTTCCTCAACTGTAAAACAATTGGGTTAGCTCCATTTTAGTTCTAAACTTGAGATTTTAGCTCTGAGGGTACAGGTTATGTGTCTTAGAAATAAACTTTCCTTTTCAGGTTTTATTCCTTTAATTTTCTTCCTCATATTCAGTTTAAGATTGAGTTAAAAGAATAGGAAGGATTAAAAATCAGGTGGTATTTTGCTTTTCCAATGAGCTCCAAAAAATCTTTTTTTTTTGTTCCTAATCATGCCAAGAGAGCATGCAAATAATTTGCAAAGTACTGTGCTTACAATATGGCCACCTTGTCAACACTGCCTTCATTTCAAATTGATGATTTCTTTAAAAACAAAAAGATACATATTTCAGGTCTGCAACAAAGTGACTTTTTTTTCTACATAACCCATCTGCTGTACATCTCTACAAAATGACTGTAAATGTTAGATGAATAGCACTATAAAAGTTGTAATTTGGCTATCTTAAATTTATTTGAATATGTGTACAAAGCTGAAAAACCTCTAATTATAAGAGTTGTAAATCATCTATAATATTTTGACAACCATACTCTCTCCTTCTATGCCTGGTATTACTGGAATTACTTTCAATTAAATTATACTTGGATCCTGGCCTACGTTACGTTATCTAAGTAGGCCAGTTCTCTAAGAGAAATCAGATAAGGAACGTTTCTACCATGCCCACTAATTTGCAAATAATTTTAAATTACATTTCTACTAGACATGAAAGAGGAAAAGTACTTTTTCCTAACTAAAGCAAAATAAAAATTATAACTCCTTCAAAAGCTACTACATGTGTTGCTATAGCAAAGGGAGAAGAAAAGGTTATTTCATGAGAAAAGAAAGCTTTTTTTTTAGTCAAATAAATGGTCTAAAATGATAAACATTAACTCAGCCACAGGGAATAGTGAACAAACAGGAAATCCAAATTAAAATAAAACAACTAGAAACCTCAAGGGTGACAAAGAGGAAATCTAGCTGGCATTGATGAATTGTAGAAAAGTTCATGGACAACAAAATAATAACTAACATTTATATAGCACTTTAAGGTTTCAAAAGTGTTATGCACAGTATATTCTCAGTATAATTACATTTGATTCTCCCTGGGAGCCATTATTATCTCCATTTACAGAAGAGGAATGGAAGTTAAGAATCTTGCTCAAGGTCACACAGCTATTAAGTGTCCAAGGCAGGATTCAAACTCAGGACTTCCTGACTCCAAATCCAGTGGTCAATCCACATCACCACATGACTGCCAAGTCATGACTCAATGTGAAATCAGAAAGACAAATACAAAGATAGATTCCCCCAGTATACTGGTTCCAAGAAGCTAGGTTAAATAATCCTAGTAGGAGGGCGGAGCCAACATGGCGAAGGGAAAGCAGTGGCTGTCTTGAGCTCTCTCCCAAAGCCCTCCAAATACCTAAAAAAAATGGCTCTAAACAAATTCTAAAGCAGCAGAACCCACAAAAAGATAGAGTGAAACAAATTTCCAGACAAAGACAGCCTGGATGGTTGATCAGAAAGGTATATCGCGCCGGGCTGGGAGAGGAGCACAGTGCAGTGTGGGTGGGCAGGCCGCAGTGACCCTGGAGCAGGCCTCAGAGGACTGAATTGCTGGCAGCTGTAGCAGTTTCCAGACTTCTCAACCCATGAATGCCAAAGACAACGTGGAAGGTCAGTGGGAAAAGTCTGTGACTTCGGAGAGAGAGGAGCTAGGTCTCAGCCACAAGTCCCGAGTGTGCCCTCAGGGCAACGACCGTTTCTTGAGCTTCTGGCCCACAGACTGAGGGGGAATCGAGTGGCTGATCAGAGGGGGATTACAAGGATCTCTTTTCCAGTGCTGAGGCAGGAATCTCTTGCTTTACTGGTGCTTGGATCTGGGTCACAGTTCTGAGGTGCAGTCCTGGGGTGAGGAGGAGCGCTGCTTGTTGTTCAGTCAAAAAAAAATAATCCTAGTAAAGGTCTGTATCCCAAAGAGATTGTAAAAAAGGGGAAAGGACACACATGCACAAAAATATTTATAGCAGCTCTTTGTGTGGTGGCAAAGAATTGGAAATTGAGGGGATATCCATCAATTGGGGAATGGCTGAACAAGTTGTGGTATATGAATGTAATGGAATACTATTGTGTTATAAGAAATGATGAGCAGGTGGACTTCAGAAAAACCTGGAAAGACTTATATGAACTGATGCTGAGTGAGAATCAGGAGAACACTCTACACAGTAATAGCCACATTGTGCGATAACTGATTTTGATAGACTTAGTTCTTCTCAGCAATGCAAGTATCTAAGACAATTCTAAAAAACTCATGATGGAAAATGCTATCCACTTCCAGAGAAAGAACTATGGAGTCTGAATGCAGATCAAAGCATACTATTTTCTCTTTTTAGTTTGTTTTTTCTTTCCCGTGGTTTTCCCTTTTTGTTCTGATTCTTCTTTCACAATATGACTTATGTGGAAATAAATTTAATATGATTATACAAGTATAGCCTTTATCAGATTGCATGCCTTCTTGGGGAGGGAGGAGGAAAAATTTAGAACTCAGAATCTTATAAAAGTGAATGATGAAAACTAAAGAAAAAAAATAATCCTAGTAAATAGGACTTGGGGGCGGTGTCACAAAACTCAGAAATAAAATAGATGCTCTACAACTAGGGACTGTTCTAACAAATTGTAGCATGTGTGAAAAGGGCACCAACTCTAGAGTAACAGGATATGGATTCAAATTCTACCTCAGACAGTTGCTACCTGTTTAATCTTGAGTAAGTCATGGAATCTCTGTGGGCATCAGTTTCTCCACCTGTAAAAGGAAGGGGGTGGGCTAAATTGCATCTAGAGTTCCTTTCAGTCTTAGATTTATATGAGCCAATATGAAGTACAGAATCACAGAATTTTATGGAATCCATCTGAAAAGGATCTCAGTGGTTACCTTGTCCATATCTGAAAGGAATCCCCATTTGTAATGGAAGACTACTGTACTCTACAAAGACAAATATGAGTCATCTAAAGAAACATGGAAACTGAAATATAGGAGCTGATAAGAAGTGAGGTAAAATACCCAGGTAAAGACTATACATATATAATGACTACAATAATGTAAAAGAAAAAAATGAAGGGCAATTGAACTGTGATAGTAATGAGCTCTCCTTGGTCAAGGAGGGCAGACTATGAAAGGTGGGGGGCTAAGGGGTATGAGACACTGTATATACTATCAGACCTATGGTTCATCCATTTTTATTTAGTTACTGTTTTCCTTTGTCACCAGGGAGGATTCAGTGAGGGAAGGAGAGGATATAAAGAGGAATTACTTCATTGGTATTTTTTTTTAAAAGGCATCAATAAAACTTTTAAAAACAGAACTTAAAAAAAAAAATGCTTCCTGGAACCATAGGCAAGTCACTTTACTTTAATTTCCTAATCTGCAAAATGAGGGAATTGGACCAGATCAAGTTTTTTTTCCCTTTTTTAGTGTTATGACCCCTCTGACAGTCTGGCAAAACCTATGGACCTTTTCTCAGAATCATGTTATTAAATGCATAAAATAAAATAAACAAGATTACAAAGGAAGCCAATATTATTGAAATACAGTTTTCTAAATGTTAAAATAAGTTCACAGAGCCCAGATTCAGAAACCCCTGGACTATTTGATCCCTAAGGTCCTTGCTAATGCCAAGAGCCTATGACCTTTCCATTTCACATTTGGGGTATTATCAACAATTGACTTTCATCCAACTTCCACTCAAGATCAATCTCTTATCGTGACCTGGAGGTGACCCTGGGCTCCTAAAGCTATGCCCAAGCTCTGGCTGGTCTACCCAATCTGGAAAGGTTTCAAGTACTAACCTAGCAATGGGTAGTGCCTCTATCATCCAAGGATCACCTTAGCTAAGATCAGAGAAACTTATTGCCAGAACGTGGGCCACCAGGCAATGAATTTTTCTGGCAACAAATTATGCAACAGTCCACCAGGGCACAAAGGGGTATACTCTGTGGGGGGAGGGAGGACCCACACTGCTAATATCATGGCTCTTTTTTGAGGTATTGAAGATTTATCTAAAACAATAATAATTAAAATGCTGCCATAAAGAAGTAGACTATATAATTAGGAGAGCAAGGAATAGTTTACCTGTCAGATCTATGGAGAATGGAAGAATTTATGATCAAACAAGACATTATGAAATGCAAAATGGATAATTTTGATTACATTGAATTAGAAAGTTTTTTGCACAAACAAAGCCAACGCAACCAAGATTGTAAGGGAAGCAGAAAGCTGGGAGACAATTTTTACAGCCAGGGTCTCTGATAAAGGCCTCGTTTCTAAAATATATAGAGAACTAAGTCAAATTTATAAGAATACAAGTCATTCCCCAGCTGACAAATGGTCAAAGAATATGAACAGGCAGTTTTCAGAGGAAGAAATTAAAGCTATCTATAGTCATATGAAAAAATGTTCTAAATCACTATTGATTAAAAAAATGCAAATTAAAACAACTCTGATGTACCACAATACACCTTTCAGATTGACCAACATGACAAAACAGGAAAATGATAAATGTTGGAGATGTGGGAAAATTAGAACACTAATGCATCATTGTGTAGTTGTGAACTGACCCAACCATTCTGGAGAGCAATTTGGAAATACGCCCAAAGGGCTATAAAACTGTGCATACCCTTTCATCTGCAATACCACTTCTAGGTCTGTATCCCAAAGAGATCATAAAAACGAGAAAAGGACCTACATGTACAAAAATAGTTATAGCAACTCTTTGTGGTGGCAAATAACTGGAAATTGAGGGAGTGTCCTTCAACTGGAGAGTGGCTGAACAAGTTGTGGTATATGAATGTAATGGAATGCTATTGTTCCATAGGAAATGATGAGCAGGAGGACTTCAGAAAAACCTGGAAAGACTTGTATGGACTGATGCTGAGTGAAATGAGAAGAACCAGGAGAACATTGTACATAGTAACAGCCACATAATATGATGACTAACTTTGATAGACTTAACTCTTTTCAGCAATACAAGGATCTAAGACAATTCCAAAAGATTCATGATGGAAAATGCTATCCATATCCAGAGAAAGAATTATGGAGTGTGACTGCAGATGGAAGCATACTACTTTCTCTTTTTTTTTTGGTTTTGTTTCTTCTTCCATCTGGTTTTCCTCTTTGGAAAGGCTCTTTACAACATGACTAATGTGAAAATATGTTTAATATGATTGTACATGTATAGCATATATCAGATTGCATACCTTCTTGGGAAGGTGGGATCAGAGGGAGGGGTAGAAAATTTAGAACTCAAGATCTTATAGACGTGAATGTTGAAGACCAAAAGCAAATAAATAAATAAATTTAAAAAAAAAATAAGTAGACTATTAGACTCTTTGTAGGCAAGGGTTATTTCATTTTTCTCTTTGTCCCCAGTGCCTGGCACAAAGCACTTGATAAGAACTTTTTAAACTAAACTGAGTAAACACAAGCGCAAATAAGAGGCAGGCATAACCTCAGAACTAGTTACTTACCCTTTGTAGCTACTCTTAAAATAGACATGTCATCCCACAGAGAAGAACATGAAGGTAAAAATTCCTTCTTTAGCACCATGGCTTCAATCCGAAGTGAATAGCTAAGAGACAGAAAAAAGAAAGAAAAAAGAAAAGAAAAAACCTTTACACAAAAACACCAATAATCAAAGAACTCACTATGAAAAGAATAACTAGTACATCCTTACTTTGGCACCTGAATTAGGAAGTATATAAAGGAATCTGCCAGAGACAGCTTGGCTGCATCTCCACTAAATGTTTTTAATTTCTTTACCTAAAAGACAAATGAGAGGAGAATAGAGAAATAACAGTTTATGATCAAAACTTTAGCACTGCCTGGATTTTTTTTTAATTTTAAAGAGTTAAATAAAATCATCACAAAAGCAGAGATGAGTACAGACAATGAGAGTTTTTATGATCACACACAGACTTGTGCTCTATGGATTTTATTTTTCCCCAT
Organism: Vombatus ursinus; assembly: GCF_900497805.2. Classification (NCBI taxonomy): domain Eukaryota; kingdom Metazoa; phylum Chordata; class Mammalia; order Diprotodontia; family Vombatidae; genus Vombatus; species Vombatus ursinus. The sequence goes on along the minus strand of NW_020954562.1, from coordinate 13,961,355 downwards.
GATCATAGATGTGAAATAGAAGTACTCAGAATAAATATGTGAAACTATAAAGCATTTTGATCTGGCACCATTCGGATACACTAAATGGAACCAGAATATAAGCTCCTTGTAAGGACAGGGACTATTGTTTTTGTTTTTGTATCTCCAGCACCTCTCACAGTCATGGCACATGGTAGTCATTTAATAACTGTCAAATTTAAGTGATTTCAAATTTTTTTAAAAATAAAAAAAATTAATGATTTGAAGTGATAAAGGATGAATTAAGTCTGAAGAGAATATTCTGAAAGGAAAAGTTACCATTTGAGGAGGAAATAGGAGACTGGAATATCATTCCAACATGACCCTAGGGTCCATGCTTTCCAGTTAAAATTTATACTCTACTACTTTTTATATATTAGGAACTAAACACCCTTGGGTGAGATCTAACATTTACACTGTACCAAATTCCTAGAATAAACAGTTTTATGGAAAGGGACTGGTATATTCTGAAGTTCTCAAGCATGAGGGAAAAAGAAAAAGAAAAGTCTATCTAATATTTGAAAAGTTCTTCAAAACTTTCTTCCCAGGATAAATTGAAGAAGGAAAAAAAAAACCCAGTTCTGGTAAACCTAAGGTCCAACAGCTTGGGATGGGTCCCAGGGTTGCACAGAAGGGCTCCTAGACAACAGAAGTGTTGTTCCCCAACACATACTTAGAGGACCAGCTCAGTAAGGTTTGTTAGCAAAACCACTTGTAAGACTACTGCCACAGAAAGTCTTGTGTAAAAAAAAATTTTTCTTACTTGTGTACATAATACTTTAATAATACCAAAAAGCACAACTCATCAGTTCTATCATATGTCCCCAACAAAGCATGTTCCTTTTCTATGATTTTTTCATCTACTTCACATATTTTTACCCTTTCTTACTTCCCACCAATTCATTCAGAAGGTATTGAGAATCAACATAATATATCTTCTAAAGGTTTGAAATAAAACCTAACGTATAATGCAAAGTGTATTTTAAAAAGATTCAAGTCAACTACTCTGAAATAATAGGCCAAATTTACACCTCATGTTGGGCCAGATGTATGTTAATTTTTAAAAATTTTTTAAAATATTTAAATTTTTAATTTTTTAATTTTAATTTTTCCTGCAACAGGCTAAAAAGTTAAATTTCCTCCTAAGTACTCAGTTGCCAGGAAGAGGCTCAGAGTAATTTTCTATACTCTTGTATTTGCTGATCCTTTCAATATGCAACCCATCTCTGGTCCTACTAAGGTACATGGGGCATCTGTACATCTTCCATGTCCAGCCACTAATGTGTACTGTACATCTTTCTCTCTCTAACCACTCCACTTTCCCTTTCTCAAGCTCATTTCCCTAGCTCACCCCCAAGTCAGAAAATGAGACACACCCAGTACTGACATCTTTGTTGGCTGAACCACAGCATCTTGACATTCTGGTCAGAAACACCAGGCAAATCACTTAACCTCACAGTGCTCTGGGCAACTTCCTAAAAGTAGAAGCTACAAGCAGGTGCTGACCTGTGCTGGCACAATGGAAGTCCCCTATACTAGTAAAATCCCAGGGACAGCTGAAGAAAAGGCAGTATAGCAATAGTAGAAGCATGTGAATCACAGGAGTGAACCATGTTTATAGGGAACAGGCCTATAATTATGATTAATTCTCGTCACTCTTATCAAGAATCTTTTTAAAAATACATTTATTACTATCTTTTGTTTTTACATTTCCCAATGTATTCTTCCCCCACCCCCTCTCCCAGAGAGTCATCCCTTATAACAAGGAATTAAAAAAAAAAGAAAAAGACAGTTCAGCAAAACTAACCAACATATTAAAAAATTCTGAAAATATATGCAGTGTCCTATGCCCATAGTCCCCCACACCTATAAAGGAGGAGGGAAGGTACCATATTGTATATCTTCTTTGAGCTCAGGCTTGATGACTGTAATTTCACAACATTAATTTTTAAAATGTATTTTTCCATTTATGTTATTGCACATATTACATACATTATTTTCCTGGTTTTGCTGACTTCACTTTGCATCAGTTCATATAAGTCTTCCCATGCTTATCCACATTCATTATATTTACCATTTCTTATAAGGCAGTAATATTCCATTACATTCATGTGCCGCCACTTATCAAGAAACTTTCGTTAAACATTAAGCATTACATTGACTGAGGGCAAGGGGCTTGCTTAGGCCATAAACTTAAACTATGCATGCTCCCAAAAAAATATGTCTTCAAAGCCACAAGGCCCTTTGTCTACTCTGCTCAGATCTATGGGGAAAAAAATGAAAGCCTAGACTTTCGCATCCTTTAATAAAGGAATCAATCTTCCTCCCCTTACCTATGTAATGCTCCACCTCCCCCACCTTGCACCAATGTCCTTCCTCGTCATTGTTCCCCTAGGAGAAGCAGAACATGAAAAAGAATGAAGGGAAAAGGAAAGCAGAGGTGACCACAGCAACCAATATGCTTCCTGGCTCAGTCTAGATTTCCTCCCTCTTTTCTATCCATGTCATAATGTCAACCAGATAGTCAGGTGGGCAAGGCAACAACCGGGGAAGCTGGAACAGAGGGGTATGGTGGAAGAAAGGGACTGAGGGCAATAGTTCTTAGACCTTTCCCCTGGTTGAGAGCTGGGTCCAACCCCCCTTCTTTCTCTGCAGGATAAAGAGGCCACACATGCACTCTTAAGTGTCCTAATGTCTGCATTTTCCCTCTGTCTTCGTTTGAGGGAAGATTAACAGACTGGATAGAGGAGAAACAAATAATGAAACCCTACTCTTCAACTGGGAAAGGCTGACAGAAAAGGGCTTTTTCTGTTCTATTTTTCCAGCATAGGGCAAAAGTTAAATTATCCAAGTGACAATAACTTATACCAATGTGTTCTGATAGCAAGGAGGGAGGTCAGTGCTGCTTCAAGCCATTTTTATAACAGAGTCAAAATAGACTTGAGCCTAAACCCCATACTTCTCAGCTCTGTGACTATGAGAAATGATTTAAATTACTAAGCTTGAGGTTCCTAATCCTATGAATCAAGCATAGTGACTAGAGGAACAACCTTGGAGTTCAGAACACTGGGATCAAATTCTACCTCTGACACTAATCAACTGTTGGTGGAGACGTGAAATGGTCCAGTTGTTATGGAAATTGATTTGCAACTATGCCATAAGAGTCACTGACCCAGCAATACCACTATGAAGCTTATACCCCAAAGAGATCAAAGAAACAGGAAATGGTCCTATATGACCAAAAATATTTATAATGTTTCTTTCTGAAGTAGAAAAGAAATCAAGAGGTGAGAGGATGCCAATACACTGGGGAATGGCTAGACAACTGAATGGAATATTACTGCCCTGTAAAAAAATCTCAAAATGGTTTCAGAGAAAACTGGAAAGACTTGCATGAATTGATGCAGAGTAAAGTGAGAACCAGGAGAACAATTTATACAAAGATAACATTATAAAGAAAAATTTTGAGAGATCTGAGAACTCTGATCAATGCAATGACCAACCATGGTTCCAGAGACTGATAAGGAAATAGCTATCCACCTCCTGACTGAGAGGTAATGGACTCAAAATGCAGAATGAGACTCGGATGCAGCCAATATGAGAATTTGTTTTGCTTGACTGAACATACTGGGTTTTTTAAAATAAGTTTTTATTGATATTTTCTGTTTCTTACTTTGCCATCATATTCTATGTATGCTTCTTCCTCCCCTTCTCAGAGAACCATTCCATATGACAAAAAGTATTTTTAGAGGGTGGGGAAGTCATCAGAATTGATTGATACATGGAAAAAGTCTGGAAATATGCACAATGTTTAATACTTGTAGGCCTCCCATCTCCATGAATGGATAGGTTCATTTGGACTATGCGTATTTGTTACAAGGATGTGGGTTTTCTTTTCTTTTCAAATGGAAGGGTAGGGTGAGACAAAGGAGGGGTATAGGGATAAGGTAGAAAAAAGAGTCACTGAAGCATCTCTTTTTTGAAATACAGAGAAAAGAAGAGAAGTAGAGAAGCTAAGAAAAAGCCCAGGCAGATGGAGTACTTTTGAAAACTACAGGTTGGTCTTACTAAATACTTTAAAAGAAAAGCAATCATGATAGAGATCTGTAGTTTTATGTACAATCTTTTTTTCTGTTCAACTATGTACATAGAAATACTTCTTTTTATTTGATAAGCATTTGTTAAACTTTGTTATTTGCTAAGCTGAGAATAAAAATAAATCTAAAAAAATCTAAAAAATGTTTTTTAAAGTTCTGACTCTGATACATACCAGCTGTATGTATGACCTTGGGCAAGACTAAATTTTCAATGCCTTCAGGCAGCTCTCTCAGATTTTAAGTTATAGCTGCAGATATGCATTAGTAGGGTTCCCACACTGGGAGTTCACTGAAGAGATGAAATCACATGTATGAAAAACAAACTAAAAAATGGGGACACCTGCAGTACTTTACAAGGCTGCTATGAGTATCAAATAAAGATACATAAAATGTTTTGTAAACCTTATACTATCCAATCTTAAGATCATAGATTTAAAGAGTAAAGGGACCTTAGGGACCACTAAATCCAACTTGCTCATTTTACAGATGAGAAAACAAGGTGAGATCTGAACCCAGTCATAACTTATCCAATACGCCATGTTGCCTCTGTCAATTCATTATTCTTTATTCCACAAAAGAACCCAGACATCACCACTCCAGTAAGTGACTGACCATTCCATCACTAACATGCCCCTCATCCATTCTTCAGCTTCTCCATCTGGCACTGCTTCTTCTTTAGACTTTTCTCTGCCTTCTCCTTGTCCCTCTGACCCCCTCGCCCCCCCCCAAAAAATCACCCCTCTGCTCTAGCTTTTCTGGCACTAAGATCTTTTCTGGCACCTAATCCTCAGGAGGAGGGATACAATGAGCTTCAGGTCCTGTGGTGCCAGAAGCCATATGGTACTAACACCACCCACAAAAACTTGTTCTTGCCCAGGACATCAGTCGCCAGCCCTTCGCTGCTACTACTCCCTTCAACAGCACTGATATGCTGGAGTTGTTTAGGGAGGGGAGAAGAAAGGAGGGGAGGTATGGGGAGTCAGGCCAGGGACTGTCAGGGAGTTCCTGCAGAAGGAAAAGAGCTCACAGTTTGAGTGGGGAGGGTGTGGTGAGTTGGAACCAAAACTAAGTACTGTAAACAAGGAGGAGTGTGACAGGGCTTGTCAGATTGTAAGGCTGATGATCATCACTAGGGAAAGCAATGTGGACCAGCTGCTGCTTATTTCAGAGCTGGGAAGTAACTTAAGGAGTCCACTCCCAGGCCCTGGGATGGGCTAAGCAACCACCTGAGGTGAGAAACTGGAGCCAGACGACCAGCCTCAGATGCTTAGTCCCTGTGTGGTCTTGGGGAAAGTCACTTCACTTCCTCGGGTCTCATTTTCCACATCTGTAAAGCAACGGGGCTGGGCTATGCAGCCTCTGACTTCCCTTCCAGCTCTAAATCTAAGACAAGGCTGGCAGTCCTCAAGGTGTTCTGGGGAGAAAAACAATCTTTAAAATAAAATGTTTCTCACAATTATTTTGCCTCCCCCCCTAAGATTTCTGTAACCTTCAGGTTTTCCGACAATAACTGACAGTTGCATAGTTTTTTAAAGTTTTAAAAGAACTTTATACACATGATCTCATTTATAGATTTGGAAGTTGAGGCTCAGAAGAGTTAAGATGAACCCAGGCTTACGTGGTATCAGAGGTAGATTTGAACACAGGGCTTTATAACTTATACCCTTTTTATTTAGCTTTGCATCCCCCCACTTTCCAGCAATATCAACACAATGCTACTGTTCTGGTACTCCCATCTCCAGCTTTTCTTTACACATTGTCTTCCTCTGCTAGAATGGAAGCTTTCTGAGGGAAGAGACTGTCTTGTTTGCTTGTACTGCTATCCCCAGCAGCAAACAGAGTGCTTAGAACATACTAAGCACTTAATAAGTGATTCATTTATTTAGCTATCTACTGGATCCTCTGAGATAAGGATGGATATACAAAACTGAGTCCTAACTAGGACACAACTATGGAAGAAAAGCCTATGGAAAGCTCTGGTTTCCCCTAAATATGAGCTAAAGTTATAATAAAATCATGTTTCTTTTGTTTTTTGTCCAAAATAACATGTATAAACTAGTGTCCGCATTGAAGTTCTACTCTGAAGCCTCACTGAGATGCGGTAGTGATCTCGGTGTATCAAAAACTATACCAGGCTTCTGATAGCTCGTACTAAGTCAATTTGAAAGGCTTCCATGTAGCCAAGGGGATGGACTCTGTCTGTGGCTGACTCTGGCAGTCAAGAGCCAGCCGACTTAAGATCAGAAAGAGTCATCATTCAAGGCCGAGTAACGAAGGTTTCAGTAGTAGCAGTTCCTGCAGTGAGCGTGGAAGGACTTCACAGTAAAGAAGGGAGAACTAATAGTGTTTGAATTAATGAGATTATATGCATCATAACAGAAATGCACAAACATTCCTCACTAATAAAAGCATAAAATAGTTAAGATCCAGTACAAATTATAGTAGGACACCTTTAGAGTTCCTTTCACAATCTCAAGACTTCACAAACATTAAACTTTATTAATTAATCTTACCCTGTGTAAATTACTCTTTAATTTACAGTTAGGAATTCTAAGATACAAAGAAAACGATAGATTATGAAGATGTGTTTAAAATACTAAGTTACCTATTAAGTCCTTAAACTTGACATTTTAGAACTAGAGTTTCCCACTGATCCCACAGAAAGTATAAATGGGCTTGTTAACGAATTACTTGGAGAAGCTTAAGGAGCTTTCACAAAGTTTGATTTTTCTTTATTGCTCTAACCCTATATCACAGGACTTCTAACCACCCTATACAATTGGTTAATTCACTCTACCCTACTCCCTCAATTCACTCTGAAAATTAATCAAACTAATTTTGTTTCTCAGACTAAATGTTTCGTTATGCTGAATTCTTTTTTTCACTTTTCAGCCATTTGGGTTGGTGGATTATTGACAAATAACTCCATACCAACTTTGAGGAGGGCTTTTCTTTTTTCATTTTCAGAAGTGTTTTCTTCTGAGGAAGCGCAAAACAAGCCGGTGAGTTTAGTGATATAGTGAACTCCTTAGGAGAACTTATCAACACAGGTTGAGACTCCTTGAGAGTTTAGAAAGCTACCTAGGGTACTAGGAGGTTAAGTTACTTGCCCAGGGTTAACACAGACAGTATGTGTCAGTTGTGGGACTTAAACCCACATCTTTCTGACTCTGAGACCAGCTCTTTCTACTACTCCACTCTGTTTCTCTCAAACAAGTTTTCCTTTGGGGGGAAGGGGGAATTGTAACTGAGGCAAAGGAGATCATAATCTAATGAACCGAGGCTAGCCTCCTTATTTTTATGTTTATTATGTTTTAACGTGTAAGTTGGCATTTTAAATGCATCTTAACAATCTATAGTTCTCTCTGTATTTTACAGTTCCCAATTGTAAATTAGAGAGTAATTTATGTGGGGTAAGATTAATATTTGTAAAGCATCTTGAGATTGCAAAAGGAACTCTGAAAGTGTCATCCTATATATTAGATCTTAACTATGTTGGGTTTTTACTGATGAGGAATGTGGATTTCTGTTAGGATGCATATGCACTAATCATCAATAAGCAATTGTTGGGTGGCTACCATGTACCAGGCACTGTGTACCAGTAGCTCTTACTATGGACAGAAAAGCAATCAGAACAGAGACCTTTGAACATGAGAAAAGACAGTTCTAAAATATCAAGTCTACTTTCATCACAGTAAGAGGACAGTGAATGCAATCAGCCCCCACATCCAGTATCCATCCCTCCCCAAACCAATTTACCTCTTCTGACTCCGGCAAAAGCTTAAGAAATTCTCGCAAAGTTTCTGATCCGTAATGTTCGCCATTTCCTTGGTGGATATCTTCTACTATGGACTGGGGAGACCTTGAAGAGACAGTGGACCAAATGCCCTTTCATGTTTGCTAGTACCAACAGGAGGTACAATTCAGGGGAAATGAAAGACACAAACACCTTTCTCCCCTGCCCAAATCAAACACACACCCTTTCAAGCCCACAACCTCCCCATTTTGACAAGCTATTTTGTATCATTGCTCCCAATAGCAGCATTGATTGCCAGGGAAACAGCATGACTCTCTCTAATGCAATGTTCAATGTTGCTTTTACACAGAAAACAATCCACCAGCCTCCCAGGGAACCTCAGAGCAGCAACAGCTGTTGTGGGCCTTTTTTTTTCCCTCTCATGGTGAAGAACAACATTAAGTTAAAACTTCTTTGGCCTTCCTTACTAAAACTTCATAGATTTGTTTGTTTGTTTGTTTTTTCGGAGTGGTGGTGGTAGTAAGGAAACTTGACTGAAGACTCGACCTTTTTTCATTTTAGATAGATCTCTAGCATTTAACAAATTTTTGCATCCCCAGTGTCAACATATACTTAAAGGGCAAGGATAACTATAAGTCTGCCTACCTATTGACATAGCAGGATCCAAGCAGAGTGCTGGGATAATTCTCACTGCATCTAATGTCAATAGCCTATTTTTTCATGGGCTAGAACAGCAGAGAGTGACACACTCATGCAGCATTATCAACTACCCCATCTAAAAAGAGGATGATGAAGCTGAGGGGGAGGAAAGGGATTTTCACTCATTAAAATTTAATCCCTCCATCACACCCTGGGTTTGAAATGTTCCTTAATAGCAGTGCTGTCACCATCCAATCTATGCCAACACAAGAGCTTACTTTTTGAACTGCTTGAGAAATATTCCAATGTTCATGCACCGTTTTGCATCCAAGACTGAAATCTGGGGGAGAAAAAACCCACAAGATTATTACAACACCAACGAAAAAAGAAAAGAATTAAAACCTACCAAACATAAAATTAGTTTTTATTGCAACCAACATATAAGTTTGAGGATTGATAGTCTAGACAGCTTTCTTTTACAACATGAAGGATTATCCATTTCTTTAAAAAAGAGGGGGGAGGGGAAGTAGTCTTTTCTTGGAAACAATACAGCCCACCCACTATTAATAGCCACAATTTGGAAACAGATGTCTGAGTCTATGCTATAGTAAGGCTTGAACTGAGAGAGTTAAATCTAATAGTGAAGGTTTATAATACACAGTGATTCCCAACCCTGGTTGGGAGACGGTGAAGGAAATCTCTAAATATTTCAAGGACTACCATGAAATCCTCCATTTCATCCCTGTTTCCCCCTTAAAAAACTAAATTTGCTTTTATTTAAAAAAAAATACTTGTCTAATAACATACTTAGGGAGGGCAGAGGGAGAAGAAGTATCTCAAAATCAAATACATTTGTTACAGTGGAGGTCCTAAAAAGGCTGGAAATAACATAACCTACCTGACATAAAATGCAAATATGGATTTCTTTCTGCAGTTACTCTGCTATATTGTCAAAATGCAAACTTCAGCTGCTGCCTGTTTCACATATCTCCCTCAGGCAGAAATATTTCTAAATACTACAGCTTTTCAGGGTGCTTAAATTCTTCATTTCAACACATTTTTCCTTTGAGGTAGGGTCACTGGTTTGCATTCAAATGCATCACCATAAGTAATTAATTAGATAAGGTTAATCAGATTGGAAAACAGGCTGAATTGAACTTTTTTTTTTGGACCAGTCTTTAATTTCTCTAGAAGTAAAAATCCAGGATTCAAGGAAGAAAGATAAACTTAAAAGGGAAACAATTTTTTTCCATTTGTTTTTTAATAAAGTGGAGATTTGCTACAAATAAGAATGTTGTTTTAACCCTTTTCCTTTCCAAATGAATGTTATTATTCTGAACAAAAGAGAATTCAATTACAAACTAAAGTTTTCTGGCTCTGTCAGTGACCTTATCTAGTTTTCTAAGAAGATGCAAAACCACTTCAACCAATGGCATGTCACTTTCTTCTGTAAGGTTAATCTTTTGCAAGACTGAATTTGGTGAAAATAAGATAAAATAAACATTTAAAAAAGACTGAATTTGGTGTTTTTCTGAAAACAGGCAATAAACAATCTCTTGATTTACCAGCCCAAGGGATATATTTCATTTTATTGCTTTCATCTACTAGTCATAAAAAACAACTTCTGGGGCAGCTAGATGGTGAAGTGGATAAAGCTCCAGCCTTGGGGTCAGGAGGAACTGAGTTTAAATCTGGCCTCAGACACTTGACACTTACTAGCTATGTGACCCTGGGCAAGTCATTTAACCCCATAGTCAAGCCAAAAAAAAAATCCCTCCAGATACTAAGGGATAGGCAGACTCTTCAGTAGTAATCCTGCCAAGTACTTTTGGTTTGACTTCAATATTAAAGAAGGGAGGCAGGGGGGAAGAAAAGAAAGAATGGGAAAGAGGAACTTCAAAAATAAACTTAATACCTTGTCACAAAGAAAGATCATATTATGAGGAAAAAAAGAATGAGAATTTAGGATCACATGATCATAAATTTTGAGGAGGAAATGACCTAAGAGATTATCTAGTCCAGGACTGCTGAACCTTTTGTGTGCCATGGACCCCTCTGGCAGTCTGTTGAAGCCTATGCTCAGAATAATATTTTTGGCCTAAATTCATAATTGAAGGACAGTTAGAAGTTAGTAAAAATAAAGATGTATTTTTTCCTCATCTAGGTTTACAGATTCCTTGAAAACTATTCACAATCCCTATAGATCTTAACTTAAAAATCCCTGATCTAGTCCAATCCTCCCACTTTATGGGTGAGGAAACTGTGACTTGTCCAAGATCATACTCCTTAATAAATAGCAGAACCAGGATTTGAACCCAAATTCTCTGATTACAAGTTCAGGGCTCTTTCCGCTACACTTATATTTATTCTACACATACCTTAGTTTACAAAGTTTAGTCTGCATTGTATTTAATTCTTTGAAAAAAACACATGCTATCCTCTGCTCTCATGCTATTTTACTTCTCAATAGACCGTAAGCTCACTGAAGTCAGGGACAATTTCAATTTTTGCCTTTATATCCCTAACACTTAGCATAATAGCTCCAGCTATATAATAGGGGTTCAACAAATGCTTGTTGATTGATTCTGAGATTACTAGATCAGCTCCTGATTTATCCACTGATTGTTCCCCAGCCTTAAAACACCAAGAACATCTTCCTACTCCCTTAATCCTCTATTGTTCTATTATTTTCTGCACCAAAAATATTGGAAAAGAGGGTTTGAATGCTTTGCAGAATACGTCCCCCAATACACCTTTCCACATTTTTGTCCCTATCAACATGTACTGTTCCTTCCTTCTTCAGGTTTGTCCTACATGGCAAATACATTGAACCCCTCTACTCCCCTGAAGTAGGGAGTTCAGATAAACAAAGCATCAACTTGATCATAAATAACTCGATTCTCCTAATATGTGGCAAAGATACAAGACGAAGTAAGATACTTCTAAAAAGATATGGAAGTAAGATACTTCTAAAAAGATATGAAGTCTTCAAAATAAGACATATAAACCACTTGAAAAAATGTTCAAAATCACTAATAATTAGAGACCTGAAAGTTAAGACCACCCTGAGATCCCATTTCAACCCATCAAGCTAGTAAAAAATCTAAAAGATAGAAAAACTCATTGCTGGAGCAGCTGCTGTAATTCAGGAGTGCTAATTTACTACCAGAGCTATGAATTCTATCACCAGTCCTGAAAAACAAAGAAAACACAACAATTTGAAATTATGTAAAGATTATTAAGTTGTTACCTTTGCCCAATGAGTCCACTACTGGGACCACATGCAAAGGTGGTTATTGACGGCAAGTAAAAACTCTCATGTACAAAAATGCTCACAGCAGCAGCATCTGTGACAGCCAAATGCTAGAAACAAAGTATGTGCTCAGTTATTAGGGGGTAGTGAAACGATCGAGGCTATGTTAATGAAATGGAAATTTTTGTGCTACAAGGAATGATGAATATGAAGAATTCTGAAAGCTATAGGAACCCTTTCTGAACTGGGACAGAATGAAGAAAGTTGACCCAAAAGAACAAGATAGATTATGGCTGTAACAGTGTCAATGTGGAAAGGCAACAAAACTCTTGTCAAACCCCACAGTAAAGACTGGTACCACACTATCACAGTTAAAGAACACATCCCTCAGTTCTGTTAATAGAGTAGATCCAAGGAAAAGAGTGAAAAGATATAAACAGTTCTCAAAAGAAGAATTTCAGGGAGCCAAGATGGCAGAGTAAAAGCAGTGACTTGATTGAGCTTTCCCCCAAACCTCGCCAAATACCTGCAGAAAATGGCTCTCAACAAATTCTAAAGCAGCAGAACCCACAAAAAGACAGAGTGAAACAAATTTCCAGCCCAAGACAACCTCGATGGTTGATCAGAAAGTTATATTGCGCCAGGCCGAGAGAGGAATATAGTTTGGCATGGCCGTGCAGGTCTCAGGGAACCTGGAGCAGGCCTCAGAGGACTGAATCATGGGCAGCTGTGGCAGTTTCTAGACTTCTCAACCCACGAACATGAAAGACAACTTAGAAGGTCAGTGGGAAAAGTCTGTGACTTAGGTGAGAGAGAAATGCAGTATCAGCCCCAGTTCCTGAACTTGGAGCTCTGGGGCCATGGCTGCTTCCTGAGCTTCTAGCCCACAGACTGAGGGGGAATCAAGTGGCTGATCAGAGGTGGATTGCAGAGATCTCTCTGCTGGTGCAGGATTCTCTTGCTTTGCCTGTGCTTGGATCTGGGTCACAGTTCTGGGTGGTGATCCTGGGGCGAGGAGGAGTGCTGGCGTGGTGGAGCTTGTAGTGGCTGTGGAGAGGAAATCGTCCTCACAGTTCCAAGGCAGAAAAGAGTGCTTGTGGTCACTCACAGACAAAAGAACAGGCCAGGAAAGGAGTAAACACTTTGCCCCTTATCATTCCACCTTAGAAGAACTGAAAATTTACTGGTCCCTAGAAGCATCTCTGAAAACAGCTGCAGAAAACACCTGAAGCTTGAGACAGTACATTCTCCACACTGGAAGCAGACCTCTACCTTAGCAAAGAGTTTAAAACTCAAGTAATTGGCTGGGATCATGAATAAACAAAGGTCCAAAAAAACTCAGACTATAGAATCTTTCTTTGGTAACAAAGAAGATCAAAACATACAAGCAGAAGAAGACAACAAAGTCAACGCTCCTACATCCAAAGCCTCCAAGAAAAGTATGAATCAGTCCCAGGCCATGGAAGAGTTCAAAAAGGAGTTTGAGAAACAAGTAAGAGAAGTAGAGGAAAAATTGGGAAGGGAAATGAGAGTGATGCAAGAAAATCATGAAAAACAAGTCAACAGCTTGCTAAAAGAAACCCAAAAAAATACTGAAGAAAATAACACCTTAAAAAATAGCCTAACCCAAATGGCAAAAGAGGTCCAAAAAGTCAGTGAGGAGAAGAATGTCCTAAAAAAGCAAAATTGGCCAAATGGAAAAGGAAGTCCAAAAGATTACTGAAGAAAATACTTCCTTAAAAATTAGAATAGAGCAATTGGAAGCTAGTTACTTTATGAGAAATCAAGACACTGTAAAACACATCCAAAAGAATGAAAAAAAAAAAGAAAACAAAGTGAAATATCTCATTGGAAAAACAACTGACCTGGAAAATAGATACAGGAGAGAGAATTTTAAAATTATTGGACTATCTGAAAGCCATGATCAAAAAAAGACCCTAAACATCATCTTTCATGAAATTATCAAGGAAAACTACCCTGATATTTTAGAACCAGAGGGCAAAATAAAAATTGAAAGAATCCACTGATCACCTCCTGAAAGAGATCCCCAGAGGAAAACTCCTAGGAATATTGTAGCCAAATTCCAGAGTTCCCAGGTCAAGGAGAAAATATTACAAGCAACCAGAAAGAAACAATTCAAGTATTGTGGAAACACAATCAGGATAACACAAGATTTAGCAGCTTCTACATTAAGGGACCGCAGGGCATGGAATATAATATTCCAGAGGGCAAAGGAGATACAATTGCAACCAAGAATCACCTACCCAGCAAAACTGAATATAATCCTTCAGGAGAAAAAAATGTCATTCAGTGAAATAGAGGACTTTCAAGCATTCTTGATGAAAAGACCAGAGCTGAATAGAAAATTTGACTTTCAAATACAAGATTCAAGTGAAACATGAAGAGGTAAACAGGAAAGAGAACTCATAAGAGACTTATTAAGGTTGAACTGTTTACATTCCTGCATGGAAAGATGATATTTGTAACTCATGAGACCTTTGTCAGTATTAGGGTAGTTGGAGGGAAAAAAATTATATGTATGTATATAGATAGATAGATAGATAGAGGGCACAGGGTGATTTTTGAAGATAAAGGGTTGATATCTGGAGAATAAAATTAAGGGGTGAGAGAGGATTATACTGGGAGAAGGAGAAAAGGAGAGGTAGAATGGGGTAAATTATCTCACATGAAACAGACCAGAAAAGGCTTTTATAGTAGAGGTGAAACAGGGGAAGGTGAGAGGGAATGAGTAAATCTTATTCTCATAGGATTTGGCTTAAGGAGGAAATAACATACACACTCGATTGGGTATGGAAATCTATCTTACCCTACAGGAAAATGGTGGGGGGGGAACAAGAGAACAGGGGAATGATAGAGGGGAAGGCAGATTGGGGGAGGGGGTAATCAGAAGCAAACATTTCTGAGGAGGGACAGGGTCAAAAGACAGAATAGAATAAATGGGGGGCGGGATAGGATGAAGGGAAAATACTTAGTTTTTCACAACATGACTACTATGGAAGTGTTTTGCATGACTACACATATATAACCTGTATCGAGTTGCTTGCCTTTTCAATGAGGGTGGGCGGGGAGGGAGGAAGGGAGAAAATTTGGAACCCAAAGTTTTAAAAACACATGTTTAAAAAAAGTGTTTTCACATGCAACTGGGAAATAAGAAATACAGGCAATGGGGTATAGAAATCTATCCTGCCCTACAGGAAAATAGAAGGGAAAGAGGAAAAGAGAAGGGGGGAGAGATAGAAGGGAAGGCAGATTAGGGGAAGGGGTATACAGAATGCATGCCATCTTGGGGTGGAGGGAGGGATGAGATGGGGAGAAAATTTGGAACTCAAAATCTTGTGGAAGTGAATATTGAAAACTAAAAATAAATTTATATAAAAAATTAAAATAAAAAAGAATAGGTCCATCTCTCATATTGAGAATGAATAATATTCATTCTTCTCATTAATTGTCTACCAATCAGAGTTGATGGCCTCTTGTTGGGAATACCTGCTGTTCCAAGGGCATATAAGCATCAAGCATATAAGCATCACTAACCCCTTTTAATAACTGTCTACTAGCATAATTAATAAAACGATCAATTCCCCAGAAAAAAAAGGAATAATTACAAACTATTAACAATATGAAATAATACTCCAAATCCCTGGCAATAAAATGAATGTAAATCAAAACACCTCTGAAGTTTCAACTCATACCTAGCACTCCACAAGCTGGCAATGATGAAAGATTAGACAGTCAGTGTTGCAGAACTCATAGAAAGATGGGCACACTAAGGCATTGTTGAAGTTGTGAATTAGTCCGCTTGTTTGGGAAAGTAACATGGAACTATATGAAAAGTGATTAAAATAGCTATGCTCTTTGACCCAAAAAATCCACTGCTAGGCATTTACCTAATGGAAGTCAGGGACCAAAGGCCCCATATACACCAAAATATGGATAGCAGCAAAGTTTGTGATTGCAAAGAACTAGAAACAAATGTCCATCAAGTGGGGAATGGCTAAACAAATCATGGCACATGAATGTAATGGAATATACTGTGCTTTAAGAAATTATGTCTATAGAGAAATGAAAAAAGAGAATTATATGAACTGAAACAAAGTAAAGTAAGCATAAACAGGAAAATAATATATATATAATACAATGACTATAACAAAGTAAATGAAAAGCATGACAACAACAAAATTATTGAAAATGAATGCTACAAAATTATAAGAGCCAAAGAAGAGATATGAGAAGATATCTCTCCCTTCTGCTCCTTTGCAGAAGTGAGTGACCATTTATTTGGAATCTTGCATACTAACACCAGATTTTTTAAACATATTAGCTAGTTCTGCCAAATCTTTTTTTCCTTCCTCTTTTTCCATCCTTTATTATAAGGAATGGCTCTTTGAGATGGCATATAGGAAGGAATGCAGTGGAAAATGTAGGTAACATAAAAACAAGGGGGAGTAATTAAAATTTGTTAAAAAAAAAACCCAATAGATTAGGGAATATACTTTGTAGAGGGATTTTCTGGGTGTTTGGTTAAGTATATGTTGTGCCTAAAATAAATCTATCAATACATTTAAAAAAAAAACACCAGGGAAGAAAAAACATTCAAAATGAATTTAAATTCATAAATGGTCAAGAAATATGAACACTTTTCAGAAAAAGAAATCTAAGTTAACTATAGCCATGTGAAAAAAATGTTGCATATCACTAATAATCTGTTATTGTTCCATCGTTTCAGTTGTATCTGACTCTTTGTGAGCCCACTTGAGGTACGTCCTTCTCCAGCTCGTTTTACAGATGAGGAAACAGAAGCAAACAAGGCAAAGATTTGAACCCAGGTCTTCCTGACTCCAGACCCTACACTCTATCCGCTATGCCACCTCGCTAAAGAAAAGCGAATCAAAACAACTCCAAGGTACCACCTCACAGGAAAATGATAAATGCTGGAGTGAGTTGTGGGAAAACAGGTATATTAATGCACTGTTAGTGGAATTAAGAACTGGTGCAACCATTCTGGAAAACAATTTGGGGGGCAGGTAGGTAGCTCAGTGGATAGAGCACCAGCCCTGAAGTCCAGAGGACCTGAGTTCAAATCCGGCCTCAAACCAAACACTTGACGCTTAACTAGCTGTGTAACCCTGGGCAAGTCACTTAACCTCAATTGCCTAAAAAAAGAAAAAAATTTAAAGTACACCCCCAAAGCTATTAAACTGTGCATATACATATACATACATACATATATATATATGTACACACACATAAACTGTGTATATTGTATATATATATTGACTCAGGAATATTGCTACTAGGTCTATATCCCAAAGAGATCAAAGAAAGGAGGAAAAAGACACATATATACAAAATATTTATAGCGACTCTTCTTGCAGTGGCAAAGAACTAAAAACTGAGGGGGCCCATCAATTGGGGAATGGCTGAACAAATTATAGCATATGAATGTGATTTAAAAAATACTGTTACATTGTAAGAAATGATGAAGAGGATGGTTTCAGAAAAATTTGGGAAGACTTGAATGAACTGACTGATGCAAAGTGAAGTGAGAAGAATCAGGAGAACAATTTATACAACACCAACATTGTAAAGGCAAAGCAACTTAAAAGGCTTAAGAATTCTAAGCAATAAAATGAAAACCACAGTTCACAGAAGACTCATGATAAAACATGCTCCCCACTTCCAGAGAGAGAGGCACTGGACTCAGATACAGATTGAGGCAGAAAGACAGATGTAGATATAGATATGAATACAGATATAATACATACATATATGTATCAGATATAGTACAGACTGAGGTATATGTGTGTATGTATCTGATCTAGCTATATGTGTGTGTGTGTGTGTGTGTGTGTATGCATATACACATAATATCAGTTGTACAGACTGAGGCATATATATGTACATAAGAGTGTGTGTGTGTGTGTGTGTATGTGTGTGTGTGAGAGAGAGAGAGAGAGAGAGTCATAGTCAGTGTGGGAATTTCTGTTTACCTGTGCATGTTTGTAATGGGTTTTAATTGTTTTCTCAATGGTGGTGGGGTAGGAGGCCTTTCATGATTCCATCAAAATTATTCTGTATATATTTTTATCCACTCACATATGTACATATTACTTTCTTGAGAATATGTGAATTCTCTGAGAACTGCTTTGCTTGTCTTTTGTAGCACAGAATGTTCTACATGATAGATATAAATACTTGTTGACTTACAATGAATGCCACTACTCCTTGAACTAAGTTATGAAAGTGGTTGGAGTGCTTCAAAAAGAGGGTGTTACTACCCATGTCAATAGAGTTAACTCATTTCCCAAATGCTTGGCAATCTCCAAGCTAAATAACCCAGAGAGGCACTGTGTGAACCAGGCCTAACATCTTGTGGAGTGAAATCTGACCTCTGGATACCTTTATGACTCTGGGACTACTACCTACATGTGGACCAGTGTTAAAATGTCATTAAAGAAGCAGACCTAGAGTAAGCAGCTGATATTATCTGATCAGCCCAGGAAATGGGAAACAGTATGGCAAATGCCTGAAGTTTCCTATCTGGTTTAGCTCGACATAAACCTAAGGGAGTTATTCATTGCCAAATGTGAATAACTCCAAGGAACAGTCAAGACTTTACTGTGTCTGCATAGTATTATCTGCATAAATTCTTTATTTAGCCTGATTTCTACCAATGGCAGAGGAAAAAACTACCCTGTATTAACAGGAATAGTACAGAGAGAAAAATGGCAGGCTTATTTAATTCATTCTTAAGGCATTTCAATCGACAGTGACATATTTCACCTCACTTAGTTGGGACAGAGGCTCCATGGTAGGCCAAGTGCTATCTCTGACACATACTAGCTGTGTGGCACTGGGCAGATCACTTAACCTCTCAGTACTTCAATCAACTAAGACTCGAAATTGCAGAGAAGGGACCATCCTATATTGGTACCTAGACATTTCATATACAAATGAAATCAAAGGTCCAGACCCTACTTCCAGAGGTAGATATAAAATCTGTGTCTCATACCTTGAGAAGAAGAAGGGGGGGAGTATTTTTAACCACTCTTCTAAAACCCAGGACTTAGCATAGTACCTGGCACACAGTAGGAGCAAAATAAATGCTTACTGACTGATTCCATTTGCTAAATCAGCTTTCTAGTGATAGTGGGATGGGATTGCCCTCTTCTCTTTCACCTTAGATTCTGGAAATTTGATGTGGTACTTCATTTTGCATTCTGGTAAGTGCGGATGGAAACAGCTGTACAATTTCTCCAAAAGATTAATAAACACAAACTGGAAAATCTAGATCAAGTATAGTTTCAATTTTCCCTTTCCTTAGTCCAAAATTCTAGACTATGAATCTATGCCTAGGAATGGTACAAAATGAAATTTGATCATATAGGATTCTGAGCAGCATTGCTTACCACTGAACAACGTGGGAAAATATAAATGCATTGTCTCACACAGATCAACAACCAGCCCCTTGTGAAGTATGCTATTTTTAATACTACAATTATAGCTATTACTTACGTGATAAGTTTCAAATTACCTCAGTATTCATAAGAAGTAACCTTAACTATTTTAATAGGTTTTTGTTCTTTTATAAATTCTGATTGTTTTAACTTTGAAGATGTTTCTGTGTTCTCATGCTCTATATTCATTGTTACCACTCTTTACAACTGTGGTCTTTTCTTTCCTTCCCTTTTGATCAGTCTCTCTGTCTCTGTCTCTCCCTCCTGCCTTATTCTTGGAGGATGAATCTCCCCATCTCACTCATACCTGGCCATTCATTGGGCTGAACCCACTCCTTTTTCTGCATGGAAACTCTGACCTGCTCCGTTTCGAACCGGGACTAGTTCACCTCTCCACAAACTACCATTTGGCCCCACACTCCTCAGGCTCACCATATTGATCCCTGACAGTGCAGACCCCTGATCAGCTTGAGCCCTACTGCACTTCCTAAGTGCACGTGATCCCTCAGCTAAGCCTCCCTAGCAGGCAGGATCATCAGTGTGTACCATCACATCTGGCCATCTATGGTTTTTTCTGGTGAATTTTCAAACATACAACAGAGTAACATAACATAATACTCAATTTTTTTTTCCTACCCAAACATTTTCTAATTTAAAATTTCAGATATACTATCCTTTCAATATGCAATCAAACTTCTTCAAATCAAATGTTTATAGACTGAAAAATCTCCCTTTCTCTCTTCGAAGTATAGTTGAACCTATTTGTTATACTTTATAACCTTTTAAAAGTGCAAGCTAACCACCTAATACCACATATTTTCCATAGGTAGTAATTATGTTTCAAGAGGGATGATCTATCCAAATCTGAGTAATAATGAGCTGTGTTACAACGTGTCAAAATTGTGTTTCCAGTTTCAGAATCTATCACTTTTCTTAGCATATACCTTGGCACTTCTCCAGATCACAAGCACAGGTGGTTAAGAGCTATTGCTTTTCAACCCTGGACTGCACTTGATAACCTAGCATGTGAGAAGGAAGATTTACTGCTGATAGCGACTTCGTTTAGCTGGTCAGCTAGTTTCCTATCCTTGCTAGGTTACAACTACCAAGGCTGTGATGATGTAACATCTCTCACTAAGGGTAACATAGGAAGTACTTCACCAAAATTTCCAAGCATGGTATTTAGAGCTAGAGAAAGGAGATTCAAATCCTGGGCCTTGCCACTCACTAGCGGTGTGACTTTGGGCAAGTCACTTTGCCTCTCTGGGTCACAGTTTCCTCATCTGTAGAAGGAGGGGTGTTGGCTCTGAGGATCTCTAAGGTTCTAGGTCTAACAAAATACATAAAACATTGATGTAGGTGTCACTGGCAATATTTGTGGGGAAACTATATTTCAGAATGGATCTATAATTTGGCAGCAGCCCCTACCTGTCACTTCCTCAAACCGTTACTATAAATGGAACATTTGTATCTGGCTAAATAATGTAGTTAAATGTAGGCCAACTGATAAGTTACTTCTTATGTGTTCTTTGACTACACAATCAGAGTACCATTTTCCTTTTCCAAGCTCTGCTTTCACTCAAAACCTTGGGGTGAGAGAGGTTCTGACCTGAGATTGCTTTGTCGTGGCTATGGACAACACAAGAGTGATTTGCTCAAGCTTCCAAAGCTATTATGTGTCAGAGGTGAGATCTGGACAATGGTCTCCCTGACTCCAAGAGGCATTTTATCCACCACCCTACACAGTTTCTTCTTTCACTCCAATTATGACAAGCAATTGTCAAAAAGTAAGAAATTACATGAGATTAAATTCTCCCTCAACCTGTGTCTTGCAAATGGATGCTTCTGCATTGGCCAATGCTGGGGTACCAGGTATTTATGCCACTATTCCATCCATGACAACTCCCCTTTCCTTCCTTCTAATATTGTGGTTCTCAAACTTTTCTACCCTTAGAACACACAGGAACAAAAGGGTCTATGGGCTTCCTCACCTGTTTGCTGCCTCTAATGATTCTCACCCCCCAAAAACTGCCGTTCTTAAGATGCCAATGCAGCCACCAATATGATCATCATTTTGGAGCTGGACATATCCCAAGCAAATTGTAATTCACACCAGGAACAAAAAACACAGGTACTGTCATAAGCATCAACTATAAAAGAAACTAATCCACAGACCATCAGAAGATCATTTGTGGATCTAATCTTTGATGGAAGCCGGGGTTCCTACAGCTTTGATACTAAGAGTGAATTTAAGGGTGACCGGTTGAAAGCTTAGATTTTATTTGCTTAAATGCTTGACTTGCTTTTTCCTGAGTCACCATAGGCTAGAATCAATCAGGTCCTTGTGGGAGCAATGTTGGCAAGTCTTCTCCCATCCACAATGGCCACCACCCAATCTGACTCAACTGCCAGTCACCCTTCAGAAACAATGAAGCACATTCTTTGCAAAACCATCGGAGATAGTAGTAGCCCCTGTGTCTTCTTCAGCACTTTCTGCCAATCATGTGCTTCCCTGGGATGTGTACCCTAATTTTAACATGGCACAGATCCAATATTTTAAGTTATCTTATTCTCCTGGCTAAGTGGAGCTAAGGAATATGTCAAATGATGAGGGGATCTACAGGTGTGGAGGTCCTGTAGCTAAAGTATTTTTGTTTCCCTGATGAAGGATAGGTGAGGGAACTGAAGATAAAATAATTTGATAGTTCTTAGAAAATTAAAGTCAATAAATCAGTCAATCAACATTTATTAAGTACTACTAAATGCCAGACATTATGTCTTAGCTAGGGTACAAAAAAAGGCAAAGAACAGTTCCTGCTCTCAAAAAGAAAGAAATGAAAAAAGGTAAGGGCTTTAGGTCACCAAGATTTCTTCTAGAAATTTCCTAATGCCAAATTTAGTCTGTTAACCTGTATTAACCCAAACCAAAGTCTCTAGGTTTTGCTATGTAGGTGTTTCTTACAAACAATCATGACCTACTTAACAGTCACACTTCTGGTACAGTTTCTAGTTTCTAATTTAAGAAAAAATCCTTGACCACAGAAAAAGCTATAAAAATAATCATTTGACCCAACAGTTCCATTACTGGGAATAAACCAAGAAAGTGTTATTGAAAAATTAAACAAGAACTATCTGTTCAAAGGCTTTTACAGGAGATTTATCTGTAATGGAAGCAACTTAAATGTCCAAAAAAATTAAAGGAAAAGTCAAATAACTTGTGGTACATTAATGCAATGGAATGCTATTATGTAATTCAGACTGACAAGTATGAGGCCTATAGTGAAACCTGCAAAGACCTTGCTGAAATAATGCAAAAGAGGAAAAGCAGGACCAGAAGAAGAGAGTACACACTATCACAAGAAAAGAGAAAAATAAATAAGAATGAATGGACAAAGAGTCCTGATAGAGTCCTCAAGGGAGAGCCTAAAAAGTTACGATATTTGATGCTTTGAAATTTAAATGTCAATCATTACAGAGCAAGTGTAACGAGTCGCACTGATGTTCAATATTAAGTTAGTAATAAAGCCTCTTTTTTAAACCTTGGTCAGACAGCAGAATCACACAAGAGTTCCAAAGTGAATTACTGGCCTAGTATGGGCTTGGCTATTCTAAGTTAATGAATTTCTAAGCCAGAAAGGAAAAAAAGGTCAACCCTGTTAGCCCAAAAATTCAATGATGCATAGTACAACACTCCTGCTGCATTCTCCAGATTGTACCCAAACATTATCTTGCCAGCCCCAAATCTGACCCATTTTCCTTGTTTCCAACAGATAAAAGGTGAAGTGATTTGATATCATCCATTTTTATCCTTAATGAAGATGCAATATTCTAAATTACCCCACCATTCCATTTAATAAGTAGAATCCTTCATTCTTTTTTATGACTAACTGTGTACTTACACCTGCAGTTCCTAATTCTGCATCTGCAACAGACATCTACAGGCTGCTGTAGTTTCTCACTTCCTTAAAATTCTTATCCTTTACCATGTTTACCACCCTTGGGCAATTCACTCTTTGTGACATGCAAAATGCACTTCCTTTAGACTCTGTATTCAAATAGCTTCCCAAAGCCTTACTTAAATTGCCTTAAAGATAGCAAGAGAAGAAGGGTAGGGGGAAATCACAGCAAAATCCTAAAGCATGTTGGAGTGAATGGAAAAGGCTGCAGGAGGATTGCTCCAACATTTACTTCTACAAACACTGAGGTCACTGCTCCCTAGGAGCACTGAGTCAGCCACCAGAGGAACAGAAAACTGAAATAAGATACAGTCCCTGTCCTTGTGAAATTCATGATACAGGAGAAGAATATGACATATGCACAAAAAGTCATAATACGTGACAGGTAACAGGAGAAAGGTGTAAGCCAAGTGTTTTACTGCTCTGAGGAGGTTTAGGGCACACCTGACAAAACCAGAGAAGGCTTAACAAAGGAGATGGCATCTGAGAGCAATTGGGCCAACCAATTCTGAAAGGCTAGAACTAAGCATCTTTGATTTCCATACAATGCTAGAAGTAGTTCAGGAACTTACTGGATTTAAGCTCTATAATATGGTTTTCAGTTGAAAAGCATTGTTCCAGGTCAGCTAGGTGGTACAGTAGATAGAGCACTGGCCCTGAAGTCAGGAGGATCTGAGTTCAAATCCGGTCTCAGACACTTACTACCTGTGTGACCCTGGGCAAGTCACTTAACCCCATTGACTAAAAAAAAAAAAAGAAAAGCACTGCTTCAAGAAAGGAAATCATTTACTAAACCACAGGCTGGTCATAAGCCATTGGAACACAGAATGTCTGCTCTAGAAGGGAATCTAGAAGTTGTCTAAACAAACCCCCTCATTTTACAGATTGAGACCAAGATCCCACAGATCCCACAGATGACAACACCCAGGACCCAGGACTCCCAACTCCTAAAGCAATGCTCTTTCTATTGCGTGATGATGCTAGAGTAGTAGGGCAAAAGCAAAAGCAATATAACCTACAAAATGAACTTTCTTATCAATGACTAAGGCCAAAATCACCAGTGGATCCACCAGGAAGAGGAATCACCTAGCCAAATGTTAGGTTTTCCTTAGTGGAAATAGAGAATGGTGGCAAACACTGGAAGAGCTCGTGCTTGCACGCCCATGGCTGGGGCGGGGGGGGGGGGAGTGGGGATAGTAGTGGAGGTTTATTCCTCCAGGCTCCATTCTTACCTCTTCTTTAGTGTCTTTGAAGGAAGCATTTGAAGCTCTCCTCGAAATCGGTGATTTGGTCTCTTCCTGCTGCCCAAAGAGCTCTTCGATGGTCTTTGTATCAATTTGGTACTTCTGTGGCTGTCTCGCAGCAATTGTCCAGATGTTAGTCTTGCCTCGAACTTGCTCTTCTGGAATTGTTTTCCAAAAAAAACTCCTCATTTTCTTTTTCTTACTAAGGGGGCCATGTCCATTCACATAAGAAGAAGGAGGTAGTCCTGGAGGGGGAGGTGGTACAGGAGGAACCCCTGGCAGGGGCGGTGGGGGAGGAACAGGAAGACACCCACTCTCTGGACATGGCAATGGCGGAGGGGGCGGTGGTGGGGGTGGTGGAGGCGGTGGTGGGGGTGGTGTTTGCCCAATCATTAATCCAGCTGCAGCAGAGAGATCTCCATTTTCTTTTTCACTGGCCAAGGAGACACAATTCATAACATGCATCGTACTGTAGCCTTGAAGAGAGGTAATTTCTTGGCTCTCAAGCAGTGGCCTGAAACATCCAACAATGGAACTGCCACTCCCGTCATACTCCTCCAAACTCTAATCAACTATCCATGAGAAAAGCACAAGTGTTCGAGTCATCTTCCAAACCTGCAGCAATTAAAAAAAGTATTGTAGTCAGTGCAAGAAAAGGTTTTAACAGCCCCCCCCACACACACACAATTACAAGAAAACATGCGCTCTCCCTAAACTGTTTGTCTTTAATTGACATCAAAATCCCTGATGATCAACATGTCTAAATTGCAAAAAGAGATATGTAAACTAGGAATAATAATTCCCTAGATGTGAACTGAATCTAGTTCCCTCCGAATGCAGCCAAAGATGTTGCAATGAATTCCATTTACTCATCCATTACTCCTGCTCTTAATCAATCAACAAATTGATTGCCCACTGTGTGGAGGGCCCTATTACTCACCATATGACTTCTAAATTACTTATGCTCACCCATCTGCTCCAGAATTTTGGGGAAGGTATGTAGGCCTTGGACCTGCAGAAAACATGTGCTTTTCAATATGTATAGATAGTACCCCCTTAATGATCCTTGGGGAACATGGCACCTTTAACTGGTATGCAAAAGACTACATGCTGGGTTGGGAAGCTATAAAATAACAGCCCAGCTTGGCTTCAAAGGGTCAGTCTTATTTTACTTATTCCAAGTCCACATAGCCCACCTTTCCCTTTACCCATCTAGGTCTATGACAGTTAAGAGATCCAAATTTAGTCCTGGCTCTTTTACTAAGTAGCCCTCAGTGACTTTGAGCTACCTCAGTTTTCTCCTCTTTAAAATGAAGAAGTTAGAACTTTCTAGGTCTAAGGTTAAGGTCCCTGCCCATTCTGAGGTTCCTTGATTCTACTATAAACTTTAGGGATTCACCAGGATGTTGACCCCCCTCCTCCCTGGCCCTCTCCCTTCTACTTGATAGTCAATATTTAAATACTCAAAGATGTACTAGATATTCATCCATTTTTTTTAAAAAAAGTTTTTATTAAGCAGCTATCATTTTTTAAGGAACAATCATCCAAAGATTTTCTAAGTAATCAGGACCCTGATCTCAAGGAGCTCAAGGTCTACTAGCAGGGGGAGGAGGGCTGGGGGAGTATGACTGCTGGGACAAGAAAGCACACATCCAGACAAAGTAGTGGGAGAATATTTATTTTCAGTTAAAGGGAATCAGGAAAGGCTTTGTAAGAGAAGGTGTCATTTAAGACAATTCCAACAAAAAAGAAAGATTCCACAAGGCAGAGATGAGGAGAGTGTATGTTTCTAGGCACTGGTAATGGCTCCTGAGAAAGCATGGAGGCAGGAAATGACATGATGGATTTAGAAAATAGCTTAAGGACCCAAGATGGATGGAGAGGGTAGGAAGTCAGACTGCGGAGGACCTCAGAAATAATGAAATGGCAAAAGGTTTGGGGCTAATGGTGTGATACAATCAGGGATACAATTAGCAGTGGACTAGGCAATCTCTAAGGTCCTTTCTAGTTAGGAAATTCTCTCAATTTCTTTGCCTTCAAGGAGTTTACATGAAATCAGGGCACAGTCACTCACATCACAAATAGTGTACTGCACATTTAATGCATAGCAAACATTTTTCTAACTTTTCATGTTAATCTTTACTTCCATTTGGCATTGTCTTTTTAAAATTTTTGCCTTCCATTTTCAATATTAGTAACTTTGGTGTGAAAAAAAATGGAATAAAAAAACCAGTATTTTCCCAGCCAAGTAAATATGCTGGCAAATGAAAGATTCAAGGAAAGAAGAAACTTTGTACAGGTGGAAAAATATTGAGTCAAGTGTAGTTAGGGGGATTCAATATTACTATTTCAGTATGTTATTTTTCCTTCAAAATAAATCATGTCCAAGGACTAAATGTAATCTTTTTTAAATTTTCTTCCCTGTAATGTGACATAAAGAAAAACAATCTGTTATGGTGGAAAAAGCCCTGGATTTAGAGTCAGGTGACCTGAGGGCAAACCCCACCCAGCTCCCTAACTTACTTTAGACAAGTCACTTTACCTCTCTTGGTCTTAGTTCCTTATCTATAAAATGAGATTAGTCACACTTGATTTTTCCCCAGTGAGGAAAGGGCTTTGCAAACATTAAAGCACAATGTAAATGTGAATTGTTACTAAAGAGTTATGCTTCTGGCTAATATGAAAATGTTTTTGGTGACTTCACATGTGTAATTGATATCATATTGCTTGTCTTCTCAATGGGTAGGAGAGGGGTGGGTGGAAGGGAGAGGTTTTGGTACTCAAAATTTTAAAAAATGAATGTTAGAAATAGACAAATAAGAGAAAGTTGTACTTCTAAAGCATCAGTTACCAAACTCTATCTTGTCAGATATGATTTGCTTAAGCATAGGTAGCGTAAGCTAAATTTAGATTTTCAGATTGATAAATCACATCATTTAATCAAACAGCAAGAAATATTTATACAATGTTGTCTTTACATTGTATCCTATGTGTCATTTCTCTTACTTTTTGCAAGAATTTCATTTGCTTTTAAAATGTACTTTATGATTTGAAGGATTTTTTTTTAATCCAGATCTTTGATTTCATTGAAGAGAATTACAAATGAGAAAGTTCGCTCTGCAAGGGCAGATTAGATACTCTGCAACTTCAGGTCTTTAAGAGCTTAAGTGACCTGCCCAGAGTCACATAGCTATTGTAGGTCAGAGGAATAATTGTAGTTCAGTTCTTCCTGACTCCTGAGATTTGCTCCCTATCTTCTACTCCAAGTTACTTCATTATGTTTACAAATATAAAACAGGATTGCCCCACTGGCAACTAGATGTATGCATGTATGTAATGTAGAGGTATGTCAGGTAGATGTACATAAATTTATCAGAAGATGTTAGATTTGTTTATTTCTTCATTGCTCATGACTACATATTAGATTTTCTAAATATCACAAACATGAGTGACTTCTTTTTAGAAGACCACTTGAATATAAATTTTTCTTAGACAACTTGTAGTCCAACCTTCTGCCTCTACCCCTAAGGATTACAATATTGTGAATCTTGAAAATATTCAAACCTAATTTCTTTACATGGACAAAACTGTTAATATTTATTCCAAGCATACTTATAGGTCACTTAAGATGTATCTGCCTCTTTAATAAAGTGTTTTGAATTATCATTTAAGATGATAGCTATGTTATTTTCATGATTGGCATCCCTAAAGCAAATGACTCATTGTCAATTACAGTTTATATATATTTGAACTCTTCTTTTTTCAAGAAGGCACAGGCAATTTTGGCAGATCATCCTTGCAATATATTTAAAACTATTTTGCATAAAAAACATCCCATTCATTGTAGTTATCCCATCTATTTGATATATTCCACATGTATCCATTTGTAGAATTTATTGCCCTTAAGAATAAACATAATGAAATTTTTGACACCCTCAAATCAAAAGCTAATTTACTTTTGGCCACATGCACAATGGTGACATTAAAATACACACACACACACACACACACACACACACACACACACACCTGCAATGAAGGAGGTCTGGAAAAGGACAATAAAGAACAGACAGAGAAATATGCAACTTCTAATACCCATGGCCAACCAATTGTTCAGTAGGTATTTATTAAGTTTATAACCTATGCGCCAGGCACTGGCACAAAGAAAGAAATAATCCCTACTCCCAAGGACCAGAAAGGATGGATAAAAGGTGTCAGGTGGCTGGCATCACTCCTTGGTCCCACAAAGCATAACTTTTCTCCCAAAAGCAAAAAGGAAATAACCTTTTACAACTTTGTACCTTGCATATATGCTTTTTTTCCCTGGGCCACACACATGAATCCCAGCACCTTCTCATGAATCTAGTTCACCAGTAATGATTAGCTAAAATGTGAAGGCTACTTGATGGCAGTACTAATTTGCTGGAGGGTCCTTGAATGACCTTAGGAGAACTGGATTTTGACTGTACAGGAGAGACTAAGCAAAGCACTCTGCAATCAGGTGCCCTGACACTCTGAGAACCGGCTTCAGAAGGCTTAACAAGATCTAAAGTCAAAAGAACATCTGATTTACTCAGGTACCTCTCTTAATCTAAATATATGCAAACACTTCTCTAATTCACCTTGAAAGCATCCACCTAAGCACATTTTCCAAAGATTATATATTTTTGAATACTTCAAAGTATTCATTATTAGATCTGACTCTCTATAGATGAGGTATATATCTTTACTTCAATCGATAAAAACAGATTCTATACAGATAGTGTATATCACTTATTTTTCTGTGCTCACTATGAAAAAGGAATACACTAGCAGCTATCTGGTTTGGAAAACATGAGGCATCTCTTCAAGCCACACTGAGAAACTTGTATATATAATATCACCTCTATGATTTAGGGCAGGGGTGGGGTACCTGCAGCCTCAAGACCACCTGTGGTCCTCTATGTCCTCCGGTGTGGCCCTTTGACTGAATCCAAACTTCACAGAACAAATCTCCTTAATAAAAGGATTTGTTTTGTAAAACTTGGACTTAGTCAAAAGGCCACACCTGAGGACCCAGAAGGCCACAGGTAGCTTTGGGGCCACAGTCCCTACCCTCAGGTTAGGGTCTTACAGCAAAGAAGACTCTGGACAAGGTTGCCCATTATGTTTAGAGAACAACTCATAGAACAAGGTGAAGTTTCAGCCTACCACTGATTGTCTTCTAAGGCAAGATGATCATTTTTCTTCTAACACCCTGAATATTTATCTATCATACAAACAGAGGCAGTTTCTAGGAGTGGCCCCTCTTGGTGTGATAACAATAATCACTCATTTCTATATGGAAAAGTCTGTGCATCACGTTCCTCACAACAACCCTGTGAAGTAGGTAATGTAAGTATCATTATCCCCATTTTATAGATAAAGAAACTGAGGCTCTGAGAAGTTCTGACTTGCCCACAGCTAATAAGTGTCTGAACAGGGATTCAAATCCAGCTATCCTGACTCCAAGCCCAGCACTCTTCTCTACAATAGTTGCCCTTAAAGTAGAGTTCAAGCTCTCAGCTGTGCCAAATTTCACTTAGGGACTACTAAAAAATTTTTTTATTTAGATTCTGGTTAGATTGGAAAAACCAAAGGGCCTCAGAATAAATACTGCCAGAAGGGTTTTCAGGGAACATTAATCTTTACCTTTCAAAGAAAAAACACTCTCACCTACTTATTGAGCCAATACTATCCTTTGGACTAATAATGCTTCGTGAAGTTCTGATATTTCCAAGGGAATGTACAGGCTAGGACAGAGATTAGGCATAATACACTTTTTTTTTGTTGAGGCAATTGGGGTTAAGTGACTTGCCGAGGGTCACACAGCTAATAAGTGTCAAGTGTCTGAGGCCAGATTTGAACTCAAGTACTCCTGACTCCAGAGCCAGTGTTCTATCCACTGAGACACCTAGCTGCCCTGATACAATAAAGTGTTAATGATGCTCAGTTTGCCTCAAAGGCTTTTTTAAACCAAGAGGGGTCAGTTATGTTTCTGCTGGGTCAGTAGGCTTATCCTATCATATATCCTCTGACAATAAAGATGGTGGATAAAGAGTAATGCCAAAGAAAACCCGTAAGAAAAACCCTGTACCATCAACTCATTAAATGACAGATTCAGAGGGTGGCAAAAAGGGTCAGTTCACACCGTTTGGAAGATAAATGAAAAAGAACAAAATCTAAGCTGAAGAGGTAAGAAAAGAAAGCTCCATTAAACTCACGTGCATAAAAACACAGCTCTTGATTTTTATAGATAAGGGAGAAAGAACTGGGGAACAATAAAAGTAGAATTTCTGCTCCCATTCCATTCCAATTTATATTGAAAAAGAACCCACCCACCCCTAACTTTTTAGGCAGGGAATGTCATTCACTACAACTGCAACAGTTGCAATACCCAACTCTTCTTGGTGTATTTACAAAAAACCTGAACTGCTCAGTAATCAAAGAACTCAACAAAAGGCAATGTGTGTTTCTCGTCAACGTATTAAGCCTGTATGTACAACATAAACATTTTACAGATGCCTAATGCTGGGAAAGCAAGACAAGAGAAAAGAGAGACGTCTATATTTTGAATGTTACAGTTTCAATTTCTCTGTTTCAACTCTATAGAGATCTCAAAAAGCATGCGGAGTGAAACTCTTAAGCATTTCCTAGGTAGGGAAAGGAAAGAAAACTCTATTTAAATATTCCAAAACTGACTGTCAAAAAAAAAAAACTTCCCAAAAGGAAGTACACTAGAGAGGTACTCGCTGAACAAAACAGATGCTTGCAGGAGAGGAAATCTAGAACAAGGGGGCAACCAAGAGTATTTCTTGGAAGCCACTCTGTAAAGACAGTAGCTTCCTAGGTGATCCCATATTTACCAGCTACCTGTCTCCCTCAAGCAGCCAATCTTTCCACACTTCGGACTCAAGCGCATACCAACTCCTGCACTCGGAGTGGTGCTTTTAGCTACCTGCCCTCCTGGCTCACTCACCATCCCGGCAGAGCAGCTTTCCGAAGTCTGGAGCTCAATACAAGCGACACAAAGGAATCAATGAAACATCTCTGTGACCAATCCCAGCGGCAGCAGCGACAAATACCGGCAACTCATTCAGATAAAAACCCCACACAACTGGTGGGTGGGCACAAGCCCGGACCCATACATAACTTGTTGGGCGATAGATAACCTGGAAAAAGAGTTGGGCGCTCGGAATCCGGGGAAGAGGGAAGAGGGAAGAATGAGATGCTTAGAATAAGTTGGTGACCCAAACTGGACAGAGCCTGCTTCCGAGGAAGTGCCAGCTGCGACCAAGAGCTTGGGGACTGGGAGGACCCCAGCGATGGCGGCTGCTCGCCCTATGATGTCAACTTTCTCCCTCTCTCTTTCCCTCGGAGGGTTTGTTATCTTGGCGGAGCCGGATCGCTTCTCCTAGGCGTTAAGGTCTCACGTGGGAGGGGTGACAGAGGGTGGGGGAGTCCTTGCTCTAAAGAGATAGACACACTCACACTCACTAGCTCACAGAGGAAGGCGCAGGGCCAATTTGGGGTGGCGATCAAGCCAAGGGTCAGCAGGCAGCCCAGGCTTCCTGGGATTATCGCCCTAGGCAGACGTTTCAAAGATGGGGGTGCACTATTTCTGTCGCGCTCCGATGTTTGCAAAGTGCTTTTTTTTTCAAAACCCCTAAAAAGGGTTTTGCAAAACCTTTGAAAGCGCAAAACCAGGAATTCACCCCTCCCCACGCCCTTAACCCCGAGGCAAAAGTGGGAGTACCAGCAGTAGCTAAATCCGAATCAAAACCGGGAGCTTCACCCGGGAAAGGACTTCCTTCTCTCATGGCCTCCAGTCTTGTCCATCCAGCTCTCTCTCCGTTACTAGGGGCGCGGGCCTCCCCGAGCTCTAGGTCTCCCGGGTCCCGGCGCGCTCGGGGGGGGAGGTCTGGGGGCAGCAGCTCGCTGGGCGGGGGCTCCTCCCCAGCGCAACCTCCCACCGTGCCCGTAGGGGAATTGGCGGCCTTGGGCTGGGGGGAGGGTGGAGTGGCGTGGGGAAGGGGACTGGATTCGTCATTTCCACCTCACCTCCCAGTCTAACTGGGCCAGGCCTACAGGTTAGTTTCCATCCCCAAGGGGGAGGGGGCACCAAGGAACTCTCCTGCCAGCGGGGAAGGCGGGGAGGTGGGGGAGGGAGCCTGCTAAGCGCCCCCTCCCCACCTCTGGAGCGAGCTCCACGTGAGGTGTCGTGGGGTTATGGGGGGGAGGTCTCGGTGTTTGTCTCTTTTTCTCTTTGGTAGAGGGGAAGGTGAAGGCTCCCTCACCACGTTCTCTAACAATGCACACTCGCGGCTTTGCAGCTCCCAGGCTGCGCCGATCCCGCAGAGCGCTAACCGCCGCCTCTACCCCGCCCCTCGCTCCTTCACCCCCCACCCCACCCCCGCCTCCCTTTGGATTACTCCGGGAGAAGAGAGAAAGGCTCGCTCCTCCGGGAGGAACAGGCAGCACTTCCAGCATCCCTCACTAAGGGAGTCGGCTGGGGCTGGGAGTGGGGTGAATAAGAAAGCCTGGGGACCAATACCCGCGGAAAGCTCGCCACCGAAGAATCAGGAGAAGGAATCAATAAAGAGCTTGTTCTCCTCCAGCACCGCTGGGTGGGTAGGAGTGGGTGGCGATTTAGTGCGCGTACACACACACCCTCTTCCCTACCCCCATCCTTCTCCTCACCCAAACTTCTGCCAACGTAAGCTGCTACTCCAAATCCTCACTCCGCGCTGCCTAATCAATCCAGAAAAGCGTGCGCCGCCTCATCAATATCCCAAAGACAGAGTTCCCGCTCCCCGCCCCCCCTCCCGCACCCACTTCCAAGGATGGAAGTCGTCGGGGCTCTGCGGCGCTGGGAGCGTGGAGCATGCAGCTCCAGGGAGAAGAGAGTCAAGTGTAACTGACGATTTCCGCGCAGAAAGTTGCACTGTGCGCTCGGAATAGCTCCCATCTCCAACCCAAGTAACCCCTCCAACCCAAGTCTTTCGGACTGGCCGGGGATGCAAGGGAGAACGGGGGGGTGAGGGGGTGGCTAGGGTATGGAAGAGAACAAAAAAGCCCCAGGGTATAAAGCCAAATACAACACAACCAACCTAAACCCGGTCTGGCAGCAGAAAGAAATGGTGTTCGGACTCAGGAAGAATTCGCGCTTGTTCTTTCCTTCCAGAAAAGAGAAGGTGGAGGAGATGGGACTAGATTCCAATCTGCAGATGCACTGTGGCTTTTCCCCCGCCGCGTTGCTATCACTGCTTTGGGAGGGAGGTGAAGTGTAAAGAAAAGCTAGATGCCTCGCAGCTGCCTCGCGGCTTCCTCGCAGCCACAGGGATTAACAGCCCTCGGCGGAGCTCCGAGCTCCAACTCCTAATCCCTGACTCGGGAACAGCAGGAACCGCGGTGGTAAAAGTCGAAGTCGCAGAGCTGGTGGGGTGGGGGCAGGTCAAGTGAGGGCCAAAGACTCTTCCCCCCGCTATTGCCCACTCGGGCGGAGACGGAAAGACGGCCGGGACCCCGCCACCATATTCCAGGGCTCTGTTTCCCTTCTGTCTTGGCCGCAAACCAGCCCCTATTCCCGCCCCGAGCCGCACTGCACTGCGCTGACCTGACCTGAGTTTGGCCCCTCCTGGGAGGCGGTGGGGTGTGAATTCCCTGGGTCGTTCCATTCCCAGCCTGGATTCCCCCCACCCCTCCCCCCGCCAGCACTGTCCCCGGCTCTCCGTCGGCAGTCCTTACCTCGCCAACGCTCGCCTCTCCAGTACGGTTCTACCCCCTCCGCAGCCAGACGGCTGATTGGCCTCTCTCTTCCTTCCCCTTCCCTTGCCCGGATCGTAGAGCTTAGCGTCTCACTACCTCCCACCGCCGAGGCCGGCTCTTCCCATGTCACTGCAGCTTCCCAGTAGAAGGGGACCCGGCGGCCTAGGGGAGGAGAGAAGGGGGGGGGAGGGCGCAGACGATAGGCGGGGCTGCCAGCCTGCCTCCTTCCCTTCTCCAGGTAACAATACGCCTGCCGCTTTTCCCAAGTGAACTGTCGAAGGGCAGCACGCCCCCCCCTTTTTTTTTTCCATGGGTTTTCTCCTCCCCGACCTCTGCGTTTCCATCCTGCTGAGCGCGGCGGGCATCTTTACCTGAGAGGATACGCCTACAGGGATCTGGAAGCCTCAGAAAAGAAACTACAGGGAAGCGAAGGCTGGAGCAGAATCCCTGCCCGTGTGTGTGTGTGTGTGTGTGTGTGTGTGTGTGTGTGTGTGTGTGTG
>NW_020954562.1:13868262-13926617 GCF_900497805.2 Vombatus ursinus | reverse complement strand
CAAGTCACTAAACTTCTCTGGACCTCAGTTTCCAATGAGGGGGTTGGATCTGGATTTTTGTGTGTCAGTGTGACAGTCACATACAGGGCTTAGAAAGAGACTGGGTGAGAGAGAGAGACAGAGATTATTAATAGAGGCAAGGAAAAGGTGCCCCCACGGAAGGGACAAAGGTGAGCTCAACCTTGACACACCACACAAAGCATACAACCAGCGATATTGAAGCGGTTTAATCCGCCCCACGTCAACAAGCCACCCAAAGCCCTACATAAAAATCAGTCTCCCCCTCTTCTCTCTTCCCCTTTATGTTTATTTCATGCCATAAGCACCAAAACCAGTGAAGAAGTCTAGCTTTATAAAGAATGACAGGATCCTAGGGCCTAGAGGGGAAAGGAATCCCAGAGATAGTTTCTTTTATAACCCTATGTATTTTATTTTATTGGATGAAAATTTTTATTCTGAGAAAGGGCCCATAGGCTTCAGTAGACTGCCAAACAGAAAATGTGACAAAGTTAAAAACTCCCAACCTATACCTCCTGGCTTCTTCCCTGGGGTCCTTCAGGTCTCAGTTTAATTTCACCCTTCTACAGGAAGCCTTTCCCAATCCCTCTTAATTCTAGTGCCTCCCCTCTGATAAGTATTTCCTATTTATTTCTCATGTAACTTGTTTGCATGCATATGATCTCCACCACCAGATTGTGAGCTCCCAGAGAGTAGGAACTATCTTTTGGCTCTCTTTGTAGCCCTAGCGCTTAGCACAATGTCTGGCATAGGTGGTGGTGGTGGTGGTGGGTGATGTTATTTTTCAGCTGTGTCTGATATTTTGTGACCCCATTTGGGGTTTTCTTGACAGAGATATTGGAATGGTTTGCCACTTCCTTCTCCAGCTCATTTTACAGATGAGGTCACTGAGGCAAACAGGGTTAAGTGACTTGCCCAAGGTCACAAAGCTAGTAAGTTTCTGAGATCACATTTGAACTCATGAAGATGAGTCTTCCTTGACTCCAGGCCTGGCACTTTATCCACTGTGCCACCCACTGCCCTTGTCTGACACATTCTTCAGACAGGGAAGGGGAAATAGCTCAATCTCTTATCCTTTATTACTGTGACTTCTGATACCAGTCAATAAGAATCAGTTCAGTACAAACTGCCAACCTGAGGCAATCTGATCAGAAGAGAACAATGCCCATTGGGGGAACTCGGATGAAGTCATTGCTACCTTTGGCTTTATCCCTGTGATTCCAGATAAGGGCTTTTCCTTTCCCTGATGGCATTTATTGCTGACTTTTGTATTTCCAACAACCTTGGGCCTCTAGTCTCCTTCTAGTCAGGCCTCCGGAAAATTCTTTAAACCAGGAATTCCTAACTTGATGACACCCAGGGCAAGGAGAGGTGATCAAAGTCCCAAATGTGGTGTCTGTGGAACGTTCATATGTTGTATGTGGAGATATCTTCAAGACCAAAATATTGACCAGATTCCTCCTGGTCACATCCTCTACACATACACCTGTTAAACCTATCAATACTCATTGCCTCTACCTCTACACCCTTCTGAAGTCTGAGTTTCTTCCTCACCATCCTGCAAGCAACCTTTTTTTTTGTCAAATATAACTTTCCTTGACCCCTTTGCAGCATTTGATACTACTGCACACCCCCTTCATTCCTCCCTCCTTAAACCCTTCTCTTTTTAATACTTCCCACTTCTTCTCTTCTTGCTTCTTTTCTCTCTTTCGTTGTTGAACTGATCCTTTCCCATAGCTTCTCTTGTCATGTCTATGGGAATGACTCATACCTTGACTTCTCAGTAGAGCTCCAGTTCAAGTGGAAACATCCATCTTCCCACAGAATATCTCCACTTGAATATCCCTGCCTCCAATCTCTCCTACTTAGAATCTATCCTACACACTAACAGATTAATATTCCTAAAATATTGCTTTCAACATGTTATTCACCTCCTCAAATCCTCCAGTGGCTTCCCATGCTTATAAGATAGGTCTGGATTCCATAGGCTGACATTCAAAGCCATCCATCACCCAACCTGCCCATACCCTGCCTTTCCAGCTTCCCTCTTAATATTCTGCTGCCAACCCTACATTCAAGTCAGATCTATCTACCCATTTTCTCCTGAACATGTCATACTCACAAGGTTATAGATTTTAGAACTGAAAGGGATCTTGAAGAGATCTTTGAGACAGACAGAGATTCAGCCCAAAGCCATGCAAGTATTAAGAAGCAAAGACAAGATGAAAATCCAGTTTTCCAACTCCAAATTTAATCTTCTCCCTCATGTTCCATTGCCTTCTCCTCCTCCCTGCCTGCTAGATTTCAGCTTAGTCAAGACTGGCTCTCTGGATAGGAAAAGAGGGAAAAGTAGTCCAATGTGGGTATTCCTAGGAAGGGAGTTGATTAGGAAAGTTCCCTCCAAAACATTAAGAACTACAGCTAGGTCCAGGGCAGCTGAGATATTATGGCCTTTCCCTCTCCCCTAGAGAGCCTTGCTCAGTCTGGACCCAGGCATGCAGGGATTGAATTTAGTCTAGAGTGAACCTGAACTCCAATGAGAGTGGGTCAGGTTTTTTGTCTCATTGGCTCTTGGAAAATTTGACCTTTCACCCTAGGAAACATTACTTAAAACATTACCATCTCCTGGGTGGATTGTCATTTCTATGGGATGACTCATACCTTGACTTCTCAGTAGAGCTCCAGTTCAAGTGGAAACATCCATCTGCCCACAGAATATCTGTACTGAATATATTGAATATATTGTATTGAATATAAAATGTAAATCCGGTTTGGGACAGCTATTTATTTCTTCCACACAAAAGAAATGCTAAACACAAAATGCTCTCACAGTTTCAAATTAGCAAAGAGCAGAAGCATAACTACTGTTATATATTCTCCTGGGAGGTTGATACTTAAAAAATCAAGATGATGCATTTAGAAGGATTATTGAATAGTCCTTCTTTGTTTCGTTTCTTCTCCGCACAGACCGGTTTCCTTCATGTTCCTATCTTTTGGCAAACCAGGCAAGAGGTTAGGCTCCTCTGGCCCATGGCTATCTTCTCCTAGACGTACATTAGTGGTATTAGAGAGGCTGCCTCTTACACTGAATGAGGGCTCAAGACCAACAGGCCTCTTGAACTCACAATGTAGCTCCAAGGCTGAAAACGTCTAGTTCAGGATGACCAATCAGTCACCTACGATCAAGCAAAGAACATGGAGAAGAATAGGCAACAAAAAGTCCAAGCCTTAGGCTCAGGCTCAGCCAGCAGTTTGCCATTTCTGTGAGAGCTGAGGGAAGGAGGGTTTCTTCCTCTACCTCTTCTGGGAAGCTCAGGAAGAGAGAATTATTTGCCCCACTGAGGAATCCAAAGAGGAGAAAGCAAGCCAGAGCTGTCTTTCCTGTCTAAACTGATGCACACCCTCCTCTGTCACTATCATGGGGCTAAGGAACCAATGAAATGACTACTTTGTTATCCCAAAGCACCTGGTCCTCCAGAACTGAGCGAGCAGGGAGAAACTGGCAGGACACCTCTGCACATTCTCCATGAACTCCATCCTGCCTCCTACTTAGAGAAGTGAGGGTTTCCTGGGCAATGTTAGTGTTTCTGTATGAAGTGGAATAAAGGCTGTCCTGCGGCAAATAACTGCATTTCTTACCTTCCATGTTTGTATGGGAGTGGAGGTCCCCTTTCAACTATATCTGTGAACTCTAGATACAAATTGTATTCAGAGATTTCTCAAAGAAAACAATGAGTGGGTCATGATGAGCCAAAGAGAGTAAGAGCGATCTTTTAGGACTGTCCCAGGATTGGACCAGGTGTAAGTAAACTAAGTACCAGTGGCCTTAAGCCATAGATTATACTAATAATCCATTCTTAACTTGGTACCTTTGTTTATGCTACTCCTAGATTGTATTGTATTGTATTGTATGATTATACAATATCAGGGCTGGAAGGGACTTTTTGTTTTTGTTCAGTTGGTTTTCAATCATGTCCAACTCTTTGTGACCCCATTTGGAGTTTTCCTTGGCAAAGATACTGGAGTGGTTTGCCATTTCCTTCTCCAGCTCATTTTACAGATGAGGAAACCGAGGCAAGCAGGATTAAATGACCTGCCCAGGGTCACTCAGCTAGTAATGGTCTGAAGCCAGGTTTGAACTCAGGAAGATAAGTCTCCCTGACTCCAGGACCAGCACTTTATCCACTGCCGCCACCTAGCTGCCCCAGAGAGACAATTTAATCTAAGCCTCTCATTTTACATAGGAGGAAACTGAGGTCCAGAGTGTAAAGTAACTGACTGGCTCATGGTCAAATAGGTAGCAAATAATAGAGCTAGGATATGAACTAAGTAAATGTGCTCTTATGCTCTCTGGGGGGAAACATTTATACATGACACACTTTTAAGTTTAATCCTCATCATTAATATTCTCTCAATCATTTTCTTAAATCTATACAATCAACAAAACAAGATATCAAACTGATATGTATCACTTGCCAATTTTCAAGGTACCAATGCTCACACTGAAAATTTAACTCTCAGCTCTTCTCATTTGAAACCAAGTCAATATGACTTGCTTAAGCTTCTACGGCAAGTTGGTGAGTTAGGACTCTCACTGTAAATCTAGTTCCTTCTCCATTTCAGAGCTGCCTACCATGCAGAACTCCCTTCACCCTCCTATCTGTTTATCCAACTCTTACCCATATTTGGAGGACAGAGTAAGGCCCACCTCTCTCTGTGACAAGGCCGCCCCCAGCCACAGCAGCCTGTCCATTCTGATCTCTCTCTTCTTTTCACTCCAATAGCATTTTTGTCTGTACCACTCATTTTGACCCTTGTTCATTTTGGCATTTATACACACATGAGATAGTGCAGGAACAATGCAAGGCTGGATGGTTTGCTTCCTCAACCAGATTTTCTAGGAGAGCAGAGATGGAGTCTTATAGTTTTCCTATATTGCCCCAAAGCACCAAATTGTATTTTATACTGAAAAATTGTCCTTTCAAAGCCCCGTGCTTAAAATTTGAGGAGAGTGATGGTCAAATGCATACCCTATACACGGCCACTTCCATACTTGGCCAGGTCTGGGATCTCATCCATGTGGGCACTGCCTTCAGTGATGCAGACCAAGAATCATCCTGTGCAATTCTTGTCCATGTCTGCCCATAAACTCCCCAAAGGGGAGAGGGAAGGAAGTTTCCCCCAGCGTCCAGGGATTCTTAAGCTGAGGTCTGTCAATTAAAAAAAATAGATAGATATACACACAAATATGTATGTATATATATGTATATACACACATATATACACATATATTATAACTATACTTCAGCAGAATTGATTTCCTTTATAGCCCTATGTGTTTTATTTTATGCATTCAAGTGACACTGCCTGTCTGTACTTCTATTCATTTCTGGATGATACTTGCAGAAGTCTTTGCCTGCCTGCCACTACTGATTCCACTGGTCCTGACTTTTGACCTAACAAAACCTCTGCTTCCAAATTCTTCTGACATCTCTCTTGTTTTATCTTTGGTGTGGTGGAGCAAGTCCTACGTTTGTAATCAGGGGTTCCCATGGAGTTCCCACCCTGGCAGAACTGGCCGTATAACTTCTTGGAGGCAGAGTTTTCTCGTTTATAAAATATGGATAATCACATTTGCTATTCTTGACTTAACTATGGATCAGACTAGTCTCCAAGGCCTTGCTACCTTGACTCTGGCCCATCTCACTGGCCACCAACGTCAGCACTCACAGGTCACCAAGCTCTTTGAAAGATGCACCACCCACCCCCCTCCATCTGCCTACTGATTCTAACTCCTTCCTGTTCATTTGGAACTATGGCCCCAGTGACTAAACTCTGCATACTCTTTGACCTAGCAATACTATTACTAAGCCTACAGTCCAAAGAGGTTTAAAAAAAAAAAAGAGGAAACATCCTATATGCACAAAAAGATTTACAGCATTATTTTTTGTTGTTGCAAAGAACTGGAAACTTAGGATGTGTCCTTCAATTAAGCTGAACAAATCATGCTAAATGAATATAATAAGAATACTTTTATACCGTAAGAAACAAGAAAGGCGATAGTTTCAGAGAAACCTGGGAAGGCTTTAACAAATTGATGCAGAGTGAAGTGAATGGAACCAGAGCAATTTATAACATAACAGAAACATTGCCAAAAGGAACAATTCTAAAAAGCTTAAGAACTCTGCTCAAAACAATAACTAACCACTATTCCAGAAGACCAGTGACCGTACATGACGTCTACCTCCACAAAGAAGTGATAGGCTAAGTATGTAGAATAAAACACGTATCTTTAGACATGGGAATGTGTAAATTTGTTTTGCTTGACTGTATGAGGATTTTTGTCTTTTTATTCAGTGGGGGGAGGGGAGAAGGTGTGAAGAAGAGAAAAAAATACTTGTTAATTGGAAAACAAATTTGTAAATCCTTCTTGCTTTACTCTCTAAGACGTTCCTTTATTTCTCATGACCAAGTTTTCTGGTTTGAGGGTGTCTAAACAAATGCTGTTGCCTCACTTCCCATAACCTTCCAGTCCTCTTTTAGCAAGCATTTAACTTTTAAATTTGCCTATAAAAATAACTTAAGCAAAGGCTTCTGTCAAAGTGAAATAAATCAAGATCTGTGTATGTGGAACTTACAGTCCTTTATAGATGATAACCATTATTTTTAAGAATACTCTGTCAATGCTGAAATAATGCTATCATGGTGTCTGAAATTTGCATGAGGGTTGAACCTCGACCCATGACCTGACTTCACACTGTTCCCTGGCCCTCTGGGAGCCGTGTTAGATGAATTAATATAGCTGCCTGGGACACAGGATTGATGTACTAACCTGATTTTGAAATAGGTTTCATTAAGATCTTTGCAAGCCCTTTACAGCTACATACAGGGATTTATTTTGTTTTAAGTATTTCTCCTTTGAAATCCCTAACTAATGAGAGGGTCAGTGGGCATCTCTGCAATAGAAAATAGAAAATGGGGGAGAGGGGCTTAAGGGGAGAGGACAGTTGTGTTCTGAGCTTCTATAATAAACCAGACTTCAACACGTGGACAATTCACAAAGCATTTGATGAGCCCCTGCCATGTGGCAGGCACTAGATATATAGAACCCAAACAACAATAACAGCAAACACTCTCTCTGTCCTCATAGATCTTCTCTTCAATTACAGAGGGTGAGAGAGACACCTACACAGAAAAGCATAAGCGGAGCACATACAGGGTAAATACAAAGTAATTTGGGGATATGGAGAACACTAAAAATTGAGGACAACAGCAAGGCCTTCTGTAGGATCATACCGTCATAACTATAGAGGCTAGAAGGTCCCACGGAAATCTTCTACTCAACCCTTTTGACTTTACAAATGCCCAGGGATGTTAAGGGACTGTCTCAAGATTATAAAGTAGCAAATGTCAAATGCAGGATTTAAACCCAAGTGGTGGTACTACATAAGTGCAGCTAGGTGGGTGCAGTGGATTGAGCACCAGGCCTGGAATCAGGAAGACTCATCTTTCCGAGTTCAAATCTGGCCTCAGACACTTGCCAGTTGTGTGACCTTGGGCAAGTCACTTAACCCTGTTTGCCTCAGTTTCTTCATCTATAAAATGAGCTGGAGAAGGAAATGGCAAAACCACTCCAGTATCTTTGTCAAGAAAACCCCAAATGGGGCCATGAAGAGTTGGAAATGACTGAAATGAGTGAACAACAAGCAGTTTCTAAAGGAGAGTAGAGAACTGGGCTCAGATTCAGGAAGACCTGGGTTCAGGTTTGCCTTAGATACACACTGCCTCTGTGACCCTGGGCAAGTCATTTAAAAGAAATGACAGAGCAGGTACTGATTAACATTTATAAAGGAAAGTTCCTAATTGGGAGTATACTGTAACAGTGAAAAGATCTGGGTAGAGAAAAGAATAGGGGAAGAAAAGGAAAGGAGAGGAGAAAGAAAGGAGAGTAAAAAAAAGGGCGAAGAGTAAGGGGGGAAGGGAAGGGAGGGAAGGAAAAGAAAGGAGAGGAGAGAAATAACGAATTTACTGGACTACAGCTTCATTTGTGGTCTCTCCCCATGCCAATCCATCTTCCTATTCAGCCACCAAAGTGATTTTCCTAAGCACAGGTCCAAGTAGGTTGCACCCCATACTCAATAAACTCCAGTGACGACTTCCTATGGCCTCCAGGATCAAATATGAAACCTTCTTTTTGTCATTCAAAGCCCTTCATAACCTAGCCCCTTCCTACCTTTCTAGTTTTCTTAAATCTTATTCTCTTAACAGATTTTTTGATCCACTGACCTCCTCTTGACCCAAGAACCAGACAATCTGCCTCTGGGCATTTTCTCTGGCTGTCCCTCATGCCTGGAGTAATCTCCCTCCTCATAATCTCCTTGGCTTCCTTTAAATCTCAGCTGAGGGGGGAGGGGGCAGCTAGGTGGTGCAGTGAATAGAGCTCCAACATTGGAGTCAGGAGGACCTGAGTTCAAATTCGGCCTCAGACACTTAATACTTACTAGCTGTGTGATCCTGAACAAGTCACTTAACCTCTAATTCACTTCCCTCATCTGTAAAATAGGGATAATAATAGCCCTGCCTCCCTTAAACTATTTTGAGGAAAAAATGAGATAAAATATGTAAAGGACTTAGTAACCTTAAACCATTACATAAATACTAGTTATTATCATTATATTTTAGCATCAAGACAGTGATTTCAGTGATGAGATTACTTCTACCAATGTAGACCTCAATTATTGCCTTAATTGAATTGCCGTGGCTAAAAAACAAAACAAAACAAAACAAAACAATAAAAGATAAAACCAGGGAGCAAATATGCATAGTCCAACAGACCAAATTCACATGAGTTGTGTCCAAAAATGTGTCTCATTTTCCATATTGAGTCCATCACCTCTTTATCAGGAGGTGGGTGACCTATTTCATTTTCAGTCCTCTGGATTTTTGTTTTATTTTTGCATAGATCAGAGTTCTAACGTGTCTTTCATAGTTGTTTTTCTTTGTAATGTTGTATAAATTGGTCTATTTCTATTCATCTTACTTTGCATTAGTACATATAGATCTTTCTTCACAGTTACCTCTGAAACAGTTCCTTTCGTTTTTTATGGCACAATAATATTCCATTACATTCATATGCTATAATTTGTTTAGCTCTTCCCTGGTAGGTGACTACCCCACTTCGTTTCCAGCTTTGAGCTTCTGTGAAATGAGATTCTATAAATATTTTTGGTCTCTTGTGGATCCTTTTCCTCATTCTCTGAACTCTTTGGGCATATAGAACTAGTTATCTTGATATTTCTATAAAAACAAAACAATACAAAATCCTCTGTCCCCTCTCCCCTCAATGTATGGGATGCATAAGGCTGCCACTACGTATCCCTACTTTCCTTTGATGGGAAAGGGGAGGGGGCAGGAAGTACTTACCAGCTAAGTAGGGCTTCCCCAAATCCCAGAATCCTCAAAGTTGTTAATGCTTTTCTCTGGAAACTGCTCCGTTTTCTTGTTTTTTTTTTTGTTTTGTTTTGTTTTTTTATTGGCATAGATGCTTAAGCCCCACTCCAGAGTGTACACGCTTTATCCCTACTCCAGAGTAGAAAGTAAGCTTCCTGAGGGCAGAGGCAGTTTCATTGCTGGGGGTCTCAGGTGCCTTACATACGGCATACATAATAGGCATTTAATAAATGTTTCTTGAATAGAATTGAACAAGAAATGGAACACTAAAAATATTAATAATTGGTGTTGGGATAATTTTCCTGACTAAAATATAAGTAGATAGTAAACAAGTTTTGGCTCTTGGCAAAGAGGAATTATTCCAGTTGCAGTTTAAATTCACTTTACAAGTGCTAGCCTTAGGCAGAAAAGGACCTCCCCACCAAAATAT
Organism: Vombatus ursinus; assembly: GCF_900497805.2. Lineage (NCBI taxonomy): Eukaryota > Metazoa > Chordata > Mammalia > Diprotodontia > Vombatidae > Vombatus > Vombatus ursinus. The sequence continues at coordinate 13,916,719 of NW_020954562.1, read as the reverse complement.
TTACCATTATAATTACTACACATTAGAATCTCTCTCTGCCTGGGGGCTACAGCGGGGATGGGGGAGGAGAGAGGGACTAGAAAAGAAACAAAAGGAGGTCTCCTTGGGCTCAAACCTGGGACTTTCTCTGACTTAGTATCAAACCTTCCCAATTTTGTCCTTTGATCTTAACTGATGGAAATATGTTTTTCTCTTTTCTTCCTAGGTCTTTCTTCAGTTATGCATATGATTTCCAATAAGGACCACGACAAAGATACTGCAGGGTAAGTATCATTTATCTGGCATCCTGTAGCATATCTAGGGAGGTGTAGATTTCAAGGTCTTGGACTAATGAAAAAAAGCAAATGATTTTACATATAGATCCATCTTAAGTTTCCTTATAATTTGGCTCTAATTATACAGGAAACACAGCATGGCCCCACCACTGCTTCTGCTCCTTTGGTAACTCTGCCTTGGGGCAGTCACTGCAGCCCCTTTCTTAGCATCCCTGCTGCTCCGACCCACCGTAGGGGGGTGGGAGAGGTTCGGAACTGTGTATTTTTACCTCAGTCGGGGGGGGGGGCCAGGAATTAATTTAATCTAGTTTAAATGGAGAAATGGCAGAGTTTATTTTTGCTGCAGGTCACCTGATCAGGAGGGAATGGGATCGTTCCTCTTTGATTCTTACCTCTCTAGGCTAAGCTGACATTAATCATTCTCCAGGTAAAGACAAGCAGCATGGTGTGTATTAGAGAAAGAGTTCTGGACTTGGAGTCAGAGGAACTGAGTTTAAATCCTTGCTCTGCTGTGGCAAGTCACCACTTTTCTGGGCCTCAGTTTCCTCATTTGTAAAATGAGAGGATTGGGCTATCAGGAGTGGGGAACCTGCAGCCTCAAGTCCACATGTGGCCCTCTAGGTTCTCAAGTGCAACCCTTTGACTCAGTCCCTCAAATCCCTCTTTGTTCTGTGAAGTTTGGATTCAGTCAGAGGGACACACTTGAGGACCTAGAGGGTCACATGTGGCCTGGAGACTGCTGGTTCCCCATCCCTGGGCTAGATATTCTAAGGTGGAGATGACAAAGAGCAACTAGGTGATGCAGTGGATAGAGTGCTGGGCCTGGAGTCAGGAAAACCTGAGTTCATATCCAGCCCCAGACACTTACTAGCTGGGTGATCTTGGGCAAGTCACTTAACTTCTGTTTGTCTCAGTTTCCCCCTCTGTAAAGTAAGCTGGAGAAGGAAATGGCAAACCACTCCAGTATCTTTGCTAAGAAAACCCCAAGTGGAGTCACAAAGAGTCAGAAATGACTGAACAACAAGAAGTACCAAACACTTAGCCAGCAAGACTCCTGATTGAAGCCCAAACCAGATTAAAATGTAATTGGGAATTATCTGACATTTATTTTATTTATATTTATATAATATTGATGTATTTACAATGTATTTACATTAAACATATATTTAACAAAATAAATAAAATACGATAAAACATAGATTGTGCTAATATGTGATTTTCTAAGTCAATATGCTCCTTAGGGAGCAGTTTAGTGATCCCTGTTTCTATCTGAGTTTCACACCTCTGCTTCAAGGTCATTTCCAACTGTAAATCTTTTTGAAAAAAAAATCAAAAGAAGTAAAAATAAGAGGATACAGGAGAGGTACTATATTTTCCCCCAGACCACCCCCCCCTTTTTTTTACTCTACTTACTATAAAAAGAGGGAAGTAAAATTTCCCTTTCCTTCTTCATTTATTTAGTATTCTAAATTTATTTAGTATTCCTCAGTATTTAGGTCAGATAAGGAAATAGTTGAATTGAAAGGCAGCCTGGACGTTGGTGCTGGATGGAGTCCCTGTCTTGAAGGTAGCAAGAGCTGAATTCAAGTGTTGCCTTTGACACTGATTGGCTTTGTGACCTTGGACAGGTCATTTAAGCTCTCAGAACCCCCAGACCACTCTGTAAGACTCTAAGTCTTAGATTAGTTGTGGGTTTCCAAATTTCCATATTTCCAAACTGGGTTCAGGCTGGTGAAATCAAAGTTCTGGACCAAAAAGGAGGCCCTCAAGAGTCCCCTTCCAAGGGTTTTTTACTGAGGATCCACTAGGCCTGGTAAAGCGCAAAGAATTAGAACCTTACTTTGGTTTCCAATCTTAACTCTGTCATTAACTATGCACATGACCTTGGGCAATTACTTCAGACTCCTCATCCGTAAAATCAGAAGGTTGGACCAGTTAGATGAGTGGTTTCCAATATTTTTTTGTTTCACCAAAAAGTTTTGTGAACCCCCAGGGTAATTTAATATATTATTCATAATATTCTTTTAGATTTATTCATTAATGCTTTTAGTAACCATAATAATAACTCTTTGCCCCAGAATATTCCAAATAAAAATCTGCATTATATAATTATAAAATATAAAATACTGTTCTACTATAAAACTCAAAATGTAAAAATTATAAAATTCTACATATAAATGATTACAAATATTATATGTGGAACATTTGGTAAGAATTTTAAAAAGTGGTCCAGCAACACCTCCTATGCTGATTCCTATCTGCAAGACCTCATATCAAATCATTGCAGAAACAAACCTATGGTGCTTCATACATGCACATGCTTGTTGTCCCAGAAGAAAAATAATTTATAACCTAATTGGGCAATTATTTACCTTGTAAGGTGCCATTGATAATTTTTACTGCAAACCTTTTGGACCATTGTCATGGTTCTTGGACCATCCTTGTGGAACTTCTTAGATCATTATCATGAAACTCTAAATAGAAACCACTAGACTAGATTTTTCAACTCCAAATCTATGATCTTATGAACATTCTGGTGAGACAGAGTTGGCGTTTACTAACATTTCGCACCTGAGGTCTGTGTAGTGAAATGAATTCTGTCCAAGCATCTCCAGTAGTGCAACGGACCCAGAAGTAAAAGGGGACCCCCTCTTGGGTGAAGGGTGAAGCAGAGTCAGAGTCGCCTTACTGTGTAAGGATCTCTGCCCTGAGTGCCAGGAAAAGGAGAGGGGTCACTCAGAAAGAAATCTGAGAGGTCTGGTAACAGAGTCAGGGAAGTGGAAAGACAAGAAATGGAAAGTTATCTACATAACAGGGTTTTCCAAAATCCTTGCTTAGATTCCAAACACTGAATGTAAGCCACTAGTTCATGGGATAATGCCTTATAGTTCTGTGTACTATGAAATTAGGAATTTTTTGGTTTAGCTAAGAATCCTGAGGCAACCACATAATAAGACCTTGTCAGAAGCTTTTCCCGATCCCTCCGATTATTAGTAGTCTCTCCTTTCTCCAGTGATCATGCCCATACTTATCTGGGTACATGTTGTCTCCCTTGAAGAAAGGGAAGATTTCATTTTTGGTTTTGTATCTGTGGTATCTAGCACAGGGCCTAGTATATAGAGGATGCTTAACTAATTCTCGCTGGATAGAATACATTCCCTCTCAGAGGGGTGGTGTTGTGGAAAGTGAGTTGGATTTCAAAGTCAAAAGACTTGGTTTCTTGTCTCTTGTGCTCATTTTGTAGATGAAGAAACTGAGGCCAGAGCGAGGAAGGAACTTTTGTCTACGGTCATATAGGTAATGAGTCAGTGCACCAGCATGTCAAGGATCTGAGGGAAGGTGTGGTACAATGGGAATAGTATTGGATTTGGAGTCAGAGGGTTCCAATCCTGCCTGTGTGACCTCAGATAAGGCACTTGTGTTACCCCTCTGAGCATCAGTTTCCCTATCTGAAAAGTGAAGGAGTTGGACAAATAACCCCTACATTTTCTTCCAACTGAATTTTATGTATCTATGAAGAAAGTTATATTCCATGTTCTAGGCTATTTAATGTATCTTCCCCCTGCCCCAGTAGAATAAAAATGCCTTGAGGACAGGGATACTTTGTGTTGTCTACAATGCTTGGCACCTAGGAGGCTCTTAATAAATGCTTTCTCACTTAGAGTGAATTGAACTCAGGCTATTACCATGAATGATGTACTAAGGACTTTGGTGACCAGAGTTGGTTTGTATTTCCAATCCCAGTATTATGGGCTGACCTCAAGGTTAAAGCAGAGCACGGTGCTATTAGGCCTTTAGCACCTTTGGCCTGGACTCCTACACCTGCCACCTAAGTGGGCTCCCAAATTCCCAAGTATTCCCCTCTTCCATCCATTCTCCCCTAAGATGCCAAAATCACTCTCCTAAAACATAAATGTGACCATGCCATCCTCCAGCTTTAGAAGTCTTTAGTATTGCCTCTAAAATCACATACATATTCCTCAGCTGGGCAATCAAAACCTTTTCCAATCTAGTTCCCGACAATCTTTCTAGGTCTGTTTCATATCACTCCCTTTCACATACTCTAGGTTCTAGTCAGCTTGCTATCCCATTTCCCACCTGTGGGCTTTATTCCCAGTGCCTGGAATATATTTCCTTCTTCCCTCTGCCTTTTAGAATCACTAGCTTCCTTCAAAACTCAACTCATGAGCTACTTTCTATGGGAAACCCTTCCTAAGTCCCCTGTTTGTTAGTGTTCCATTCAGATGATCTTATATGTTACTTATCTGTGTACATATTGTATCCCCTCACTTGAACATGAGCTTATTGAGGACAGAGGCTGGTTGGCTTTTTATCCTCAGCACCTAGAACAGTGTCTTAGCACATAGTAAGTGCTTAATAAATTCTCATAGGGGATTAGATTGGACATCAGATACTAATATACTAAAAGCAAATCATTCTTACAGGCTTGAAACTGTAACTGGAACACAATCTCTCCTCACCTCCTCCTCTTAGTTTCTTGTTGTTCAGAACTCACTACAGTCTCCATGAAGCCTATCTGATCCCCCTGGCTACCAATGTCTTCCCCCCTCCTATTATGGTGTGTGAGTTTTGCACATATTTTGACATAGTGTACTTAGATATCCACCATGGGATGCAAGGCACTTGAGAGCAGAGGCTGCTTCATTTTTGTCTTTGATACCTGGCTCAAAGTCACCGCTCAATAAATGTTTGTTGGTTGTTGAATCGAGATTGCCCTTTTGGAGGTATTCCAATGACTTCTTCTTATACAGAAGCAGGTAAAAGAGAATCAAGCTGATGTGTCAGACTGACAGGAAGAGAAGGGAACGGGACATGCCAGACAAAAAAGCGAAATCTAGAAAGAAGGAATACACTGTGCTGTTCAACTGTCTTTAGCTGTGTAAGACCCAGGATGACAGCCTGTCATGTTCAGTTACCAGACACTGAAAGGCACTTATTCATGTGCCAGTCTTGATAAAGGGCAAGATAGTCTCCATGAGCTCCTCAGAGGCTGGAACTTGTCTGATGGGAAGTTAGTCTTTTTAGGTTCGGAAGCATCTGAGGTGAATGGTCACTGGCCAAACAATACCGCAGCTGGCGCATAGTAGAATGCTTTAAAAATGTTTCTTGCCTTTTTTAATGGTGAGCTGAAGAACATGGTCAAGTACACGTGGAAACCCCCCTCTCCCATAACCTGGCCTTAGGTAGATGGAAGTCAAGTCTAATTTTGAGATGGCTCCCAAGGAGAGTGGCAATCTCTTGCCTTGGCAGCTCAGGCAAGGCCTCTTATGTGAAGGAGTTTGGGAAATGAAATTAAGTGAAGGCATCCAAGAATGGGAATCAAGGGTGCACCCTCAACTCTTCTGGGAGTTTATGACTCCTTAAGCTCATCTGTGTCCTAGAAGGAGCTACACCCATAGTGAGACATCTATGTAACCAGGATCACAAACTGGGCTCCACCAAACCCATGGGTGAGGTCCTTAAGCTTCAGAAGACAGGCCATGCCTCTTAAAAAAGGCGACATGGAAAAGTCACCAGGCTAGGAATCCATTTCAGTCTGTAGTGTCTTCCTCGAGCGGCCCTAGTTCAGCCCCTAGTGAAAAGAAATTCACATAAAATTCTACTGCATAATTTATCTAGAGACAAGACTAGACTGGCATAGATCTTCCTGGAAGAAAGCAAGGTCAGGGCTGAGGTCATTTGCAAGGAAGTTTGGTGCAGCACAGACTGAAGCTGCTTGTGTTAGGGGAAAAAAGACTTGTTTTCATTGCTCCTGGTCATGAGCACAAATATTCACTCCAAAGGCTGAAAATCCCAAGCCAACACAACAGCCTTATATTATGTCATTGTATTAAATTTTTTTTAAAAGGACAAAGGGGCAAGTTAGGACCAGCGCCTGGCTATGAAGCTTTAACTTTCCCTTGCTTTGTGGGTTTAGGCAGTCTTTCACATCAATGATTTGGGGCAAGAAAATTAACTCTTTGTTCATTTCCAATCTTTCTGTTTACACTTTGTTAATTTTCTTTGTGGTAGGTTTGTTCAGAGAGACTAAAAACAGTCTTAACAAGGTATAACTTCTCTCTCCCTCTCTATCTCTCTCTCTCTCTCTCACTGTCTCTCTCTCAGAGATACCAAATTTCTACAAATTCTGAAGATGAAATTGAGGGCAGAGTTTTTCTTTTAAAAATTGAGGTTAACTATATCTGATTGCTTACCATATCAGGGCAAGGGAGGGAAGGGAAGGAGGAATAGAATTTGGAACTCAAAACTTTAAAAAAAACCCAAATGTTTAGAAAAAATGGTTTTAATATGTAATTGGGGGGAAATAATATATGTATTATGTATAAATAGAAAAAAATTGAGGTTAAAATGGAAATATAGGCAATGTCTTCTTTTGTATGTTAGAACATTGTCCAGATGTGCCAATCCAAAGTCACTCTTAGCTTTGAACATAAAAGTGTATTATGTCTAAGTTGCCTTACTCCTAAAATGGCCATGTATGGTATATTAAAAAGCATAGTTTATTCAAAGAATTATTTTTGTTTAATTTACTTGTAAATAGTTTAAATTTTGTTGTAAATGGAATGTCAAAGAATCCAGCAGTTCCTGATTTTTGCCAGTTTATGAGAAGCAGTGAAAAACTTGAGAAGTGAAGAAACCATCAATTTTATAGTAAGACAAAGAAAGTGATTATGCTTTTTGGATTTCATATCTTCTACATGGTCAAATATATACAATAGAGAAAGCACTCAGTTTCAGAAAAGGAACTGAGGGCGTGGAGGAGGGGAGAAGAAAGCCCAAACCAAATGAATGCAACTTTTGCCACAAGGAATTTATTTGTCTCAGTTTTTGAGCTAGGACTACCAGTGATTTCATCTCTCCCTTCCCCCCCAATACTTAATTTATATGATCCTTAAAGATTTTTAAAAATTGGTTTGCCTGGAACAAGACAAGGTTTTTTTTTTATTTTCCTTTCACTTTTTGATTTGCTGTATTTTCCAACATTGACCCTTTTCTTTCACATGCTCAATGAAGATTCTAAATTCCACAAGGAGCAATAAAGGGGGTATTCTGTGTGGTTCAAAGCCCTTGCCCCTGTGGTACAGAAGAAATAGATGTAGAAGAATTCCAGACTATCTTCCTAGAGGATATTCCTTCCTACCCAGATCCTGAAAGGTCCATTCTGCATATAGATCTATTTATAATATACCTAAAAGGCATATTTTGCAGTATTATAAGTATTTTTCTAACACAATGTTGTCATGTATAATTATATATATCTTATATGTAATCATGTCTCTTATACATAATCATAATACGGTCAAGTATATTATTGGTCAGGCAGGTAGGTGGCATAGTGGATAGAGTGCCAGGCCTGGAGTCAGGAAGACCTGAATTCAAATCCAGCCTCAGTCACTTACTAGCTGTATGACTGGACAAGTCCACTTCACCGCTTTCCTCAGTTTCCTCATCTGATATTTCTGTCTTTGAATCTTGGATCCAGGTACTAACAAAGCAGCAGAGATTCCTTTGGGCTTAGTGCATATAATGCTGGGCTTGAAGTCATCACTCCTTGGGTTGAAGTCTCACCTCTGACACTAGCTGTATGACCCTGGGCCAAGTCACTGAAATGCTCTGGGCTTCGGATAAGATTTACTTATTAAATTTACTTACTTGGCAGTGGGAGTTCCCTATCTGGAAAACAAAAAGAACCCACCATAGATCCTTGGAGCATGTGCGTGTTTTATTATAATGACCTGACAACATAGGTCATTTTACATTAAAATCACAGGACGTAGGGTTAGAAGAGCCCTCAAAATCCAACCCATAGCCAAGAGGAATCGCCAGTGTCACATATACTGACCAGGTGGTCATCCTGCCTCTGGCAGACCTTGTGGCTGTGGTTTGTCGTTTGTTCTCAAACAGGACCAACCAGATCTCTGAGAAGGGGCAACCTCCCACTTTTTTTTTTTTTTTTTTTTGTTTAGGCAATGGGGTTAAATGACTTGCCCAGGGTCACACAGCTAGTAAGTGTTATGTGTCTGAGGCCGGATTTGAACTCAGGTCCTTCTGACTTCAAGGCTGGTTCTCCATCCACTGCACCACCTAGCTGCCCCAACCTCCCACTTCTTGAGGCAGCCTTTTCCACCTTTGGATAGCTGTAATTGTTAGGAAGTTTTTCCTGATTTCTGGCCTAACTGTGACTCTTTGCAACTTGTACCCATTGTTCCTGTTTCTGCCCTCTAAAGTCAAACAAAACAAGTCTAATTTCCACAGGACAACCCTTCAAATACTTGGGCAACTCTCTCTGCCTTCTGTATTCTCTCCTCCATGCTAGATATCTCTAGTGCTTTCAAATGATGTCATATGGGTTGGATTCAAAGCCCTTCACCACCCTGATTGCTCTCCAGCTTACTGATGTAGTACCCAGAACTGGACACTCCACTCTAGATGTGGTTTGACCTGGGTGAAGACCCAAAGACTGCCACTGCTTTATTCCTAGAAGCTCATCTCCCTTAGAGTAGCCTGAGGTCCCCTAGGGGCTGCCGAATTATACATACTGGTGTCTAATGCTTAAGTCCCCTAAGCAATGTATTGTTCCTTAAGACACGCACGTGTCAACCTATGCTTCAGTAGACTGGCTCAGTCCACTAAAACCCCCGGTATTTTGCAGACAAACTGTAATCTAACCATGCCTTCCCCAGGCAGGTGACTTTACATTTATTCTTATTGAAATTCATCTTATCAGATTCAGGCCAAGATCTTTCAGATTCTTCCCTGTTAGCTGGTGAGTTAGCTGTCCCTCTCAGCTTTGTAGAAGGTGCAAATATTCTGAAAATATAATCTATGTATTTTTTCCAAGTGATTGGGCCAAGTACAGATCCTTGTGATATACCGCTGGAGACCTCTCATCCAGTTGGCATTCAATAATACCTATCATTCACATAGCATTTTCAGGTTTGCAAAAATTTTAAGGTTTACATCTCTTGATTTTCACAACAAAGCTGCAAGGTAGGTGCTATTTTTAACCTCATTTTACTGCTACAGAAACTGAGGCTGAATGAGGTTAAGTGACTTGCCCAGGGTCACACAGCTAGTAATAATAAATAAATAGCTACCATTTATATAGTGCTTACTGTGTGCAAGGCACCGTGCTAAGTGTTTTACAATTATTATCTCCTTTGATCCTCACAACAACCCTGGGAGGCAGGTGCTATTATTATCTCTATTTTACAGATGAGGAAACTGAGGCAGAAGTTGTGATTTACCCAGGATCACACAGCTAGTAAGTGCTTGAGGTAGGAAGTGAACTCAGGTCTTCCTGATTCTAGTCCTCTATCTATTACATCACCTTAATGCTAAAAACTACTCTTCCAATCTAGCCATCCAACCAGCTCCAAGTCTATCTAATTGCATTATTGTTTAGTTCACATCTTTTCGTCTTCTCCATAAGAATAGTATGAAATATTTTATTAAATATTTAGTAAATAAAAATTATTAAATATTTAAAAATATAATTTAATAAATGAATAGTTTCATAGAGTATAAAATATAATTAATATTTAATTAATATTAACATTAAATATTATTAAATAAAAAAATCTGGCTAAACTCTGTCTGCATCTGTATCTGTGATCAGATAGATCAACCTCATGCTAATGGCATCAAGCTGGGTCTTTCTAGCTCCTATTCCTAGCTGGTTGCCCACCATCATCATCTCTTCAATGACACTAAAATTTTGCCAGGAATCTCCCACCGTATAATTTTTAGGAATCATTTTGGGGGAAGAAAAGGTTAGGTGGTATGGAGACCCCATCTTTAACATTTATTTCTCTTTTACAGAGCTGTGGGTACTCTCTCTCCACCTTTATCCTGTGTGATTTCTTTCTATAAATCCTCCATGGAGGAGCCACTCAACTAACATGCCAGAGCCCTCTTCTACTTGTTTGAGTATTTCAGAGGTACCAATGCAGCCCCTTCCTTGAGCTCTTTTGTCTGTGATCCTTGCTCCATGCCTGGCCCATGACAGGTCTTTGATGGTGTCTAATGCTTCTGCTCTCACTGAGGTCCCCTTACCAATAGATTGTTCCTTACTTCCATGCACATGTCTTTCTATTGCTCTTTATTAATTTTTTAATACTAATGCACGAAATTAATAAAAGCAAAAGCATTTTATTCATTACTCTAAAGAAAAAAAATAGTTAAACATTTTAAAAAATGTTTACCTCAACCATATCACACCTATCAGATTGGCTAACATGACAAAACAGGAAAATCATAAATGTTGGAGAAGACGTGGGAAAATTGGAACACTAATGCATTGTTCGTGGAGTTGTGAACGATCCAGTCATTCCGGAGAGCAGTTTGAAACTATGCTCAAAGGGCTATAAAATTGTGCATACCCTCTGATCCAGCAATACCACTTCTAGGGCTGTATCCCAAAGAGATCATAAAAACAGGAAAAGGACCCACATGGACAAAAATATTTATAGCAGATCTTTGTGTGGTGGCAAAGAATTGGAAATTGAGGGGATGTCCATCAATTGGGGAATGGCTGAACAAGTTGTGGTATATGAATGTGATGAAATATTATTGTGCTATAAGAAATGATGAGCTTGAGGACTTCAGAAAAACCTGGAAAGACTTGTATGGACTGATGCTGAGTGAAGTGAGCAGAAACAGGAGAACGTTGTATACAGTAACAGCCACATTGTGTGATGACTGACTTCGATAGACTTAGCTCTTCTCAGCAATGCAAGGATCTAAGACAACTCCAAAAGACTCATGATGTAAAATGCTGTCCATATCCAGAGAAAGAACCATGGAATCTGAATGCTGACAGAAGCATACTATTTGCTCTCCTTTTCTTTAATTATTTTGTTTTATTTCTTCTTTCTCATGGTTCCTCCCATTAGTTCTAATTCTTCTATACATCATGACTAAAGTGAAAATACACTTAATATGAATGAATATGTAGAACCTATATCAGATTGCACACTCTCTTAGGAAGGGGGGAAGAGAGGAAAGGGGAGAAAATTTAAAACTCAAAATCTTACGGAAGTGAATGTTGAAAACTAAAAATAAATACATCATTTAAAAAAAATGTTTACCTCAAGGAATACCACTTCTACCTTTCCTTTGTTCTCTTTTCAAGTCTTAGTCTTGACACAATTGGATTTTCCTGTTTCTAGATAACAGAATATTGGGGATGAAAGGGACTTTAGAGAACCAGTCTAGCTCTCTCCTTTTACAGATGAGGAAACAGGTCCAGAAAGAAATGATATTTCTGTTCCATTTATTAGCAGAAACTAAATATCCAAAGCCTTGCAATATAGGTGTCTTCAACTCAATTAACTGTGCTAGATGCTAGAATTACAAAGATTAAAACTAAACCATCCTTCCCTCAAAGACCTTTTACTGAAGCTTATCATTCATATGGAGGAGGTAGAAAAGAACTGTAGGGATAAGGAAAAGTTTCAGAGAGGAGGTGACCTCTAAATGAGTCTTGAGAGAAGACCAAGATTTCGTGTGGCAGAGATGAGCAGGGAGTTTATTTTGGGCATGGAGAATGGCTTATGTGAATGCCAGGAGGAAGGTGGGTGGAGTTCAGGGAATGGCTCATAGCCCAGTTTGGCTGGAACTTAGCCTGTGAAGGGGTGTGGAAAGAGATGAGAGCACAATTGTGTAAGGTTCAGACTAGGAGTTTGTATTTTATCCTTCTGGAGGCTTTTAAACAGGAGTAGCACAGTCTGATCTATACCTTGGGAAGATTATTTTGGCAGTATTATAGAGGACAGTTTGGAGAAGGGACGATAATCTGGAAGTCAGACTATCAATTAAGACTGTTGGAAATAGTTGAGGGAAGAGATGACTAGCACCTGAACTAGGATGGTGGCCGTATGGAGAGAGGGGGACAGATGTAAGAGATGGTGTTGAGGTAAAATTGTTTGGATTTGCAGCTAATTGGGTCATAAGGGGTAGGTGAGGGAGAGGGAAGAGGCAAAGATGACTCCAGTGTCATGAATCTGGGTGACTTGAGTGATGGTGCCTTCAACAGTAATAGGGATATTAGGAGGCTGGGCAGACTTAGGAACAAAGATGACGAATTCCAGTTCAGAAAGACCGAAGCCTATTGGGACATAGCCAATAAGCAGTAGACAATGGGCAGCTGGAGATTAAGAGAGGTTAGGGTTGAATATATGGATTTGATAATCATCCACATAGAGAAATCTTGAACCCACAGGAGATGATGAAATATCCAGGGGGGGAGCTTGTGGTAAAGAAGATTAGGTTTAGGAGAGGCAAGGGAGAGATAAAAGGAGAAGAAACTATGATGTGAAAGAATGTCGGTTAAAAATTTGGCAAGTGGCACATACATGGATGAGGCATATCTAGCTGACTGGGCTAGAAACCTTTAGGTCATGGAAATTTAAGAGAATGACATATTTAGAGGCCCAGGAATTTGAAGGAACATCAGTGCGGGGTCTTCATGTTCTAAGGATTACAAGTCAGCTACTGAATTCCTAGAGAAAGGAAGGGACGTGATCTAAGGCTGGTAGATCACATCAATGAGAGCCAGAACAGGAGTGAACCCTGAAAGAAGAGTTCATAGGATTACAGATTCAGAGCTGGAAGGAACTTTACAGACTAGCTAAGCTCCTCCCCTGGTGCCCCCCAAAACATTAAATGGTTCTGGGTGTTTCCTGAACAATTTCAACCTTAATTTTATATCTGGAGATATGGAGGCCCAAAGAGATTAAATGTTGTCCCAGGTCACACAGATGACCAAATAGCAAAGCTGAGTTTCCACCTAAGTCCCCCACTCTGAAGTCGTGTCCTTTGTACCACGACGGTTACTGAGGGTGATAGCAGAAAGCCTGCCTTTTACACAATACATCTCTTTTTGGTTTGTTTTTACAGTATGTGAACAATATCCACTTGTTCTCTTATCTCCTAAATCATCATCTTCTATAGTGGTGGAAGGAAGTACTACTGGGAAAGAAGTTTTGTTATCAAAACACAGAGAAAGTTTTGCTCCAACCAAGGTGGGGTTTCTTGCCTGCCCACTGTGGAAGTTTCAGGCTTGTGAAAATATTGGGGAAATCCTCTTGTGGCCTTGACTACGTATTCAGCTCACTCGATAGAGTAGAAACAGAGCTGCAGTTCTCATAGTAAACAATTTCATTCTATGGTGGATAAAATCCCTCTATCAAATGATGGGATCTAGTACCAAAATAAAAAAAAAAACAAAAACAAACAAACCAGGGTTAATCAATAAGTGTCCACTTATTATAAAGAGGTGAATTTTATTTCTCACACAAAAGTTTACAGTTCTTGGTACAATGAAGAATGTCACACAGCAATTTATTGTAAAGGATCATTTGTGCAAAGAAACCTGTTGAGCAGGAAACTTTTGAGTGGGGAAGTGCAACCATTTAATGCAAGTGCTGGAAATACAAGTATCTTAAAAGACAGAAAAGCCGATTATCATCACTTCATTTAGGGAAATTTTGCTAAAGTCTAAATTACTTGACAGGCTTTTTCCCTCCCAGTAAAAATCTGCAACAATAATGCAAAGTAGAAGAGGAATTTGGGATTACAGAATAAACACATCCAATCCAAAATGGAGGAGTCAACGCTAGTATGACCCTTCAACTTCTCTTTGGCTAGAATGAGATGATGGAGGCTTGAGTACTCAGTTCTTACGGCCAATAACTGTACTACTGAGAGTTTAATAGTAAGAATACATATACCTTGTAGGAGAAATTTAGAAATATGCCCGCACTAGAATTAGTATATTTTTCTGAGGAAAAACTAATGAACTAATAAAAAATGAAATAAAATGTACTTATCGTGCTCCATAGCACTAGGTTTATAGTCAGAGACCTTGCATTGAATCCCTGGTATACCTGTGTAACATGGGGCAAGACACTCAACCTCTCTGGGACTTAAGTTTCTTTACCTGTAAAATATAAATAAGATGATGTCTAAGGTCTATTCAAACTCAAAATTCTACGTTAACAGAAAAAGCACTGGGTCATCAGTCAGGAAACTTAGATTCTAGGTCCAGTTATATCTCTAGCTCTATGTGTGACTTAGGACAAAACAACCTCTCTGGGCGTCATCTTCCTTAACTGTGCAAGGAGAGGCTTAGATAAAGATAATCTCTAAGGTTTCTTATAGGGATAACATTTTATAATTATATTTTATTTTTATTCCTTGGATTTTTTTTCATAGCAATGAACATTTTCAACCCAGGAAAACTCTACAGGGAAGTGACTTGTAACACCTTTTATTAAGGTGGACAAACAACTTTTCTAATTAGTTTTATTATACATTTCATTTAATTACAGAGCATTATTTGATCTTGGAATTACTGAATTATCATCATCTTATTCACAATCTTAGTTTTAAAAGGAAACAATTTATTATAACAATGAGCACTGAGAATTAATTTTTATAACAATGAACACTGAGAATTTTTTAATAGAAAACAGCTTGTTTGATAGTGGCTTTAAATGTCTTAAACATAATGGTACAGTATAAAGAGTACTGGCTTCAAGGTTGAGAGACCTGGCTTCAAATCCTGCCTCCACCATTTACATGACCTGGGACCAGTCACTTAACCTGTGGGCCTCGGCTTCATTTATAAAGAAGGGAATGGATTGGATGACCTCTGAAGCCCCTTCCTCAGTTCTAAATCGATGATCTAGGAAAGCACATGTTGAAAGCTCATTGTGAACTGTCAGAAGTTAGGTCTGTGTTTGTAGTTTGCTATAAAATAAATGTCAGGCCCCAACATTACCAAGGTACTCTGCCAGATGTTTTTTATATTTATGGTATGATAATAGATATTTCAAATGATTTCACTTTCCTAGCGTCCATCTTTGTGGCTTATTAGCTTCAAGGTTAATGGGTCATCTTATAAACTTAGTAAACATAAAAAAAAGTACTATATCACTTCTAATATAAGCAACAAATTTATTATGCTATTTAAGCCCTCTTAGTGAAAATCTTTATGCCTCTCCATGGCAGGCCTTTCTTCCTGCTATTGGTTCCTAGTAAAAAATGGCACTGGAGCAAGAGAGGTCTTAGATCTGTAGGTTTATGAGGGAGTGGCACCACCTTGTTCCTGCTGACAGAATAAACCCCAAAAATAGCAACCAAACAAGTTGCAAAAAACTCCTACTATAGACATAGGAGTTGACTAATTAAGTTATGTTGTTCTTTTCCTTGTGAAAAGTTTTCAATTGACTCTGCAAAGGGCATTTTTTTTAAAATGAGGGAGAAGGGAAAGGTCCTTCTTTTGTAATATATATCAATGATAAAATTCAGTATTTCATAGTTTAGAATCTAGGGAATAGTAGATGTCAAAGGGCAATAGGAGGTTATCTTAAAGTCAATTTATCTAAGACTTAAAAAGTTAAAATTTTATGGTGGCATCAGATGTATTTCAAGCACACTAGAATTAAAAATAACTTTTTCCCTTGGAAAAAAAAAATCACTCAACATACACAATATATTTAAATTTAGTGTAAGCACAGGATCCATACTTCTGTTTCGACAAGCTTAATTAGATGGTCATAAAGCAAAGGACTTAAGGGGATTTTACTTAGTCACATACTTGGCTTTCATTAGAGATGTAATATGTTGGGTAAGTTTCTGAAATAATCACAGCTGTGTCATAAGTTTTGGAAATCTTCATTTCTAAAGTTAGATTTTTGTTGAATTCCTTCTGCAAACATTGGATTTTTTTAGGTTTTATTTTCTTCTCTCTGTGCATTCTTCATTGTAGACCAGGAAGACCTGTGTATTTTTCAGGAATAATTTAAATTTTAGGAGTAGAGCTACCATTCCCCCCCTTACACGTGTATGTGTGTGTGTGTATGTGTGTGTGCGTGTTTATGTGTATATTATATGAATATGTAATTTAGCTTTTCCCTACTTCTGTCCAAAAGATTCTTTTCTTCCCTTGGTTCAATTTACTTTTTTAGGTTAAAAACTAATGATGAAACTGCTTCAGGTAATACATCCACCTTCAGGGGATAGAGCACCCAGAATGAAGTTGGGAAGACACAAATTCAGATCTACTCTCAGACACCTACTAGCTGTGTGACCCTGAGCAAGTCACTTAACTTCTGTTTGTCTCAGGTTCCCCATCTAAAAAATGGAGGTAATAACAGCACCTACCTCCCAGGATTGCTGTGAGGATCAAATGAGATAGTAATTATAAATCGCTTAAGCACAGTGTCTGGCACATAGTAAACGCTATAGAAATGTTAGCTATTATTATTTGTATATATAATTTACGTAAAGATCAATAATTGTATATTTTAAAAATGTAATCTTATGAAATAGTTCACCAACTAAGGCAATCTTTACTATGCTAAACTGTCATTGATGTCTAAAGATGTTCACTCCCCAAAGGAGATTCAATCTAAGTGAGAGAAAACAATTACTCAAAGAAAAGAAAGTAATTTTAAATCAAGATAGCAGAATTTTTCTATTCTTAAATATAACATATGCAAATAAGTTATTACAAGTTGGAGGTGGGGGGACATATTGGTCCTAAGGATATCCATATTTTAAACCAGCAAGAGTCAAGAAACAAGCTAGTGCAGTAAACATTTTTAATAAGAATACAAAATTCACAATGGAGGCACATTCTGGGGAATGGAAATGAACTATTATCACAAGAAAAAATTGTGCCCTAAGAATAAACTAAGGCTCTGTCAGAATACAAATATAAAGTAAGGAATGATTTAAAATAGGGTTGTGGTTTACAGTCATGTTACATTGTGTTAGGCACTGGAAACCAGCAGAATAACTCAAAATGCCTTTCAGCTGAAAGGCATCTGAACATATGCAACAAATCATATAGTCGAAATAGTTGTAAATAACAGCAATTTTTGAGTACTTCATTTCAACACAAAATAAATGGACATCTGCAAGAGACACCTCTCAAAATAATATTAAATTATGTCTATGATAAAAAATTAACAGAGAATTTACATTTAATAAGGATTACACTACTGATGAAGGAAAACAAGACAGATCACTCACAAGAAGTCAACACTGACCAGCAACTAAGAGACTACTGGCTTTCCTTACTGTCTCCTTCTTTCCTCCTCCTATCCAAACTGCACCCTCCCCCCATCAAAAAGGAAAAAAAAAAGTCCCTTCCACTTACTATTCCTCAAAAGGAATTACATCTTAAAAAGTGATTTTTCCATAAACTTTAAACTTGGTTTAGTGAGTACAAAGAAATTCAACATTTCTACAGTGCCCCTTTCTGCTAAAGAGAGACACAGCAAACATTATTTGGAAGGGGCTACCCTGTGGATTATGTACATTGGTTCAAAGGGAATTATTGTATCTAAGAAGGCACTTCTCTGTGATTTAAGGCTAGAATGGCGTTATTACAGTGAAATCTGTCTAGGAATCTACTTTATTGAAAGGGCAACACTGCCTAAAAACTTTTCTATCACAGATTTTTAGACTAGAAATGACCAAGAACTTATATTCCAAAGTTAACCTGTCAAAATGGCCAAGACCAACTGAATGGCAAGTGTGGGTGGTCTCTTCATGTCAAGCAGGTCTCGCTTTTTGATAAAAAATGATATTTTGAATAAGAGCCACCCAGTCAAAAATCTTTAAATAATACAACTGTGATCTTGGAAGCTTCATGGAAAAGACAGTATGATTCTTGTTCACTCACAATTTTTAAAACAAACTTATAGCGCTACAGCTCCATCCTGTTGCAATCCCTTAAGTTAATCAACCATCTTACAGCTCCTTCCTCTGTTTGGATGCTGCAGAAATGCCCTATAATTTTACTCTGTAAAATAGTATTACTCTCTTCTTTAAAATAATACATGGAAAAGAATCTTTTAAAGATGTTTAATATATTCATATATAAAATATTAGATGTTGATACAAATTATGTAAACCTCCCTTTGGAAAAGTCATAACTGGCCCACATCTTGAGGACCAGAAACCACAAATTTGTATCTTGTCAGTGCAAAGCTATTTTAGATGTTTTCGAATTACAGAAATAGCCAACAATCCTCACAATACAAAAGAAGTTCTTCAAAAGAAAAGCTATGTTTGGATTATAGAAATTATGTTTATATTAAAGCCACCCACCTTCCCATTGATTTGAACAGTTCAACTGTTAAAGTATTAAAAGGGAAAAATTAAAGCTGTCTGTGCAACAATCAACATATCGGTCCTCTCCCCCTCTTCCTACACTCTTTTAATTCTTATTGGGTTCTCAGATGACAATGAGTCTTTTTTTTTTTCCAGGTCTGATTACTGTTCTTCAAGCCAGGATGGGGCATCCACTCCAGGAGTTTTCAATTTGATGTGGAACTGTCTGAGTGTCTGTTCAAGCTGCTTCTGATTCCCAGCAAAGTAAGCGGTGATGGCATTGTGGAAAAGAACCAGCTGATTGTGCAAAACTTTAACCTGTGGACAAAAGTCGAGAGTTAAAAGACCAAGCAAGCACACTGACATTGAACTGGAAGGTAATTTATTACATGCCTTAATTAAGTAGCGCAAGTCATCACTCCTCCTTCAGAAAGTTTCACTAGTGATTTAGTATTCCATGCAGATTGGTAAAAGAGTGTCTGATGCGGCTGGTGAATCGTCACTGTGTATTTCGTGTTTTTCTGGGCACTGGGTATTTATAAAAACTAAGCACACAATTACATATTTCCAAACACTCTTGGATGCATTAATTTCACATTAATTTTGCTGAACTCCCTCACAAAATGAAGTTTGCTCAGAATCATGTAGGCTGTCCACTGGGTACAGTGAATGCCCACACAACTGCTATGCCAAATAAAAGACTTAACTTCACATGAAGGGTCTGCTTCAAAAACAAGCTGAACACAATGTAAAACTTGAGTAGCATGGTGCTTTTCAAATCATTTGTAATTACTAGACCACTTACCCTTAAAAATTAAGCTAAAGACAGTCAATTCTTTTCTTAAAGTCAATTTATTTAAATCTCACATGACTTTCATTGCCATTTTCAAACACCTGGTTCTTTCAATGATTTATATTAACACATTTTCCTAAGCCAAGGTACTGAACCTGGGGTCTGTTAACTTGGTTTTAAAAAAATATTTTGATAACTGTATTTCAACATAATCAGTTTCTTTTTAAATTCTATGTTTTATACATTTAAAAACATTCTGGGAAGGGATACACAGCTTTCACCAGACTGTAAAAAGAAGTCTCTGATACTGTTTAACAATTTAAAGTTAAGAGGAACTGCCAAATAACCCTTAATGTGATTTTAATCTTTTTACACATGAAAACCACACCTGTCTGAATTGAATGTTCTATATCTGCGAGCACACACACACACACACACACACACACACACACACACACACACACACACACACACACACCTCCTCCTCCTCCTCCTCCTCCTCCATTTCTCACAAAATTCAAAGAGGGAAGATGTACAACTTTCCCCAGGAACAAAGAAGCTACATTTATCAAGGTAGAAACACTTTCATATCTGAATTCAATATTGTTTCTGTAGCTTACCACAAAGAGCAAACATTTAGAAAGGCTAGGGTGACTTCAACGATTATGATAATGAAACTGGATGCATTTACTGAATGTAGTGAATTGGCTGTAGTAAAAAGTTCTGTAAGAAAGATTTGTAAGCAACATTACTATAATTTCAATTCTAGGGTTTAAAATCAAGGCTAAACTGCATCAATCATGTAGTTTTATTATACATTTAAAGTTTAGAGAGGCCAAATCCATTTTGATTTGTGATTTAATTGCATTTGAAAGTAGGCCAAGAAATGAGAGGCTAACATACTACGGGTTCCACTGTCCCACCTTGCCTTCTAAACAACCATGACTCACTGCACCTGGCCAGATGATTTAGTATGACACCACCAAAGAAACACACAAAGCTTCTTTCCTGAAAAGATCCCCAGGATCTGAACTCTTCTGAGCTGGCTTTTGTACAATTGCTCTGAAAGGCTTGGGGGGAAGGGAGAGGCAGAGAGTAATGGTAATGGGGGCAACAGGTGGGAGAAAGATGCTGCTGGACATACAAGTTAAGATATGCAGCCCCCCAACCTGGGAAAAGTGTGTCTTCTAACTACTTGTTTTAAGGTTGGCTGTTTAGAACTTGGCATGTATCCTCTCATAGAAACAATACTGTTTACGTTGGTTAGATTTTTTTTTTTTCTGGCTAGTATACAAAAACTGAGCTAGAGCACTGTATTAAGAGACTGTAGAATGCAAACTACGTCAAACAAAGTTTCTATGGGAAAATGCACCCAGAAAGTCAATTTAGGGTGCCACCAGGGTTGTCCTTCTCAATCCAGAAGTGGAATTAGGCCCTCTAATGGTCTTAAGTCCCTGAGGCTGGTTTCTAATGGCCATGGGCTCTCGAGAGTCCAGCCACAAAGGCAGAAAAGATGATAAGGCAGCTGAGGTCTTGGTAATAAAATGTCCATCAGGGATACTGGTTCTCTAATCACCTTTAAAAAATTATAGGAACCCAAGGATTGATTGCTCTTTCTGCTTTCTTGTCCTCTGCCACCACCTGTTGTTTCTGACAAAGGTTTTTATCTTCTTGGCCCACTGAGTACACTTTTTTTTTTAAAAGGTTTTCTAAGGGAAATTGAAACAATCAATCAACAAGCATTTATTAAACAACGACTACATGCTAGGTGCTGGGGATATAAATACAAAAAAGAAAACAATTCTCACTCTTAAGGAACCTGTGATCTGATGAGGGCAGTGAGGAGGGAATGACAACAAGGTGTAAAAATAAGCAGGTACAGAATAAATCTAAAATAAATATGAGGTAGTTAAATAAAATGTAGTTAGAGAGGGCAGGCACCTGGGGGGGGGGATCATAAAAAGCACACAAAGGATGAGGAAAAATGATGGAAGTAGGGGCCCAGTAGGATGGGAGGAACTGCAATGATGAAAGGGAAAGGAGAGGAGCAGTTTTGGGGATTTGCCCTCTTTACTTCTTCCCTCCTACTAGGGCTGCCACTAATGAACCTATGTGGGGTGGGGGGAGGCACAAGAGTCTCCCAAGAAGCAAGAATGGGTAGGAAGAGGGAGTCCTGGAAATTAACAGTTTACTTAGCTAGGAAACCTGCTTTACGGAGATCAGTCATATGTGAGGGACATAAGTCAGGAACTGCACACACGGGCAGAAATCATCAATTTAGTGAATGTTCATCTGCTAGAAAAAGTGGGACAGTTTGGTCCAAAGCCACCAACTCTTGAGAACCAAACAGACCAACACAATACCTCAGTTCTGGCTGAGAGGTACTCCAGTCTCATTTGCTTTTTGGGGGATACCTCTTTCCAATTCCATGAAATTCTATGCAAACAAATACCGTTTTTTCTATTCCAAAAGGCAAGGGAGGAGAGATGAGCAGCTTAGATCAGAGACCAACCCATACCTCTGAAGCTATAGCACAGGACAAGTCTGTGCATTTTAATCTGTAAGTGTATGAATGGGGATCATGGTCTGAGTCATCTCAGTATAGTCACACTGTCAACATGGCACAGCTTGGTTCCACCTTTAATTTTAGTGAATTATTTTATGCATCTCAGAGGAACCTTTTGCGAGTGGAAAAAAAGGCCACCCCCCCAAATAACCTCTATGATAAATGTGACATACTCAGTAAATTAACAGGCAAGAAACATTATTATAATGAATTTCCACTCTGCTGAACCCAAAGTGAGTTGTAGAAGAGAATTGGGTGGTATGGTTATTCTGGCAACTGCATCATAAACCCTGAGAACGAGCAGGGTAAGCTCCCCACCTCTTCAAGCCTCTAGGGTGTCTAACACTCTTCATTCGCCCCAAAGCTTTCAAAACCACAGAACTCTTTTCCCTCTTCCTCTGACAGAGACAGGATAGCAGAGAAAGAGCATCTGGAAAAGGAGCTAGCTCAACAGGAAGGAGTTAAAATGCATCATGCAACAACATGAAAACTAACAGCTGTATGGACAATTAACAACAGCCACGTCTTGGGCGACCCTGAGACTGAAAGCCTGATGAACCATCTCAGGTGAAATCCTTAAACCTGGAAAGAACACAGGGCTAGAGTGATATATAAGGTAAGCAGTTGGCATAAGTGATTTTTAAACATTTAAAAAGTTTTCTTTTTCATGTCAGAAAAATCCTACTTCAATTTTAAAGATTTTCATTTGCTTTGACTAAGAACGATAGTAAGATAATATTAATAAACAAATAAACATGTAAAAATGCAACTAACAGCCCACAAATATTTATGTTATAAGTCAAGACCCCTACAGCTTAGGATGGGGGGAAGGAGCTGCACTTTTCTAGTCTTGCTGGGGCACACAAATGTCTTGTATTAACTTGGCCCAACAGACCTACTCTGAAATTATGCACCATTCCTCTAATCTAGAATTTTGAGGAATGGCACTGATGTTTTCATTTAATTTAAAAGTGACAAAATTGTTTATTAGCCCTTTATCTATTGGATGGCACATACTCCATGGTGGTCAAGGACAGAAAGAAAGGCACCATGTAAGTCAAATGTTCACTACAGCGTTTCTGCAGTGGTAAAGAAATTGTGAAGAAGGTAGGTGCCTATCAAGTGAAGAATAGATAAATAAACTCTGATACATGAATGTAATAGAATATTATTTCACTGTAAACATCAATAAACATGAAGAATTCTGAAAAACCATGGGAAAATAGATTGATCCAGAGTGAAGTAAACAGAACCGGAAAACAATATGTAAATAACATACAGCAATGTAAATGGCAATAAGAAAATGAAAGTCATGCTGTGTACTTTTAATGACCAAATCTGGGAAGAGCATAGAAAATGCATTTCCACCACTTCTTTACAGAGGTGTAGGACTGCAGTCATAGCATACTGCAGATGATGCGGGATGCTGTGCATGAGCCAGCTGGTTTTGGGAAACTATTTTCTCTTTTTCCCTTTTAATTGCTGTTAGAAGAAAGGCCTGATCAGCAGGGGGATAGGGAGGGAGTACAGTTGGAAATGAATGTGATGTCTAAACAAAGACATCAATACTGAAAAAAATTCTAATTTAAGATCACAAGCAGGGCATACATTACAAAGTCAGAGTAGGTGAGATTTTAAGGATGAAAGGAAGGTCTCTGGCTCTCTAAAACAGTTCCTTCAAAAAAGCTGGCTAATAATAAAATCCCAGCTAGAGGGCTTCATTACTTAAGCCTAATGACTTGATATATTTAAAAATACAAACATTTAGCATAATTTACATTTTCATCTAGAGAGTGAGATTTTCATCTAGGGAGACATGAGGAAGGGAAAAAGAGGAAGACGGACTCCAAAGGACATGGGGAAAGAGCAGGCAGGGAAGAAATCTGTTTTACTCAAGGCCTAGGTGCCCACAATATTCCTGTAAGGCAGAAAGAGTACAGGTATTACAGGTACCATAGTGCTAAAGTGGGACAAGAACTTGAGTTTTATTTAGGCTTACAGTAAGCTATAGCATTCTTTACTTAAACAATGAAACACTGAACCCTTGGCATAGTATTCACAGACATACTCTTTATAAATTTACTGTTTCACTTAAACTGAATCTTTTAATTTCAAATTTTCTTCTCAGGTTCTAATGGAGCAAATTTATACCTACAATATAGGCAAGTACCTCTGCACTTACAGGCCCTGGAGCAGCAAAGATACTGCTGCTTTACAATTCAATTCACCTTATCATTTTCTCTCAGCCTTACATTTTCCTATCCAAATTAAGCTTTCTTTACAAAAGAGGTGGGTGGGAGGGGAAATGAACATGAGAGAGAGAGGGAGAGAGAGAGAGAAACAATTTATCCTATTTGCTGCTTTTTTTGTTCAATAAATGGATGTTCTGTGTCAGCAAAATTCTTTTGTTTTACCTGTTCAGGACCTTTTCTGTGAAGTACAGGAGAGAATAGTGTGATGCAGCACAAAATGAGAGCCAGAAAACCTCCAGGGTTACAGTCTCAGCTAGCAACTGGGACTTTGGGCAAATTACTCACTGAGCCTGTTTCCTTTCATATTTAAAACGAGGCTGAAGTAGATGATCTCCTAGGTCCTTACTACTTATCTAACTAAAACCTCGACCCTCTACTCTTTCATGAGTTCTATCCTATGAAAAGACTGTGTGCTAAGCAAAAGTATGTACGTTTTTAGAACCTTGAATGGGGAAAGTGTTTTCTTTCTTCCAGGAAAATTTATTCAAATTCACTGCTAAGAATTAGGGTTGGCTTTCTCTCACTTAGATACTGATGTGCTAATGGTGCAGATAACATAGTTGTGGAATCAGGAAGACCTGGGTTCAAATCCAGTCTCTGACACTGGCTACATGAAGACCCCAGGCTTAATCAATCTGAGCTTGTTTTCTCATTTGTAAAATGAGATTGGACTGGACAGCCTATAAGCTCCTTTCCAGTTCTCACCCTACAAGCTTATGATTCCTGAGCTACTCAAGATTCCTTGCTCATGCTTTTCTCATTAAAGGTATCTATGGCCGGCTTACAGATTTTGGTCACAAATGACTGATGTGGGTCACAAAGCGGCTTTGCTTTCCACTATGCTTTACCAGAATCGGTAAGGGCAGTTTTCTTAGTATCCACATTCTAGACAGTCTCATTGTAATTAGTAGGTTTAATTTAGGGACTGAATCAGAAGGGTTTTCCAGGGTCTGGAAAGGGCCAAGAAGAAAGGCAACACTAAACTGCTGACTTTGCTGACATTCACAGACCTGTCCAAACCTTATCTGTGAGGGTGGAAGTGGTGGGAAAGATTTACTTGTGGCTGATGAAGACTTGACACAATGCAAATATAGCCCAGACACTATGTGCAAAGGCTGTGTGTGTGTGAGTGATCCCATCCCCCCAGATGGAACTTGGTCTCTTGGAAACCATGAGAAGTAGAATGACTTTTTTGGAGGAATTCTAGTTTCCAAAACAGAAGGATATACTATATATTTACCTAAACAAACACCTGTGAAACTTAGCTGAAATGGAAATGCAGAAGACAGGCTTAAATTGCTGTAGGTAGACACAGAGTCCAGACCAGTTGCCTAGTGAGCCTCTTCATGCCACTTCAATTACTGAGAAAGGTGGAAACGACACAAATCCACATGGAAACTGAAGACCGTTTCATATCTTCATTCTAGTCACTCTTTTACCAAATAAACTCATTATACTGTTTCAAACTCTCTCAATTTTTCACATCACACCAAAGCTGACAAGTCTAGATTCCAAGAACCCAACTTGCAGCAATTCTGTGAGCACTCCATAGATAATGAACATTACATTAAAATCCCAGATCTGACTCTAAATTAGAATGTTAAGTTGGCACCTTATTCCACCATGAACACGCAAGAATAAAACATTCAGAGTAAAGGAATATAATGGAATCATTTTACTTCGAATCAATCCCCCAGATCATCTCTGAACAGAAACATACTAAATTTGGCATCAGGAGAAGACTAAGCTTTTCTGTGTAGAATCTTTGTAGTCTTTGTTAACTACGAAGTGGCCCTGTAACATGCATTAATATGCAGAAAGAAGTCTACTGCTATTCTGAATGCAGCTCTGCCCAGTGCTTTTCTAGATAGCACTAAGGATACAAGGATACTGTGGGTATTAAAATAAATTTTAATCTATATCTTTTAGCTTTATATCGCCTAAATTTCCTCCTGTATTTCTACCTTGCCTCTTCCCAGAATGCCATTCCATAGTAAGAAGACTTTAATTTTTATGGTTATCACTGCAAAAGAGGGTAAAGAGAGGAAGCATCATATAATGCAAAGTAGGAGGACTAGACTGAGTCTGAGAAGACACGTTTTCTGTGGGACATTGGATAGGTCATTCTACTTCTCTGAGCTTCAGTTTTCTCATCTGTAAAATTGGGTTAATTTAGATGCTCTTTAAGGTTACTTACAGCTCTATTTTTCAAATTAATTAATTACAATATGCTTTTTAGGAAACAGTTAATTTGATAATGTTATATAAATGTTAAATAATATATATGTAAAAGTTAATTTCTATTACTATGATTACGTTATACCACTAATTCTGTACCAGTATCAACAAGATTAAAATGAAACTAATAATAATAATCTAGTAGTATTCAACAGTTTCACTTTGCTATTGATATTGTTAAGGAGCAATACAAAGGAATCTAATCTCTTAAACAGGATGAGTTTAAGATGAGGGCACGGAAGGGCCAGATGAGTGGTCCCAGTAGTGACTGTACTATGGTTTTAATTCAAGTCAATTTCCTATTGTTTTATTCACAGAAATTAAAGTATAATCATAATTGACTAGACTTGACTAGCATGAAGCTTTTTAAGGTGAGGTGTGAAAGAGTGATAATGTATAACAAGTTGACCCAATGACAAGAAAATAAGCTTAAAAAAAAAAGCAACAAACTGGAAAGGTAGGAACACTAGGTTATGAGGATTTTATATTTGATCCTGGATGTAATAAGGAGCCACTACAGTTTACCAAATTGTGTGTGTGTGTGTGTGTGTGTGTGTGTGTGTGTGTGTGAGAGAGAGAGAGAGAGAGAGAGAGAGAGGAAGAGATGGAAAAAGACCTGTGCTTTAAGAAGATCAATTTAACAGTTGAGCTGAAGAAGAACTAGGATGGGAAGACGTTTGCAGCAGGGAGATCAACCAGGAGCCTACTTCAGTAGTTCAGGCATGAGGCAGTGAAGGCATATTCTAGGGTGGTGGCAGTGTCACTGGAGACAAAGGGGTGTATATGAGAGATGCTACCAAAGCAGAATCAACAGTACTTGGCAGTATCACTATGGGGTTTGAAAGAGAGTGAGGTTTGGAACATGACACCTAGTCTGTAAGCCTGATAACTTTGGAAAGCAATAACGAAGTTAGGCAGAGGGAAGAGTTTTGGGGGAACGATAATGAATTCAGTTTTGGACATGTTGAGGTTCAGATATCTAAGGGACATCCTGTCTGAGATATCTAGAAGGCAGATGGAGATGTGAGCCTGGAAGCTGAGAGAAGTGAGGGTTGGATAAACAGACTTGAGAATCATCTGCATAGAGATAACTGAGTCTATATGAACTGTTGAGATCACCAAGTAAACAGCTTAGAGGGATGGCATACTTAGAGAATCCTAGAGAATCAACTAAACAACTAGCTGAAACAATGAACAACTTTAGCAAAGTTGCAGCATATGAATAAACCCACATAAATCATCAGATTTCTGTATGTTACCAGCAAAACTTAGCAGGAAAAGACAGAGAGAGGAGTTAATTTTAAAATAACTACAGACAATATCAAATACTTAGGAGTCAACCTGCCAAGACAAACCTATGGACTCTATGAACTTACAAAACTTTTCACATAAATAAAGACAGATCTAAACAAGTGGAGACATATTAACTGCTTATGGGTAGGCTGAGCCAATACAACAAAAAAGAGAACTCTACCTAAGTTAATTTACTTATTTAGTGCCATACAAATCAAACAAGTAAAGAATTATTTTACAGAGCTAGGAAATATAACAATTCATCTTCAAGTACAAAAGGTCAAGAATATCAAGCGAATTAACAAAAAAAAAAAGTAAAAGAAGGCAGTCTCACAGTACCAGATTTCAAATTATATTACAAAATGATAATCATGAAAACAATCTAGTACTGGCTATGGAACAGAGTAGTGGATCAGTGGAATAACTTAGGTACACAATACACAGTAGTAAACGACCATAGTAATCTCGTGTTTGATAAACCCAAAGATCCAAGCTTTTGGGGTAAGAACCCACCTTCTGACAAAAATTGCTGAGAAAACTGGAAAACGGAAATTAGGTATAGAGCAACATCTCATACTGTTTTGGAAAATAAGGTAAAAATGGATAAATGATTTAGACATAAAAGGTGATATAAGTAAATTAGGGGAGGATGGAAAAATTTACCTTTCAGATCAACGGATAAGGAAAGAGTTTATGACCAAAACAAGAGATAGAGAGGATCATGGGAAGTAAAATGAATAATTTTGATTACATCAAATTTAAAAGGTTTTGCACAAACAAAATGAAACTGGGAAAAATTTTCAGCAACTTTCTCTGATAAAGGCTTCATTTCTCAAAAATATAGAGAACTTAGCCAAATTTATAAAAATAAG
Organism: Vombatus ursinus; assembly: GCF_900497805.2. Lineage (NCBI taxonomy): Eukaryota > Metazoa > Chordata > Mammalia > Diprotodontia > Vombatidae > Vombatus > Vombatus ursinus. The sequence goes on along the minus strand of NW_020954562.1, from coordinate 13,888,280 downwards.
AGACATTCCCCAATTGATAAACAGTCAAAGTACATGAATAGGAATTTTTTAGAAGAAAAAAATCAAAGCTATCAATAGTCACATGAAAAAATGCTCTAAATCATCATTGACTAGAGAAATGCAAGTTAAAATATCTCTGAGATACCACCTCACACCTATTAGATTGGCTAACATGACAGAAAAAGAAAATGACAAATGTTGAAGGGGATGTGGAAAAATAGAGATACTAATGCGATGTTGTTGGAATTGTGAACTGGTCTAGTCATTTTGGAGAACAATTTGGAACTATGCTCAAAGAGCTATAAAACTGTGCATACCCTTTCATGAAGCAATAATACTCCTGAGTCTGTATCCCAAAGAGATCAAAGAAAAGGGAAAAACATAAAAATATTTATAGCAACTCTTTTTGTGAATTGCAAATTGAGGAGTTGCCCATCAAATGGGGACTGGCTGAACAAGTTGTGGGTTTATGTTGTGATGGAGTAATACTGTGCTGTATGAAATGATGAGTAGGATGGTTTCAGAAAATCCTGGGAAGTCTTGTATGAACTGACGCAAAGTGAAGTGAGCAGAACCAGGAGAACACTGTACATAGTAATAACAACACTTTGATAATGATCAACTGTGAAAGACTTAGCTACTTTGATCAATCAGATCCAAGACAATCCCAAAAAACCCATGATGAAAAATGCTATTCACCGCCAGAGAGAGAACTGATGAACTCTGAGTACAGATTGAAGTATGCTTTTTTCACCTTCTTTATTGCGTGTGTGTGTGTTTTCTTCTGCAACATGGCTAATACAGAAATATTTTGCATGGCTTCACATATTTAATCAATATCATATTGCTTGCTGTCTCCACAGGTGGAAGAGGGGCATGAAGGAGAGTGAGAATTTGTAACTCAAAAATTAAAAAATGAATGTTAACATTTTTTAAAAAATGTAATTGGGAAATATTTAACAAAACAAATTAAAAATAACTAAAAAAAAAGAGTAAAGATTGTGAAAAAGGAATTAGATGTGGCAATTCAGAGATCATTAGTAATTTTGGAAAGAGCTGTTTCAGGTTGAATGATGAGGCTGGAAGCCAGACTGTAGAATTAAAATGAGAGTGATGGGAAAGGAGGTGGAGATACTGACTGTAGACAGGTATTCTCAAGGAGGTTAGCCTGGAAAGGTAGAAGAGCCACAGGAAGACTACTAGAAGTGATGGATGAATCAAGTGAGGTTTTCTTTGGAGGATGGAGGAGTTATGGGCATGTTTGTAGGCAGTAGGAAAGAAGCCAGCAGATAGGGAGAGACTGGAGATTAGTGAGATACTGATTTTCCTAGACTCTTTAATGAATATTGATGTGGGCAGTAATGACTGCAACACAGTAGGAAAAAAGAATCTAAGACCTGGAAAGGAACTTAAGAGATCATCAAGTCTAAACCTTCTACTTTACAGAGGAGGAAACATGCCCCCAAGACCTGCCCAAAGTCAGCTGTTGACAGAATGGACTAATACAGTGGTTTTTGCACACATCACATTGCCTCTCAAAGGAAGATTAAACTACATTTGGAATAATGTGCACATTAAATAAAATATTTAAGAATGATTTCAAATGAATTTTATAGCATAAAGGGAAGAAGAAAAGAAGAGTGGAGGGGGCACTAAAGATAACTTTTCACCTACTTCACAGTTTTGCCTACTGCCTTGTCTGGGTCAGGTGGGGAGAAATATCAAAAGCTAAATCTACTTTCTAAAGTTAGGATAACAATACAGTACTGAATTTTCACTAAAGCTCTCCATTCTGAAGGAACTGAAATCAACATTCACTCTCCTGCCAGAAATGAGATGACAGATTTGTGGCAAATCCCCTAAACTTAGTATCACAAACAACTATTGCCACTCAATTATAAGAAGCAAAGATAAACCAAATTTGCAGCAGCCCGGAGTATAAATACAAGTTAGAATAACTTTTAGAGTAACATTTGCCAAAAGACCTAAATGACATGCAAAAATACTTTTAATGTCGACTAGCAAAATAAATACCAATATTCATCAGTGAGGAGAAACCAAAAGAAGTTTAAAACAGAAACTAGGTGACAGATAAATCCAAAAGATATACTGATAGTTGTGCCATAGGGATTAGTTTGAAAAATATGTTATGTGTAGTTAATGGCTTTTAAAAGAGGCCTCAGGCATACTGTGTGACCCTAGGCAAGTCACTTAGCCTCTTGAACAATTCTTTAAGTGGAGTATGGACCAGTCTGCATTGGAAGAGGGAGTTTATTCCCATAAAGTCTTTTATAACAATGAAATTACAAGCCTGTTTTGTTTTTAAGTTGGGGAGCTGTAGAAATCAGCATTAATTCTTAGGCACCAAAGCTGTAAAATGCATTTTATTCCCACCCACTTGAGCTTTTTTACCCAGGTCTCATTTAGCTAATTAGTATACATACACCTACTGACACATATTCATATAGTAAACACAGAAGTAGACATTTCCTTGTTGTTAAAGATGAATTACCAAATGTGAATGTGGTATATAAATGTTCAGTGCTTCACAAAAATTATTAGTTCTCTCTCTCGTTGAGTTTATAACGTAGTATTAATATTATTTATAGAAATACTAAATTGAGACAAATACTTCAGTGTTGTAGAGCATAAGCAATCCACTCAAAATTTTAGGAATAGGACTTTTTGTGTTAAATACTCTCATGTTTCTTAAACACAATGAAAGTTGGGATAATGGTTGTAGCTACAAAGCTCTTTCTTATTCATCATTTTCCAGCAGATAAGAGAGCAGGAGAATAGCACACAAAAAAGCAGCATATTATTCTTAGCTTTCCATTAGCTCCATGGGGTGTAATTTTATTAGTCCAATATTTTTGGAGCTACCTGTCATGTCAGAGCAATCTTGAGTTGGGAAAGAAGAGAAGTAGGATCAGGAACATGGGTGTGGGCACTGGGAGAGGAACAAGAGAAGCAAAGACAAATATGAACTGCAAGAGGGGGTGGAAGAATAGATTTTACTTTCTTGACTCATGGAGAGGTTTCAACATATCACTGACAGCCAAGGTAAGAAAACAGGAAGGCACAGAAAAGATGGCAGCTCCCTGTTCTGAAAAGTTTATGCTCTATTTTTTAATCTTCAAAATTTGAATTTATTTTTTAAATTGTATTTTTAATTTATGAAATTAAAGCATTTCTATAACAAAGTAGGATAAAACAAAGATGATTGCACACAATAGATTTGCAGTTTCATGTGCAATCGTCATTTTCTTATATAAATAAGTCCACAAGTTTTGAAGAGGAAAAAAAAAGAGAAAAGTTTCTGCCGGTATTACTGATAAAACAGTTATCACCTGCAAAAATCTAAAGCAAATAAATATGAAGCTCCAATTTATGTCTTGGAAATTGGCAAGTCATATTATGCTTTATAGTCTCTTTTTCAAAAAAAAAAAGGTGAAAATACAAATGTTCACAAATGAAAGGCATTTGCCATCTCTTCTCTATAAATTTATAGTGTTTGTTTTTCCTTTCTGAGAGTTAGGAGATGCACCATTTTCTTATAGCTTCTGCTTTCTAATTCTGCGCTCTGTGCTAAACAGACTAATTTCTTACCACAAACAACACGACATCAAGCTCCCTACTAATGCATGGTAATAAGCAATAAACTTGCCAGCTGGAGGTCATCTGTCATGAAGTAGATGACTTTGGCTGCTTGGATACACTGCTGGGCATGCGAAAACAAGGGGCTGTAGCAAAGACCATGGGGGATCTGCAAGTTCTGTACCACAGGATGAATGACAGAGGCATAGAATCTGAAGGGTCCAGAAGGGACCTCGGTAACCACCTGGTCCAAACGATCGGTGAACAAGAAGCTGTCAAGTGGTCATCCAGGCTTTGCTTGACGACCTCCAGGGTGGGGGAATCTGCTAGGTCAAAGTCAGCTGATTACACTTTTGGATAACTGTTAGAAAGTTCTTCATAATATCAAACCTAAATCTCACCATTTGCAACTTATGCATATTTAGGAGGGTTGGCCAGCACCACACACTTTCCAGTGTTTCCAATTGCTGTAAAGGGGACTTGGCAAAAGAGGGAGAACAGAAAGAGCTTAGAGTTGTTCGCTTTCTTTGGAGAGGGATTCAGATCAAGAATCTGCCTAAGACCCAGGAGGACATGACAACTGTGGGCTATGTGTCTGGTCCTAACTTGGGGTGGGGGGGGGGGGAAGCAGGGCTCTAGAAGGCTATAAAATCATGAGGTGAAGGTTTCTAGTCCTAGATGGGGATCTTTCCAACCAGGACTATTGGGCAGTCCAAAATAATAAAATCTTGGAGGGGCCAAACTTCTTTCTACCTTTTATATACTTGTAGTGACTGTCTGCACTCTGTACTTCAGCGTTTATTATATATATGCCTCTGCCTTGTTCTTTAATTTTTTAATTTAAATCCTTTCCTCAACCAACTCATAATTTCTTGAAGACACAGACTGTCAAAGTCAAGGTGATAAAGTCCAAAGAATACTGACCTGGGAGTCAAGAAGCAATTAGTATCATCCAAGATCTAAAGATGGGCTTCAGAACAAGAGAGTAGACTGGATTGTATTTTGGAAAATGCACAGTGCTTCTGTTAATGATCCTAAGTTGCTCCCTGACACAAAGCCCCATCTTTTAACATGAATGTTCTCTAGAGATGCTGTATATTTGAGAATCCTGAACCATCATAACCAATAGAAAAATGTTCTTAAAGCACCTCCTCTCCCCCAAATGACTGAACAAATTGTGGTATATTAATGCAATGAAACATTATTCTATTTCAAGAAATTACAAATATAAAGAAGTCACAGAACATGGGAAGTCTTGGATTAAGTGACAGTGAAAACAGTAGGAAAACAGTAGTCTTTGATTCACAACTTGACTCTCAACTACATTTTCACCCTGGAGAACCCATTCTTCTGAATGGTGATGGTTTTCATGGTCCCCTATTTTAGGAGGGGGCCCAGCCATGCTTTGCTTCACTCATGATTTGCTTACATCTTTTCCCCATGCCCCCTCCCCGCCCCAAACTTTCCAGCTTTCTTTTATGGGTTACTTTCTCCTATTAGAATGGAAGCTCCTTAAGGATGTGGACTGGCCTGCTTGCATGTATTTGTGTTCCAGGGTTTAGCACCGCTTATTGCATGGAAGAGTAATAATTGCAAATTACTGTAAATGAAAACAACTTTAAAAGGTCTTTAGACCCATATTAAATGTAATAACCAATCTTTGTTTTACAAGGAAGATGATGAAATATGTTTCCTCTTGAAAGAAAAGTAGAGGACTATGGGTGTAGAGTACTGCACACATTTGCTGATATGGCCAGTGACCAGTTTTTTTTAACTTTTTTTTTCTCTTCCCACTATAAATGAAGGTAGGTATGAGATGAGTGGGTGATAGATAAGTATACATACACACACACACACACACACACACACACTCAACTCATGTAAAAACAGAAGACATTAACACAATTTTTTAAAAAGTCCCGCTCCCCTCATTGATCAGGGTAGGGCCCACTCTTATAGGCAGGGCTGAGAAGTCATTAAATGACATTTGTACATATATATTACATTTTTACATGATATATTACATAATAGCTACTCTAAAATTTAAGAGCATTTTCTTTCTGAAGAGGAGGGGAGGAGAGGAAGAAGAACAAAAGAGCTTTCAGAAAAGGATGACAAGGTAGGAGGCAACTTCATACACGTCGGAAAGACTACTGGCTCTGGAATCAGAGGACTTGGATTCAAATCCTGCTTCTGACACCCCCTGTGAGGCCTAGGGCAAGTCACAACCTCCCTGGGCCTCAATTTCCTCATCTGCAGAGTTAGAGAGTTGGACTATTGTGGCATTTGTGGCATCAAAGGTACCACTCAGTTTTAAACCTATGATCGTGTGAAAGCAAAAGGCAGAACACTAGAGAAATAAGTAAGAGGAGGAAAGTGAAGCTTTGGGTACCTGTCTAAGCACTGACGGCATTCCTTTAGAAGGTGCTGAAGAGGTGAGGAGAACTAAAGATTGCTCTTCATCCTAGACAGTGGCTAAGGTGCTTCTCCAGGGGCCTTGGCCAAAAGAGAACCTATCAAGAACCATCAGGGCCTAAAGCTTTTGCTTCAAAGAAGCACAGGGAGCAGGAGGAATTCGACCCATTCTACAATTCCACATTAATTCTGCACATAATACAAGCTATCTATCCCATTATCCATGCTCAAACTGCAGGCTTGTCTGGACTCCCTCTTAGAAGAGAAGGCAAACAGACTGGGAAGACAGGCTTTCTTTCATCCAGAACGAAAGGGAAGATAAGGTATATTTGCCCCAAAACCCCAAAAAAAAAAAAAAAAAAAAAAAAAAGCAGGAGATGGGGAAGGGCTTCAATAGAGGATCTGGGGACACCAAGGGAATACCAGACAGTGTCAGGAGGGCTCTGGGTGGAAGAATATGACAGAGGTGTAAGGGAAGGAGGTCTTTCTCCTCAAAGGAGAAAGCAGCTTCGTAGGTTCCAAGGAATGATATGGATCCAGAGGTAGTGTCAAGGGACAGTATCTAGGAAGGGACAGAGAAGAGGTGAAGAGTGGTATCTGAGGACTTCCTGCTGAGGGGCACACTAAGATAGCGATTTGTTGACTTGATAAGAATACTGGGCAGCAGAGTTCCTGAAGCTTACATACAGGATGTGGCTGAGAAATCAATTCCCAAGGTCTATCACACCTGATGACTACCACCTGTTTGTGGTAATCCAAGTGGTTAAAAAAGCCACTCCCTGAAGAAATCTAGAGAGCACTGCTAAAGACTATGAAATCTCAGGCAAGAGCCTTAAAAGAGAAAGGAAGATTTAGGAAGTAAAATGCTATCTGAGAATGGGATTTGGATCCCTGAAATGTGGCTTAAAAGGTAGGAATACTGGGCTCCTCTGGTACTAGAAGGAGTACACCTAATAGTCCTGAAAATCTAATTGAAAGTACTTTAAAATGAAAAGCAAGGGGAAGAGAGAAAAGTGTATATATCTGTCTACCAAACTAGATGCCATAGAGAGTAACTCCAATGTAAGAAGAATAGCAGTGGAGATGCACAGAAATTCACAGGAGACAAGAAAGAAACCACAATAAAACCCCTGGCCTTACACAACTGTAGACAAATGCACAAAAGAGAGGCAAAAGGCAAAGTGAACTCCTGATCCTAAGGTAAGTAGGCAAATCTGACTTCATCAGTATCAAAGAGGCGTGGTAGGATGAGACACGTCCATTACAGGAATATGGCTCTGGAAGGGTCTATCTTTACCATCAGAATAGATAAAAGTGAAGAGGTGAGCTGGGATAGGTGGATGGAGTATCCTTATATATTAAGAAGATACCATCATATGAGGAAATCAAAGAAGGGGTAAGTGTGAAGGAGAATATTTTGGTGAAGATCAACAGTGAGACAAACATAAGGATATACTATCAGAATATATTACAGAGCACCTGGAAAGAAGCAGAGAAGTTCAGGAAAATCACCAGACTAGCATGAAGACAGGCCATAGTGGTGATGGAGAACTTCAAATTTTCTAACATCTATTTGCACTCTGCCTCTGACAAAAACTGAAGCTAATACTTTCTTGGTTTGTCTTAATGAGAATTCTATCCTTTAAATGGATGGCCGAGGAACGTAGGAAGGCAATGACTATTCTGGACATGGATCTCAACAGAAAGGAGGAATTGGTTGCTGGAGCAGAAACGATAAGAAATACAGTGTGTGGGAGGGAGTGGAGGTGGAAGGGGGAGGTGACTACTACATCTCAGGATTTGTGAAAGAGAACAGGAAAGCTCAGATTCTGACATGTACTTCTGATTTGGAAGAAAAAGATTTCAGAGACTTAAGAGGAAGGCTAGTCAGGCTCCTACAGACAAAATTCTCCAGAGAAGTCATCTCAGGAGGGGTGGGAAGCTCTCAAGAGTGCAATTTTAAAAACATAAAGTGAGCTTTATACATAGAGAAGGCCAGCTCTTTTATGAAAGAAACCCCAGTAAATATTTGAAAATGACCCCAGAAAGAAATGTGATAAATGGGAAAAAAAATTCTTCAGAAATAAGTTCCTCCACCCAGTCCAGAACTGCAAAAAAAAAGCCCCCCCTCCCAGAAGTCAGCAGAGGCAGGTAAGGAAGGAGGCAGTGGGCAGTGGGGAGGCCTCATTATGAAGTTATTTGAGTCTCCAGTAAGTCAGCAGGAAGCTAGGGAGAAGAACTGCACCAGCAAGGACAATATAAACCTAGGTTTTAAAGGGTCCAACTAGTAGAGAAGGGAGGAAGAATTGTGCTGAGCTCTTGAAAATGGACTTGAAAACAGTCAGCTAGCATGCTGTGAGTGGAAGACACTGCAAGCTATCACAAGCTCTATTAAAAGGGAACTGAAATCAGATCCTGACCTGGCTTCTAAAGGTCATTGTGCAGGGAGACAGATCTGTGTCTGGATGGGCACTCCTTGGGGCACTGAAAGCTTCAGCAGGAGGTAGGGCCAACTCTCAATTGTGCATGGCACATTTACAAAAATCAAGCACCTGCCAAGGCATAAAAACCTCAAATAAACACAGAAATGACTGTATTAAAATTATAATCAATAAAGGACTTCTGATGAAAGGATTCAAAATTCAATGGAGCCTAAGTAATTTAATACTAAGTAATCGGTGGTTCTAGATCAAACCAGAGAAATAACAGACGACTTCATTAGAGAAAGCTACAACAATAAGACAACAAATCAACATTTTTGGGATGCAGCCGAAGCAGACTCTATTTGTTTCAGTTTCCTCATCTGTAAAATGAGCTGGATAAGGAAATGGCAAAACACTCCAGTATCTTTGCTAAGAAAACTTCAAACAGGGTCACAAATAGTCAGACAATTGAAAAACAACTGAAATCTGAAAAAGAAAAACAAGACCCTTGTGACAAGGGTGATCCATATTTGTTAATATAGATGAGTCAAGCAAATCAAATTACTGCATGGACTATGTCCATCTTTTTTTTTTTTTTTAATTTTCAGATTAGTCAGGTTGTAAGGAAGAATTAGAACCAATAGGAGAAACCACAAGAAAGAGGGAACAAAACAAACCAGAAGAAAAAAAATAGCAAATAGTATGCTTCGATCTGCATTCAAACTCCATAGTTCTTTCTCTGGAGGTGGATAGCATTTTCCATCATGAGACCTTTGGAGATGTCTCAGATCCTTGCACTGCTGAGAAGGGCTAAGTCTACCAAAGTTAGTCATCGCACAACAAGGCTGTTACTGTGTACGACATTCTGCTGGTTCTGCTCACTTCACTCAGCATCAGTCCATACAAGTCTTTGCAGGTTTTTCTAAAGTCTGCCTGCTCATCATTTCTTAGTGTACAAGAGGATTCCATTACATTCATATGCCACAACTTGTTCAGCCATTCCCCAACTGATGAGCATCCTCTCCATTTCCAATTCGTGGTCACCACAAAAAGAGCTGCTATAAATATTTTTGTATGTGTGGGTCCTTTTCCCATTTTTATGATCTCTTTGGGATACAGCCCTAGAAGTGGTATTGCTGGGTCAAAGGATAGCCATGTCCATCTTGAGTCTGCACTGAGCCCATCATCTGTCTATTAGGATGAGCAGTACCACAGTTTATCACTAGTTTTCTGAAACTGTGGTCGGTCATTCACCTGAGCTCTTAAGTCTTTAAAAGTTGTTTGTCTTTATAATGCTATTATTATATAAATTGTTCTCTTAGTTCTGCTCACTTCATTCTGTATCAGTTCATTTGTCTTCTCAAATTTCTTTGAAACCACCCCCTTCATCAATTCTTACAGCATAATAGTATTCCATCACATTCACATACCATAATTTGTTCAGTTATTCCCCAAGTGATGAACATTTCCTTTATTTCCTATTCTTTTCCACCAAAAAAAGAAACGTATATCAGTTATATTTGGGAAAAAACCAAAACCAGACCTTTGTTCAGATAAACTGTAACTCATGACTTAAAAAAAAACAAAACAAAAATCTCCTTGGGAAAACTTTGAAGACCTGTATAGATATATCTTTCATAAACATTTCCATGTTGGAAATCTTAATATATCTAGAAATCCATTCTGTGAAATAAGAACACTGCAACCCCATCCCAACCTCTGACAAATGGATTTGAAAGTTAATTAATTTCAGCCAGATGTGGTTTGAGCAATTCCAACTTCCAAATAAATACACTGCCCACACTGCCTTTTTCACATTTGTGTTTATATGAAGTTTAAACTCTTTTCTGCTCCATTCTAGGTACGGAAAGCAGGCAATGCAGATGACTAGTAACTTTTTTCATGGTATCTAGAAGGTAATTCAAATTTTCCTCAGAGCAAATCCAGTTTTATGTTGAATTTTTTGTATTCCTTTCATAGGAACTTTTCTTCATAATCTAGAATCTATTTTGGTTAAACAAGTTAAATATGAATTTAATGCTAAGTCAGTATTTGTTTAGTGATTGACTGGCTGGTGAAATTTAATTCCACAGAATGTAGGCAAATACAATTTTACATTCCTACTAAATGTGATGCAGCTGCCCATGGGACATCAGTAACACCTATGCTATTTCTTTTGTATCAAGAGGAAGCACTGAATGGAAAGAATGAGAGACCAAACAGCACCCTTATTGGCAACTACCCGAAAGTTGCTGGTTCATCATTACTTATTACTTATTCTGCTCTTCTTTTCTCCTGATTAAGCAAGCACAAGGTCCTGTTACTTGAGCAGGAAGTCTAAAGACAGCATCACAAAATGAAAAATACAGTACATTTGGAGCCAGATGACCAGGGTTCATACCCTGGCTTGGCCTTTTACTAGCTGCCTCTGCTCCCTCATCTGCAAAATGAGGGGGTTTGACCAAATGGCCTTCATGGTTTCTCTTGGCTTTAGGATCCTATGACCTATATTTACTTTAAGGATCTAGTGCTTTAGATGCTTTAGGTGCAGAAAGGAAAATCATACTTCACAGTATCTCCCAACCTTAGAAATAACAGAAAATGAGAAAGCAAAATGTTACATTTCAACATTATACAGGAAATATTAAGTTTCTACTATGTGCAGATCATTGTGCTAGATACCGGGTGGGAAAGTCTTATATATGAGCCTCAGCAGATTTACCTTAATATTCCAACTGACATAATTCTAACATATTTCAGACTTTAAGATGTTACAAGTTCAGCTCTTTGAGGAAAAGTACCATAAAGAACATTATAAAAATATCAGCACCATGGTCTTACTCTACTACGTCAGTCTTATGTTCATACATAGTTATACTAGATTAGAAGTATCATTCACTATTAGGATAATGTTATTCACTGTTGCAACCTTCGTAATTTTTATTCAATTAAAGATGTGAATTCAACAACAATTTTGCCTAATTTTAAGTTATTTCTCCAACATTTTTTTTTTTTTTTAATGACAGCAAGCTTAACTAAGATAGAGCCCAAGAATGGCCAAAACGAAAAACTGCTAAAGGAAATACTAGAGCCTTCATTTCCCAGCAGAGGGCAGCCAAGAGTAAAAAGACAAATAACTCAATAAGCATTTATTAAGTGCCTACTATGTGCCAGGCACTGTGCTAAGCACTGGAGATACAAAAATACCTACAACTTCATAACTATAGAAAATCAAATATCCTTTAAAGAACGACTAAGTTAATTTTAAAATTTCTGCATAGTAGCTGGAACATCAAGGAATGACTTATACTTTCTCACATATGGAGATGATACACTAATGAAACAAAGGATCTCAGGGCTGAAAGGGGCCTCAAAGGCCATCTAGGCCAACATATATCTGAATAAGAATCTCCTGAATATTTCCTTGAAAACCTCTAAGGAAGGTGGAACCTACTATTGCTTTAGACAACCAATCCCATTTATAAAGAGTTCTATTATGGAATTATTCCTTAAATTGAGTTTAAATGTGCTTTTCTGCAATTTTCACCCTTTGAAAGGATCATGGCTTCAGCAAATAATTTGTTTTTCTTCATATTCCTATGGTAGAAAAACCTGGGAAACTCTAATGGTTTCCAATCATCTTCAGGATAGAACAGAAACTCTTCTGTTTGCCTTTTTTAAAGGCATTCCTAATCTGCCTCTGGTCTGCATTTCCAAGCTTATGAATGAATGAAAGAATAGTTAATACATGTTCACTATGTACCAGGCACTATATGTGGTAAGCACAATACACAAGAAAATCCTTGCCTTCAGGGAGCCTGTATTTTAGGGAAGACAATATATATAGAGGAAGCCGGGTGGAATATTTTGGATAGGGAGGTCACAGTACTAGGGCAAATTGGTTGACATATCCTTATTATGAAAGGTAGTGTTGATTTGATTACTGTTCTCAGTAAGGTGGTGTACATGCATGGTGAGGAGGTATATGTGCATGGTGATGGCTAGGAAGTGGTGTGGTAAGCCTGAGTTTGGGTAAGATAAGGTTAAAGTTCACCAATTCGAGCCCAGGTTCATAGGGGAGGTAGAGGCTGAAGTAAAAGCAGGAGGGGTTAGGAGATGGCTGGGAAGTGACTTATTGTAAGTTATTCTCTTTATGCACTTTATATTCAAGGCAAGTGGTCTCCTTGCTGTTCTATACATCAGTGGTTCCATACATCAAATTCAAAAAAACAAGGGCCACTAAATTACATAAGCATCTCTGCGGGCTACATATTGACTCAGAAAACCACATATTAACATTATCTATGTTTTATTGTATTTTTATTTATTTTGTTAAATATTTCCCAATTACATTTTAATCTGGTTCCAGCTGGACATGGGAGTGTTGTGCATGCAGCCTGTGGGCTATGTATGTGACTGCTCTGCTGTATGTGACATTCCCTCGCCCAGGTCCCTGCCTCTGTACCATGGCCTCCAAGACTGCAGGGCATTTCCTTACCTCCTCCTGGGAGAATTTCTGGCTACTTTTAAGGCTTACTTCATGCACTATCTCTTAAATGAGGCTTATTTGAATTCCTTTTAGCTGCTGGTATCCCACCCAAAATTACTTGGCATATATTTTGTATTCATTTACCGAAGACCATGATGTTTTACTCCAATGTAATAGAAACTCCTCGAGGGAGAGGAGATTTTGTTCTTATCTTTATATCCTCTGCACCATGCCCAGGCCTGGCACACAGTAGGTTTTCAAATGCTTGTAGAACAAATTGTTCAAAGGGTAATGTAACTAAATGCTTAAAAGAAGCCCATAAATAATTAACAATACTGCTTTAATGTCTCCATAGAACATTTTCAATTTATTATAATGTACTTCCCTATACAGTAAATCACTTGATTCTCCCAGTAATTATCTTGTGAGGTAGGGCAGGTTAAGAGATTCTTCTAGTCTTATGGTTCAGGAAACTAGTATCACAAAAGTTCAATGACCTGGCCAATGTAACAGGTAAGAAGTGACCAGTCTTGGACCTAAATCTAGTCTCTTGAGTTCTAGCTTAGTGCTTTTTAAGACTACGAATTCTAATTGGGCATATTAAGGTTCATTTGACACTAATGTAAGGACAATAGGGAAACTCCTTAGAACAGAAATGCCAAGGCTGTGGGTTATTAGTCATAGAAGAATGTGTACTGATAAAATGCAGCTGTAAAATACATCACCTGGCCCTGACAAATGATAAATCCAAGTGATAACCAATGAAAAACTGAGGCTTCCTGCAGTTTAACCATCTAGTTAAAAAAGTTTAAATAAATAAAAGGGTTAGTGGAAAAAAAACTGCCATGAAGCAGAGGAACATAGAAGAGTTAGTGTCTAGTAAGGCAAAACAAAGTGAGTGAAGGAAATACTTCTTTCAACAAGGAAAATGATACAAGTTCTAACATGATGCACTCTCTCAATTTAGAAAGTATAATTCAAAATACACATAAAGGAAAGGTGACCAGAATGGGGAAGGATCTGGAGTTCAGGCAACATGACAATCAGCTGAAGGAAATTGGAGGGTTCAGACTAGAGAACAGAAGATTTAGAGGACACATGAGACTTGTCTTCAAGGACCTGAAATATCATCACCTATAATCTCAAGAGACTGGACCTGTTCTGTTTGGCCCAAGAAGGCAGAACCTGAAACAATGGAGAGGAGTTCCAAAATGGCAAATTTTAAGTCTGATAAAGTAAAGACTTTCTAACAATAACAATGGTCCAAAGGGAGAATACATTGCTTTTGCAGGTAGTGGATTCTCCCTCACTGAAGGTCTTCAAACAAAGAGGGGAAGAACTGGTTGGGTAAGGGTTCAGATATGGGTTGGATAATTCAGAGGCTCCCAAACTTATATGGCTTGCCGCCCCCTTTACAAAAAAAAAAATTACTCAGTGCTTCCCCTGGAAATCTTACAAACTAGGAAAGAAGTCTCAGATGAAGTGTACAATTGCATCAGAGGCTACTATGCCCCTCCCCTCTGTCATTCCAGTGCCCCCCAGGGGGTGGTATTGTCCACTTTGGGAACCACTGGATTAGCTGGACAATGAGGTGCTTTCCAATTCTGAAATTCTGTAATATCAAAAACAAATCAAAGTAAGCAGAGGTTAACTCAAGCCTAAAGAGAACACAGTATAAAATGGAGGTTATTTTCAAGAGGAGCCAAACTCTTTTGAATGAAGACAGTTCTTTTAGGAGATTCTGCAAAGTTCTGGAGCTTAATGCAGCCACCACATCATTGTAAAGAGGCCCTCACAATTCATTCTACCCTCAATCTTCAGCATTTGTGGCAAACACCTTAGGTGAGCACATATCCCTGTTTTCTCTCTTTTCTGATATTAATGGTCAGTGACCCTGTGCATTTGCTTGGCCATTCTATACCTGGAACGTACTCCCTCCACATCTTTACCTTTCTGAAATGTTGCTGAAGAAGCAGTGCACCCTGAGGGAAACACAGAAGGTTGCATGTGCCAGGTAGATTAAACCACTGACGCTATTTCCCCTCAGACCGTCAACCTATCATTCAATCAAGCATGTATTAAGCATCCATTATGTTCGAGGCACTGTCCTGGGCACTGGACATACAAGTACAAAGAATGAAATAATCTTTTATTCAGGAAGCCTGTATTTCATTGTTTGTTGTTGTTGTTTTTGGGAGGCAACTGGGGGTTAAGTGACTTGCCCAGGGTCACACAACTAGTAAGTGTTAAGTGTCTAAGGCCAGATTTAAACTCAGGTCCTCCTGACTCCAGGGCTAGTGCTCTATCCACTGTGCCACCTAGCTGCCCCCAGGGAAGCTTATATTTCAATGGGGAGATTATAGCTATATCTATATGTTAAATAAAAGGTAGTTTGGGAAGAATGCCACTGGTACTTGGGGGATCAGGAAAAGCTACATTCAGATGACAGTGTGATTGACCTACATCTTAAAGGAAAAGAGATGGAGGTAAGGAGGAAGTGCATTCCAGGCATGGGAGATGGCCAATGCAACGGCACCAAGACAAGAGATGGCGTATTGTGAAGAACAAAGAAAAGGCAATTTGGTTGGATCACAGAGAGTATGTGTGGGAATAATGCCAATGAGGGTGGAAAGACAGGCTGCCTAGAAGCGAAAGGGAGCGCTGGAGTTGGTTGAGTATGGGAAATCAGATTGTCAGATATGTGTTTAGATTGTAAGCTCCTTGAGGGCAGGGCCTTATTTTTGGTCTCTTTCTGTATTCTCAGTGCTTGGCACAGTGCCTGGCACACAGTAGGCATTTAATAAATGTTTACTGATTGATTGCTTAAGGGAAATTACTTTAGCAGCAATGTGCAGGATGGATTGGAGTGGTAAGAGCCTTGAGGCAGAAAGCCCAATTAGGAAGGTATTGCATAATCTAGGCAAATGGTGATGAGGGCCTAACTTAAGGTGCTAATTGCGTGAGTAGAGGGAAGGAATAAAATGTGATAGATGTTGTGGAGATAGAGGCAAGATTGAGCAAATGACAATGTGTGAGTGAGGGAAAGGGAGTTCAGGATGTTGATACTACAAACCTGAGACACTGGAAAGACGGTGGTGCCTTCAAAAGGAAATGCAGAAGAAGAGAGGACAGGGTAAGGGAAAAGATCCTGAGTTCAGTTTAGACATGTCTTTGGAACATCTTTGGTAAATGTTCAATAACTGGCAATCTGTAACTGAAGCTTGGGGAAACAGTGGGCTGGATATATATAGATCTGGGATCATCTGCAGAGAGAGGATTGTGAACCCATGGGAGCTGATGAGATCACCAAGACAGAATATTAAGGGAAAATCGAACTATGGTTAGTGGGAGTGACCTGGTTGAAAATCTAGCCAAGAACACTGAGAAGGAGCAGTCCAAAAGATAGGAGGCAAACCAGGAGAGAATAGTGTTAGGAGAGGGTGGTCAACGAAGCAGCAAGGTCAAGAAGGATTAGGACTGAGAAATAATCATCAGATTTAGTCATTAAGAGATCAATGATGACTTTGGAAAGAATAGTTTCAGTCAAGTGATGGAATCAAAAGCTAGACTGAGGGGCAGTGAGGTGGTGCAGTGGATAGAGCACTGGCACTGGAGTCAGGAGGACTTGAGCTCAAAATCCGGCCTCAGACGCTTACTAGCTAGCTGTGTGACCCTGGGCAAGACATTTAACCCTCACTGCCTCCAAAAAAAAAAAAAAGAAAGAAAGAAAGCTAGACTGAAAATCATTAAGTACTAAGTGACAAGAGAAGTGGAGACATTGAGTATAGACAATGTTTTCAAGGAGTTTGGCTGAGGAAGGAAGGAGATATACAGGATGATAGCTTCTAGTGAAGGTTTCTTAGGATGGGGAGTCTTGGGCATGTTTGAGGGCAATACGGAAGGCACCAGTAAGTAGGGAAAGGGCTTCCCGCCTGGCCCCCACAGTCATCTATAAAGGTAACAACCTTTAGAGAAGGGGCCTGTCAGCTTCAGTGGCCCCTCCCAGACCATCTACTGCCCTGCTTTCATCCAGGCTCTTGCAGCACAGGTGAATATGGAATCTAGCAGTTTTCTCTTCGGGTGCTGTAGCCACGCTTCATCAGTAGCTACAGCTACCAAAGACCCGACAAAGAAATTCTTTCCCACTAAAATCCTTGGCACTGTCAAATGGTTCAACATCATAGACCAATATGGTTTTATTAATGAAAATAACATTGACATCTGCTTTGCTGCTGAACTCTAAGGAGCCCTGGGACTTTCCATTTGACTTACATCTAAAATCTCTTTTATACAAGTTGTCTCCCTCTGTGAGAATATGAACTCCTCTGTGCCTTGAACACAATAAATGCTTAATCAATGCTTTTTTCATTCATTTATTCCTTCAGAACTTTGCTGAATAAAGTTATCACTTAATTTTCAAGGAATTTTCAATATGTTCAGATGATTTTTATCTACAAATGACAAATGTTGCAGAAGAAAGCCTTTACAACAGCATTTTGTTCTACTGAATCAAATGCTTTAAACAAATCAGTAAATAAGACTTCTGCCCAAAACAGCTGCCTGAGTGGGAGACACAATTCCTAGATCTCACAAAAGTACTCCACTAAAACCCTATTTGTACTAGACTGAATAATGATCAAGAAATCCAATAAAAACTACAGTAAGTGATTTCTGCCATCCCAGAACAATGTAAGAGGTCAGTTGAAGCTTGAGGGCAACAGAAAAGTGGACCAGACTATTGATTACAGAAATGCAAATTAAAACAATTCTGTGGTCTATCTGATTGGCTAATAGGACAGAAAAGGAAAATCACAAATATTGGAAGGGATGTGGGAAAATTGGGACACCAATGCACTGTTGGTGGACTTATGAATTGATCCAACCATTCTGGAGAGCAATTTGCAACTATACTTAATAAAACTGTACACACCCTTTGATTCAGCAATACCACTACAAGGTCTGTACCTCAAAAGAAATAAAAGGAAAAGGATGTATATGTACAAGAATATTTATAGCAGTTCTTTTAGTGATGGCAAAGAATTAGAAATTGAGGGGATGTTCATAAATTGGGGAATGGCTGAACAAGTTGTGGTATATGATTGTGACAGAGTACTACTGTGTTATAAGAAATGATGAGCAGGATGTTTTCAGAAAAACCTGGAAAGATTTACATGAACTGATGCAAAATGAAGTGAGCAGAACCAGGAGAACACTGTACATGGTTACAGCAATACTGTACAATGATCAACTGCGAATGACTTAGCTATTCTCAGCAATACAATGATCAAAGATAATTCAAAAGGACTTAAGGATGAAAAATGTTACCCACCTCCAGAGGAAGAACTGATAGAATCTGAATGCAGATTGAAGCATCCTTTAAAAAAAACCAAACAAACCACCTTTCTTTATTTTTCTTATTGTTGATTTTTTTTGGTCTGTGTTTTCTTTAACAACATGACTGACATGGAAATATGTTTTGCATAACTGCACGTGTATAACCTATATCAAATTGCTTGCCTTCTCAATGAAGGGGAGAAGAGGGAATAAGGGAGAGAATTTGGAACTCAAAATTTTAAAAAACGGTAAAAACTGTTTTTACATGTAGTTGGAAAAAATAGAATTATTTTTTTTTAAAAAGAAAGAAAAGTGGAAAGGGAACCAGCATAAGTTTTCCAGAATGACCAGAGACTGGCTCTATTTCTGGGGGAAGCTAGCAGAAAGCACCCCTGGGAAAGCTCCACAGTGGTTAGTTATAACATTAATCAGTGCTCAGAGCATTCAAACAGCCCAAGCCTAGGGGGTGGCTCTGAGGTACCTAGCACTCTGTTCTGAGATGTCAGAGAGGGTCCGAGAGATCCAGCACTCTGAACTTCAAAAAATGAAGGAGGCCTAACCCCAGAAGGTGGAAGTCAGAGCAGGAACCCAGGTGAAAGGGTCACCTGGGCAGGTGGTCAAGCAGGGACCAGGAAGGACCACCACACCCAAAAGTGCAGCAAGGACAGGAGTCTGGCCCTGGCACAAAGCCCTAATTAAGGAACTAAAGCTGGAGAGATGAATAAAAAGCTTTCAAACATTTCTGATGGAAAAAAAATACCCCAGAACAGAGCTGAGTAGAAACTTTGAAATTCAAACACAAGAATATTTATTTTAGCAATTAGAAAGAGTAGTAGAATAATGTAATGCTAAGTGTCTTTTCAGAACTTAAATGTCTTCAATGAGTATTAAGGTAGTTAAGTAAGAAAAAACAGAGGTCCTACAAGTGGTTTAGTTTAGTAGGTTTGAAGAGGGGAAAGAAAAGGAAGGGCAGAAGTACCATACAAGAACAGAAAGGAGGAAGCAGAGGGTGGAACTTGCAATTTCTCATGATTGGTGTGTATGATAAAAAGAGTATTTAAACATGGAGGAGGGAGTGGGGAGACTGGTCATCACTCTTATCTGAAACAGACAAAAGACAGTTCAACACATACACACAAACAGTTTGGTGTAGAAATATATCAGACTCAACTGGGAAAATAAGCAGGGATAGGAAGGGAAAGGGGTTGAGTGGGAAGGGAAGAGCGTAAGCAAAACAAATTCCCTGATTCTGGAGGGAGTAAAAGGGAAAAACAAAACAAAAACAAACAGAATCTATCATGGTACTTTAGATTGCCTCTAAGACAACTAGGGAATTGATGAACAAACTGTGGTGCAGGAATGTAATGGAATATTATTGTGTTGTAAGTAATGACAAAGGAGACAATTTCAAAGAATCCAGGGTAATATGAACTGATGGAGTGAAATGAGAAGAACCTGGAGAGCAATTTATCCAAAGGTGACCATATTGTAAAGAAAAACAACACTAAAAGACTTAAGAACATTAGTCAATGCCACAACCAGCCATATCTTTTGAGGATATATGATGAAGTATGTTTATCTGTCTCCTGGCAGAAAGGTGATGGATTCAAGGTATAGAAAGAGTCACACATCACTCAATATGACCAATGTATACATTTGTTTTGCTTGACAATGCTTATTTGTTACAAGGGTCATCCATCACCTTGCCGCGCAAACCCCTCCCCCCACGCCAACAACCCCGCAACACACATAGGAGAGGG